>NC_089875.1:49141654-49864779 GCF_040182565.1 Anser cygnoides | reverse complement strand
CGGAGTTTCTGGAAAACTGATAAATATTTTATATATTTTCATATGGAAAGTTGCATGCTGCTTAGCAGGTCTGAGATTTCAATGCTGCCCTGCATTTAAGGAGCCAGATCTTCAGCTGGTGTAAACTGATATAGATGTTTTGTTTTCAGTGAGGCAAAACCAATTTACATCAACTACATCGAAACTCGATGTACTACATCGAATCGAAACTACAGCTGGTAAAGCATCTTTGGATCCTGGATACATAATTAATAAATAATAATATTCATTTAGCAAATAGCTTCTGTAGATAATTAATAACTGAAACATTTACTAATTCTTCATCTGCCAAGTGGAAAAAAAATCTATTTCAGTTCTATACCTAATATTCAACTAGTTTCAAACAAAAATACTTCTCCTTGAATAAACTTCTTAATTTATTTTTGCTAAGGCTCTTTGAAAAATTGTTTTAAGATGCTCTGCTAAACAGGATCTAGGAGAGTAAATTAAAGCTCTAAATGGTGGATACCTTTAAATACAATTTTTCTTCTTCCTGCTCATGTGTACCCCTCTGTGATTATATGGTTGTTGACATTTTCCATGAGACATGGAGAAGTCAGGGTGAGTGCTGCTTTATACAATTAAATAGAAAGACCACGTGATATCACTTCCTCATTCAATTCACCAGAAAATCCAAGCTGCATAGTGAGTAAAGATAAAATGCAGAGCACCAAACCTGAACAGGTTTGCAGGCACCAGCAGAATGGAAAGACTGTTTTTGAACTCATGAACAAGATGCAAATGCACATATCTTTTGATTCACAGCATTGAAAGAAAAAAAAATAAAAAGGGCAGTCTCTGTGAGTTGGCAATGTGTAAGGTACTGTGAAAAGTGCATTCTTGCTGAATGGATCAAATCATAAGCAAGGATGAACTTCTCTCACAATTAATTACATATATGAACCAACTGCAGATATATGCATTTTTGCTTTATCACAGATGCTGCAGCTTCATATTAACCAAACACAGACTTCTTTTAGGACTATGAGCTGATTTAGCCATTTATTTATTTTGCAGTTCCAATGGCAGAGTAGAAGTTCTTATCTGATTTGCATGCACAGGATAATGTAGCATATGCTTTCCTATTACTGAATGGTTAATGACTTTCTAAATCAGTCTGAGGGCCTAAGGCAAAGACCGGATGGTTAGTACATTTGACCAGTCATTAAACTGTCTCTTGCTGGAAAGAAAACCCTCTTAGCCAAAATGATACTTGGGTTTTACATTAGCAGTCTATTCAAGTCTTATCCCAAAGTTTTCAACCAATAAATAGGTTCTGATTAACTTTACAAAAATCTGACAAAGAGGTGGGGAATCCTCTTTTTACCTTGTTGCAAGCAGAAGACATGTCCTGAAATCTAAACTACACTCCAAACAGTCTTGTATTGGAAAAAAAAAATAATAAAGTAAAAAAGAACAAAAAAAACCAGGGAAATAAAAAATCCAAAAACAACCAACCAAACAAAAAACACCAAAAAAGAACATTCTAGTTCAACAGTATAAGTTCAAATCATAATGCCTTTTCTTTCTCTGGAGAAGTATTCTTTGGCAGTGCAACCTGATATGAAGAGATTTCAAAAGTCCAACTTTGGTCCAGGAGAAACAATGTCTGCACTATTAATGTTTCAGGGGGGTTGTTTCAGACCAGTTCTAGTCTGTCTTACACACTGAATGCTCATTAGCAGGAGAAATGCATTATATGAACTCCTGGACCTCATTGTTCCGTTTAATTTCTTGAGGAAGAAAGGCCAGTTGATGTGCCCTGAGATCATGCTACAATGTGAATCCAAGTGCAGTGAGCTGGAATAATTGAGAAATTTGCTTCAAAATTGCTCTTCTGAGATGAAAATGCAAAGGCCAACACACATTCTGCTATTCTGTGGTATTGTGATTTTTAAACAACGTTATTTCCAATCTGAAGTTTGTCATTTCTGATGGAAATAAGAATTCTCTTCCCCCTGTTCCTTCCCACTATTTTGCATCCTGTCGTTTTGTGGAAAGTTTTGAACTGGCCAACTAGTGAACTAAATGAAAGAGAATGTACATTTCTCTATCAATGTGATATTTTAAATATTTACCCTTTCAAATCTTTCTGATATGAAAAAAAAAAGAAAAAAAAAGAAAAAAAAAAAAAAAAAAAGAAAAAAATAAAAAAAAAAAGATGGGGACATGGAAAAGTATTAAGCTGTTTTCCAAAGCACCTTGGAATCTGAAAGGAAAACATCCTCATCAATATCTTCTGATTCTGGATTAATTTTTTTTTTCCCAAATAGTTCTGTATCTACATGAGCTAGGGGACTTAAATTAGCCCAAATTTAGAATTTGAAAGCATTCACAAACATAACTTTCCCCTCACTTACTACACAGTTATCAGTGATAAAACAGATACTGATGCAGTATCCACTGTTTAGTCCAGACTCAAAGATTAGGTCTTAATTTTCACTTAATTCCTATCAGTTACAAACAATTTATTGTCTATTTTCTTTTTCACAGCTATTATATGAGACAATTATATTTCTGTTGTTCTGCTAAAACCCATATTGTTGCATAGTCAATGTGTGAAATGGCTTGCACAGGAGCACTGCAAAGAGGTGTCGAGCAATGGCCCACATCAGTTGCCTGAGAAGAGAAAGAGAGAAGAGACTTCCCATAATCCACTTTCTCGTGGCTATAACCAATGTATGTTCTGCCTGGTTTTGGCTTCTGATCCTGTCGTTAAATCTTTTTAGAAGTTTTTGAAGGCAAACACAGAGAAATCTTTCCTGATGCTATCACTTTTTCTTCAAAGAAAATGTGCAATCTCTTTGGTAAAGAGATTAATTATCTGAAAGTTTGTGAATATCTCTTCATATATATCTATTCACCAGTCCTGTGTTTTATTTTTGATTTACTTTCTTTTCTCTCCCAGTGATTGTCAAGCATCAGGGTGCTGCCTGGTCTATATCAGTAGTTTCACTGAAGTCCCTGCAGTTCTGCCAGATTTTACCTTCCCAGAATCAGACGCTTCACTCCTTAAATTCCCGACAAAGAGCTGGAACTCCAGGTTGCATGGCAAAGGCAGCTCACAGGGATGTATTTAAAAGCTTTTCTTTCTCAAGGCTGAGTGTAGATCTCATAAGCACGAATGTTACTGCTATGTTGGCCTCCCTCACTGTTTACCAAAGATGACTAAAACATCTTTGGACTTTTAAGGCCTGCAAAAAAAACTTTGCTCAAAGCTCTAAACTGCTTTGCATGTCACGTTCTTACTAATTGCTTTTGACGGATAACAATGGGGAAGTCCATAGCAGAAATACTCTTATTCAAGAAAAGGACAGGAATGATTCTGCTTCCTCAACTATCTCAAAATAAGAAGACAACAGGGAATGTAGGTCTTTCTCCTTATGTACCCAGCTCTGCACTGCAGGCTCAAGGTTTCTACACCTATAGAGGGGTTTTTGTTTGAAAAAAAAATCTAAGCAAAAACTAGATTATCAATCACACGCCATCTTAACTATAGGTATATGATACAGGGACAGACAGCTGTTTGGAAACTTTTTTGGCATGAAACTCTACTATTTGTGGCACCACTTGATGCTCCTAGATGGATGATCTCTTGGCTGACTCTGAGCCTGAGTGGAGCTGTGCCATCTGAACACATGTGCCATCTAAATTACTTGGCCAGTGTCATTAGGGGTTCAGTGCCAAGTGACCGTAGGTTTAGACAGGCAGCATACATAATATTGTAAATGCTGGCTCCTCTGTAAAAAAATCCTCTCCTCTCTGACGATGCTGAAAAATTGTCTTTACATGTCAACCAACATGTGAATGCACCTGTTGGTGCTTACAGAAACCCTCCACCCCACAGCCAAATGCTCATAACAATAAATGACCATTCAAATGGTGTTAAGTAAGACAGGTCCTCATCTATGTAGGAAATTATGAAAAAAAACCACCCTTTATTTAGATATTATGAGAATAAGTAGACGTCTTAAAAAGTGAAAGGTGTCCAGGGACTTCTTAATACAATCACAAAGTCTCTTGCAATATGTCTGACCTCATTGTGACAAGTCCAATTAAATTAAACAGATTTTTCAAAACACTGCAGTAGGATATCAACACAGCATTAAGCTGGCCACACCTATCATGCTGTCTACCTGTGCTTATATCTGTATTTTCTGGCAAAATCCTGACAGCTATCCCATTACACTTCATTTGTAGATAAACTGTCCAGAAGAGATGTGAAATTGCCAAAAAATTCAGAAAATGTTTGACTGCACAGAGTACTGATGGGAAGAAATTCTGGCCAAATGGCTTATGCAGGCACAGTTCTGGGAGTTTTTATTTTTTTTATTTTTTCTCTACAAAATAATTAACTTATTAAGTCACTCACTGGAAGGCAACCAAATACCAATCCCTAGCTTTCAGTGAGGACTCAGCAAAGCTAATTAGTGCGGTTACTATCACTGTGTAACCTATGTTGTATCTGACAGGTCTGTATGTAGATGCACATTTGCAAGAAGAAACTGGTATGTATGCATGTGGGTTTGTGATAGAGGAGTATGGTAAAACATTAGAACATCAGCATCAAAGGAGTGCTTAAACTTACAATATAGAAAAGAGCTGCACTGCTAGAAATCCTGCCCCTTTACCTCCCCATCAAAGACAGACACACCCACCTTTGGGTGATTTACAAGCTCAGTCAACTAAGCTGTAAATAAAACGGTGCTTTTGAGCTTGTTCTTCTTGGATATGAGATAAAAGTTACTAATTAATGATCAATAAGCTGATTTTTTGAGGGACTTCTTCAGGAAGAGGACAGGTCTGCATCAATGAAAATGACATAAAAACAACCTTCCCCCCAAAAAAAAAGATTTTTTCTTTTTCCTAAGAAGCTCATTGGAGAACAAGAAAACAGACAAGCTCGTTGGCTTTAAATCAATGGTAGTATTAAAAAATTAAATAGCTAAAGAGAAATCTCTCCCAGTTTTCATTACTGAAGGAAGCAGCTGAGGACTTACTGACCCATGCCACTGGCATCACACATTTCAAGAGTGCTGGAGACAAAGCAGAATTACTGTGACTTCAGCACACTTCCTTCTGACTCTTACTGGGATGTGCTATAATAGCAACGAAATTAACTCAATTTAGAGTTGTGTATCACAATTTGTCACACACAAAATTAGCCAAAAGAAAAAAAAAACATATATCAGCTTACATGTTATTAACCAAAAAACTACTGGGTGAGCTAAGGTGAACTTCGGTTTAATACAAACCAGCATACGTTACCCTACTTCAACAGTGAGACACTCAAGGAAGCAAGAGGATATCTTAATTAACTTAGATGATACTAAACAGCTTTTCCATGAGGAAAAGCCAAAAGCACTTAATATTCCAATGCAGTTAATTTCCGGATAGAAGTAAGCATTCTTTTTCTTTTTGAAAACACCATGTGCAGTTTTTAAGAATTAAAAAAATAAAAATAAAAATAAACAAGCAATTCTGATTTTGTTAGGAAGGATTTTGAGTCATACCTGCTGATATAAACAGCATTATTTGCATCCAGACACATAAAAGTAGGTAAAGGACTGATCACCAGATATTCTTTTATCCACATCAAATTCACATGGAGTTTATTTTCTGCTTATTGGCAGAACTTAAATATTACTGCAATTGCAGATATATTTTTCAACTCACAACAATAGTTTCAAGCAATTCTCTTCCATTCCTTTAGTTTTTTTATATACTGATCAATACCACAGTTTCTGAGTACCTTTCAGCAGTTCAAGGAACAGCTAATGTTTTGTACGTGTGTTTGTTTCCTAGAGTATCCCCATAGGGAGCAGGGTACATGGTCTGCTTCTAGTAGGGATTTTTGTTTTGCTGTTTATACTAACAGAGATTTTTATATGTGGCAGAGGAAACAAGGTCAGAGACCTGTCCCTCTGCAGGAATGGTATGCAGTATGATAGCTGCTTATTTCTGCTAAAATGAGCAGCAGAGAAATAAGATTTTTAGAAGTGAAAAATGCAAAAATACCTTAATTTGCTTATATACACACTCACACATGTGTGTGCATGTACACACACGTATGTATATACTGTATATATGAAAAAAAATGCTGTCTTTGAAACATCCATGGTAGAATCATTTCCTAAGATGAGAATACTTCACATCCTTAGCTCATCACCTCAATACTTTACGTTTTTATCTTCTACAGGAAGGAAGGAACATTTACAGGCAAGTAAAAAAGCTGCTTTGTTTCTGTCTGGGCTCTGTATGTTTTGCTATGAACTAAATAATAATCACCATAAAGAAAAAATGTTCACCTAGAAAGAAATAATGCAACATGGGAAGACAGGTGCTGTAGAACCAAAATCATTTAGGAACATAGAACACATTCAGGCTCAGGAAGATTCATGCTCCTAAATCTCTTGCACACTTTTAAAAATCACCTGCAGTTTTGGTTTTATCCTCTCAGAGTCACCCAGGCAATTCCACTCACTGCAATGGAACAATTTGTGGATCACAGCAGAGTACATGAGAGGAGTGTAATGCCCTTCTTCTCTATATGACAGAAGAACTTCATTTTTTTTTTTTTTTCCAAAGCGGAGGCTGTAATTTAAATGCTTAGAATCAGAAATGGAAGAATAGAACCTCTGAAGCTTTGAACAAGCTTCTTAATCTTGCAATTCCAGCCTTTCCATCTGTGAAAACTGGGGATAATACTTCCTTGCACTGTAACAAAGAGACAATAATGAGAGTGCTTGATGCCTCCTGCCATGGGTCAGATGTCTACTGCCTTGGCCAAGAAAATAAAAGAGATTTCTTACCAACAGTTGGGCTCATAATGCACAAATGTCCTTCTGTAATTCAAATATACACATATTCATAATGCAGGTTGAATACAAGTACTGCTTTTGTGGTATAAAAACATTACATTAGCAGACACTTGATCTTGCTGTTCCTTTCAAATTCTAGGGGTGAGATGTAATTGGTTTCAAAATTTTGGGGGATGAATATCTCATATTTGTCTCGTAAGGATTACTTATACTGAGTTATACTTGGACTGCACTGGTGTGAAATGTATTTACTAGCTTCTAACTCAAAGCAGATTCTTGTGTTCCTTCAGATTGTGAAGTCATGTATCTGGCCTCACAGTTTATCTCCTACACCACCTATAGCAAAACAAAACAAAACAAAACAAACCAACCAACCAAACAACAGCAACAATAACAACAGCCAAAACCACCTTTCATGCTCTGTTGGCTTTTGATCTTCTTGCATTGCAGCTTTGCCACACCTTAGCACTGTCTGATTGGTACATCCCTTTGACAGATTTCTACTTAGGCATCATAAACAAAGTGTAACCTAAGATGTAAAACAACACTGAAAAGAGAGACCCATTACAGAGACACGTTAGCTCACCAGTTATTGCCAAGGAGCTGGATATTTGGATAGCCCTCTTTCTTCCAAAGTGGTAAACACAATTCATTGCCTCTGACAAGGAGGCAATTTCCTGCATATTCTTTCTGACAACATCATGGGAGCAGAAGCCTTGTGTCCCCCTCCCAGAGCTGGAAAAAACTGTAGGGTAAATACCTCAGCCTTCTCATGGTAAGGAAGCAGGGCACTGTACATCTATACTTAAACTACAGCAAAGCTGACCGGTATCTGCTGTGTGCCAGCACTGAAATCTTTAGCATACTGGAAAATCCTCACTGTCATGAAACACATTGATTGACTTTTATATTAAATACCAAAGTGAACTTTGCTTTCTAGTGTGTATTTGTCTCACCATTTAGTTTAGTATTTATATTGTCTTTTTTTTTTTTCTTTTCTGTATTTGAGTTGCCAACACATTTCCACTAAGAATCAGACCTTGCCAGAGTGACTGATTTAAGTCTAATTTGTTCTCAGAGTGTGTGGGACAAAGCCATGACATAGAATTACCACTATCACGAAGCACTTCATTATTTTTCAGTTACTGAAACACTTCAGAAATAACTCCTTACTAATAGATGTATGAAGGCTGCCTAAATCACCATCTCTATCAATTATCTCAGAGCTTGAAGAAGGTGAAACTTTGTATCTTCATAATTCATAAACTTTTGCAGGCTTCCTACCAAAGCTCAAGATGACAGAATGGAAGATATTTTGAAACCTCAGATATTTTAAAGATCCTGTACCCCTGAACTCAAACTTTTTAAAAGAGGAAAAAAAAGCTTTCTGTTTAGGTGCAAATGAAGCAGTGAAGTGGGAGCAGAAGAGCAGGAAATCATTCTACCAGCAGAAGCTGCTGCCTTTCTTTCGGTACTCTTGTGAATTTTATAATTCAATAACTTTCACTATATTAGTGAATCATCATTCCACTATTTATTAAATTCCTTTGTAGTCACAAAATCCTATCAAGGGTCTCCTTTCATTTTAAATCTATCTGTCAGGTTTCCTTCCTTGTCCCCATAGACCACTTTTATGATAATAATGCTGAGAAGTCTACATCAAGTTGGATATAAAGAAAATGGAGCAATCCTTGAAATCAAGCAGAGTTCATCCTTGTTAAATTGCAATAACCTACTGTACACTTCAGCTGAATACTGTTTGTAATATCTTCCCTTGAGTACTGCAGTACTGCTGGAAACCAGTATGTGAGCAAATTGAACAGAAAATAATGTAATATTTCTTTCAGCTCTACCTTCTACTGATATAAGGCAGTGTCTTTAGATATTTGCACAGATGTGCAAATACTCTAGAGTTTCCCAGCTTACTGATATCTAATTGATGATAAAATTAAAATTTCTATGAAGATATTTATTTAACTAGAGTGACTTATCTGACACAGTACAAGAAATTGAAATTCTTGTTTGTCTTTTTAATTTAGTGCTTTGAAAGTCATATTTTGCAAGGAATCTGGGCCTTGTTGCCAAATAAAGAATTTAGCCACAGGATGTGATGTCAAAATTGCTTATGGCACTAGCAGACAGAAGGAAGGCAGATTAGCATTAACTTGACACTGCCCTGATGAAGACTTTCCATATGCCACTGGAGAGACCAGTTAAGAACAAATGTTTAAAGATTTTTGACCCCCAAAGTATGCAGCAAGTTATCTTTCCTAATACATTCAGACATCTAATTCTGAGAGAAGATCCCATAATCTCTGCTTCTGTAACACAGGGACAAGGGAAGCCCCATACTTCCCAAAGATGCACATAAGCATAAATTCCTTAAGGATCACGTGGAGCTCTGATACATAGACGGTACAGCTTCAGTAACTATAAATGATAGAAAACTACTCTTAATTTATCTTCAGGAAAGCTGTCCGAAAAAAAGCCATGTCTCCACTGGAGTAAAACTGGTGAAGCTGAAGAAAGAATCTCACTCACAGCACCTGTATGGAGTATCAGCTCACCCACCTGACTGGACTCCTGTGAGGTGGCAATGCTTTTATACTGCAGTTGTTACAATAATACACTATTTCAGTGAAAATGATTCCCATAAATGACAGCAAACTTTACTTCCCCATAAGATGAAGTCCATAAACTGGTAACTGTCTTCAGTTTTCTTCTTTCACTTTATAGAACAGTGTAGGCAAGGGCACCTAATTGCTACTGCACTAGTTTAAAAAAAAGAAGCAATTCCTCCTCTCCTAGATATAACAGAGGGAAAGAAATGGTGGTCTTCTCCAGAGATCTAGGATAAGGAATGAGGACTCTTTCAAAAACTGCTTTGCTGGGGCTTTGAAGATGTGCCAAAATTAAGATTGTGCCAACTTAAGAAAAAATATTTTCCAGCCTTCTTACATAGCAGGATGGAAAACCTATTAAAAAATACCTTCTCACTGTACTATTTCTGTCCACAAAACTCCTGTACATCTGGCCACCTTTCCTGAATTTTCCCTTCCTTTCCAACAATCTCCACAACAGGGACAAGTGCTAAGAAGTACAAAAAAAAAGAAATATTTGGTGCCTGTAAAAGGTCAAAAATCATAATGGCTCTTCAAGTAATGACATGGTAAGTAGAATTAAATGATGTTAAAATAAAAAACAGAGTTTTTTTGGTTTCTTTCCTGGCTTGCAAACTCACTATTAGTAAACCTAATGAGATGTGAAAAATTCTTCTTAAGTCTGCAAGCTAACTCCTGCTTTTGTAATTGTCATCTGAGGACTCTGTTCAACAGAGACATATGAAAAGGCAGGCTCTTCTAGTCTTCTTCACACATCAGGGAAACTATAAAACCTATGGGAAGAGGCAGCAGCAAAACTGGTGGGATGTGAATGTCCCATCTGCCGCTGTGAGTGCACAGCCTGTCTCCAGAGTGCTGTTCTCTGCTGCTCTTGGGAAAAGGGAAGCCGAGCCATGGTCATGCTTGTCACCACTTTTCCAGCTGATCTTCCTACCTGCAGTAGGTCTTTGATGTCTAGCCTTGTGCGTGTTAGTATGATTAATAATAACCAGTAACTAAAGAGAATATTAACAAAGTAGATAAAAAAGTAATCTTTTTCATTCTTCAAAGACCCTGTAGAATAATCTACTGCCTGTTGTCATCTCTACACCACCATGTGCTAAAAAGTGATCAAATACATTTACGCATAGACTGATGTATGTGCATGGAAGAGAATGCCACACTACATTAAACCTCTGTGGAGCTGTGGTAGGTTCTTATGGGAATTCAAACAGAAAAACAGAAGAACCTTGAATAAATATGTGTGACCGTTAAATATTGTAAACAGAATGGGGTGACTTGAATGCCTAATGCTGAAGGAAGTATGCTTACTTGATAGACCCAAGAAACTTCTCTAGAACATATCATCCTACTGAAATTATTACCTGTGTATGACTGCTAAAATCTACTGCTTTAACTAGAACAACTAATTTTTCAGGAAAAAACAAACAGTTTTGCATTCATGGATCTTCAGCTTTCACTCATTAAAGCTGAGTCTCACCACTGTCATTACAGTCTACCTATTTTACAGTGATCATCAGGCTTGCTGAATCATAGAATGGCTTCGGCTGGAAGGACCTTAAAGATCATCCAGTTCCAACACCCCTGCCATGGGCAGAGACACCTCTGTCAGGTTGCCCAGGGCCTCAACCAACGTAGTCTTGAACACCTCCAGGAAGGGGGCATCCACAACTTTTCTGGGCAACCTGTTCCAGGGCTTCACTACCCTTACAGTGAAGAATTTCCTTCTAAAATCCTTGCTGCACACAAAGTTTTGTGTTTAAAGAATCTCTTTGCACATGACAACTCAGTCTACATATTTCAAAAAGTTATACACGCAATACTAACCCATTCAAAACCAGTGCCCATCATATTTGCAGTTTATCATAAATCAGTGACTCCAAGAGCAAGAATTCTTTGTGCAGAAAAAGCTTAGCGTAAACTATAGTTTGACAATGGATAAATAGACATGGGCATGAATTTTTGACACTGAATTCTTGAAGCTGTTGTAAAAATGATGCCACAGACAAATCTGAATCTCCAAAAAAATATAAACACATGAAACGGAGAAGAAAAATATGTCAGCATACATCTACATGAGCACTGTAGTTTGGAGATAAAATGTACTTCTGTAGCAGAACTCCCTACCACCTTCACAAGCCACTCCGTTTCACACTGTAACATGATCTGGAGTATGAATTTGACTCTTATGAAACTGAACCAGAAGATGTGTTTCAAGAGCTCACTTTATGCCCTAGGCTGTTAAGATGGATTAGATATTAATAGCGTGGTCGCAGTCTCCATCACCATTTCACTTTGCAGATGCATTCTTGTAACTACATTTACTAATGTAGACACAGCCTTAATATATTGGCGGGACTGTGAACTATAGAAAATTAAGTAGGGCATGATTCTCTGTGTACTTTAAAGAGATACAGACCTCTAATTCGTATGTATTGTGGTCTGAAGATTGAACTTCAGTTTTCTGTACACATAAAAATTCGATTACAGAATCTGAAAATTAAAATTAATTCAGATTGAGTCATAATTCTGTCACCTAAAGAAGTTTGGATGTGAGTTGGATCTACATCTTTGTCTTGGAGTCATATCTGCTCTTTCAAATACTATCCAGTCTCATAGGAAATCAGGAATAAAATCTTTACCCCACTCAACCTAATGAGATTTTTACCACTAACATCAGTGGGGCAAAGGTTTCCTAAGTAAAATGCATTTCAGTACAATCATTTTAGACCATTCACACACTTAACAAAGCTTCTGTTAGACTTGAGTTGAACTTTGTTGACTTTGAGTGGACACGAAACACACAGTTGTCTAAGAATGTATCAAACATTACCTTTAGGAAATTCTGCTAAATAATAAACAAGCTATCCACTTCAAAATATCTAAGGTTCCAAGTGTCCTCTGCTTCATGAGCATCTGAATGCCTAGTACACTGAAAAGTCTGAGCAGACACAGCCCCTTACAGAGCTCATTGCACTTCATGTAAGAATATCAGGCACAGTTATATAAGTTACAAGCTGAAAGGAAAATTTGCAGCTTCTGACAGTAAAGTACTGTCAGAGTTCACACTGTGTGCCACCAATATACAGATGGACTGTGGTATGGACCACAGTCAGGCTCCTGAAGGATGGACCCCATGGTATGGACCCGTACTGGAGCAGTTCTTGAAGAGCTGCTGCCTGTGGGAAAGACCTGCAGGATCAGTTTGGGAAGGACGGCATCCCGTGGGAGGGACCCACTTGGAGCAGGGGCAGAGAGTAACCGTGAGGGAGCGGCGGAGACGAAGCATTAAGGACTGGCCGCAGCCCCCATTCCCCATTCCCCTGCGCCACTTGAGGGGAGGGTGGATGGGTGGGAAGGTGTTTTTAGTTTGCTTTTAGTTCTCACTGCTCTTGTCTGTTATCAAAAGACAATAAATTACATTCATCTCTCTTATACTCATGATTGTAACTGGGGAGTGATCTCCCTCTTCTTATCCCAACCGATGACTTTTTTTCATCATATTTTCTCCCCCTGTTCTGTTGAGGAGGGGGAGTAAGAGAGAGGCCTCGTTCTTCCTAGGTGCCCACTGGTGTTAAACCACTGCAATATTATACAGTGAAGCCGATAAATCCAGTATCATTGATGGATTAATTCACAAACTTTAATAACTATAAGTAGTACTGTAATATGAAAAACTTTTATAACTGGCTATTAATAATCCAGCAAAAAAGGCGAAAATAATTTCTATATACTGCATAAATACGCAAAAATAATACTTGCAAGCTACAAAAAGAAACTTCTAGAAAAAAAAAGGCTCTTTTTTTTGTGCTATACTTTGAAATAAAATATATTATTAATTAATGAAATCTGTGGCCCAAAGGTTTTGGACGTAGATGTTTCAAGGAACCAACCTATTACTATTAGGTCACTAGCTTAGTTGTAGCCTAACCATTAGCACCTGATTACTGCTCCATAGGTTGTGTGAAACAAACTGCTACCCTGGTTTAGTTTCCAAAGTTCGTGTTCACATTCTTCAAAAAGAAAACAACAACAACAACATAAAAAAACGCTTTATGACTCAGCTAGGGATGGTTCTTCAGGTCCAAGCACAGGCCTGTCAACAGAGTTTTGGGGCAGCCTACTATTTTGTGCATGACTCATGCTTTCTATAGCCACCATTGTAGAAACAAAATTTAAGAGAAAATAACTTACTACCTTTGAACAAGTCATATAAAAGAGGACTGGGACTCACTTGGAAGAAAAACAAGTATGAATGATAAGTCAGTATTTACTTATCTACTGTGATAAACAGTTTAAAAGATCATTACTAAAAAAAGCACATTTGATTCAAGTTCTATTCCTTATTGACTCTGTTATTTATTACAAAACTTCTTCTAAGGAGTACAACATAGCCTTGATGCTAGTATCCACTTTTCGTTCATCAACATCAACATTTACCTCATCATGAAAAAACAAAGCATAGAAGCATACTCTTCAGTAATTAAAACCTTGCCCCTATACAATTTATCATGGTTTGTTAGAAATGAGCAACTCAGATTGCCTCATGACTTGCATTTTTCTCCTCATTATTTCCTCCACTGAAATCACAGAATCTATTAGTAGATCATTTACAGTAGATCATTCCATAATAAAAAGTCAGTATATCGCTTTCCAGTATGTAGAAGACTAATGTAAATACCATAGATGTTGTAAGTATTCGTTTATATTAGGATCCAAAGACAGTGTCTTTAAATTTACGAATTCAAATGGATATGCCCCGAATTTGTCTCCAGAACAAGATTTAATTTAGTATTTCCCTTTAATGACAGGCTAGTGAAAAGCATTAGGTATTATTTAGTTCCACTCTTTCTTCCATTGAGAAAACTGCCTTATGAAAAGGGCATTTGTTTCAGGAGTTAACTTTCTTCTTCTTTTATGATTATTACAGTTTTAGTCTTATATGTATGTGTTACATTTTATATCTGGTTCACTTGCTCTCCTCTGAGTATCCAGAAGCCACTTGAAAGCCATTCTTACTGCTTTACCTTGATTTTGTTGTCTTCTATGCATCATTATCCATAAGAATCACATATTTATTTTTCCTTTTAGTTAACATTTAACAGAATAGCAGTTCTATTTCTTATTCTTTAATCATAAGAAGAAGCAGTCTTTCTTTTTAGGCATCAGAGACTAAAGATCAGAATCTATTTTTTTTTTTCAAAGATGCATTTGATGAAATTCCATTTATTTATTGGCATCAAGCTTCCTTTTCATATGCTAATGGTGATAAGAGTATTAATCCACACACAGTCACATAACACTGAAATTCTGCCTAAGCATATCTCAGTGTTCTTTTGCTACACTGTATTTGGGGAGCAAAGTTTTCAACAAAATAATATATATGCATATTTCTGCATTTATTTGTTCTTAGTTGATTGGTGGGTGGCAGAATTTATTTTTAGTATGTGCTTCTGCTTATCCCACATCTCTATCCATTTTTTCTGAAAAGAGTGTAAATAAATACTCCTTCACCCATAGAAACACCCAAACTGTAAGCAACTTACAAAATTACTATAATTATGCTAACAAATAATGATTCATTTTCTAGGCTCAAAAAAAAAAAAAAGCCAAGGAAACTTAGATATAAAAATGAACTTGTCTGACAAGACTTTATTTTTTTTAGTGGGAATGCCAGGAAATTAACACTCATTTAACACAGAAGTGATTTTAAAGCTACTCTATGCTCCTAACAAGAAACATCTAACTAATCTTTACCCTTTGAAAATGTAGGATCTAAAAGACCACTAATAATACTCCCTAGAAAACTTACTTTTAATTCTCCACATTAAAATATATGGATCATCAAAAAGATGTCCAGTTAAGGCTCCAAAATATTAAGCCAGATTTGGACTTGGGTATAAGAGGGAAAAAGAAGAGTTGTTCCTTTTAATTCCACTTAAGATTTAATCCAACTGGCTGTAAATTTTAATATTTTAATTAAAAGAATATATTAAAATGATTCCTGTCAGCTTCTTGATATATCACCATGGCATTCCATGCTAGCTTTCAGCAATGTGTTCTCTGTATAAGCCTCTTTTATTAAACATATTTTTTTATTATGCTACATGTTTGGGCTTGTAGACTGGATGAGTAAATCCTTTAACTCTAATCCTCTGCTTGTACTGTTTAAAGTAACACTCAAAGTCATCTCATTCAACTGAATCATTCCCTGTGGTTATATATATTTTTTTATTTACACGTCAGCTACCTTCAATGGAAAAAACAACAACTGTTGCTTACTTCTGCCAGAGTTTTAGGAGGCAACACAGATAATGGTGATAATAGCTACAACAGATAACGCTATGGTGAACCTGGTTCTATTTCTCCTGGTGCATCATAAATAAAATAGTTCACTAAGTTCACTACAATAAATTAAATTTGAGGGAATGGTTTGCTTAGTATTTCCAACAGAAACTTCACTACAAGGAACAGTTCAAGAACAGCATGTTCATGTGGATGTTTTGGGTCCAGGTTGAGTTAGCAGAGCACATAGATTCATCAGTTCAGGGCGTTTGCTTCCCAGATGACTGTCATTGTACAATGGAGGGGCAATCCCAGGGAGCAGTCAGGGTTGCATCCTCCTAGGCACCTTACAGACGTGAAATGTAAAGCCCGTTCTTTGCTATAGAAAGCTTAATGCACTGTCAAACATGGACTCCCACAGCGCCATTTCTGCAAAGTGCAGTTCGGATTGTATCTACGCTGTAAGGAACTTCGCTATTAATTTACCTTTCAACAGAGCAGGACATTATGCTTGCTTTTCATACACAAGCCTGAAAATCTTGGTGCAGACAAAAGGAGATCACTCTAATTAATCCCCAGTGTCCAAAGAGTTCTGACTACATGACAGGCCAATGGGCTTAAATAAAGCAGTCACCAAAGCTCAGGCTGCTTTTTAAGTGCAAATCCCTAACAGAAAATAGAATAAGGCCTAGTGTGTTTGTAACAAGCAGAAAGTGTTCTACTTGGGTATTACTTTTGAATTACCAGAAGGGTTTGTTCTTCACACGTTGAATAATTTCTTTGAGTTTATTCAGGACTGCCAAATGTGTGACTAATTGGGAATCTAGTAATAGTAAAGTTTATCTAAATGCTCTAGCACCAGGAGCCAGCTGATTAGCTGTGACTGAAACAAATAAAAATATTTCTTTGAAAAGCTTGAAAACATGATTTCAGTGTAACTTAATGATTCAAAAATCAGGGTGTTAATAACAGTACCTGATCACTCATTAATCAAAAGCCATCATCAAAGTGGGCAATATTCTTTCAGGACGTAGAGCAGCATAATGTTAACTTTCTAATTAAAAATAAATTAACTACTGAACACTGTACTAAGTCAGATCCAGGCAAGAACTTTTTATGGTAATCTTTAGAACCTCCTTAGACAATTATCACTAAATCTTGAGAAACACACTTGCATAATTTCCTCTGGACTCCTGACACTTTCTGCTGATTGAAGTTAATTACTTGCCTGACCTCCTGCAAGCCAAAAAAGTAATTTTACTTTCATAAAGGGCATTCAGTAAACCTGTTTTTTTCCTGACCAGAGAAAATGGGAATCTGGTAAAGTTTTAAAACAACAACAACAAAAAAGATCCCAGAAATCTTTGTAAAAGGATTTCTTCCATATATATAATTAAAGCACATACAAATTCTGATCACTGAAGTTTCCTTTCATTTTTTCTTTTAGGAGAAGGAAATATTTCCTTTACAGAAGAAGAAGAACTGGGTTGTGAATGCTTTCAAAAGACCCAAACTAAATGTTGGTGTCTCCCCTGCTCTACGGGCACTGTGCTACTATACACCCAGGGTGACAAGTGGAATGTTTCCCCCATCTCATAGAGGGTGAAAACTGAAGAACTAAATATTCAGGTAAATACAAGGAAGTTTACAGTGATCTAGTGATTTCAATATCTAGATTTTATGTTTAAATATCCATAATACACTATGTTCCAGCTGGAAGGAAAGATGCAGTTCTAAAAGATGAAGTATAAAATCCATATGTGAACATTTAATATAGAAATATGGACCTGTCTAAATTACAGGGTGTCCCACAGGTTATTCCATGACCTCTAGCATTGCCCAGAATATCTGTGGCATTTCAGGTTGTGTATGTATATTAAAGAAGCTCCTTCTTTATGAAGGGAAGATTTACAAAGGGTTTCTTAAAAACAGCCTTACAGCTGTTCTCTGCATACCTGTAGCAGGCTGCCAGCCTGAAAGAGTAATGCTTTATTAGTACACAAAGACAGGTCATCTAACAAAGGAAAAATAGCCTGAGGATGCTCTCTGCAAGCTACTGATTGACTCAGATTGCACTAAGGTCAAAAACCTACTCCTAGCCGTTAGCATTTGGAATTTGGTTAATCTTCTTACCTTAGAAACCACAGGGAACTCCCAGGGAATACAGTAAAATTGCCAATTTACTATTTTATCATGGTTTAAAGTATTGTGGCTGTAAAAGCCATTCCTTACACCTGACTTGTTTCTGAACGATGCTACATTAAAAGCTAAAATTTATTACTTCAAATTTTTACATCTCTAGGCAAGGAAGAAACCAGTATGGAGATTTTTTTTGGAATCTCTAATTATTATTACATTATTTCTGTGCCTTCTTTTACAGTCAGGGGTTTTTGAAATTTCCTTTATTTATGTGACAAACTAATAACTATGACATTACAAATTACAGAGTTCTATATGCAGAATTTCTGCTGCAAATGTGAATAGGCAGGAAAAATAGGCAGTGATGCAGGGTTAAGTTTTCACAGTTACAACAGCAAAAACTCTGAAAGTCCCAAGTAAGGAGGCAATAGCATTGTTACCTCAGTCAGCTTGCCAAGTCTGTATATTTTACACTGTATATTGCAGATTCAGTTATGATCATTAGATTAAATTCTTAAAGAAAGAAAGATAAAGCTTTCTATAGATAGCATCAGTTATCATCTTTGGGGATGGATAGTATCTATCTTTACAGACAGATAAAGATATCTGCTTTCCCCCTCTCTGAGTCCTTGCTTTTTCACTCCAATTATTCATTAAGCAGCTTCTATGAATCCATTTAATTTTCTATATTGGAATGAAGAATAGAAAACACTTGCAAACCACTCTCCTGAATTTTCTGAGTATCTTCAGGAGATAAACTGAAGTTGATCAACTGAGGCTGATCTCACTCTAAATGAACCATAATAATCTTCCAGGGACCATTATATAAGCAAGAATCAGCCAAAATGCAGAAGCATGTCAAAGGTCCTCCTTGGGGTATTTCCCAGTTGTTTTACATTGCTCAAGTACTTCAAAGCAGTGAAAAGTTGCGGATCTGGCTTTCAGCTATTAACAAAAATGATCTTCTAAAATATTTCTGTAGATGGTATGACAGTTAAAACCTTTGCCAAGGTAAATCCCCCAGGAAATGTATCCTACAGAATGTAAGTATTAACAGAAGAAGAAGAAAAAAAAAAAAAAGGGAAAAAAATAAGCAGAAACCAAACTAACCTAAAGAGTTGGAATAACATTTTACTGTAGCCTTCTTGCTCCCTTACTGTCACTCCCTCTCATCAATGAATTTCATTATGTCACTTCCAAAGTTTCAGCTCTGAGGTAAGGACTATAATATTATATGTTATGGATAATAGTATATATAATAGAATAAAATAGTATATAATAATATAATAGTATGCAATAATATCTAGTATATTATAATACAATAATATTGTAGAATATTATTATATTGTTGACGTAAAGGCAGCAGGTAAAATAGAGACTACCCCAATGAAGGCAGTATAGCAGTGTGCAGTGGGATAATGACCATGTTGCCCCAACGTTTCCCAGTGACAGAGGCCTAATGCTCTTCAATCATTCTCACACCGCTCCACAAACTCACTTCACTTATGATCAATGCAACTGAAGTTCCACCAGTCAGACATATCTTTGTACTCATGTAAACATTGACTAGACTAGATAGCAAACTCCTTAACAATAATATATCACTCCATCCCTTGTGCTTTTTATCAAGCTTTTTTTTTTTTTTGACTGATAAGTGCTTTATAATCATTTTTTAATGAATGCAGACACTCTGATGCTACTTGTGATATGAGATCTCTATTTAGATTATGTACATTCATTGAACAACAAATTAGCCCAGTGGAACCTAATGTGTCCTTTATCATGCTGAATGATCACTATACGATGTGAACGAGCATGCATTCAGCTACTTATTGTGAAACTAATTAGAAGTAGATGCGAACAAATGTAAGCCAACAGCTTCAAATAGTTAAAAAGTTTCTTATGAGACCTTGAAGAAATGTAACCTTGGGAAAAGTTGACGCTGGTAATAGCTATTGCATAATTCTGCCAGCTGCGCTCACATCTTGCCATTGTTTCTGGGATTGATATATATATATATATTAATGCAATGGAGTGACTGGGTAGGCAGCAAATTGAAAGATCAAGAACAGGTAGCACAAGCAGTTAATGGCATATGGCCCAAACTGTGCAAAAAGAAAGTGCATGCTTCAAATAAGAAGTAAAAATTCCCAGGTGCATTAAACAGACACCGCTCCACGATGTTGGAGACTGAACAATTGTTAGCACTGTAACTTTTCTTTTTGTGATGTAAGACAGAGTTCAGATAAAAATGCTTAACTATTTAGCTCTCATGTTAGGTTTTGTTTCTTTGACTATCAGATATAAAGTTCAGGTTCTGATGAATTAGCTCACCAACAGATTGAGAGACCTTTATTTCAACACTAGTAGTACCTCAGGATATTACAAAATTTCTTCCTTAACATTGGTGGGTTTTGTTCAAATGCACAAGGTTCAATTTGTTGCCTGACATGAGATTTAGAAAAGAATAAACTAAGGATTGTGTTGCTGTTTTCTGTCTCTGGACTGTTGAACACTTGTCACACATTGCAGCCAAGTTAATTGTTGTACACAAAACATTAGATATGGTGATATTCAGTTACCTTCACTG
Source organism: Anser cygnoides (assembly GCF_040182565.1). Lineage (NCBI taxonomy): Eukaryota > Metazoa > Chordata > Aves > Anseriformes > Anatidae > Anser > Anser cygnoides. Next base: position 49,844,284 of record NC_089875.1, on the reverse strand, counting down.
TCTGGAACTGGTAACAAGAAAAAATAATTTATTATCAAAACTTTCAACTACTCATCCATTTTTTAAACTATAGCAAATTCTTAATAAAATAGTTTTTGCAACTGATTAAAAAATTGAGCAGTGATTTTTTGCTTTTTTCTTTGAAGCTTTGACTTTTTTTTTTTTTTGACCCTAGAGAGAGGTCTCAGTCAGATCTCAGTCAGATATCTCACTATAACAGTATCAACAACAATTTCAAATTTGAGAAAACTTAGCAATTGTTTTTACTAGTGAAGATGCAGTTTTGGCTGCCTTCACATCTTAAATAACATCCTGTATCAGAAATAGCTCTGTTGGAGTCAACACAGTTCCTGTTATTGTATGTTACTAATACGTTAACAAATTTATTGTAGTAATGCCAAGGTACCCCATTCACACACAGGGAGGGTCTATGACCCAAGTTGTCTTCACTGTAAATCATGCTGCCATTGTCTAATTCTAGAGAATATAGTAAACCTTTTGAAAACACTCACCTTAGCCTATTTATATCACTTTAATCCCCTTTAGAATGTCTTGAAGGACCCAAATAAAATTATTATGTAAAAACATCTGAAAAATATGGTATCTCAAACTTCTGAGGTTTCAGACCACCATCAGCCTTCAAAATGTGCTGTGTATCCTCAATTTCTAGTGCCAAGCACTCAAACAACATTTCTTGTGATTCTGCAGACCACCTATGGCAAGTGCCAACATCCTTGTGTACCACAGTCAAATCTGAAACACTGTTGAACTAATTTATTCCAGTAGCTCAATTACACTGATAGTCCAGAATTGACTTCAGAGCTTGAGCTATGCTTTTTTCTTTATTAGATCACAAGAACTTAAAAAAACTTATTAAAGGAGTGCCGTGGAAGTCTACTGCATGTTTTTTGTGGATTTTGGGAAAATAAATACTTTTCTAGAAAAGGCTCCCTCTCCAGTCCCAAATATAGATTAAAAGATAACTAGATTTCTTTGTTCCTTACATCTCAGTGCCACTTAATTCATCTTTCCTAAGGAGATGTAATTTTAAGTGATCTTTTGCTCTATTTTTCACCCCCACAAAATTCTGTTTTCCCTCCAATAGGTTTTCAGTGAATTCAGAAAACAACAAAAAAAGGCTGACGTTATCATCTTTTGACCCAACAATCTGTCAAAAATCAGTTAGGCAACCCATTACACTGCACCATATGCTTCACAAAAGTGGGTGTTTAACACTTGTGCCAAATTTCTCCCAAAATATTTTAGAGTAGTCCCCAGCCTGTTGACCAATGTGAACCAAACAGGCATTATTTTCCTGATAGACTTTATCCAATAATTTGATGAATACTTCTTCCAAATAAAAAAACAAGGGCTTTATTTCCCAGTGTGCTGAGGGCCTAGAAATAATACCAAGACAATTTTTGTTTATAAGTCTGTGCCAGACGGGGTTTGTTGATATGATCCTAGTTATCTTAAGATCCTATTATCTCTTCTCATGCTTATCCTTTCAACAGACACTTGCTGAGAACATTATAGTTGAGGGAGAGAATAAGCTATTTTCCTGTTTATGCCATCTGTCTGGATTTAACAAATTCAGCATGGCCTCTCTCATTTGCTCCTCTCTGAAGTTTCTTAGACACCTTTTGGGATATTTACCTGACAGGAAGAACTATTTGAAAGTTTTGTTTGTTTGTTTTGGTGCCTGTTGGAACTACAGAAGAAATAGTTCTACCATTCAATTTTACTTCATGATATGACAGAAGCCAAAATCCTTTTCTACACACCAGGGAAAGTAAGTATGAGATTTATTCAATAGAAAATGTGATTTAGCCCGACCAACACTACCTGTGGATTTGGCAATGGGCTAGTCATGGTTTGGAGGATTCTCCTTTTACAGCCTAGACTCACAAAATCAAGAAAGCACTGGAGTAGATGAGGAAGCATGCAGTTCGCTCTTCTACCTGAGGAGCCTTGAACCCTCAGCTCTCATAGGGAATGCTCTGAATGCACTGTTGCATGTTTGGAGAAGTCTCCTGAAAATTATTTCAAAGACCACCAGATGAACAGTGTTTGACAAGTGTTTCCCACCTCCCGAAGAGAAGGGAAGATGCAGTTCCTCTTCCTGCTTTGTTGATTTGACTTAAATCTAGCCCAGCATTTCTGTTGCTTTGTTTATAACAGAAACATTTCTTGATACAGAAATGAAACATACTGTTTGGGTCAAATATAACATTTTTATATGATACTATTTTGTTCTCCTTTGGTGACTCAAAGTCTCTTTTTCATTAGATGGCTTAACCAAAAGATTTGTCATTGACACAGGCTCTTTACTGATCAGGGGAATCAGCAGGAGAGAAAGGTGTTAACAATTTAATCCAGACAGGGTGTTTAATCCTTTAACACCCTTTAGAAAGATGATGCATCCCTGACACTCTGCAGTACAGGTATCAAGCTCCACTGATCTGATTTCTCTCATGCAAAGTGACCACCTCAGTTTCAAGGGGAAAGCATCGATCTTTCCGAATAGTAAAGAAGGCAAAGGTCTATAGGGGATAGAGTGGAGTTACTGTGTTTTTTAAATTACATAAATATTTAAAGTAAATGAAGTACAGCAACGTTTAAAGTAAAGCAGTCAAATTGTTCTTTATGCCAACAAAAAATATATCTTCCAGAAAGGACTGAGAGACCGAAAATCATCCATTGCTATATATTTCGCAACAAGAAATATTATCACAAAAATGGATTCTCCCCCCAAATGGGAAATAATCTCAATAATCTCAATCTCAGTTTCAGTTTTCCATTTTTCAAGGAAAATTAACACACTTTTTTGATAACTGTTCCTTTAAAATATTCTCAGAAATGCTGTAAGTGAGTTCTGCATGTAGAGAGGAGCAAAGGTCATCAAAGCTGTGTTAATGGTTTTGGGGGAACAATAATTTGTATGAGCCCCTAAAACCTCTGATGTTTACTTGTATCATCAGTTGTCATACTCTTAAAATAAGCACAAAAAATTACTTCCTGGATTGTGTTTTCTTAAAATACTCTGACTTAACTGCTTATCTGCAATGTCATTGAATCACAAATACCTTGTGATCACAGGTCAAGATGAGAAACAACAGCGCAAACTGCGAGTTGCAAAGTTACTATGTGGTTCAAGCAGCAGATGGGTTGCTTTCTGAAAAAAAAAATAAAAATAAAAAATCTGCCAACTGGCAGTAGAAATGTTAGAGTGAGAAAACAATATCTCAGTTTTGTAGAGGCAGCTCCTGCAGTGGCATTCATTTTTACCATGAGGTGGACTTTGTCTCACTGGGAGCTTTCAGCTGCAGCACAGGGAAGAATTTTTTTCATTCCCTCACTCTTTCTCTAAACAAACCCACAACTTCAATGTCACTACAGTAATTCACTAACATTAAATCTCATATTAATATTAATCTACTCACATAGTCTCAATGTACTCAATCTCCAGTTACCAAAGCTTCAACTCATGGGCTCTCAAAAGAGGTTTAACTCACACCTTTACTGATCTGGACACCTGCAGTGTCATAAGTCTGGCCAGTGATGAGATTCACTGTTCACAAGTCAACATTTTCAGGAACGTATTATACCGCTATTTCAATAAGAATTTACATAACTGTATGAATAAGGACAGTATGTACTTACACTGTTACATTTATTGTGGAAATTATTATTGGCTTTCAACAATAATGGCTTATGTAAGGAAGTATCACACATCTCAGAAACTGGAATATCTTGTGCTGCACATCTGCTTATGTCTGGCCCACAGTTTAACCATGTCCTGTGCTACTTATTGGTATAAAGGAAATTGGAAAGAAGAGAACAATAAGAAAGGACTAAGAAAGAAAGAAGAAAGTGTGTGTGGGGGATTCGTCGATTCATCTGAGAACACTAAGAATATTATTAATACCACACAATATGTTCATGATGAGTGGGCACTTTGAAAAAGACTGGCATTTAAATTCTGAAAAATCAAATGGCTGAATTGAAACACCTTATTAAAGAACAAGAACAACAAAAAATATCAGTCTCTTAAATAAAATGTGAGAATTAGCAGAATTATCACCATCAATCTCTTGAAAATGTGATACCCAGAAATAAGCATTTTACCTCCTTCTGTGGATTGGCAGCACACAAGTATACATGCAGACCATTTACCATAACACAGGTGAACTCCTCAATTATTTCTTTTCTTTTTTACCTTCAGACTCCAAAATAAGAATCACATGACAAAAGTTTGCATTCTACTTCTGCTTCTCATTTATGTTATCACACAATTTTGGTTTGGAAACTCAGTTGCACTCAGAAAAACTAAGATTTCCCACTTTCATTATTCTCTTTTTCATCTCTTCACAAGCAAAATGTCTTAAACATGACTTAAAACCTTTCCTGTGCACAATGAATAACAAGTCTATGCTCTGCACTATATTGCATTAATTTTAAGGATTTCCAGAGAAGATGACAAAAGCAATCTCCATTGGAGAAGCAATTTAGCAGAGAACATTTGTTTTCATTCTTACCCAGCTCCTGAGCAGGGCTGATATAACAGAGGATGAGAGGAAAAGGTGACTTCATGTTACACCAAATCATGACCCACTCACTTCCAGGCCAACCTCAGACATACCAAAGTTTCAGGGAGGCTGCTTTGTTTTAAATTGACTTTCTGTAGCATTAATCTTATTAATCCATCTTTACTGCTGCAAACGGATGGGTTAGTATAAAAACATCAGCAGGGTAGTTAAGGAGATGGCCTGGAATGTTTCAGATTCTCTTCTATTCCATTAATTTGTATATGCAAACACAAAATCAAGTCAGGAGTAATTTCTATTAAAAGCAGTGAAAGTACTCAAAGTATTCACATGCATTTTCTGAGTTCAGCTTATTTTTATCTTGATTGTTAGATATGTATATGCTATATCTAAAGTTTGTTCTGAACACAACAACAAATAAAGCACATGCACATAGCAAATATCTACAGCCTCATGCATCCTGCCTCCTCAAGTTATTATCTTCAATGACTTTCATGTTAGGTTACTGTCACCTTGAAACCTTCACATCAATCTCATTGTGTTCCTCCATAACAGAGTTTCAGTACTAAGCCATTCTCCAATATTAATGGAAATTATATAAACCAACATATTTATCAAAGGACAAAAGACAAACAAGAGAAAGTATATTTGAAATTATGGTTCACGGATCCCATGGCAGAAAATTCAATCATTTGTGATATATTCCAATAAAATTTAAGATCTGAATAATGGAATAGATGTTAGAAAGGCTCCCATATTAAGCACCTGAGTGATAATGAAAACTAAAATATGAAAATATGAAAATGAATGCAAATCTCTGAAGTAGTGTTGCTGCAGGAACATCAGTTATGTAATATAGTAGAAGTCATCTAGAATGGAACTGTAAGCTGGAAACCTGTAGGGGACATTCAGCTCTTTTTTTTTTTTTTTTTTTCCTTCACTTGTGGCTATAATGTGCCCATGTATCTGCAATTTAGTGTATAGCTTGGCTCATAAAAAGAAAAAAAAACCCTCATAACATTTGCACTAAACTATTTTCAATGTGTTTTACGTCATTCATTGGGATTATAAGTAAGAGCATCTGTGCTCTACTAGGTGAAGTCTTAAAATTCCCTGATCAAATTTATTGTTTATTTGTTTTCTGTACAGTTTTCTGTATCATTAATACACCTACTGGAAAATCATACATGTAAGGATTGATTATATACTTATGTGTATTCAATTATACTTTCACATATATTTATAGTTCTTAATTCATAGAATCACAGAATGGTTTGGGTTGGAAGGGACCTTAAACACCATCCAGTTCCAATCCCCTGTCATGGGCAGGGACACCTCCCACCAGACCAGGTTGCCCAAAGCCTCATCCAGCCTGGCCTTGAGCGCTTCCAGGGATGGGGCATCCACAGCTTCTCCGGGCAACCTGTTCCAGTGCCTCATTACCCTCACAGTAAGGAATTTCCTCCTTATATCTAACTTAAACTTATGCTCTTTTAGCTTAAAGCCATTCCCCCTTGCCCTATCCCTACCCTACCTGATAAAGAGTCCCTCCTCAGCTTTCCTCTAGCCCCCCTTAGGTACTGGAAGGTTGCTATAAGGTCTCCCTGGGGCCTTCTGTTCTCCAGGCTGAACAACCCCAACTCCCTCAGCCTGTCTATTGGTTAGAAACCATGCTGTTCTAAGCATTATATAAATAAACAACACAAAGAGTACAGATGAAAATTGTGAGATGGTGGAATGAATAATATATTGAACAGTTTTGCATCACAATACATATAGGGAGAAAGAAAAATACACAACCTGTCAGTCAGTATTGGGGAAAAAAAACTCCAAAAATAAACCTGTAAACAATAATCTTTAGATACTCAGCTAAATCTAAAAACAAGTCCTGCCAAAATATTAATCCTAGATCCAAACTGTAAAGATGCCAGCATTCCCTCAAGAGACAGCAGGTAAATCTATTCAAAGCTGGCAAAACCTCATTGTCATAATGTCAACAAATCTCCAGAACAAAGTAACACATTTTGGAAAAAATAGGAACCTGCAGATGAAGTGTTATGTTTGGTGATTTTTGGCATCTTTATGATTGCCTTACAACGGAAAATCTGTGACAAAATTTAAAAAGATATTACTACACAAAGCTGCCAATAAAAATGTACTAATAAATCTTAGAATTATCTGATTAAACACTTAGAAATCAAAATTATCAGATTAAAAACATTTTTCTGTGAAAAAATGTTTCTTTAGTGTTTCCAAAATTAAACATCTAAATACTTCATATGCAACAAACCCATTTTACTAATTAAATACATGATTATATAGCACTTAGAGGACTACAGGGAGATTATGTGGCCCTTTTTAAACAGAGTTTATCAATCAAATCGGAATAATTTGTAAACTTAACCTTGCCAAAATAAAGTTCCTTCCTATCTTGTTTAATTTTGTTATCTACAAGATGAAGGCTTATGACACTTCCAAACTAAGTTATCAGATATAGTTAACTAAAATCAAGCAAATCTTTGTTACTCATATCAGGAAAAAGTGGGCCAAGTGTCTATGAGCATTTGAACATTCAACAAAGGATACCAAGTCTGAAAGGGATAACTCTCTTTCTTGAACTTTCAATTTCAAAAGTCTGTTATAATGTATAATTCCAGAAAGACATTGAAAATAAAAATAAGTAACAGGGAAACATTCATAAGCCTCACTGGTAGATTTTATAATAAAGATAATGTAAGTAACTGTTTAATGTAATAAGAAAAATATAGTTGACATATCCTGCTTATATCCTAGGGGTGTTTATTCAGATTAAAGTCTGACAATCCATTTTACAGTAAAAAAAACTATTTCTCAGCATCTACCTTCTGAAAAATGATGCAGTGTCTGAAGCCCTAAGAGATATCTGGAAGTGCTGAGGAACAATTAAGTAAGTAAGCTAAGGTTAGTGCTGTTTTCTTTACTGAATTTCATTATATTGAGAGTTCAAACTGTTTTGTTTCATCATAGAAAGAAAATTAGTCTAGTCCTAACTGAAAGCTTACACATTCCTAGACCTGGAATTCATTGACAGGACTTCATATTGATATATTCTGTGATGTAAAAATCACTCTGAGTAAAATAGTTTGCTAGTTTAACCTATATAGAGAGCAACATTAAAAATTTGGAACCCTCAGAGATTTTTCAAGCAGACCTAATTAAGAAGTATGTTTTAACATGCACGTTCTATATTTATTAGCAAGTTGTCTTGTACAGCTTATTCTGTACTTGCCTTTGTCATGATGCAATTATAGCTATAAAGGCTATAAAGACTGTCACACCCTACTTGTATACCGCTTGCTCTTAAGATCATCAGAAGATGATTTCTGCCATAACCAAAGCCTAACTTCACAAAAGCAGGCTCCTCCGTAATAATTCTATCAGACAGCAGCTACCATACATTAATATTAACACATTATTGAATAAGACTCCAAACCCTCACCTTTCTTCTTCATTAGATGACTTAAAATCAAGTTTGGAATATAAATGGGAAACAACAACAACAACAACAAAACAAACAACAAATTGATCAAAGTTACTGAAGGGGTTAAAAGTAGTTTATAGTGTATTTGCAGAAAGGGGAGAAGAGGGACAAAAATAAGCCTCAGTTTGAGAAAGAGTCTCTTTTTTCAAGTGGAGGTTTAAAAACTGATACTTAGCAAAAATGTTCTGAAATTGTGTCTCTGTAGGGCATTAAAAAAAAATCCATTAATAACATGTTTGCTGTTGTTGAAGTGTCTATTATGAGGCTCAGGCTGTGTGAAAGCCTGTCTCTCCACAAGAGAGAGATGACAGGCCTGTCAGGAGGGGAAGGAGATGGCTGAAGATGGATACGTGCTGCCCTGTTGACAAGTGGTGGGGACAGGCAAAGAGATGGATCAGTAAAAATTTCCATTAAATCAAGAAAAACACAACTTGCCCCTAACATCACCTCTGATAGTTTCTTAGACCAGCTGCTTCCCTGACACCCTACTGAGGAACAAATTGCTTTCCTAGCAGGACATTTGGACACTCCTGCATTAATAGATATGGATCCCAGCATGCCAAGCCAAGCAAGAAGGCAATTTAATATGAGCAACACTGTCATCTCAATTTAGGACAACAGTCAGGATGCCCTACAGGGCATTGCAACAGCTTCTGGAAGTACACAGTGTAAGACATTCTTTCTGTCTTAAGGCTATAGAAAGCTGGTATTTCTAGTAAATAGCCAACCCAAGGAGAATGGAAAATGTAAATGCATAGATGACAACAGCATTGTACTGTCTAGGAGCATCAGTTTCAATTCAAAGGCCTTTCATTTCTGTAGAGAACTGCTGCAAAGTTTGCAGGGGAAAAAAAAAAGACAAAACACCTTGAGGAGATAGGAATAACACTAGGTGGCAGGCAATTCATTTTCAGGTAGAGGTGAATTTCAAAAAAAAAAAAAAAATTAGCCAATTCAGATAGCTGTCTAGTGTAACAGTGCTAAGTAACAGGAAAATATGGAAACTTTTAATCTTTCCTCTCTGGTAGTAAATGCTTTAAAAATCTTTAGTTGTTTTCAGTAATTGTGCTTTTATTTTCACACAAGTGCACTCTTCATTAGTCACGTATGCAATTTCCAGTTAAGTCCAAACAGGAAAATAAAGTGGATGTGTCATATTTTAAAACCTGTGAGCGGTGTAGTGGGGCAAAGTCTCTGTAAGGAAAGACTGTAAGGCAAAGACTGTTGTAAGGCAAAGACTGTAAGGAAAGAAAGTATTGTGGATTTCCTGAGGTATCAGCACTGATATTCCTGCAAGATTTGAGTAGTTTGGAGAGGTAAGTATTCTTTGCTTGTATGAGGTAAGAGAGGAGATGGATGAATGGTGAAATCATCTGATAAGGGAATTACAAGACTTCTCGCATCTTTGACTGTCTCTTTGGGAAGAAATCTCTTCCACCTGTCAAGTCTGAGGAATATGCTTTTGGATTAAGTGGCATTGTAGACAGTCTTGGAAGGCAGTTTCAGAAAGAAGTTGAAAACTTAGGGGTGTTAGAGGGCACTCAGGAGCAGCTATAAGAGAAAGGGAGTAACAAATGGATGTCTTCACAGGAAAATAAGTGTGTTTTCTCTATGCTGTACACAAAGATAAGATCCATGTGGTAGATAATTAAAAGCCATTTATTGGGATATCTTGATGAAGGATGGTTTAGGGAAAGTATTTCCTGACTTTATGTCCCAGTTTTGCAGAGGCAAATTTCAGCTAAGTCAATCCAGCTCCAAGCATGTTTCCATGCTTGGTACACTGCTATTCAAAACATTCCCATCAGGAGAGCAGACCCGCTTCCTATTCCCTTGCAGCTCTTGCAGATGTTCCCTTGTGCTTGACACTTTGCATCCATTTCTACAAGTGTAGAGTGACAACATTTGTCCAGATATATAATTAGTATCAACAAGACGTTACGTAGAGATTTGCTTCCCAACACTAGATAAACCATTTCAAATTTTCTAAGCAAGCATGTGGTTTCACAGAAGTCCTCAGGGTAACTCGTGTCCTCTGTCTTCAGGGGACCTGCTCAAAGGTTCCTCCTCTGCCTAGTTCATTTGCACATCCAAAGATTATATGAACAGAAACAGTAGCATTGGTTGATTTCACGGTTGGCCACTTCTAGAAGCAACCACATGATGTCTGGTTAACTATTATGAGAAAGTAGGGTACTAGTTGTAGGGACAGACTGTTTTCAGGGGTATAAGCAGATATGTGAGGCTTTCTATACTGTCCTAGCAATTTTACCGTTCAAAATATCAGGGAAATAGAAGGTTGGATGCTCTGGCAACTGCCAGAGCATGAAACTTCATACATTGCAAGGCCATTGCACAGCCAACTAGAGAAGCAAGAGGGCTGTGGCATCATTTGAGAAGAGGATGTAGATAATTCTTGACTGCAATGCAAAAAAATGAGATTTCCTGACTTTATTAGTAGCTTAGTTGCTTGAAGCTGTTTCTGGTCTCTTATGCGTCAAACATGTTAGTCATTAAATTCTAAAGAAATCAGATGGTCTCTTGTCAGAGCTGTATAACTTTAAATTGAACTTAGGTAAAGTGAAGAATACAGGTCTGTGGAAGTAAAAATTGTTCAGAAGTTGTCCCAAAACTCAGAAGTATCACTAAGATTATGAGTATAATAAAATAAAAGCCATCCAAATGTTAGAAGTCACACAGCTAACCACCTGCGAAATTGTGCTGCAAATCTTAACAACCAGTTTTCTTGGTTAGGAAATGTCTAGACATTCAGAGTTTGCTTTATCTTCTCTGAGCTCTGCTTAGCCCTTCTTGAAATTGTCTTTCTGTGTAAGAAAAATAATCAATCGCTTGTTAAAACATTTTAGAATGGACAGCAACCACCACTTTCCTCGGTCTTGACTAACTTCCATATTCCAAATGAAACTACGTAAGACAGAAAGCAACACACAGATCTCCATTTTTTTCCCCTCATTTCTTCAAAGTACACAGAATGAAGCAGCTCTCTGAGAAAACAAATCAAAGTGCTAAAGTGCTACTCACTCACTCTATCTATGTGGTGGAGCAAGTAGTCAAGACATCAGAAAAATGCTTGCTATTTCCTTTGCTGACAAACCCAGCTTGAAAAGGCAAAATGTTTGAAGCAACATTTTCATAGCATTTCTAATAATGAAAATTAGGAACAGTAAATTTCATTGATGATATTTTACTGGAATGATCTTGTGACTTCTTGTCTCTGTAGAGGTTTACAGAACTCTCTTGTATGCACAAGAACAGATTGTTAACATGTGAAGTTATTCCATCCTTTTTCTTTAATCCTATTGACAGCTTACTTCATTGGTTGTTATTTTCAATTCCTTGATCCACAATCAAGTACTAAATAATGTAGAACAAGTTCTAATAACATGGCAGCTATAGTTAACGTGTGCTACATGAAGATACGACTGAACTAGATAATACACCTGCTTGATCTCACTTTACCTATCATGGTCAGAAAGACTAGCCTCTGTAACTTTTCAAAAATGATTAGCTTTAAATCAAAAAGCAAGCTAGAAAGATGAATCTCCAGCTTTTAAACTGTCTATTCTAATTTTTCTTGACTACACCATGTTTTCAAGTTTAAAAGAGTACAAAGGAAAAAGACTTTCCACAACTAGTCACTAGAGATCAGATCTAAGAAAGGCCAAATATGAGTAGCCAATAATTCTCTAGAAAAATAATTTCCTACCAGAGTAAAACTAGCAGAGCATGCAAGGAGGTTTTGTCATTATTAAGATTTTTAGCTTATTCACTTTTGGAGCCACCTTGAATCGCTTGGAATATCAAACAATCAAAGCAGACTACCAGATGAGTGAAAGTAACCAATGCCAGAAGTGGCATTCAGCAAAAGGAAACTCCCTATTAAGATTCCCATTAGCTCTTTCTTTCTGTCTGATGATCAAGGCTTAAAATACAAGTCACAACTATGAAAAGAGAATCACAATCAGAAATAATCTTAATATGGCATAATGTTTGTTAAATATTAACAGCATACTTCTTTCAAGAAGTTAGGTTTTTATTTCTAGGGATACTGCTTGAAAGGTACACAACTATACTTTGGGTACTAAAATTAAATCTTTTCAGATTGTTAAGAAAAATTCATATTTAACATGCATTTTTAGACATAGTTAAATGCATCAGCCCATTTAAAAAATCTTTCACTCAATTCCTAAGTACGCTTCTAGCCTATAACAAATGATTAGCTAGTGACATAAATAAGTTTAAAGGTTCTTGCTGTTTTTAGTATTTCTGTGCCATTTCCATCAATTGCTCATAGGCACCATATATGAGTACCAAGACAAGAACACTTTCTGAACTTACTAAAGAATCTTTGAAAAAGTAAGTCATATCTCCTGGTCAGTGTCACTTAAATATTTCTGCAGCTTTCATTTATAATAACTTGTCCTGGGCAATGGCACAAACTCTCATTATTTTAATAGCAAAACATTAAATAAAAAGTGTGACTGAACTTGATTCTCAAATTTGTTTAATCTGGTTTGGGTGACTATCTTGAACTAGTCATACATGACAAAGAACCTCAGATATTAACAATATTCTACTCCTAGAAACCTAATATTTTGCCTTACTCACCTTCTCAGATTATTCAGATAGAAAGGTTTGGCTACAGAAGTCTGAAAAGTAGGAATACACACACAAAAAAAAAAACAATGACAAAGTCTCATTGCAGCTGTATAATGAATCCTAAAATAAAATGAAGATCCATGAAAAGGATGTTATACTACTTGCAAGATAAAAATATCATAAATTAAAATGAAATAGAAAGCACAGTTGTACTAAAGAAGTCCTTTAAAATGAATATGACTTCTGTGCTGTCTGTAAATGTTCTAAAAGCTATCGTTTTCTGCTTTGTGTAAATGCATATATTCTCTGTGTAAAATCACAGGAAAGCCTCAATAAAGAAATAGAATGGAGAAGCTGTGAAAAATGTATTCAACAAAGTCTTGCAGCAGGAACAGTGTTATTTCAAAACAGTAATAATAATACTCCAGGTAAGTGCTGCAGTTGACAGGACTGTATATGGGGAGAAAATAAACTATATACAAAAAAAGGTAAAAGTACACATATACACAAGAAACACAAACAGTACATGAATAGCTAAGTACTGAACCAATGTAATACAAACAAATAAGGAGGGATGTAACTACTCAGAACTTTTACGATCAATATGAAATTTCACCAAAAATAAATAAATGAGGGTCTTTTTCTGTTTTAAAGCTGCTAGTTGAAAATACATGATTTAAAAAAAAAAAAAAAAGACTAAGATCTTCACTTGCTTGACAACAGCTCTACAAAGGCTTTGCCTCAAGTAAACTTTTCCTGATTCTCTTTTACTTGTTCTAATATTAATACTGTATATGGAGGAAGCTGGACAGTTTCGTTCCTTTTAGACAATTCTATTGCGTAAACGTCCACAGTTTCAATGAAAATTTTGAACCAAACTAATTCCAGAATGAATCTAATTACAGTGTTGGCTTTCCTATATAACCTCTAGACTCTCCAAAGAGGTGGGAGATGGCTCAAAAGTTTGGGAGCTCTGAAATCACAGACTGTGGGAACTAGACAGATATTTTTTTAAGATTAGGTTGAATGTTTCTTTCCTTATAAAATGTCTGCAGTGATTTTGTGACACACTGCTGGTTTACTTTGTGATATCACAAAGAATCAACAGTGTCATTTCATAAGCAGCTGGCTATTCTACAAAAAAAAAAAAACACCAAACAAACCAGCAAAAAAAAGATTTTAATCCAATTCTGGCTGTTGAAACTCACAAGAGAGAAGAAAGAACTAAAGTCATTCTGAGCGAGGACTGGCTTTCTCTAAAGCAGTATTTAGACAGCCACCAGGGATATAAACTCACCTTAGGTTTATGTATGTTATTCACTGACAGCTTATAAGCATTCTGCAATATTGCACTTATTTGATTTTATCTGTTTCAGCTGGCTTTTATTTGGGAGTCTATTTCTAAAGCAAAGTCTGCTACAGATTGGAATGAGCAGAGAGTTAAGCAGATGTGGAGAAGGTTCCTGATGGCACATCCCACCAATTTATTTTCTTTAAAACCAGGAGCACTGGGAAAAGAGTACAAAAAAACACAAAACAAAACAAAAGAAAAAAAATACACAACACTTTCCTTGGATAAGAAGCATAATTAAAATGGATACCTTCCTTCTTTAACGAAATCATAACATCAGAAAAGAAAATATGGCCATTGTTTTATTAATACAGTGGTTTGGGTTTCCTCACTGTTGTTTTAATCTGCTGTTTTGGATTAGGGAAAATAATAAATGTGATTTATAAAACCTGGTTCAGCATTTTCCTTTTTTGCACTACTACATTGTTGACTCAAGTTCAGACTGTGATCCATTGCAGTTCCCAGGTTCCCAGATCATCTTTTGCAATGTTGCTCTCGCTAAGCATTTGTTCACTTCTCTCTACAGTCATTTGTACTTGTCTATGTATAGAAACTTTACATTTATCCTGAGTGAATTGCTATCAAGTTCCAAATTGTTTGCTGCCCCCAGCTACATATTATATGCAAATTTAATAACCTTACACTATAATCATTCATCAAAGCATCAGAGAAAATATTAAAGCCTGTCAACCTCAGGACAGACACTTGGAGAACATGATTTGAAACATCCCTCTGCTTTGATTGTGAAATGCTGATAAATAGTCTTTGCACAGTTTTCCAACTCATTACATACCCACCTAATGAAATTAATCTTGTATTTTCCTTGTTTGCCTACAGGAATTTAATACGAAACAATGTCCAGAGCTTTACTGGAATCAATATATATGACGTCATCTACTCTCCTCCCTACAAGCCCTGTCATGACATAGCAAAGTTAGATTGATGTGATAACTCTCGTTAAGTCCATGCTTCCTGAGACTTCCTCTTTTTTTGTCCTCTAGGTACTTACCAGTAGTTTGATAATTTGCTACAGATTTCCTCTCAGAATTCAAGTTAAACCTACTGGCCTATACTTCTCAGGTTCCTTTTTTTTCCTATTTTTTGATACAGAAATTAATATTAGAACTAGTAATAGATAATCAGGAAAGGTTTCAGTAACTAAAACTTCATGCTTTTAGCTTTTGCAAAATCTTCCCTATCCATATGTTCAAAGTGACTACACATGTTCTGAGTTTTCTTCAGCCATTCCCACTGGACAAATTTCATTAGGTCCAACTAATTTGAAAACGTCTCCAGTGTCTCCTTCCCTCACTATCACTGGTATTTGTTCTTCTATTTTACTCTTCTTAGCTCTGCTATAGCCATCTGAGCAGGTTTGACCTTTTAAATGAAGATTGAAAGAAAACAAGTCAATGCTTTTGCCTTCTTGGAAATGTTTGATGTTACATTTTCCTCCCCCAGAAGGAGTCAACTAACAGCTTCCTTGATCTTTCATGTTACAGTTCATATTATTTCTTTATGGAAAGCTTACTTAATATTCTTTGGTAGACTCTGTATTAGAAGTATTCTATTTCATGTCTTGCACATTCTGATTTTTTCCCCATGTATTATTTATTGTTCTATCTGTTCCTAGATGTTTATTTTATTTTATTTTTTTCTTACTGAACTGTCAGCCTCCTTCTTCTGGTCACACCCATTTCTTATAAGTTATCCAAATTTACATATTGCTACTTTCTTGAAGTCACCGGTTTCTTCCTACTTCATTTGCAGAAGTATCAGAAGTATGTTTTGTTTGTTTGATTTTTTTTTTTGCTTGCTTGCTTGCTTTTTTCTAGGGGCCTTATTCTAAAAAACTCCATCTTTAAAATTCAAAATTCCTTTATTTCAGGAGTTGGCAACTAGCTATTGATATGAAATAATTTAAATACTGTAATACTATTTTTTTTTCTGAAATACAATGAAGGGGAACACGTTTGTGTTACACAGATAACATTTTGTGATCATGAAACATTTACAAAGGTTATTAGGGCAATTTATTTCTGCCATGTGTCATCTCTTCAGCAGGAACACTCTGCATGGGTTAAATGTTTCTAATGCAGTTTTGGATAGTTATATGTCACACTCAGAAAATAAAGACTAAACTGTTAGTTCTCTGTTCACTGAAATAATGTAAGAGATCTTTTGCTAAAAATTAATGTCATATCCCACTGGGACAAATACTATTTGCATGGTTTATAATAAAAAACTGTTCAAAACCACTAATGTACTTCCCTAAACAGTGAAAGCTTGTGATGCATATTGCAAAAACACCACTGGTGAGAACCACAGCAGCATATAAAAGCTATTATTGTATTGTATATTTACTGCTAAGTTTATTTCCTCTCTGATTTATTTAACTCACCAATTACCCGTTGCTTTCACTCCTCTGATTGTTCCTAAAGCTTAAGAATGTGTTGAGTTGCTAGCGCAGAGCAATGCAATTTTTTTGGCAGCCACATTTTTATTCCATCTGCAAATGTAGCATACTTTCCTGAATAACTTTATGGTAGTACTTGCCTTGAAAAAGCCTCTTGTCAGTGTAAGGATTTTACAATATTATATCTGTTGAGACTTGAAAACACAAGTTTTCAAGCCTACCTATTTGGTAGGTTGCAATCAATATGTATTCGCATACAAATGCTGCAAAGACCAGAAATGCATGCAAAATAGCATGGTCATTGCCAGGCTGCTCATTGTGCATCCAGCCCTTGTATACTTAAAGCCTTCATCCACTTAACAGCCCACTCCCTCCATACCCACTTGTACTCCCCCCAGTGCTCCTCTCACACCATCACTGTGGCACACTTCCTAGCCACAGTTCGTGATATAACCATCCCATTTCTGTCTTCATTTCTAAACAGATTTGGCAGGCAGTTCCCCTTTTTGCAGAATACATTCAGCCAAGGCACACGTATTCTACCTATGCTTTTACTCCTTCATCTCAGGCCCACCCACTAAAGGATTTAATTAATGTGACTAAGTTATAACTTTTTCTATAGAATATGGAATGTCAGACTGTGCTAAGGATCTGTGGATAAAACCCCACTTTACTGGCTGCCAGTTTCCATCTCCGCCTGGTCATTAAGCACCACGGAAGCAACCAGAGGTGCTGTACTGCCTCAAGCCAAGTCATGAGTCTCAGCAGAAGACGGTTAAGTTCCTTTTCTCTCCCTGTGGGCTGTCCCACAATGTGCAGGAAGAATTTTTCACTTCTCAGATCAAGGGAGAGTGTGGAGATCTTGGTGCTCCTCTGAGGGTTTTCAATGCTCAGTAAGATCCTGCCAGGTCTTCTCAGACCTAACCCTAAGACTGCTTCCTAGCTGTCTCATTTTCCTGTTTATTCCTTCTCTATCTCCAGTGGGGATCTTGTGGATTTCAGTTTTGATCTTGTTTTGATCTTTTTTTTTTTTTTTTAAATTTAGGTTTTGTTTTTCTTGTTCAGATCAAATATCACTCATAGATTATGCCAACAACAGGCATATTCATCTAATTGTGATTTTTTAAAGAATGACTCTGCTTAATAAGCTTTTAACATAAGCATCTTTATCATAAAGACGAAGAAATTTCAAAAAGCACATTTAAGAGAACAAGAAGTTCCCAAAACAAAATAGGGCAATACAATTTACATTCATTATAATTTGAAGGGAAAAGTATGAAGAAAACAAAGTCTTGTCAAGATTTCTTTACATATGATAACACCATAGACTCCATGACTATTTTTATTTGCAGAGAACATGTAAACAATTGTTATTAAATTATTGATCTAAAAATCAATATTTCTTAATACAATAATTTTAGTCATGCATAGGGAACTTATGATTGCTATTGCTTGATACATGAGCACATGAGCATTTTCACTGGTATAAAAGAAAATAACAGAGATTAAATACAAAACATACTACTACTATTTTATATTTCTGAATTGCGACAACCACAAGCTTAACCAGCCTACTTTATTGGTAACTCAGTCTGAAGAAGTGAGTCACCAGTACCTTTAAACCTTACTCTTCATCTCTTCATTTATGTCTTTCAAGTGTCAATGGAATAGATTTTCTATCATGGTAGTGATTGTCACTCAATTTAACATAAGAGCTTTTGAAAAAAATAACTGAGTGATAAAAATGATTTAATTTTTGAGAAATGTAGGGACAAAGCGGAGTTATCTCAGACTTGGTCATCCACCCATGATTTTTTGTCCTTAATCAGGGCCTCCATTAACAGATATTATCCTTATCAGAATTTTCCCTTTTCTTCTGTCTTATGATACTTTTATAAGCACATACTGCATTCCTGTTTTTTATTATTTCCCACTGAATTACAGTTGGTCATTGTTCTCCGAGTCTATGTACTTTCTTTTCATTAAGAATATTATTATTTTACAGCATAAGAATGTCTTTTATTTTATTTGGTCATTATATTTTCATTTTATTTTATTTTCCTAGTTTGCCTTTGACTTTGCAACATTTTCATTACTCCCTCTATTATAGCTCAGTCACCTTAATACCATTGTTAAGGTTGAGATTACACTTCTGTTCTAAACTGACTTTCACAACGTTACAACTTTCCCTAGATATTCTTTTTCAGGTTGATTTTTTTTATATGCTTATGCTTTGTTAGAAGTGAATTTTTGTTTGAAGCTTCATAAGCATCATCTATTTGTTTTGAGTTATCCAACATGAAAAGACAGCAGTTCTGCAGCAATCAAGACAGTTTTCAGATGCTATTTTTTTGGAGTCTGATAATTGAAAATCAGCTTTGTTTCAGCACTTCAAAATCAGCTTTGATTGTGGAATGGTGGCTTTGCTAGCTCTTTGAAAAGGTTTGGAAATAATA
The DNA here is from genome assembly GCF_040182565.1 of Anser cygnoides. Lineage (NCBI taxonomy): Eukaryota > Metazoa > Chordata > Aves > Anseriformes > Anatidae > Anser > Anser cygnoides. Next base: position 49,825,374 of record NC_089875.1, on the reverse strand, counting down.
AAGTTCTACATGTGACTTCATTATTAAATAACTCTGAAATAGTAGTGATAAGGGAACTCGAACAGAGAATAACCTCTACTTAATAATTGTAAAGGATGTTTATTTTCTGTATTATATTTAATTAGATTTTATAAATAAATCCAAATATTTATCTTTAAATCTTTTTAATGCTATTTCCCCCTTACTCTTTACGGAATGTATGCATTACAGAGTGCCCAGTCAACCTGGGTTCAATACAGTATCTGGAAATAGTGCAACAGGTGCACTGAAAATAAATATTTCCCCTGTAGTGGTGAAAAGACAAATATTACCTTTGCTTTATTCCACAGGGATATTGTTGTAATTACAAAAAGTTGTCTGAAGGAGCTTTTGCTTAAAGGTCCAGTATGAAATCCTGCATAGCTGTAATCCCAAGAGGAGCAATGCGAAGCTGTGGACAACTTCTTGTCTGCCTTCAAAGATCTTGTGCTGGCCAGTGTTAATGCTAATATCCCTAGAGTTTCTATGGCCCCTCTCTATGGTATGCTTGTACCGTGTGTTTTGTGGATTTTTTTTTTTTCATCACAAAGGGTCTCACAGTCTCAGTAAGAAATCATTTAATGCCCTCTACCTGAAAAATGCTGTTCTATTGAAAGAATGAGCCAAGAGTCTCGCTGACCAACAGAGAACTTACATATTTCAGAAAGTAAAGGCAAGGCTGAGAAAGAAATTCCTTGGACATTTCTTTGATCAACTAATGGAGAAAAAAAAAAGAAATGTTTATTAAAAAAAAAAAGTGTCATTACTTGTGAATCCAAAATTGACACAGCTACTTCCTGTGTTTGTACTTACATAGAACAGACTTAAATTCCAAATGTCTATTTCACATTTTCACTCAGACATTCAATGAAATGAAGACTACAAGTTCCACAAAAGCTGTAAAAAGCTATGCTTTTGGGGGGATCTATATAAACTGCTCACTTTACCAGCTTTTGGATTTACCTTTGAGTTGTCCTATTGGGCAGAATTACACCAAACACATAATGAGGACGTTTTTTTTTTAGCATTAAGAACTTTGATTTTTTTTTTCCGTGGCTAAGCTACAAATGTCAGTTAAGAGGTTCATTCCAATCTAAGATCTTATTGTTTGGCTCCTATCTTTTTATTCCATCATTTCTCATTGATTAAGCAGCTCTTGCATTTTACAATAATGCGGTAATACAATGCCTCAGGAAGCCTTCATATGAAAGGCAATAAATAAGCTTACTTTGATTCATATTTATTTTCCTTTTCATTTATAAGCAATTTTCTGCATTCAGACCATGCTTCTCCTTCCTGTTCAAATTCAGAAAGTTTTTAGAAGATTGCTTAAATTAGCCTCTCACACAATGAGGATCCTGCCTTTGGAGGCTGCCACTTGCTAGAAGCACAGTCTTTGCTGATTGCATCATTGTTCCCACTCCAGTGACTCAGTGATAGATTTTTTTTTCTTTTTTTCATACCAAATCTTCTATTAATCCCTAGTTCTGCTAATTTACAAATTTATTCATATACGCCTTATCTATTACAAAAGTGTAGTCAGTATGTAAACAGTGTAAGCAGGAAAGCTCAGGTGCCTGTTGTGGTCTGGGCTAGCCTGTCATAACTAGGATTTTTTATCCATTAGCAGAAGGAAATACAGGCTGGTTTAAGATGGTTATACTTTTCTATCATGTACAAAGTGTTTCTCTCTGTCATAAAACGGAGAATATTCTTACTCTGTATGTAAGTGGAATATGAAGTCAGAAGACAAAGCTCAGCTTCCCACATGGGCAGAATTTAATGGATATTTCTATAATCAGAGTTTGTTTCTCCTTCTCTCCTAATGCTTTTTTCCATTCATTTCCTGGTGGGCAACATGATAAAACACTGTCCCCAGCCTGTCACAAATACTTCGAGTCACTCTTTCGAACAGGGCAGGAATAATGAGAGAAAAAGTAGTTCTATGTCCTCTCCAGTCACACACCTCCATTGTATTTAAGGCGTGACAGAATTGTGAGTTCATCTCATAGAATCTCTTGAGCATTATAAGCCATTAATTATCACTCAGATACTGCTACATGGAGCCCAATTATTTTAATTAGACAAGAGCACTTCAGTCCTCAAGAGACTGAAATCACAGTCCACTAGACAATGCACTTTTTTGGAGCTGTTTTTCCAAGTCTAGGTGCTGAAATCAATTTACAATAAGCTGTGGATATTTTAACCTGTACACATTTTCACATTTCATCTATTTTAAGATGTCATTTTTTTCTTTCCATGGATGAAGAAATTTGAAGGCCACTTCAGCTCTGGAATCTTAATATTGAATGATGGACTAAGTTGAGTGTTCGGCATCTCTAAGTTCCTAGCTGAAGTTCCTAGCATCTTTACAGACGACTGATCTAACAGTTTACGTGGACTACAACTTAGCTGATAAAAGCAACTTCCAATTTGATTTAAATTTGACTCATATGTTATCTCAGCCCTCAATATAAAATAAATCTCACATACTTGGAGTTTTAACTAATTCCTATTTCAGACATATTGGTAAAACAGGAACCATACCTTTTTTTGCAAAACATTGGTCTGCAAATCCCAGTCTGAGCTGGTTTAGATTCATATGGACCAGTTTTATCCCCTCTAGTCCTAGGTCCATGTGTTCAGTTTTGACTTATCAGTACCAGCAAGAATTTGATTTTATCCTGCTTTTTTCTAATACAATCTCCCTGACTCAGATGCCATGCTATTCTGCTATCTGTATTCTCATACTAGAATACAGAGGCCAGCAGCCTCCATCCCCTTATGAGGTAACTACCTCGTGTCTACCTCCTTGCTTCTTCTTCCTCAGACCCCACATGACAGATTTTAAATGGTAAAGTATTAGGCTAGTCACAGAATAATAAATCAAGCCAGCACATTGAAGACACTGCACATTCAATATAAAATGTGCAATGTCCGTGTACAAAAGCCATCTTCCAGATGCTTGCATGATGCAGAAATCAGGGAAAAGCAATATCCTACATACATTAAAGTATTCAGAATTTGATCACCTAGTATGGCACATCCTATAATATTCTAGACATCTAGCAGACTAAGTTGATGATGTTTCAATTCTAGGTCAGTTAAATCTGAAGAAAGTCATGTGTTGTTTTCTAAAACTGTTTTACCAGCTAGTTCTCCATGATTTGGGAGCTAAAGAAAAAATGCTTTTTCTTCTACCTATTGAATCAAGCACAAGTAATTGATTTGTTCTCCTTATAAAAAGTATTTGTATTGCTTTTGCTAGTCCTATGAACCAATGTGATCTATGTTACTAATAATGGAAGCATTCCGCAGATTGTTTTATCCACTCAGTGTTGACAGTTGAGCTTCATATCATTCATGAGATCAATGAATTGCAGCACTGCAAGATATGGGCAAAGGAAATTATGTACCCTGCCAGAAATACACTGTTTTTTTTTCTTGTTTTTCTTCTTTTTTTTTTTTTTTTAATTTTACAGTGTTCCAAGGCAAAGGTTTTATAAAACATCTTTAAAAGTTCCATGTTTTTACACTTCATTTTAAACCACATAAAACATTACCAGAAAAAAAAAAAAAAAGAAAAAATTTGGTCGGTCTGAAAAAGCCTGTCATATTTTAGCAATGAAACAACTTGCTTAGCTACTGAAGCATAATGTGTCAACAAGATGGAATTCCACTTTCTAAATGCTAGAGCACCCACTCAATAGAAGAAAGCAATACATGATTACTGGTTAGAGCTCATGGCGCAATGCTAGCAACTCAGCATTTAGCAATAATAGAAAATGTCTGTCTCATTTTCATTCCCCTTGAAAAAGCACCCTATATGATCTTATGAAACACTCTGCTGTGAGTTACTTTGTTAATCTCAGCAATATCTTCAGCTATTACCTTATACACGGTAATACATTTCTAGTGAATTTTCTTAAAAGCAAAAAATTAATGACATATTGAAACAGGACAGATACCTGAAATGTAATAATAAAGAGTAACCCTGCAATTTTACTGCAGGTATTAGATAGCAGCTATCTCCTATTTCCATTTTAGTATTTCACATATGTCTTGTGGTCTTTTCTTTTCTGAGTTATCCCTCTGTTTTTCAAAACCTCAGAGCCTCTTATTCCTGCTCCTGTCTTCATTGCCATTCCCATTTTAAAACAGACAAGAATTCTGATTGCTTTGCACACAGCCCTTCTTCACCCATGACCTTTTATTCATCTGATTATAAAATTAAAATTTTTTTTCAATGCAAATATCTTCAAAGATTGTCTTGAATTACCTCTACTCATCTTGACTATCTCTAAATCTTGAGGTAACTTAAAAGGTGTCTCTTTTCTCTTTACATACATTCAAGACTTTTCTGGTGCTGCTAACGAAGAAGCAAGGCACATGTCTTGAATCAAACACTTCTATCTGTTTACAAATAAAGTCTTTTAGGTTAGTGAGACTTTTAAACATTTTGATCAGGTAGTATATATGGAATATTGTGCCAAAACCAGATGCAAGAGAGAGAGAATTTGCACTAAGAAGGTATGTCCTGATCATGACAATACATTGCATTAGAGTTAGACTTTACAACAGACTTATAACTGCCAGACAGGGAAACAACTTTTCACTTATAAATTGAGGAACTTTTACAAACTATGCTTTCATATATATGACATAACTCTGAAAAACTATTTCCAAACTAGTTCACATCCCAGAAAAAGTTTAAGCACTCTCCCATATTTCTACAATCAAGACACAAACATCTGAGATAAAAAAACACTGTCTCAGAGAGATAAAAGGACATAAAAACTAACAAAATCCTCATTTGGATTATCAAAACTAAATGAATGAGAACTTTCTGCTTAGAATTTTTATAATTCTGATTTCTCTCCTCAAAACAAAATATTCTCTCCCGCTTACTTCGGGTTTGCCTACATGTTTAGTATTATCCTTAACACAGATATCACTGAAGGTGAAGAATGCATTCTAGCAAATGAGAACAGGAGAAAATAAACCATAATAAAGAGCTTTGCAAACAACAGGAAAGTGTAATGCACTTCCAATGTAACTATTTTAGAGTGTCTTCTATTTTATTAGGTTTTCTGAAAAGACAGACAATCACTAATTCCACAAATACGCTGCAATTGCTTTTGACATATGCTTCCTCAGCTATGAAAGAAGAATACAAGATGAAATCAATGGGAAAAAAATTGCTGGGAAGAGTGAAACTGCCTTAGGGATTTTGTTCTATGCAATACAATGGCCTAGGATTTCTGTGCAATAAGGAAGGTGTGGTATCTATACCTATGGATTTTTTTCAGGGAACTCTTGCAGTCTGCAGCCTTAAAATTCCACCTGTCCTGGAATAGAATACATCTTTTGTGAAATCTTGATATTCTTCAATGGCACTATCCTTACACATCTAGTGTAAGTAATATAGTATTATGGTGTAAAAGAGGTGAAATAACCCCACTTTTTTGCTGTCTTTGCAAGGCTACAAAACTTCGTCATTGTACATGCAATCCACTAAGGCTGAGCTCTCATTTGTGGATTGGAGTTTCAGCTCAGATTAGCCAAATGAAAGGCCACAAAAAATCAATGATGACAGTTTGTTCCTAAAACTAAAATTATATCCCAGACTTCAGCATAGTTTAGAGTGGTCTCAGGACTCTCATGAACTATATCACCTGGCCATAACATCAAGAGTCAGGTCTCCTAGTAAAGGATTATATCACCTGGCCATAACATCAAGAGTCAGGTCTCAGTAAAGGATTATATCATGGCATAACATCAAGAGTCAGGTCTCCTAGTAAAGGATTATCAGACCACAGAGGCTCTCTAGAACTACATTTGTCTTCTCGCTTATATATTCTAATCTAGGAATGAATGAAGTCAAAGGGGAAAGACTGACAGAGGCTCTATCTTCACTGTCTCAGATCTCTCATTACAAGGGAATCTCTGCTTGGATCAGTTGACTGATATTGCATGCTGTGAAATTTTTATACCAATGTGAAGCAAAGGTTGAGATACAATCACATGTTATTCAGTTATCATTCCACTAAAAGATATTAGCAGTGAAAGTTTCCTGGGACAGATGAGCTATATGTGTATACTCCAAAGCATACTTTTTAATAAGTGAGCATTATAGTCCTCCTTGAAGCTCCACTCTAACCTATTTTTAACTCCAAACTTTTCTTTAATATGTAGGAAATAATATCACAGTACAAAATAAAACAAGGCCAAAATGTTTTATTCATAGAGCTTTCGTATGCCTTGATTATTGCAGCTTTTCCTGTACCCAGGCCAGCTGGTACAATATGTACTGTCTTCTATGTTTTGTTGATGTTTTCTTGCATTAAATACGTCAAACTTTTATATCTGAGCAATAAAAGTTAGTAACATAGGTCTGATGCATAGTAATGAGGGTAGAACAACAGTGTATAAAGGTAATATCTTGGTAAATCAATTAATAAGGTTATGACTAATGATAAAAACATAGAAAAAAATGAAAAGGCAAGAGTGAGGTCAGTCAGTGGTACCACAACATGGATTTGACTGAAGACTGTTCACAGTCATTAAAAATATTTCTGCATGTTACCTTCCAAGTCAAAATAAATCTTGTTCTATTTCTTTGCCTGAATGCCTGAATAGATATCAGTGCTTGACTGTAAAGGGTACATATAGGGATGCTTAAATTTAAAGCTTTTTCCTCACCTTTTTGGCACAGTTCTATCTGGGGATTTTCCAGGCTGTTTCTGGGCCCCCCATATTGATGTTTCCAAATTTCCTGAGACAAAGCAAAATTCACCATCTCTAACTTTCATAAATGTACTTTTAGTAAATTAAGAGCATTCTCTTAATGTCTTGGAGACAGATTTATCTCTCCATGGACATTGATAACAGTGATTTTGAATAAAGAGGTTCTGATTCCTCATTTCACACAGCACAGAAAAACTGAGGAAGGCAGAAGGTCTGTAGCCTAGCCTGGCTGAGTCACCTGTTCATTTTTTTGTTCTTTTACAGAGCTGGTAACAGTCCTTGCCTGTTTGGGACTGCTTCACACAGATTCCTCTCTGAATAATTAAACAGTTGTTTTACCTCAGTCCCTGGTGACCAACTTATTCTCGGTCTGGTTTCTTCTCCCTCTACTTCTCTAAAATTGCTTCTGAAAGCCCTTTTCATTTACTGTCTCAACTTTCTCTTGAAAAGCTATCCCTTCTCCCTCCTTTGATCCATCTCATCGGCTAATCAAAAACCTCATCTATTTGACAGTTGTTAGCTACCCTTACTGCAATTCAGACCTGAGTGATCAGTTTGTCCTGTGCAGTAGACAAATACTTCTTTATGAGGGCTTTCGGGTGAATAACTGACCATAGATGTTAGATGTATCTTCTGCTGTGAGTCATCACCTCTTTGAACTTTACCTGATGACAGAAATTCAAATACCCAAAAAGAGACTCTACGTATCTAAGTGTAGTCTAAAAGATGACACAGACACTCATAGAGGTTCTCCAAATTCACATTGTCTTCCTTATTTCTTTGCTTAGATGCTTCAACAGGGAACTTGTCTCTAACCTAAGCAACATAGGTAAATACTGGAGGGCATCTTTTGCTGCCTTTATTTGGATGGACAAAAGGGATGTTTTTCATCTTGGACCTTTCTTTGAGCTTGTAAAGCACTGCATACACTTGTGAGGGAACCCAGAGCTCTGCAGTGTCTGACCCTGGATTTCTCCTACAATTCCGTAAAGACTGGAAGGAAAAACAAAACAAAACAAAACAAAACAAAACAAAACTCATCACTTTCTGAATAGAAAACACTCAAAGTGACTACAGAATATGGAGTGGAAATAAACAGCTTCCTAATTGTCTTGTTGTCCTTGCAGGCCTATCTTCACATTCAGCCAGCTTCTTTCTTACCAGCAACTGACTTGGCTATTGCCCTGTGATGCCATTGCAGTCCCTGTCCCTCCCTTGCTCATGTCCATGTGCCACAGTCCCCACCTGTGGGCTGATAGCCTCTGGTATCGCAGTGGCTGGGACTTTCTCACCCTGAGCAGGCTCAGAAGCCCCTGAGGGAAGGAGCAATATCCCCCACCTTTCTCATAAAGTGAAAGTAGTCACTTGCAATACTAAGAACAATTTCTGTCCTATACAAGTCTATTAGATACCATAAGGATACATTAGACTTCTTTTTTGCCTTTTTATTCCATAGCAGATAAAAATTACCTTATCTTAGTCGCCAAGTTCTGACTGGAGAGAACAGACACACATTAGTTGCATGAAGCAGGGACATAAGGCATGCAATGCAAGGACTCTCATCACAGGAAATTTTCTGACATGAATCTTACTCAAGGTTATCATTTGTTAGGGGGCAAAGAAAGATTCAATGACACATCTTTTTCACCCCATTCCCTTATAGATTTTGAGGAAAGGCCTTGTTATTATCGACATTTGGCTTACAGACAAGCCTCTTGCTTCCCATTTCACCCTCGGAGCATTTTATCCTGTAATGTTCAAGGCAGTACATAACCCAAGACAAAGGGTGAGGTTAAACTCCAGGCTGTAGATCTGGTCACCAGCAAGCACAGCACAGATTCCACAGACAGAAACAGAACTCTGTGCTGAGCCAGGCAATACATCAATCCTTTATGCTATGTGAAATTTATTTAAAGGGCACTTGCAGATTCAAAATGATGATGAATGAAGCTGCAAAATGCAGTTTGATTTTCATCACTTCAAGGCAGAAAGCACAGTAAAAACTATTTGTGATTTTATCATTTTTAAACAATCCCTAACGGTTAATCTGGAAGCATTTCTTTTTGTTTATTGAGTCTTGTTTCTTATTCCTTTCCCACCTTCTGCTTTATTTCATTGCCCTCTGTCTTCTCAGTGAGTCCAGGGAGCTCTCTGTTCTACATGTACCACTGCATGGACAGATAGAAAGTTTTACCAAGGTCGACAGATGCTAACCTACTCATAGAAGACAAGTTACTGCTACTTCCTAGTTTGGCAAACAATTATTGGGCAAACAAATATATGTGATATCTGTTTGGGAAACATCGAAACTGCAATAAAAAGTGCATTTTCCATAAGAAAGACAACAGGAAGAGCATGATAATATTTCATAAATACAGATATTTTCTCTTGTCTTATAGCCTACATAGAATTGAGTAATATCAAACATAGAAACAGTCACTAAGTACAAACGTCAGTTAGTCACTCTGACCTAACATTTAATACACTCTTTCATATATAGATTTCTCTCTGCATATTTCTATTTTCCCTGCAATGTGATTTTTGTAAGGTACCTGTTATTTCTACTGCTAAAAAATCACTGATCCATATGATCTGACCTCTTAGCAAAAACATTTTCAAGTGTCGCTGGCTTTTACTTTCCAGAAATCCACCATTAATTGCACATTGTTCCTGTTTAAAAGCAATTTTTATGAGAAAAAAAAATCTATACTTCTTTTCATCATGTATCTTAAATATATATAAACAATTCTCTTGCAGTATCACTGACTGGTCATTTTCTCTATCTCCTTTTTCTCCTCTTATTTATGAAGAAAGGTGCTGTTAATATAATAACTAATGGTTTGTTCAAGATCCTGTTCATTTTTGCTGAGTGCTAGGAGAAAAAAGTCAAAGTGCGTTTGGATTGTCATTTGCACAATTTAATTTCTTACTCTAACTACTCAGCAGCTTCTTAAACCAATTAAAGCAAATAATTCTGGAATGGACATAGTCTGCAAGATGAAGTAGTCTTTCCTAAGCCATGGTACTATATTTCAATAGTTTATTGAGCTACAGCATCCCACTCTAGTATGAAGGGCAATTCAGAGTCACTGATGGAAAAGTAAAAAGCATTTTTTTCCCATTTTTTCTAACTTCCTAAAGTATCATTTGTTTCCCACAGAGGTAGTAGAAAAATGGATGTTCTTACCCCGCAGCCTAGTCCATTGCCTGTCTCACATACAATTTTCCTCACTCCTGGTTCAGGCAGCAAACCCGCTCCACAGCCGGGAGTTGGACACAGCACACCGCCCATCTGCAGAACGCATTCCTCCGCACCATAGCGCTGGTAGCGGTTGTACTGCAACACAACAGACAGGTGTTAAACTTCTGACAGCACGCAAAAAAAAACCCAAACCCACAAACGTGGACCTTGAATCTATCCCATATAATAGAGTTACCTGTTGTAATGTCTCACACCCTAAGTTCAGCAATATGTCAAATGTCTGAAACTTTGCAATTCGCTAAATAGGGTGTCATTCCACTCCAGCTCACATCATATGCATCATTTTTTAATTCATAGTTATCCTTTAAACCACCAGAAAATTGTGTGATACTAAAATCAAGAAAATAGTAGATTGTTCCTGTGAATAATGGCAAAAGCTCTTATACTGATATACAAAAATTAATGTAAAAATCATAAATATAGTTCAGCAACAGATACGTATAAATGCTGTATACACATTGAAAAGAAAACCACAAAAACACACATTATAACGTCTTTGAGCTAAAGGGTTGTAAAAATAGGTCAGACAACTTCTATTTCAAAATAAATTTGATTAAACTGATTGGCAAAGTGATTCTCTTGAGATCCATTTATGGATCAACTTACATCTTTACATGTAAGTTGTAAACTTACAACTTTACTTACAACTTTAATGTAAGTTGTATTTTTTTTCCAGGGTCTACCAGGAAACTTTCTTAGATTTGCAGTTTTCATCTAGTCCCATACTGATAGCCTAAAAAGCCATGGAAATGTCTCTATTTTAATGATGGAGATACTGGCATACAGGAGTATGGAATAACGTGCCCAGCATATCCTCAGTGACAAAAACGCCCGCTCTAAAATGACTGATGGCATTGCAATAACTTTCCCTGTTCTAACTTACCCTGCTTTCAAACTGAAATAAGCGAACTAGTACAAATCATGCTACGTACATGTAAATCACATCCACTGTAGGGCTCTGCACTGGTGCAGTTCCACACTAGTGGCTATATAACCATTGCAAACCAGGCTTCAGATTCAACTATAAATCTGGCCTACTGTAGGGTGAAATAAATAAAAGCGTTTGGTTCAGACAGCCCCAAGAAAACAGGAAAATCCAAAAGGCCAAAGAAGAAGGGAGCAGCATGAATTTTCTCTGAGAGCAGAATGAATTTATGGTGCTAAAGTAACAAAAAAATTTTATGTTACAGCACACACAACAGCATTCAGTACTTCATATACTTTTAACTTGTTATTGCTCATGAAAATCATGAAAATCCACTTGTTACCTTTTTTTAGGATAACATCTAAGAAAAACCTCTCCAACCTGCATCCCTCTCCAAAGAAATCCCCAAAGGAAATTGAAGTAATAGAACCAAATAGTAATAGAACCAATAGTAATAGAACCAAAACCACATACACAAAACATACAAAAAAGAATTTTAAATTATGAAGACAAGGACTCCACTGCATATTTTCTGTGTGTATTTAAGAAGATTCTTCTGCAAATGTTGAAAATATGTCTTGTTACACCATTTTAAACAATAGTGTATGACTTCTTAAGACCCTACAATACATAGATGTGGAAGTGCTGCATCCCAGAAAAAAAAAAAAAAGGTTATCAAACTGAAAGTATTCATGTCTGTCAATTAAAAAAAAACAAGTAAAACAAACAAAACAAACAAACAACAACAACAACAACAACAACAACAAAACTCCAAACAAACTTCCTCTCAAATGAAAAGCAAAATCCAAGGGGAGAGAAAGCCTTCAAAACATCATTCAGTATATGAATGGCTGTCAGAAATTGTGAACTAAAGATCTCAAAACATGCAGATATCAGTATTTTGAGAAGTGTATGAGACATCTCTGCAAAGTCTCCTTGAACGTAGGAGCTCAACAGGTCAGCTGGTGGTCTTTTATATTATTACTATGTTCAAACCTGGAGTAATGGAATAAATATATGGAATGGAATAAATGGAATAAATATATGGAATAAATGGAATAAATATTTATCTATCGATTTTCAGCAACATTTGGGATCCTTGCACTAAGTATATGCTGAGTGCTCCAAGTCATGACACAGGCCTTGAAGAGAAATATAGAATCACAGAATGGTTTGGGTTGGAAAGGACCTTAAACACCATCCAGTTCCAACCCCCCTGCCATGGGCAGGGACACCTCCCATTACAGCAGTTTGCTAAAAGCCCCATCCAGCCTGGCCTTGAACACTTCCAGGGATGGGGCATCCACAGCTGCTCTGGGCAGCCTGTTTCGGTGCCTCACCATCTGCTGAGTAAAGAATTTCATCCTTATATCTAATCTAAATCTACACCCTTTTAGTTTAAAGCCATTACTCCTTGTCTTGTCACTACACTCCCTGATAAAGAGTCCATCTCCAGCTTTCCTGTAGGCCCCCTTTAGGTGTTGTAAGGCCACGATAAGGTTTCCCCTCTTCTCCATGCTGAAGATATGGTCAGCACTGAAAGTATCCACTGAAAGTATTTGTTGATTTAATTCTTCTTCAGGGCACAGGCAGGACCTGAGGGTGAGGATGGCAACCATCTTATTCTGTTAAGAGGCAGCCTTCCGTTGTGCTGGGTGTTTGCAAGCACCTTCTCCTTAAAGAGGCAAATGTCGGTGACACTCTGGGTGGAATTCTGTCAGCATTCTCATTACAGATTATCAGCTGAAAAAAAGAGTATGCTTTCCAGTCTCTAATTTAAAATAGAGGACATGGAAAATTCCTTTGGACACCTTTCCTTTTCTTTTGATAGACAAAAATGGATGATAGGTAAGAATCAATCTGTCTTAAGCTGTAGGAAGGAAACGGCCCTTACTGGCCAGGTGGACACAGCAGTTGAATTCTGCCTGAAAATTGTGACGTTTTACTGGTTCAGCTCAGGGCTCATCCCAAATAATTACAGCACTATCACCAGTGATATTCACAGTATAATTGTTAAACAAATGGATCAATTTGAAGAGAGGAAAAATAATTTAAGTGAATTTGCACATCTTGCTATCTAGTTACCAGCTTACTTCCAACCTTCAAAGCCCAGATATGTTCATAAGATGTTATTTTCCTTTTTCCTTGTGCATGTACAATACCTCATTTAAAATTCAGCAGCCAACTAGAACAGGTAATAGCAGAATGTATACACATTTTGTCATACATAACTAGGTGATTTATACACTGTATTCTGCGATCTGAAACAAAATGTCTCACTTTACATTAAGGTGCATTTATAAAAGATTTGTAAATGACCAAAACACTTACGTATGAATTATTAATTAACTACTTTCATATAGTGTCAGATTATACCTATTAGAGGCATTTTCTCTTGATATAACACAGCGATACATATCACATGGTACTGATGCAATCAACATGCTTAAAACAAGTCAATCTGCAAAAGCACTTAAACGTCTTTGGAGTCCATGATGTATTCTCAATCACGTCTGGATAAGATGCTTAAGGATAATCTACCACCACTGGTTTACTTTGCATTTTACTCTTAACCAGAGATTGAAAGTAGGATTTGCTTAATTTAGTTTCAGTTTCTGCAGTGATGATGCCTATGGTTGCACAGGTTGTTTACACTCATTTAACAGAGAAAAAAATAGGATGCAGTTCATCTTTTCTCTTGTGGATGCATGCCATAGTATCAGAACTGAGCCCTAGACGGCATTGTTGTATTAACTCTAAACAGAGGTCAGACTGTTTTCTAGATGTTGATGCCTGAAGTTAGGTGACTGCCACAACAGGTACTTCAGTATCACTAATTCTGATCCTAAGCCACTCGGCCAAACTATTTTTAAAATCAAAGATTAGGTACATAAGTAGGTTAGACTGCAAATCACCTCACAGAATTTTCTTTCTTCAGAAATTAAACATCTAACCTAAACAACTCATATAGGCTCCAAATATATTGATTGTGAAGAGACAGTTATCCCAAGAATGGAATTTATCCTGACTTAAATGTAAAGTCCAAGATAGGTGGGCTGAATCACCTTCTGGAAATGCTATAGTTGAAGCTGAGACAGCTAACTTAGGCTAGGTATATTACACTTAAAGAGCTGTCATTGGAAGATTAATCTAACTCTTCTGTACATTCCAAATATTTCACGTTATCTGTTACTCAATTGTTAGCAATGTGCCCCCTAGTTAGAGATGCACTCATCAGGTGTAAAAGGGTTTTACATGTTACAAGTAGGAAAAATATCCCTAATTACTTTTAGAAAAAAACTCTTAAAAATGTAATATATGGGAAATTTGACTGAACTGGCATTTGTGGTACCCGATTTCAATTCCTGGCAGCCACACAGCCTTCCTGTGGTTTTCACGTAAGTCACTTAATCTATGCTTCTCATCAGTTCCCCATTTGTAAAGAGGGAAAATGATACTTGCTGATTTCACTGTAGTGTTGAGAGGTAAAAGCCATTAATAGTCATGAGGACATCAAATACTATGGTAATGAGAGGCATAGAATTACACAGAAATCACCAGCCATCTACTGCTGCTAGAAATCAGCTTTTGAGCAAAGCATGCCAGACATTTATATGCTACTGTAATAAAGGCCTCAGAAATATAGGTAGGTAAATAGTTGCCGGATTCAATATAGAACCATATATTTCAATGTTTATTTGGAAAAAAAAAAAAGCCTTTAAAAATATGATTTACTCCAAATTGCTAGTGCTAAGACAGCTAGACGTATACAAACAAGATATTCTTAAAACTTTTTTTTTTTTCCTGTCATGAACTTTCCCCTCAGTTTGTGGACTGACCCAGTTAACCCAAATTTATACTATTCATGGAATAAAATGTTGAGTAGAAAAAATTCCCAGCTCCACTTTTGGTATTTCAACCACATCACGAAGTTCCTTCATGCAAGCTTTGCTCATAAAGAGTTGTCAGAGCCTTTAGAAATGATTTTTATAAACGATTATAAATTATAGTATGACACAGACACGGAAGTTGAATAGCTGTAACCATTTATTCCCTGCTCCCCACTTTCCAGATTGGGATGGCATCCCTTGAGTGTTAGAATAGTACCAGGTTTTCAACCAGTGGAAATTCAATCATTTGATGTTGTAAATCAGGGGTAATATAATTGAAATCACTGGGCTGACAGAGGAATAAGACAGGTTTAACTATAGATTGCTGTATTTTAAGCTTCATTGAGATGTAGATATTAAGACAAACCTGAAATGCACCTGGATGAATAAAACCCTTGTGAAATACACTTTGTGAACACAATGCTTCCTTGCCATATTATTTAATTTGCAAGTTATGCTTTAATGTGACGTGATATTTTAATTTTGTGTTTATACTTTGGGCACAGTTTTTCTTTTTCTTTTTTTTTTCTTTTTTTTTTTTTTTCCCCAAATCTAAAAGCATCTGCTCAGTAGTAGCCTCACAGGGAATTCTGGACAAAAGTTAAACAGGTAGATGTAAAGCCAAAATTTCTAATCTCTAAACAGTAATTTGATTACTTGTTTCTTTTAACTGTGTAACGGTCTCAGAGGAAAGAAAATCTACTTTCTGGAGTCAGATTGTTTTTACTGCTTATATAAATCAAATAACCATCTGTGTGTTTCAAAATTAGATTGTGGAGGCTATTAGTCCATAATGTAGACTAAGCACTTTATTTATATGTATTATACACATACAAAAATAAAATAAAATTAGTTACATAATGTAATTAGGCAACTTAATGTACAAAACCCTTAGCATACATTGGACTCATAGAAGTGCTTACAAAAAAAAGGCATCATGTTGATGACTTAAAATACAGTTAAAAAGAGACGGACTGATATGGTTGTCCAACCATTAGGTGGTTCATTGAACCACTCTTAGTTTATTTTTCCTGAGTTTCTGGGCTCCATTGCTGGCCAGGGAGGGGATGAGATGAACAAGTTCAGAACATCAGCTCCTTGTTCCCTCCAGAGCACTGAGTACCACAGAGAAGTCCAGAAAGAGAACCATCTTCCACAGGGCTGGAATTTGCCTGACTTTGGACAGTCATAGAAAGGTGGGTAAGGCAGTCTGAAGAAAACGTCTCAGATAAAAAACACATGACTGGACCAATGCAACACAATTTATGGACAAAATGAAACTAGAACAGAGAGGAGGAAAGAAATGGAAGACTGCAGTTTGCAGAATGATATGGAAGAAGGCACAAGGTGAGGAGTATGAAAAATAAAATACAGAGAATAGGACACTGGAGAAGACTGTATAGGAAATCAGACTGAATATATAAGAGGCAATATGATGCAGCGAGGAAAGTTAACTAAGCACAGTGTATGGTTTGACACCATATTAAAAATCTATTGTAAATTTGTTATCTTCCAGCAGGTATTTGTGGGATCAGTCTGAATAGACTGAATGCTGGAGATTAACATTCAGTTCCTTCTGACCCTTGTGGAGCTTGAATCGACATTCCTTTGTCCCCTAAAGATGACAACCATCAAGTCTTGTAACAGATAATGTTGCAAATAGATACAACTGAGGTTCTCTGAAGAAGACACTGTCTCAAAAGAATTCCACAATTCCACTTCTCAGGCCACAAGAGTAAATGTCTGCATAGTCCATGAAAGCAGATCAAAGTCACCCAAGGGATATATGTAGTTTCACCTGCTACATCCACCTGAGACCCTGAATATTGGGATTCAGATTTTCTCTCTGAATTTAATAAAAACTGGGTGGAATAGAATTCCTTTTTTTTAGAAACACATTTTTTATTGATAGTTTCTATAGAAAAGTAAACAACAGAAATTTGGTTCCTAAACAAAATGACTTTTTGTTTGTTTTTGACAGGAAAAGAATATCCTTTAAATTAGTTTTGACCACAAGTACTTCCTCCCTCATTCCTCCTCCATTTTTTATTTCAGCTATTGGACCAAAAAAAAATTACTCTCACTTCTCTAATGCACAGACAACATGGAGAGAAAGGATAAGAAAGTAGAGATGCCCTGTTTATGACAAGAACTCAAAGAGGATGAAGTTCTGGTAACCCAGAAGAGGCAAGGCTGAGGAACTCACATGGATTCTATTTACCTCTGAAGTTAGAGAAGGAGAGGGCTAGAAGACATGAAAACCAGACATAGCATAGAAAAAGAAGGGAGTCAAATCACTGGTCATATGAAATTGCAAGACTGCAATGTTTGCTGTGTAGTTCAGGCTATAGAAAAAGAAGGTGTAAGGAATGTAAGGAACATCAGAAGTTAAATGCAGTACTTCAGTTTTAGAGAGAGAGTGATGGGATAGTGATGACAAATCCAAAAAGTAAGCCAATTAGGACAGACAGAAATCAGACAGACATTGAATAGAAAATTTGAAGAAACTGAGAGATGCATCATTCGCATTGAGGTTGTAGCTGAAGTCAAGTGGGAAAGCACCCAGCTGTGGGAAAGTCTACTCATACAAACTTAAGAATACTTACAAAACAGCTTTGCTTTAGTAATTATGAACTGGAGAAATTATTCAGTGAAAATTTCTTTCTTTTTTTTTTTTTTAAATTTAAATTTTAATTTTTCTAACTGCATGTGAATTACTGAGAGGTGTCTGGTAGTTTTTTCACACATGGCTTCCAAAAATTCTTCACCCACAATTATTTCAGAAGCATTTTGTTGATCACATTTGGCATTTTCCAGCATTAAACTCAGATGACAAATTAGAACTGTCACGTGATGTTACTTTTTCTTGAATGGGTAGATATCACATCAATTAATTCAAGACTGACTTTACACTACTAATCTGTAACATATATTTAAAAAAGATCCTCCAGCAAATATTGCAAGCAAAAAAAAACCAAACATGAGAACCTTCTCCTTGCCACACACACTTATTGCAAATTCCTTATAAAACCCAAATTAATGTTACACAATTTTTGTCTACACTGCATTCTTTTAGTACTAGATTCCCATATCTCCTAAGGTTACATCTCACAGCAAAAGCTAGCACAGTCCCACACCACCTTTGATAAGCATGGCAATGTGCATCTACCGATTTTCAAAACAGGATATTCCTTTGCCTAAGTTTCCCCCAACTCACAAGGAAATGAGAAAAAAAAAAAAAAAGAGAGAGAGAGAGAGGGAAAAAAAATTGTCTCCATGCCAGCTTGCTCTGATTCCAGGGATATAAACACCCACAACATTTCTGAAGAGAAAGTGAGCAGCGCTATGAGCTGCTGTAACAGCTGATAGGAGAGATCTGTTAAAATTGATCATTCCCCTGTCAAAATATCAAGAAACTGGCCAATACATTCTGCAAAGTTGTCAGAGCAGATGATATAGCAGAGAAGCATAGCTATACATTACTTTGCAGCTTCTTTTCTTGCCACTAGCATGTCATCTGCTTCATCTGTTCTGTGACCTGTTGGGGGCACTCAGGTATAGCAGCAGACTGCTTTTGCAATTGTTTTCCCTTCCAGCCTTCAGATGTAGCTGCAATTTTATTCATGAATCACAATATTCCATTTAAACAATTAAACAAGGGTGGTTTTTTTTATCACTTTGGGAAGAAGAGGGAAGTTTCTCAGAGAGTCATTACGAGACTCCGTAAGAGTTCACTTGCTATGTGGGTATATTATAGTGCTTAAGTCTGAATTAAAGTGTTCTCTCTGCTGTCTCTGGCACTGGCTTGTTGAATTACCTGCCTTACACTGCATTTGGACAGAGCCCATATTTACTGCATCTTTAACATACTTTTTCTTAGCAGCTTGTACGATCACGACTCGTAGAATCATTTGCGTTTACTTGCAGGGGCAGCTAGGCTGACATGGCCAACAGCTACTGCAGAAGACTGTAACTTTTTTATATTGTGCTCTTTTTCAATAGTTCCCCAGTTAATAAATCTTTCATCCCAAAATCCTGAATGTATCTCAAGGTACCTATGAAGTGAAGCGGTTAGACAGCAGGTTGGACTGCATCCATTATGCTAGGAGAAAATTATGGATTAGGAATAGTGAGACTGAATTGCAAGAAAAAGCTCAACAGAGCTAAAGCCAGTTAAAAGGCTTCAGGTTTTCCCCTTCCTGAGGCTGCATGGCCAGAAGAGTCTCTTTGCCTTATGCAGACTTTTGTGCACTGGGACTGTCTGTTAAAAGGTGTTCCAAAACAAACCAGTCAAAGCTGCTTTCTGAACTTTTAGTGCATCTTTTCCACTCGTATAATACTGTAGGAAACCAGAAACTGGGAAAAGATCCAAGACATGAAGAAGCCCTTTCATTTTCACCAGCTCCAGAAGTGGCTTACCTTTGGAGACTTTTCTAGGTCATACTCTCTGGCACCTTTTCAAAGTACCAAGTATCAAGTGGGGTAGCAATCTGTTGCTAAATGCATTTGTGTTGCATTTTAAAACAATTACTTTGGAAGCCAATTTTATGTGGTAAATTAGGTATCCAAAATGTGTATCATGTACCAGTGGGTCTTGTACTCTTCTATTTCACCACATAGACTATGATTACCTCTTTCCATAAAGTCTAAAAATAATTCCTTCTTTAAAAAACTATCTTGATGCCACCAATTAAACCTTAAAAGATAGACTTTCTGGCAATAATGAATGTCCTGTAATGCACATGCCTGAAGAAATAGGAGAAACGGGAAATTTACATGTCCTTGAGACTACTGAGATTTTAGACTATTTGGACAACAGTTTTATTATCATGGGACTTTTAGAAAATATTAGATTAATCAGCAACTCTTCACATTTCAAGTTAAATATAAAGCCTTTTTTTCTCAGTTTTCCTTTAGTGCTTACACTTAGATAAAGAAACAGTTTATTTGGATAGACAGATAGGTAGGCTGATACATTTTCCAGTGGTTTGATTGTATAAGCTTCTCAACACCTTTATCTCTTCATGACATCAATAAAAATTATACATGCTCACTATTTACATGAAACAAATATGCAGTAAAGACATGGTAGAGACCACTGCTTTGTATTAGAAACAGTTGATTGACTTTAATTTGACTGAAATTTGGTTGATGAAAGTAAGAGAGTTGATGAAGCAGACTACTCTAAGACTGCTTTAACTGGAACTGCTTTAACTGGAACCTATGAGGACCTACACTGACAATGTCCATTTCAGACTAAAAGGTTCCTTCATTCTATTGGAGAGATATTTAGCTGACAGAAACTGGCTGCCTTTTGCTGTAAAAGCAATTTTTTAGTTTTGTTTTAGGGGCATGTGGTAGTTCTTTCTGAGTCACATTCATATGTTTGAGTTTATTTGTTTTTATGATGATCACTTATTACCTTGTGATAGAACAGAGGGAATTTGAAATTTAAAGGATCTAGACATTGAGGAATAGCAGATGTACTGGTGCTGTAGAGTGGCGGAAAGAAAAGATGCTGGGAATTTTTTGTTTTTCACTAATGAAAGGTATAATAGGATTTAATGTTTGTAAGTGATTTGTAAACAAATAATGGATGTTTTTCTCAGCAATATACTCCAGTTTAAACAAGAATTAATCCAAGAAAGTCATGTAATGTGGATTCTAAAGGAGATCAGAAAAGATTATCACAATAGTCCATTCTGCTTTTATAATCCGGCCTTAAACACATAAGCATTTTAAAAATAAATCAAGTTTGGACATGTAGCAGTAACATGCCCCTATTATTTCTTGACTGTTGCTTGGATTTGAAGAAAATATACATAGACTAATAATGCTGAAATTTTAATTAATCTGAATAAAACAGGGTCATAATTAATTATGATTTTTCTTCTAACTAGAATGAATGATAACAGAACAAGACATTAAAATTTTTTTGAAAAGCAAATGCATAACTAAACACATATGAGAAATAATCAGATAGTCATATGAATAAGGACTTTGCCCAAAATTCATTAAGATGTATTTTATTATTATTTTTTACCTTGTTTTTGCACCAGCTTCTCCCTAACTGTCAAACTGCATGTTAATTTCAAACAAGGGCTACTGTGGTCATCACTAAACTCATGGCAACAAAACTTTTGTGGGGAGAGAATGTAATTGCAATATGCTTCATGCTTTTGTCTGCTCACGGAATAATTCAAGTGGCATGGCAATGTTCACTAGTTGCAAAGACATTTATTAAGCCTGTAATGATAATCATTGTATCTGAATAACCTGTTAGTGTAGCTAGTTTCAGAGAAAGACAAATTTTTATAGGTCAGATCCATTTTGTAGAACAACTTTCCATCTGCATAGTTTTACGCTCCTAATGCACAGTGGCAAACATTTCTCATCTGTTTAGGTGTAGGCACTACAAAGAGGAGTAATTTCATTACAAAAGTCAGTAAAAATGGAAAAAATATTCTGAGTGGCAAAAATATAGTACTTCATAGCAAGGCTTTATTCATCAAACTCCTCCACTCTGTTCAAGACTTCTCTTATTATTGGACAGAAATTAATTGCCTTTTCCTTTAAGGTTCCTCGTGGTTTACATCATCTCACCTTTGAAGATCACATATATGACTGTATAATTTAATACTTTCTTAATGCAAAGATGTAGGTGAGTGGAATAAAGAAGAAAGCATTCAGATTACAAAGGCAATCTTAAGTCTGACATTTCCTAATGTCTGAATTCTTGACTGGCACTCTTTACTCTTTTAGCTTTCATTTTTACGTCTATCACTTCCTTTTCTAAAAAGCAAACAGGAAAAAAAAAGAAACACAAAATAAAGTTCATCAACTAAATTCTGTTGCTCTGCCAGTGGTTATTATCAAAGCTGGGATCTACGAGTCCATCCTCAGACCTCTACCAGCAGAGCTAACAAATTCTGCCTGGTTCAGCCCTCTCACTCCTACTGTCTCTTGGTTTATCTGTTTCTTAATTCACCTTCAAATCTCTGCTTTGCTCCCTCTCCTTCTAGCGCATTTATGTTCACCCCCTTGGGCAGCTCATTAAACACAGATCTTTTATTTACCAGTCCCTTCCAGCAAGTTTCTTTACCTTGTCCTTCCAGTTCTTGGTCCCAGCTTCTTGTCAGACTCTTATTCCTACCACGCTGGTTTCTACTTCTACCATATCTGACCAGACAGTCCCATCTCTCCAGGGTTCCAAGCTTCATCTTGCTCTGCCCTCCATTTGTCATCTGGTTCTCACCAGTCTTGCAGCCCCATCAAACCCAGTCTTAATTTCTTTTATTTCCTCTTCCTGAATCCTCAGTCTCATCAGATTCCTGCTTCCAGTCTTTCCTCTGTCCTACCCTGTTTTCTGTCTTTTTTTCCATTCCTGTGAGACAAACCCTCCCACACTCCCCTTCATGCTGCCTTCTTGTTGAGAAGCTGAGGACTTATGCATTTGATTTTTTTTAACAACTGAAGTGGGAGACTGGTGGAGAAAAACTGGAAATCTAGAAAATGTACCAGCAGTCCTACATGTAAGAAAAATATGCCTGTAGGAGAGTGAAATAGAAAGGTGGAGCAACAGGGTGTACTAGACAATATAATCTGCTCTAACGGCTAAGTGATCATGCTTTGAATTAACATTTAAGGACTTTCTCCTATCACAGCCTTCACATATCTTTGTGCAAGTCCCTTGGGGCTAGGTTCATTAACAGATGCAAATATTCTGATGTACAGCACACTAATGCTGACCTTTCAGGTCCTTGGTCCCCAGTACCCACAGCAATTCTATGTTAGGCAGCTGGGCTTCATAACCAGTACATTAAGGAAGATACTTTAGGCAAGGACAACTTGAATTTCAGAAGCACTGAGTATTGAAAATTCAAACTTGCCTCTCAACATTTAAGGCTATTTTCTCAATATCTCCGTACGTTGATTTTATTATTAATAAAATAGTAACTAAGACCATTTAATGAGTGTGGTAAAGCATACCTCACATGCTTTTGTAAGATCCCTCTATAGAAACAGTTTTGTCAGTGCAAAGCACAGATATCATGATGAATGAGAAACATATTTTTAAAAGAGATCAGAGGCCACAAAAAGACATGGACAATATCAAGTAGCTGTAAATATCAGTCCCTTAGTCAGATTGTTTGTCTATTTGCTGTTTTAGAGAGCCTGTTAACTGCTGTAGTCCAAAGCCGAAAAGCTGTGGCAGGTAGCAGATGTACCAATTAATAACCTGTCAAGGCTGATGGATAGAATGAAAAAAAATATCTCACATATATCTCCTGTGTGTTTTTTCCCCCACATTTCAGGTCACTGGGGGTCATGAGACACACTTTGCATCCCTGGAGATAGACAAAACTGTCTCATTAGTGTCTATCTTTCATGACATTAAGATGCTGACTTTGAGATGCTAACTCACCTGTTCTTCTCCCAGAATCCTGAAGTGATGAAGCTCTTTAATCAAGGAATCTGGACAGCCAGCTGTTGGAAAGAAACAAAACCAGGCACTTTAGAGTTCCCTGCCAGTGTGGTTTCAGCTATAAAATACATAGACGTAGAGAGGATAGAATATGCAGATTACATTAGATTTAGAAGATTAGGAAGATAAGCCATGGTTCTGTGGGCACCAGAATGCTGAAAACCATCCATCAAATAATCCCTTCACATATATACGCATATATATTCACGCTACCAAGAATGCTTAGAAAGGTTACATTCCGTATATTTTAGCCCTTTCCCCAAAGGACTAGAATCAAAAGCAAGATGAAAAGGGCAGCACTGTCTGCCAGATAACGCCAACCCTTAGTGTAAGCCAACAAGCCTGTTAAAAGAGGTTCTTACATCAAAACCTTGGAGCTGCCCAAAGCTGAATTCTGATTTACACACCAGGTTTGGAGTCATCTCTAAGCATTGTATAGGCTTTTTCCAGTTCTCTGAAGGATTTCACAGGCTCTGCAGACCCCACAGATCACTTTACTTTTGGCTGTCACCAACATAATCCATTTCACACAGATGTAGTTGTCACCCACAGGTGCAATACACAAACCAACTACACATGCAGAAGAGAGATTTGCCAGAACTTTGCAGTCAGTTTAATGTTCAGTGGTTACAGCCTTTCACATCTGTACCAGCCAGAATGAAAGAGTATGTCTTGCTAGATGCTACACACTTTGCTGACCTGTTCAGACTGTGGTAACCTTCCTGGTGATGAAATCCAAGCATGCTACTCAGTTTTGTACACTACTAGACTCATTTCTGGCAAGGGATAAAGGTGCTGTGAAAGTGACTGTGAAAGCAATCTGGGCTTTATTCTTCTTACCACAAATTGAAGCATCTGCTTGTGAACAGAGAAACTTCCTTAAAAGGGATTAAAAGCCGAGTTCTCCCCAGAATATGGGAAGAACTAAGATTTTTATCAACCTGCTTTTCTGCTGCTGTAACTACAAATGGTTACCTCTCACACTTAATGACTCCTATTAAAAGAATGTAAATGAATTTGGAGACAGTTGTCAGGAAATCTCCGTTAGCACTGTGGCTTCACTCAAAGGCAATGAGGCATGGCCTACATTTGCAACTCCTGCTGGCATAGCTGTGTTAGGGATACAAAGGGTCGAACCTTTATACTTGCAAGCAACATAACTAAAAAGGCAAAAATCCTGGTTCAGACACATTTGTAGTAGTACAAGTCTTTAAATGGTATAACTTTTTATACCCAGCAAGCTGATTTAAATGGTATTCTAAATAAATTCTCACTGGTAAATATTCTATCTCCATTCAGAGGAGGTACATGTGGAGAATGCACCATCAGCACAACTTCATCACCAATACATCCTTACTACTTCTAGCATTATTTTTCTATCCACTTTCAGTGGGATTTCCATCTCCATCTTCCAGTTCATCTAAATCCTGAATGTATCAACTGCTCTGTCTTACTAAATCCTTGATCTTGGCCTGACTTGTAGCCCAGAGCAGTTGAATTCTCTGATTTTAGATCAGAAATCACTGCCTAAAATACAGCTCCTCTCTCCTACCCTCAAGATCCTATGTAATTATTACAAATTTTTCTTTATGTCACTTTTACTGAAATATCTGCATCGATTGTACACTGCTACAGGAATTTCTAACCACTGAGGATAACTGATTTTATATAATACTGTATGCTAATCTACAACAGATGCTAACTTTCTAACAATGGCTAAACTTTTTGCTTGTCACTGCTTCTTTCAGTCTTCATTGCTTCTTCTTCAACCAGTCTTTTTCCTCTCTTATCTTTCCCATTTTGTTGTTCACTAAATTCCTTAAGATTGGGAAGTTTCCCTTTTCTTGCCTAGCTTTTTTTTCTTCCTGCTCTCCTTGAAATCATATTTTTCAAACGTCTATTTCTCCCAGAAGTCCATCCCATTTTGCTCTCTTCTTGCACAATTTATGTAATCATCCTTATGTGAGCTGTTTACCTGTATTCTTTCTCCCATGTTAGAGACTGTTAACACTTTGGAACCAAGAATCTTTGTTAAAAATTGTGTAAAACATATATTAGCATACATATATATGTTTATTATCAGTGTTACTGGTTGTCTACTGATGTACCCTCTTCCCAACCGAGTATTTCTATAACCTATTTTTCAGACTTGCCCAATCCAGTTTTCAACCTTTTCATAGTCCAGACTGCAGATTACACAAGAGATCCTGAAGTCACTAACAAAGAAGGGATATAGCTTAAAAATCATGTCATTGCTGGCAAGTTGCACCCCAGCAACAATCAGTTCAGAAATGTCAAATTTGTGTGATATCAAATTATATTGACAGACACTAACAATTTGCTGTCCTTTCAGAGCAATGATTAAACAACAGTTGGAGGAAAAAAATGGAAATAATGAAGACACATGTAAAATGATAAAAGAAGTAAGATAAAAATATCTTCCCTTCTTTTTGGATGTTTCTGGATGTATTTCTGATATTTCCATTTTTTTCTTTTTCTTTTTTTCATTTTTTTCTTTTTTTTTTCTTTTTCCCCAGTTCTGTAAGCAGACCTTTGTAAAACATGCTTCAACACTGTGAACCATTTTTTACCAAATAACTGTGAGCTTTGAAAAAAGTCTTGGTTGATATTAAGTTCCTGCATTGTAACTAGAAACAAATTACCATTCCATGAATAAAAAGAGAAAATACATATTCTGTTGAAGAGCATTAAGAACCACTTTCCATGACACCCGCAAAAATACTCATATATTTGTCAACTTATACATGCATATGCAAACATACCTGGAAACCTGAAAATTACTACAAATTAAGCACAGCACTGGGTTCACTGACAAACTGTGCACACCAAATCTTAAAAGAAAAATGTATTTTCTGAGACTCTGATTTGCAACTTGCACTTGCCACATGAAATAAATAATCCACAATTTATAGATTTATGCTGTTTTGTGGAGAATACTTTGAGGATTAATTTTTATTGCCTTTGTAGAACAGAAATCCTTATACTTGACAGCCTCAACAATTTCTGCTTTCCCAATTATTATTTGAAAAAAAGCACAGGCATACAAGAAATTTCAACACAGGCCAAAATGTAGGAACATTTAAATAGAGAAGTCAACAACAATTAAACATAAGAGTGCTACAAGTAAATGACCCAAAGGCATGCACAATTAACTGCCTTTAATCAGTAGCCAAAACTCGGGATTGAGGATATCTGTAGACTGATAAAATGACAGCTAAAGGGCTTATTAGTTCACTCTTTCAACTGACATTCAAACCTCTGTGTTTCATATGTTCTTGCCCACTACGGTTGTTACAGGTCTTTGTCTGCTGTGGAAGCAGAAAAAGGTGCAAGAACTATATAATTTACCCAAATCTTTTATATTTTATTTTATTTTATTTTATTTTATTTTATTTTATTTTATTTTATTTTATTTTTATACTGCTTTTTCCTCTGACTTAACTATATTGAACCTAGAGGAATAAGACCAATAAAATTAATGTGATGGTTTAGGAATGAGCCTGAGTCTAGGCAGGAAACTAAGTCATGAGAGGATGATACCCAGTTCAAAGCACCAGCAGCTTTATAAACCCACTGCAAGCAATGTCTTTGGTTTATTTAAGTTTTAATTTCTCACTTAAATTAAATTTAAGTATATTATTTTTTTTCTAAATGTTCTATCAGATACCAGATTATTTGTTTTAATCATTTTATTATTGCTTGATTCCCACATTGCATTATTATTTCACTCCAAATGCTGCACTTATGAATGATAGGTATACTTAAAATCACAGAAAATTATAACTATACATTTAAAAATTACATTATGGTACTCTTTTCATAAAGATGTAAAGATATTTTTAATCTGTTCCTATAAGGAAATGTATCTCCATGAGAAGAATAAAAAAAGCAAAATTTAAGAAGGCTAGCTTAATGTAACCTAACATAAATCCTCTGATTTGAACTGCTCTGAACACCCATTTTCAGCTACACTTGTAATTAAACTGTGATTCCAATGACCACCAATTTAATTACCCAAATCTTCGCATATTTTTTCTCAAACAGAATTACCTTCTGTTTTTGTTTTTACTTAAAATTATCACTTTGCATGACATGTTCTCCAGTAAGAAGGCAGAGGAAAACTTAAATCAACCCTTTAATATTGCATATACCGTAGAAATAAAAGCAAAAAAATGACTGCTGTTACAAATACAAATACTGACAGCCAATGTAAGCACTGGCACCTCCAGCCCTTCCTGTCCCTACCTGCCCCCAGGCCCAGGACCCCACAACAGCCCAGGGCCACCAGCCCCAGCCCCAGAAAGGCTGCAACAATGCCGGGCTCTAGCTCCTCACAGTCCTGCCCCAGTCTGGCCTTAGCCCATCCCTGTCCCCATGGATGTGCCAAGTGCTAGGGCTGGGACTGCCCCTGAGCTCCTGGTGGGGCAAGGGGACAGGACAGGCAGCCAGGCCCTGCCCTGTCGGATCCATAGGCAGCCTCAACACCCCACAGGCCCTCACAGCGCCCAGGCAGCAAGAAATTCTGGACTACATAAATTTCCAAGAAGAGAAACAGACAAGCTGCACCAAACTGAAGTGCATGTTGATCATAAATTAATTATTTTTCACCTCCAGGGGTGAACTTTCTCCCCAGACACAGTGTCTTCATTAACTGTAATTACAAGCAGATACACCTTTCCTGTAGGATTATGCCCTACGTTTTAACTTCTACCATAGGTGTGTAGCATTATTTCCTTCTTTACATGTGAAGTTTCATCTTTCCCCAAATGGTATGGTTCAGCGAGATTCACTTCACTGCATTTGAGCATCTAAATAATAGTTATCGAGGGTTGATATATTCATTGCACAATTCCTTTTTAGTCAATCGAAGGAAAAATAAACCTTCAAAGGGTAATTCACCTTGTCTGAGATAGACCCAAAGGAGGAATCCATTTCTGTCCCTTGATCATGGAGTCTCAGACAACTAGGTAAGATACATGACTGACTCTTAGATTTTTAAGGTTAGATAAGATTAATTCCACCCAGTAACTTCAATCCAAATAATTTCTGCATGTGCTTCGTGTAAAGCATATAGGTTTTCCTAGAATGTTTAGCTCCTTGAACTAAACTGAGCACTTATATTATGAACTTCCATAACTTCCATTTTTCTCACTTAAAATTTATGCCTGCATTAACACTTGTTAATTCTAAAAAGTACGCACCCTTTTGTGAGCTCCGAACACAACCCTGTAAGCATATCTATCAGTGTCTTTCAAAGGACGTCTTTCCACAGTGCTAATTACTAAACCAAGCTTTCAACTGAAAAATGTTTCAAATACACGAGAATAACTGCTTCATGCTTAGAAAATTAATGGATGTGTGTCTGTTTTTCTGACTGCTCTGAGTAACACTGTGTTTGACGAGCACAAATATGAATAATGCTTCCTATTCAAAAAAGTATATGTAACAGAGATGAGGGATGTGTCCTGTGGCCTCCTGTGTGTGCACAGCAAGGGAAGGTAACGAGGGAAGCCTACAGCTCAGAGGTGCTTGTTATAAAGGGATTCCTTCCAGAGCACAGCCCCAGGCCAGCCCCTAGCTGTGGTGGGACACAGCAGCTCGGACTCCACGTGCAAATACAACACAGCACAGCCAGCTCTGCTCAGTAAGAGGCAAGCAGACCAACAAAAAGAGCCCAGCCTTGCACTGTGAGTGATAGTAACAGCAATGGTAAGTGGGTAATGTGAAGAGGGAGTCGGGAGAGACTGTCACACAACACAAAAAAGACTCACTGGCTTTGAAATCCCGTGATTAGTGTGCATTTGCTTGTTTTCTCATTTTCCCAGTCTCTTCCAACCTGTTCAACTAGTTGGAATATTGGTGGAAAAAAACCTTTATATTATCAGCGTCTCTTCCAGAGAAAAGCAATCCCATGCTGGTGACAGCTCTGCCACTCATTGGGAACAATGATTTCAAAGTATGAAGTGACTTCATTGCATTTGTGTTAATTACATGGCTGGATGTTGTGAGTGACCTTTTCTCATTTTTGAAGTTATGTGAACATGAACAAATACAAAACTAAGGAGACTGTCTGGAATGCACAAATATGTTACTAAAAAGAGAAAAATATTACACAGAGTATCAAGTACATAGTTTACAGAACATAAGCACATAAGCCTATGTTTGGAATATTGCTTGTGCATTGTGAAAGGTATAGAAATGTCTTCTCACTAAATCCTCAAAAGTGTGTCATTATAACCATTTTCCAGATTTTTTATTTATTTATTTTTTAACAATCTTAATGAGCAATACTTTTTTAAATAGTAAGCCACTGGCTTTTTTCTCTTTTAAGTGTTACCTAGATCATTTTTGTATGTAACCAAACAAAGCTTTGGTATCATCTTTTGTATAAGAAAGGTTTAATTTTTAAAGAAAGGAATGTGACAAAACTGTTCTGTGAATTATATGTCATCTCCGGGACTAAGCCTTACAGCTGCAGGTCTTAAAATGCATGGTTTTCATGTGGGCACACAACTTTATCTGTAAGATAAATTGTTGCTAACCAGCATTAATCGTAAAATCACTAGTCTGGCTCAGGACCCTCTCCTGAAATCAGCTTGTAATCTCTACGTTTACCTTTTGATTTATTATTAACAAAATATCTTATTTATCTACCTTCTGAATTCTCGATGTTGATCACGTATTCGAACCCTATTGTCAAACTGAAATTCTCAGACCCATTACTTTGGGTCCATTCACACTTTTCCTTCCCATACCCATTTTGATGATCTATTGTGATTGGGATGGGTTCACTCATAGAACATTTTTCCCCAAGAAAGAAAACTAAATGACTTCTGCTTCAATGGATGGACAGTGGTTGTTTCCTTGCCTAAATATGTGCTTATCTACAGGAATCAAAACTCTTCTCAGACAGTATAATATGTCTTAGCTATAGAAATATCTCAAAATGCTACAAGAAGCATTCAGACTGTTGGACACACTAAAACATCGGATGATTTATTTTTTTTGTAAATACACTGTTGACTGCAGAGATTAATCTGGAGACCACCCTTTAATACCCAAATATCTGATACTGTTCACGTTACAGTTGGTTAAAGAAATAATATTAAAAAAAAAAAATTGCAGTAAAAAATTACATGGGGTTCTTTGATTGTGCTCATGCCATTTTGATAACATCAGTTTCCAGATTATATTTTTCTGTACAGTAATCTAGATAAGTAGACAGCAAGGTAAAATAAATGTGTACCTGAAAGGAGTTAGTGTTTAAATAATACAGATTCATTCAGAAAAAAAAATATATATATAACAGGAGAAATTTTTAAAAGCAATGAAAATCGACTCTTGCCTTTTCGATGTCAACAAGCATATATTTAGTTTACAAAGCTCAGCTCTGCCACTGGGTGATCTTAAATTAGAGGGCACAACAAGCAATACTTGCATTTAACTTCACATACCCACAGGTCAACATGGTGAAAATCTTTCTTGTAGGTTGTTTGAAGTCTCTGTAAAACTAGGTAGAGCAGTTCTTTAACTCAAACAAACTAGCATAGTAACAATTAAGTCAATGGTGCTTACATGTGTTCACACTAGCAAAAAAATTAAATGAAATGTAATACTTTGTTAAAAAGACTGTGTGCCAATAAAGGCACAATAAAAGATCAAGTTCCCCCATTTGCAAAGCTTAATCTGCAAAAAGAAATCTGCTTGCTTGCCTTTTTTTTTTTTTTTAATTTAAGGATTAAATACCCTTTTCTCCTGATTAATAGTCCTGTCAAACAGTATTATGGTCATTTTCTTTTGTACTCACTGGCTTTTCCAACAGTAGAATTCAGCAAAAAGATTGATACTTTATTTTGCCATCAAAATGGTTACTAAAGCTAATATTCAAGAATATTTCATGAAAACTTGATTGTCAAGACAGAAAATCTGACAGATATCAGAGATGGTATTTGCCCAGCTGAACAGGCTACATTTTTGTTTTATGTGTTTCTTAATTTCAAATCATCTGGAGATGCAAAAACTATTCTTGCTCTCCTGAAGTACTTGTGCAAAAAAAATCTGCAAAACAACTGCAACAGAGATCAGAAAGAATCATATAAAGTTTGACTACTGGTAGCAAATAGAGCATCTCAGATGGATTAGAGAGATTTTTGTTGGCCTGGGTTCCTCACACTGCATAGAGCTCTGGCTTTTACTGTGCTAATACTCACTGTTTTTTTAATGATGCTTTAAAGCCAAATGACTAGAAGTAATGAACCACGTTAGCCATTTCCTCCCAGAGTCTTTCTTTAAATCTTTAAAATATCAGCAGGAATATTGACCACTTCAGTTTAGAACCTGCTTGCTTGTTTGCTTTTTGCATAAGACAATACTTAAACCAGACTTGAACAAGTGATGTTTGCTCACATCAGCATTCAAACCCTGAATTGTACTGAGCTGCATAACACCAGCATGCCAGTGACTGATATCTTTGGGAGTTTTCAGTGTATGTTGTACCACTATATGATAAACTGTCAAAAGAGTCCATTCGAGGGGCAGAATTTCCTGAGAAGGAAATTCAGTGTTGCACAAGAGATTGACTTCATGGTGACCATGCGATAGTGCACACTTGTTTAACCAATAGTCTGTACCATCTGGTTGTTCAATTTTCCAATTTAAATTATAGGCATAAATTCATTCATGCAATTCTCCGTGAAGTCGGCGAGTCAATACTAAACTTGTGCAACAAAATAAAATCCATTCTATCTATATGTAATGAGAAACTCAACAAGGACCTTTGCTGTTCAAAGACAGCTGCTCCAGAAAAGGAAGTAGACTTCCTTCTTTTAACACAAATACTGTCTTTTGTCAAACTGAAGTAAAATTTTAAGGAGCAACATATTTTTTTTCTTTCTTTCTTTCTTTTTTTTTTTTAAATGCTACTTAATTCGCAAAAGTTACTCCTACAATTTCTTCAGAACATCAAAGAGTCAGAAAATCAACAAGTCTAAGGCTTCTAACATAACTCAGGAGATTTTTTTCTTTTAGTTGAGATACAACAGAGCTGCTCTAAACTCCTTTTGGAAGGCACAATACCTTCTGCCATATAAACCTTGGTAGCAGAAATCTCATTGTAGAGATCTGGGCTGAAAGGAACTCTTCAGTCATGATATACTAGGTTTTTAGCTCAATCAGCTCGATTCATGAAAGGTTTTCTCATCTTTTATTCAAAAAGTAGTTGAAATCTCCAAAGCAAACTCTGTTCTCTCAAATTCCCACCTTCATGCTGGCACTGGCCTTTGATGATGATCCATCCTTTTAAGAAGGCAAGTGAGAGGTCAGGAGCTTTCAGCATGAGGTAGAGACTTTATAAGATAGGATATTGTCTTCTCGGGGAAAACCCAACTATTCCTGAATAAAAGTCAACACAAAGAAAAAAAAGAAAAGAAAGAAAGAAAGAAAAAAAAAAATAAACTCAAAGAATTCCATTTGCCAGCTGCTGAAGGGCAAGTCTTGAAAAGACTGTCAATCCTGAATGCCAGAATTAAACAGGTGCAATACAGAAAATACTAAAAGGTTTCTAAGCTGAAATTAAACCAATGTTCACCCAGGCATTTTCCAGCTGATAGCTTGATAGTCGAAGTATATTGTAAAGCCCTCGTGCTGAGAATCAGACTCGGAGAGTAAATATTTCTTCTATTCTCCCTTAGAAGTTGAAATAAGAAAACTGTCTTCCTATAATTTGGGGAATGACAGATAGAAAGAACAGTTTCAGCAGTTCTCACTGCAGTAAACTCCCCTCCCACTCATATTTTACCAAGTGAGTTACTATACACGCTATATAATGTAGAATAAGCCATTGTACCATCCAGAAAGTTGTGGCCAGATGCCAGAGAACAAACACAGCTTTCCATCTCCTTAATTAGAAAATAGTGTTAAATGATATTAAAATGCTATTTTTAAAGGTCATTTTCTGTCCACTGTAGAGGAAAATCAATATGCCAAGCTCAAAATATATCTGACAGTAAATACGAGATGAACACATGTAGGTATCATTCTCTTACTCACAAATGCATAAGCATGCACAAAATTACTACCGGAGAAAGGAGAATGGCAAACAATATTTGGTGACCCAGAAACAGCAATGCTTTCTCTTTCTATTTTTGGATTTCTTTTTATTTTCCCAGGGATATGGCGTCATTCTCTACAAACACTATATAAAAAATGCTATTCCTTTACTCTGTGTAGCATTTATAAGACTTCAACATCAGCCTTTCTCTGAGAGCTTAGACAAATATTTAAATTGCTACATAAATGACTCAGACTACAAGGCAAGCCCAGGCTACTCTAAAAATAAATGTTCATGGACAATAAACCCATCCAACCAAAAGAGAATTCTAAAAAGCCATGGAATATATTATATCTCACTGAATAGAACAAACGTATCTGGAGAAATGGTTATGATTTTCTCTCTTTCGTAGTGTTTTCATGACAGAAAATCATTTCAAGAATATTTAAGAATGAAGCAATTGTCTAAAAGTGACCTGCAGTCTTGTAACAGAGTTGAAATTTTAATTGTTGCCTAATTGTAGTATTTTTCTTCCTCCTCAGCACCAGCAATACATGTACATCTTATTGCTCTCTGTGATGGAATATGGCGAAGTTCCACTTCTGAAATGAGGATGGTTTTGCATTTCACCTTAATCAGATCAAATTAGGGCAGGTGGTAACCCTGCAGGCAACACAATTATGAAAAATGCCTGTGTTCAAGACAAACTGTCCTTCCAGTCTTGAGGTCTAATAGGACATCATAGTACAATCTTTTTACATTTTACTGGCAGCTCAGAACACAGAAGTCCCCAGAGGGGGTTATAAGCAGCTCTCATTTTGTCTGCGCAAATCCAGACAAATACATACACTTTTCAATATTCACTCTAAATAAGAGGTAGAACGTTCCTGTGAGTGCAAAAGACAGTGTGGAATAAAATCTAAAATTATATACAGGAAGAAAGAAATTAAGTCACTCTCTAGTCAGGTCTAATTCTAATTCTAATAACATTGTGTGAGACATGTTAATCCTGCATTAGAGTCATTCGTGTTTCTACTATAAAAAATCTGACAGGCAGGCATAAATACAGGGGTTCAGGCTATCTGTTTGTCTAACAAAAAAGAATTGGAATGACCTGAGTGCTTCCCCAAAGATAGAGAATTAAGGATTTTTCTGATATTATATTGATAAACTGGCCCTATTCTTGAGCAGACCAATAGCTGGCAAAACACATTTGAAATGAGCTGAAAATTTAATGCAAAATTCCATTCTACGTTAAAGGGATAATACAGCCAGGTTCATTTAGAGTATTACTCCTCTGAAGACACCCCAAGCACCACAATAACAAATGTTATATCAAACATGCACTCAGCAACAAATGCAATATGAGTCTCTGTGAGGCAATTTTTCAGTATGTCAGAATTATAATATCACTCCATGGAAACAAATTAAGCAGCACAAGCTTGGCTGTTGGGATCACTTTATTAGCAATGCAGTGTTTTCTCATAAAGAATGCTTTGCTGTGGATCTGTCAATGAACATCAAAGATGGCCAATCCATTTTTATGACGCACAACTTATTATTTGCCTATGAAATAAACAAAACACTTTAACATCCGGCTCTCTTTCTGCAACACTTCAAAAATAATACTGAGAATATCAAAAAAAAAAAAAACAAAACTGATCATTTTTACTGTAGAGCTGAAGTCCAGTCCAGTGTTTTTTTTTTTTTGTTTGTTTGTTTGTTTGTTTTTCCATCAAGACGAATAAACGTTTTAATCACTAGGGTAAAACCAGCAAACTAATACCAGTGAAGGAATGCTGAACAACTTCTGCCTGGTAGAAGAATAGCTATTTTTAAATACCCACACAGTTCTGCAAAATATTGAAAAATATTCTGTTCTGGCTAGTCACCATGCTGATACACGAATTGACTGGATTTTGTCCCTCTTATAAGGAGAGAACACAATCCTTGCTAGGTACTTTTCTGCCAGCTGGGTGCTGTCGCGATGGATAGGCCCCACTGGGATCTTGTGATAGCTCAAAGGCTGCCGCTCTCGCTCCGTGGCCATCAATGTCCAAGGGTGTTACAATCTATCTCAAGATCAATGGCTGCAGTGGACTAGGAACGTGAGGGAAGATAGATACGCTGCTATGTAGAGGGAAGGACAAAACCCCCATAGCTGTGTTATGCCATCACAGGCTCATCAGCATGCTGAAGTGAATTAGTGCAAGCAATTTCATGAGATTACGCTAGCAATTTAGTACAGAACAGCTGCCACACCACACTGGAAGATACTCCTTCTAGTCTTTACTTACATGGCCACAAATAACTTCTGAGTTAATCCAGAGCAACAGCATGCATTTTTTATCTTTACCACCTTAAACAGAGATATGCTATGCCTTGTAAGTAGGTGGTTTTGTCTGACTTTTTTTAAACTCACCAATACTTCCCTTATGACAAAAGTCCAGTATATCCTCATTGAATTAGACAATCTATATGACAGTATTTCCCCTAATATTTGAATTACTGGGCCCATATCTAGATCATGCACATTTTTTCCCTCTGCTACACTTTTTATCTGTATTCTTTCAACAGTGCACTGTTTCTAAGCTGTGAGCCTGAATCCAGAATAAACAGGTAGAGGACCACATCTCCTACCTCACTAACTGCAAGTGTGAAACCAGGAGGGTACAGAGCCAAGCTGCAGAGGGTTTCTTGGGTTGTGTCTTTTTTTCTCCTCCCCTTGGTACAGGTATGGCTGTATCATTCATTTCCAATCAGGAAAAAATAAATAAAAATTTATAACTGGTAGGATTCTAGATTCACATAGCTTGGCACTATGACTGCTGACCTAGACACTGGAGAATCTCTGACCTTGATGCAAACATTGAAGCAGCCTGATAAACCAAGTCAGAAAAGGTGTCATCCCCGGAATCCCCTCTCCCCTGCCCCCTCCCTGTCTCCATAATCCCCAGAAGCTCAGGCATGAATCTCCTTACTTTTTTTCTTTCCTTTTGCAAAATAGAAAGTCAAGTTATTGAAACTAACCATAAGGTTCAGATTTTTTTCTTTCCTCAGGTCATTAAAACGCTCACTTGACTTTGCTTCATTTCAGTAGATCATTGAGTTGCAGTTGTAAAAAATAACAACACTAGGTCTCACCATGTGTATACTTACCTTCTGACACCATGTTAACCATTTTTTCTGTAGAGTACTTCTGAGCAGTTATTTATATGTTAAGTACTGAACTCTGTATCACTTCTGCCTTTCAGTATCATGTTGCTTGCTATGTATTTTCCACTTGTGCCTGTTATGTCATGGATCAGAAATTCATTCCTTCTACAAAGATGCCTAGCTCCAGAATACCACCATGCGTGAAATTTCAGAAAGAGACATTTTTTTCCTGACTGAGGATGACTGAATAAAAGTATGCATAAAAGCTAAAAGCCCTTAGAATTATTTGGAGGGGAAACAAAACATCCCTTAACCATCAAATCAGCTGGAAATTCTTCATACTGCTCTTCTGTACCAATTCCTGTAGGATTTACTTTCTATTGTAGCTCAGCTCCTGTCTGCTTCAGGAAAAAAAGATTGCCAGTTATGACAAATGATTCTGTATGGCAGGATTTAGACTAAGGCTACAGAAAACTATATTTAACAAGACTATCTGATTCTTTTTTAAGGATCAATAATTTATTTATAGGAAGGGGCCTCAAAGGTTAATTTGTAGTGCTTTGCTCACGAAGCTATCCAGCACTCAAACGACTTGTAGGAGACATACAATCAGAGCTGGCTAATCCGCATCAGCTTGTTTAAAAAAATTGTCAGATTAACAAATCAATGATACTTACACACTACAAAATTGGTTTCCACTTAAAAGCTGACTGGATTTACACAGTTTACATGCAGCATAAATCCTGTTTTCATGTAATTTAGCAGGGATTCCAGGCAAAGTGATTCTCCTGTCTCTTGTCAATTTACAAGACACCAACCGGCCAGCAGAAATCCTATTGCAGTTTGATGGATGTCTATTGAGGGAAACAGGGGAAGAGAGAAAAAAGAGCAAAGCAGGATTTTTGATGCTTGGCTGCAGATTGCTGTCACTGATCATTTTCCTATCCCTGCTTCCACAGCTAACTGTGACTTTCTATTTAGAGAGCTTTTCCCTGCCTTACCGGTTACGCCAAGAAGTATGCCTTGCCTAACTTGTGACATGTTGATGCTACATTCATGGAACAAGGCTTGTTACTCATTTTCCCATTCTAATTCTGCTCCCACCTGTTGCAGTCATTGTAAAAGAGACAACAGTGTGGCTGCCATCAAGCAGGCTGCGTCATTGAGTGCAAAAGTAACTTTGCTCTAGTGAATTTTTTGGTATGGGTATGCACATCTCCCTTCTCTCTCTTTCTCTCCTTTTCTTTCCCTTTTATGAAGCATTACCTAGTTTTATTTTTACTTCTTCTAACTTTTGGAATTTGATGGAGAGTGGGTTGTGGGAACACTACACACTTGAGATCATTAGGACTATATCCACCTTCACCGGGATGGTAACAAATCAACTTACAAAACATGTGAAAGGTACAATGATATTTTTTTTGTGTGTGCAATGGCCATGGAATTAGAAGAGCTGTGATATAAAACTGATTCAGGTGACAGGTGCTTAATCAACTGACTCTTCAACAACACTAATAATAGTTTCCTAACTTCTTTCTGCACCTGGAAAATACGATCTGAAGACAAACATAAATATTTGCAATAAAAAAATACACCACAGTGTCAGTTTGCATTGTTTCAGTCTTGTGTCTACAGATACAACTGAACTGAAGGTTATTGTTAACATTTAAAGACAGACTGTGCATAATCTTAGAGGACGTGACATTTTTATGTTTCAGGCTAATACTTTGTGCCTTTATTGTTCAGGAGAGTCTCATGTAGGAAAGTAAGCTAATGTCAACAACTATCTCAATATTAAATAGATAAATAAATAAGTAGAGACAAAGGAAAACATGATGGAAATGGCTGAAATAAGTGGCATGTACACACTACAGCAAACAATTTGAGTACGGTGCTGAGCACTGTTCTAATTTGGCCCAATCTACTACAACCAATTACTCCTGCCTCAGAGACTCCTTATCTTAGATTTTCCAAGCCAGCTAGCCTCTATTTCTTGATAAAAGACACAGCAGTATTTCAGAAAATTGCACATTAGATAAAGAAGAAACCCAGTGTTAAAAATAATTGCCTGCCTTTTTTTTTTTTTTTTTTTCCCTAGCTGAGCCAATCCTCCATCCAAATAGTTGAAAAGCTAGATACCTTCAAAGTTATGTCTCACTAATCCGTCTGTGTTGGCCACAAAAATAATAGGCTTGACAATATTGTAGAACTGTTGCTCTTAGCATTACTGTCTGCTAGAAAAAGCTGGGAAAATAATCTTTGAGAGGTCAGCAAGAGCTAAAAAAGATTGGATCAAATTGTGCCCTCCATAATACAGGCCGGACATAACACACACTTGTGACACAGATGTGACACTGAGCTCCACAATGCATGGAAGGTAGAAATCATCCAGCCCTGCTTTCTTCTTCTTCGGGGGAAGAAAAGATATTTCTGGTCTGGGAGAAGCTGGAGGAAGCAGTAAGTACTACAGCTGAACAAATGTATGGGACCTAACAACAAGTCCATCTCTCTCAGGATCCTGAGTCTGGCACAGGCCAATAGCAGATGCTATGAGAAAAGCATAAGAAACAAGAAAAGAGTTAAATATCTGTGTATACTACCCTTACCTGCAGACTGTAGTTTAGGGACGTCCTGAGATAGAGGATCCTCTTACCTAGCCACTCTTGGGACTTCTCCATTAATTTGTCTAGGCACTTTGGGAAGCCTGAATAATTTTGGTCTCTATAGTATTCTCAAGCAATATATTCCACAGCTTTAACTCACTGTGGGTGAGCTTCCTCTGTTTCCTTTATACCTGCTGCTTCATAATTGTATGTGTATCTCTAGTTCTTACTTCATAAGAATGGATAAATCCCCAGTGATCTTCTCCATTCCTCTCATGATTTTAGAAATCTCCATCACATCTCCATTCAGATATCCCTTGCCAGAACAGAAAAATAAGTATCTCAATGTACAGAAACCATTCCATGCCTTTACTCACCATTGTCATCTAATGTTTTAATTAATAGTTAGCATGTTCTTTTAGACATGCAATAACCAAAACTGCACTTGGTCAGTGCAGAGCAGGGTGTGCTTTATAATAGAGAAATAACATTTTGTCATTAGCTCTTCCTATTACATCCTAAGGTCTTCATTGCCCTTATGGCTTCTACTAACTGCCGAGATGTTATTTCCAGAGGACCATCCAGAAAGGATTAAAAGTAGTAGCAGGTGAAATGTAGCAGATGAGAGACCAGTGCCATCTGGCTTGCCCTTTACCCTTGTAAATTCTAGGTGATGCTACCCCTCTTTCTTAAGAACCCTTACTGGAAAGTGTTCAAATAAGCTAGCAGTGTCACGCTGACAGCTCTACACTGAATCAGTTTTCTACTCTATCCTTGCTCTTGAGCTTTGCTGAAGTGTTGTAGCCAAGTCTGGGCCATAGTCATGCACCCCATCAACCTGGATCCTGAATGTCTAACTTGCCTTCATGACTCCACCTTAGCTTGCCCCAGCACTGAGACTTGCCAGTGATTTCAGGGCCATGGCTGACCCCACGGGATGTGTCCCATTGGCACGGCATGGTATGGCACAGCCAGGCTCACTGCCACCCCACGGTCAGCCCACTTTGCACCTCCTGACAGTAAGTAGTCATTGCACAAGACTGCAAAACCACCTACACAATCTCCAAGGACTTAGTACTCTTTAAACTGTGGCATGGGGTATTAGAGATGAAAACAAAATGGACAAAAATCTGATAATTGGGAACTAACACATGAAAACGAACAACTAAAAGCTGAACAAACAAAATACCAAGATAGCATACAAACAGAAAGAACAAAGAAAACTACCATCAGTCCCCTCCTTTTCATCTTCTGAAGAATAAATACTTCTCAAACAGCACTATATTCTCTCTGTAATAAGTAGCCTTGTAATTTTCATTACAAAGATCATGCAATAACAAGAAAATTACAAGGATCATTTTATTTTCTGACAGATTAAATGATACAGGATTGGAAATTCAGTGCTAGACAATGACTGATGTTTAGTGGAATTTCCCCACTCTCCCTAAAGCACGTTACGTAATGTGGGAAGAAGTGTAGTGTAATTAACCCTTAACTATACTATATTTGCTAAGGCACTGTATTCTGTTGTATACTGTATATGATAGTAAGCTTCTTTTCCTTTTATCAAAGCAAAGAGAAATGGAAACAGAAAGTACTTTTGCATATGTACCTTATAGATCTGGTTTTGAAAAGAATGATTGGTCTGAACTTTAGATGTGATGAGTTTTGTCTGAGTTTCACAAAGATTAGAAGGTTCCCCACAGCCTGACCTGTGTGCACAGCTTGCAGGAGCACTCACTGTTTATGTAGAGCCTGTATTGAACTCAGGCAGAAAAATGCTGAGGATGAGACAATTTGTCTGGTGCCCTCAGAGTTCTTGTCTGTGCTAGGTGATACCAGGACCTCAAACTTATACTGCATCTGACCCATAATAAATGGAAAACGAAATATCCATTTGTAGCTTAATCTTTCATCTGCAGGTCCAGCTACAGCTTGTTTGTTGGTTTTATTTTATTTATTTATTTTTTTTCCCTCAAGTACTTGTTTTCATTTCTAGGAGCTGTCAGGATGAGCTGTTTTGTGATTGAAAATCCTGGTTATGTAAAGTGTGCTGCATATCGATGTGCAAAGGCAACAAAACATTTTATTTATATTACAGTTGAGCTGAAAGCTTCCTTTGAGCTAATAATCCCACTGTGCTAAATAGTTGGCAAGGACATGAAATGAAACCAACGATACAGTCATCTGTAAGTCTAGCAGAGACTGCCAGGTGCAAGGGTGGTAGAGAATCTGTGGCAGATGCCTGAAGGGAGAGGGCTGAAGCAGCGCAAGAAAACTGCAAATACTTCTGTGCTATGGATGTCATGACCAATACAGAACCGGAATTTTAATTCTGTCTGTCAGCATCAGGAGATATGGGTGTGGCTCTAGTGATTTTACATATACAAATACTACACTGCCAAAGGTAATTCTCCAGGTGCACTTCACAAACAGAAACCCATAAATCCTATGTCTTGAATTTACAGA
The DNA here is from genome assembly GCF_040182565.1 of Anser cygnoides. Classification (NCBI taxonomy): domain Eukaryota; kingdom Metazoa; phylum Chordata; class Aves; order Anseriformes; family Anatidae; genus Anser; species Anser cygnoides. The sequence continues at coordinate 49,783,750 of NC_089875.1, read as the reverse complement.
ATTTAAACCAACAATCTGTAGCACACTCAAATCTGTATTTGACAATGACAAGGCAATGTTGCCATGCAACTCTCTTGGGAACCTCCTCTGAAGGCAATGGCATTTGAAAGTTACAACATCTGGCTCTGAAATCTCACTTTATGACTTTGCAGAGAAGAAGAACAGTCATAACTGCATGACAAAATGTCACTTCTGTATTTTCTGACTTTCCTATGTTTATTGTCAAAACCTTAACAGTATTTAAATATGGAACATTGCACAGTAATGCATGTATTATATAAGATTAAAAATACAATATCTGTCTCTCACCAAGTGTTTTATGGAATATATTAATGTACATTTTATTCATGAGACTGAAGTCTTCTCCTCTTGTGAGGAGAGGTCTTTAGCATACAAGTAAGCTTAGGCAGGATTTTAAATAATAATAATAATTAAACAAACAAACAAACAAAAAACCACCTCTTTATGTTCCCCAAATGACAAGAATGGTTGAAATTAGCAACTTCAATGTGCTAGATAAATATACAACCTTTTTCTTTTTCATTTGCATTAGTTAATAAGACTTATTTAGCTGGTTTGCTGTCAAAGAAGGAGTTCTTAGAGCTGGAGCCCAGCCATTGCCAGAGCTGAAGCCTGCACAGAAAGGCAGAGAGTAGAACTGAGACAGGTTTTGTGCAACAGGTGCCTGTGTCCCCTTCTGCCTCTTTACTGAAAGTACACAAGTGGTTCTACTCACTCCTGTCAAGGATGCCGATAAAAGAGCTCTCATATCATTCTTCTGCTCTAGCAATGCAACTGTTTTACCGACCATCTACAGGGCCTGTAGTAGCTCTGTCTTTTAAGTAAATGTTGATAGTAAAGTGCTTCATTGGCAGGATACAATCTGCAGCTTATTCAGTCTGTAATATTCTCATGTGATAGTTTTGATGAGTCCAAGTTCTGTGCTCAGAAACAAACTCCCTGTTTTGCAGGAAAAGGGGATGAGCTGGGCAGGAGGATATATTGAAAACCCAGCAACCTAGTGAACAGAGATGAGCAAATGGGATTAGTTTCACTAAGAAATTTGAAGGTGGGGGTACAGCAAGAGGAGACAGATTGCAGTGCTTAGAAGTACAAAGCACTGAGGACACTCAGCACTAACCAAGCTGTTTTTCATGTCATATTTTCTTCAGTCTTCAAGCTCGTGGGGCCAGACCCATTAGCACACTGACCATGATACCTCAACCCAGGCACTGGACTACATCTGCAAGACTGTGACCTATATTTTCCTGGCAGATGGAAAGGGGTGGGTTGCACTGAGGGAGCTGCCAGAGGAGAGAATCTCACTGGCGCAAGGAGAGAGAGGTGCAGGACAAGGTGGCTGTGCTGTGACACATCTGTGATCAGAGAGACGTCTCTGAGACGAAGTATGTGGGTGACTTCCAAGGACAAAAGAACTGAATGCACATCTCCCAGGGAAAATGGCCCCTCTGCAGGGAAGAATTTGGCTAGTTACTTTGTATTTAGGGTGTTACACTCCCTAGCAGGAACAAGTGTAGAAGAAAGTAGTAATAAAGAAAAACTGAGCCAAGAAGCGGTGACAAGCCTGAGAGTGACAACCTCCTCCCCCCCCCCCCCCCCCCCCCCCCCCCCCCCGCCAAATATGCTAGACACACTAGCTGGTGTGTTGCTTCTCAGAAGCATGAAGCCACTCTGTGACTGAAAAATTACCATGGCTCGTACAAATGTGCTCTATCCTTGTCCATGTTTACCCGGCTGGACACGAGCTATACTGCAAAATGACCTTGGGAAGATCCCAGGGGCTGGAGGCTCTGTGAGCAGTTGTGAAGAGATGGAAGCTCTAGGGCTGTGTCCATTAGTCATTCTGGGGGAGTGTCAAAGATCAGGTAAAGACAGATATGACCTAGACTTAAGTACATGGATGCACAGACAGTGCTGACAAAGATAATTACTTTTCTAAACTAGGGAACAGTTTTCTACAAACACAACTTCCCAAACTTCATCTCTTGTAAGTTAAAGAAGTGGCTGAAGCAAACTCAGAACTTCTGGCAGTTTCCTTTGAGAACACAGGGAAAACAGGTTTGCCTTAGTAAAACCGGAGAAAAAGGGTTTAAAGTCCTTGACTTATAAGAAATAATAACAAATTTAAACAGCTTTATTGACAGTATGCACAACGCTGACAAGATCCTTGCCCCTAAGAAGAATTTTGGGCCAATCCATCACTCAAGATGCCCTGTGAAATCCAGCTGATGATGATAGCTGCAAGGTCTGTGTTCAGTGTTTTTCCTTTCTCCATATTTCACAGACAGTTTTTCCAACACTGACATATATTAAAATTTGTGCATCACTCAGTGTATAATAACTCAGGAGGAATCTGAATGAAAACAGACATAGCATGGAAGATGTATTAAGAAGTATAGTCCTTGCCCTTTCCATCCTTAACTTCTAGAGCCAAACAGAGGCTAATTCAGCTTATGGCATGGTTCATAGCAGCCTAAAGAATATTTTAATTTTTGCCAACTACAGTATTTTAAAGATCTTTTGGCACTGAGAGATTGCTAAGCATACCTTTAACTGACACCCCTACTTTGTTCATACCTCTCTGGAGTCCCTAATGGCAGTTCTATAGCTCTGCGCCACCAGTCAGGATGAGAAATCTCAGCTGACTATTCAATATCACCTCAACTTTGCAGTTTGATGAGGGTCTGGATATGCTCCATGACACCATGACAACATTTAAAAAGAAAAAGAAAAAAACACACACTGCTGTTGTAGAAAACAGTAAACGGAGACTACCCACTAGCAACACAGTATCCATCTCTTATCTATACAAAACATGCAAGTTTACCCATCACTCAGGAAACCACTTCTTCAATCTCTGCAGAAAAGGATGTGCAAAAATTATTTTGCAGATGGGAATTCTTTTTGCTGTGTATTATAGATGACTTCTACTGCAGTGAGATGTAGTCCTCTACATTTCAGAATAGGCAGAGCCTCATGAATTTTTAGGTGTCCAAATGAAATTTTCAGATACGTGTGACAAGCAAGATACAGTAGGAAAGAAAAAGTGACATAGTGCCATGTTGAACGTATATAGGCATTGTGTTGAAATAAAATCAAAATACTATTGCAAGGGGGTTTTCTCTGCATAATCAATAATGGAATAATATTTGTATCACTGTAAGGTGATAAATTAATAAACTTACAATTTAAAAAGAAACATTCTTGGAAGGGCATATCACTGACCATAGGGGTCAATAAGCAATGTCAAAATTATAAGGGGTTTAAAATAAATGTATGGTAAGAACACAAATACAGAAAAAAAATAAAGATTCATCCCCCAAAGTAATAAAAGCAACTATTGATATGTAGCAGGGGGAGTACACCAAGACTTTGACGAAGTAAACCCTAACTCTTATATCCAGAAGTCTGATTCTAGTGCATAATACACATGTATATGTGTAAAGAAGTCCTGGGGGCTGTGGTTGCCTCACAAGATTTCTGGATGGAAATAAATCAGAACTTTGCCTTATGTGAACTGGGATTTGATATGACCTTCATACTGCAGACCTGTCAAGCTGTAGCAATGATGAATGCAATCAGACAGCTATTAGACACTGTTCTAATTTAGACACAGCAAAACCTATTGAGTAATGTCAAATGAAACAAAAAGCAGGACTGGAGTGTGAAAGGGCTTTAGTTCCCTTTAGGTAAAATTCAAAGGACCTTGTAACACCAAGGCTCTGCTGAGCAGTGCATGAAGGCCTTGGAAGTGGTGAGGCAAGATTATTGACTGAATATGGCAAAATCCTGTCACAATCCTCAGAGGAGGTTTAACATTTCTCAGGGATGCTTTGTTTCTGCAAAGTTTTGAGCAAGGCAGTGAAAATCATTTTGAAAGTTCACCTTTCTTTTATTCCCTTGTCAACAATACCTAGATGTTTAATTCTTAAGCAGGACATGTATGAAAGAAAATATAATGTATTTCAATACCGTTTTATCATCTTAGTTGAGATCATATTTATGAAGAACATTGAAACAATGTGTATCAATATCTACATAAGCAGAAAGGCAGAATGACACTGAAAACCTCTCCCCTGAACCTAAACTATTTTCAGTATTTTAAGACGTGGTTGAAATTGCTCCCCAAATCCCTCCAAATCCAAACTGGGATAAAGTCAGGACATAGGCCAAGTGTGAAATATACACAAAGCTTTACCAGACTATAAAACTGTCATTGCAATTGTCTTTTCACCTAGACACTGGCTCAGAAATGTTCAGTTTTCATCCTGCACCCTTCTGAATTCACAAGAAAATAGAGGAGGATGTAAGATTGCAAGTCAATTCCTTGTGATCAGATTTTCAGCCTTTTCCAGATGAGAAGTCTCCAGAAGATTCCAGGTCAAACAGAAGCATTCAATGGAAGTTGGAAATCATTTCAGGGAGAAGTTCTGGCTGGGACTTGAGAGTGACCTGACTGTTTCAGAAGCAAGTGTGTCCACCACTATGAAACCTGCTCTGTCCCTGCCCTAAGCAAAATGGCATAACTGTTAGGATGCAATAAACAACACTATGCCAAATCATTGAAAGAAGGTTCCAGCAACCTGTTCAGATGCCTACTGAGATCCTGAAAGATCAAAAACCAGAAACAGGTGATGCAATCCTGTGAGGATTACTTACTGTATTAGATACATTGATAATACTAATACATTGTGGTGCAGAGCAGATCTGCATGGAGCTGATACAGCTGGCAGATGCATACTTGAAAAGCAGCGGGGGACCCCCAGCCTATCCAAAAGTGCAGGTAATCTAAAACAGGGCCAACCAGTCTCTGTGGAAGAGAGCCAGAGTTATGAGCAGACAGACTCCTTTTTCATTTGGGCTTGAACTGCCTGAATGCTCTTTCAGCGACTTGCTAAATATTGCCAAACTAGACAGAACCCAGACTTGAATACAGGGAAAGCAAGAATCTGGACACAAAATTTTCTTTTCTTTTCTTGTAAATTATGCCTGGATGAAGGACAAGTCCACCTAAGGGAATTTTAGCAAACTGATTATGCTAAATTAATATTATCAAGACTACTAATATATACGATTTTTGCTGTAGCAAAACAAACAAACAAACAAACAAACAAACCCAAACAAAACCCCTGGAAAGAATGGGTATATCTAGGTTGCATTCCAGGAAATCAAGAAATAGGAATTGCTTTTCAGCTGTAAAATGGGCTCAGGCCTTCCTATAGCAAACTTGGTGATGCATTGGCTCCTTCAGTACTCAAAGATAAATAAAATGAAACTTTCTAGAGTTAAACTGCCAGAATGGCCCTTGGTGGACTTCTGGTCCATGCACTGTCCCAAAAAATACCTGGGCATGGTTTCAGAGCAATAACATTTCAGGGACCATTTCCCAAAGGTTTTCTGCATACAGATGCCCTGGTTTGGAGGCTAGAAGAGCTCTGTAACATAGCTGCTTTAATGCCAGGCAGCCTTCATGTGCCTGGGTACCTTTCTTTTCATTTTTAATTCACTGCTTTAGGTACCAAGTCTGTGGCAAGAAATATTACCTCTTTTGTACAACACCATGTATGAATATGTCCTGAATGATTTACTCCTTTATTCACTACCAGTGTCATAACATAGGAAGAGACACGGACTAAAAAAAAGTCAAAGATTCCCTCAGCTGAAATCAGAATTAACTTACTACTTAATTCAGTGAAAGCAAAGTTAAAGTTCTCATTGCCCAAAAATGGAGGAAGAATTAGGCCAGAGAAAAGTGGTTTTGAAAAGCCAATATGGATGTGGTGCTTTGGGAAAATGGTGAATTCCTTTTAAAGAAAATTTCAGTCCAAGTTAAAAGTGGAACAGAATTTGTTATCTGTCAATTCCTATTAGTGAGATCCTATACAACATCACTTGCTGGGATGAGGTTCTCTGAAATCTAGGTTTTGATTTATATTATGTCCTGAGGATTAAAGTATTACTTAAGATCTACAATAATTGCTAGGGCTGCAGGAAAGACGTAACACAAATCATTTGATATAACAGAGCCTCATGTATACGAACTGCTGTATTAGCTTATCATTCAATTGTTTTAATATTCTAGCTCAAAGACTCATATCAAAGAAATTACTAGTCTTAATGACAGTGTGAGTTACTGGCAGTTTACAGATTATTCATTTCAGTGGCCATAAGTTCCCTCTCCTTTGAGACCTTATGAACTTCAACTGTAGTAGATTTATAGCTATACTTTGGAAATCATTACTTAAATTCAGTTAGGACTTATTATCTTCTCTTACAAATTGTTAACATTAAATTGCCTATACTGAAAGGTTTTTATTACAGAGGAGAAATTTACTAGTTTAGACTTAATAAGGGCTTCATTTTCCACCGGACAGCAAATATGCAGCAGAATCAAGTCACATAAGCAGTTTAAATGACTGCTAATTTCCTAAAATAGCCTAAAGTTAAACTTCTTATTAAATTAAATTTCTTATTTTGGAGCTTTCACTTCCTCTATTCCAGAACATTTAAATACATGTTTTACTGAAATGTAGCATATAAAACACACAGAATTATCAGTATAAGAGCAGAGTAAGTTTGAATGCTTTATTTAATACTCCAGTACTTGAGAAGTTGAGGGCTGTGGAAGCTTCAACACAAAGTCCACTAACTCTCCCTTGACTGCACGGAAGTGTTAATGTTATATACACTAAAGTTGTTCAGTTATCATCGCCTTTTTAAAAAGAAAAAAAAATAATCAAAAGGATAAATGTTAACAAAGTGAATTAAATCAAAGAAAATGACCCCAACGTACATAACTGGAAAGCAGGAAGGTACTGCTAGCAAAGGGTACTACAGATCTGTTTTATGCTAGGTAAGCATGGGGATGCTTGTGCTGATGTATTTCCAAGCAAAACATCAGATTTGGCAAATAGAATGAGCAACACTGTAAGTGAAATACCCGTTTTTCTAGCAGGTGATCTCATATCCCACTTCTGAAAATCAAGGGGCTGCATATGAAACTATTTAGAATGTATAATTTTAAAATCATGTTTTAAACCAGCTTATTGGAGATACAAGCTTTTGAGTATATGATGTTTTGAGTATAATACTTTTGTATATTAACAACTTATGTTCTACATCCATGCTTTTACAACAACATGACTTTTCCATGATCTTTACTGCCTGTTACAATCCAGACTCCTACACAAGTCTGTATTTTTGGGGGGGGAAGTGGAGTGCTAGAATTTGTAATGTAATTCTTTAGTACACAGCCAGAGCTGTACTTTTCAAGGTTTATTTAAAACTACAAATGGAATGGCTATTACACTGTGACACTGAGTAACTGTATAAAGGTTGTTCCTAGATGTCTTAGCTGTATTTCTCATGTTTTATTTTAAACATAACTTTACTGCTGAAGTTTCTTAGTTTACAATGCCTGATTTTGAAATAAAACATAACATCTCCATAATTCAGGTTACTATGAAATGATAACGATTTTACTATAAAAACTCCACTTCAATGTAATTCCTCTCTTGGAACACAAAATTTGGTGAACAATTTTTGATGAATATTTCACAACTGCTTTAGAAAGTGCACTTAGTAGAAGAGAACCATGCAGAAAGAATCCTTTTAAAATAAATATTTTAGATACACAGTGAAAAATGTCTTTTTAAATTGTAACGGTAAGCAAACACATTCAAAATTTGATTGTAAAAATGTTATTATATAGTTGGATAAAACATATCCCATGCAAACAAAAAAATACTTCAAACTTGGAGTAATAAATACTTCCCCAATACTGTTGAGAAGCCATACAAAGAGTTATTTATTTAAAATAGTTGCCCAAAAATTCAAAAAGCAAAGAATCTTAATAGTTTGCAGACAATTCATGAACATGGAATGAGTAAACTTCCAATGCACAATTAATAATAAGAAATATAAATTCAAAAGATTAAGCTTAGCCTACAGTAGAAAAGCAACAGATTTTGCTGTGTCTAAGGGCAGGTTAAATAAATTTATAGCTTAACTGGTTCTATAATAACTACTGTGTTGTGATAGTTTAGAAATGTCATTGGATGTGTAACTGTATAAATAGCATTAAAAGTTAAATACAGGGCAGCTATTATGACAGTAAAATTTTAAGAAATCTCAAAACCCAGGATATTCAAAATGGAAATATTATCTTTAGAATCCCACAGAGAATGCTAGGCTAACCAATAAGTTAAAATTCTCTTCTACCTTGCTTTTTTTCCAAGTATTAATAAAGATTCTCACATGTGAAAAATCTGTTCACTTCTGTAAAACTACACACATTTTTCAGCTGCTGTTTTACAGAACATTCGTCATTTTAAAGCTTCCATAATCAAATGCTAGAATGCCACATAAACTATTCCAAATGTCAGTATATTTCCCAAATTCTCACAATTATTTCAAGATGGTACTTGACTCTATTTTTATGCTTCTTTTAAAGGGAAAGTTCTCATCATACTTCATGATCTTGAATTCTCTCTCAGATACCCACAGAAAAACAAAAATTTATTGTTTTAATCCCCATATATTAACCCATGACATTAAATCTCAGAATGGATCTTTGAAGATACTGCTGCTTGCCCCAGAGTTCACTCTCCCTCTTCCCCTACTCCATTCTGTTGACGGGATATGCAGGCAAGATGCTGAATAAAGTAAATTTTATTTTTGTGCACTACTGGATGATATTGCAATCCCATAACCCTCACAAAGAAAATGAAACGAGTTTTGCTAACAGTCCCACAGTATATTTACCTGTTATTAAAGCGAATACTGTGTAGAGCTGAAGACAGCTTGCTTGGCATAGCATACAACATTCTACATTGTTTTTTCTTTCAAAGATGATTTCAACACAAAAATGAAATTTTCCAACAGTTGTTTCAAATAATATATGCTTTCCTTTATCATTTTAAAAGTTGATATTACATGAAAACCTGGATTCTTTGAACAGATCATTTGAAAATTTCAGTTTAAGAGAGATAATAATTAATAATGAATTTATAATGCACTTAGGATTTGAGGAACCCAATTAAGATTGGTTATCATTAAGTTAGGCATTATCTTGTCAAAATACAAAATAAAATGAAATTAAATTCCCTTCCTTCTGGGCATTTTTCCAAAAGACATATTTGTATAGATCATCCAAAATTTGGAAGACCATTGGGTTCCATCATATCTAAAATGGTCTAGAAGAAATCTAAGAGCCATTTTCCCTCCCTTCCTCCTCTTTATATTTTCCTCACTATGAACAAAATAGATTGTAGAAATATTTGCCTTTTTTTTTTTAATATATGTGGAAGAAAAAAAATAATAATTTCTGAAGGAGCTACTGACTCAGCGCTGATCTCCCACCCAAACAAAAGCACATGTGGGCATGATAAGCAAAGGTAGCTACAAGAGTATGTGTCAATGGAAGAGTTTTCCTAGTTATTGTTCTGTGCAGGTTTGGGTGTAGAACAGAGAACGAGGAAGACTGGAAAAAATGGTTCCAGATTACATCTTTTCACCAGCAAAACTGACTTAACAGGGTTCCATCCCTGTGAATGCTTTGCCAAATTCTTTTGCTGCCCCAAAACCATGCTATCACAACTGTTATGAGTAATTCCATATTGAGAATTATATAAGGGGCATGTCCATATTAAAAATAACAGTGCAAACTTCTCACAATCATGTTGGTTTTAGCCATCTCCTTCTTCTGCTTTATATCTTAGTGCAGCCCTGAAAGCTGCATTAGGTCACTGATGGGAATGGCAAGCAGCTGGAAACAGAGATCCAGAGGCAAAAGTATAGGCATACCTGAAACTGGCACTGCTATCAAAAACTTAGTGGCACGGAAGTGTGGCATGAAGGAGAGTCTACAAGATAAGTCTAAGGAAAACACAGCCTTGAGAAAAGCCTAGAAAGGAATATTTGGGGATGAGTGCTTTCGGAAAGGGGTTAGACACTGAAAAAACACATTATCTTCCACTGTGTCCAAATGAATAGGGCTTTCTTCATAAATTGACAAACTCTCTGAAGGAAGCATCTCAGACCGTCAGCATTCTGTTTCCAGCTGGAAAAACTCATGGGGGCAGGCAAGACAAGTGCTCTCCAATTGACTTTTCAATGAAAGACTATCAAGTATTTCCAAGCATAATCCTGAATTTCATCACCGCCATGTACAACTGCACGGAGGGCTACAAAAGTAAATAGAATCATCATGTTATATAAATATAGCATAGGAAACAAATTCATTATATAGCTGGTCCTGATGGGTAAAATACGTCTGATGTATACAATGCTGTAGGCCTTCTCTAGGGACTGGCTACATGAAGAAACTGCAGTGGCAAGGCAAGATGTACAGGTTTCTCTGGTCCGTTATCCTCTCAGCCATAACTGCTAGCAAACCTGACTATTGAAAGGTCCAGTTCACATATAATTTTTTGCATTGTTTTTAAATAAAACAGTGACTTGGTTTAGTTCCAGGGCTCAAATGGAATTGTATCAACACAGCTGAAATGGCAGTAAAAAAAAAAGGTGCAGGGGTAAGATTCAGTGACTGACATGAAGTGAGGGGAATGAATGTGAATTTCTTAAGATGTTTTGAACACACCACTCAATCTAAGTACACCCTTACACTAGGAGGCGCACAGGAGATACAGAAGTTGAGGTCAGTGGTCTTATGTGAAGGGTCTTTGTAAAAGCCATCATGGGCAAAGGAATGTAGCAGGAGAGTGACAGAGGTCTAGTTTAACCTATGTCATGCAATACAGGAAATCTAGAATAAAAAGATGATTCTTCCCTGGTAGGGGAACCAACCTTTCCTCCCACAAATGTCATTTTCTCTCCTACTTCTCCCAAAGTGCTTTAATATGCATTCAAAATTTAATCACAGAGTATTCTTTCCAGACTCAGTGCATTTGAGAAATCACTGAAATAATGTTTAGGGAAGAGGTGATCAGCAGGAGGCAGTGAAAAGACTTAGTATCTCAAGACAATAATGAATATCAGAGGTGAGGGTGTGCAGTATGAAGACCATGAGTCCAGAATAATAACAGCACTATCTTCAATACTATTATGTATAAAGCACATCAGGCGTGAGACCAGGCATGTGCAGGAGACTTTTGCCTACCTGTCATTTCTTGGCTCATCATTAGAATCCTCCAATGATTTGGTGGTGTTGTGTCAAGAGGGCAGTTGACAAAGACAAGACTTGTGGAGTTATGAGTATAAATTAAAAAGAACAAACTGTGAAACTTAGGAGATACATTAGCATTCTGACTCTGCCTGCATACAATGAGAGATGTATTTTAAAGGCTAAGAGTGCTATAAATTCTTGTGCTGCTGTAAGGATATGTGCCTTTTTAGTGGGTACATGTTTCACTTGAAGCCCATCAAAATGAACAAAGAAACTGAATATTTGTCTTTAAATCTTAATACCGTGTAAAATATTGTGTCACACATAATCAGGTCATTCTATTGTCATGTTAGCTGTGAAGGAGTATTACAAAATAGTCAGAGATATCAGTGCTGCAAAGAAATCATTCAGTTTCTGCCGTTGTGTTTGTGTGTTCTGCTTTGTTGAGTGGAAAACTGTTAATAACCATTTCCTAAATTAATACTGCTAATATCGTTGTCCATATTTGAGCGAATTGCTAAATACTGTTTGCTTATTAGAACACAGTGTGCAGCAACAGCATTTTATTTTATGAACTGAATGAGTAAATACCTCAGCCTCAGCTCTTTTCTCAAATATAGTGTGCAAAGGGAAATGGTAGAGGAGAAATTCAAATTTAAGAGATGTCATTAAAGCTGCCACTGGATTTGTCAATATTTATATTGAACCTCTTGTGTATGAAATACTGTAACAGGGGAGACATAGTAGAAGGTTGGTAATTCAGGCTACTGGATGGAAACCAACAGAATTGTATTAATATGTTGGACTCCTAGAGATTTCACTGCCTTCACAAACTTTTTTTTTCTGCTCTTTTCCTTTCCACCAAACAAAAAACTGCATTAGAGACTTACTCTCAGTTTTACTGCTTAAGCCTACCTACAAACTATACATCAATACAAGACTAATTGTGCATAAAATTTAAATTCCATTGCACTGCTACATAAAAATGCAAAATGCTCCAGTGGTATAATGGCTGGTGCTGAGCTCAATCCAATAAGGGTTGCCCCAAGGCAACTCGTACAAATGCAATTATCTCTCACATACTCAAACTGCTTTCTTTCACAACATTACTTTTATTATGCAAATGTATAAATCTGATTTTAATCCGCAAGACCATCTAGAAGATTAAACCAATTCTTACGTCTTACCTTCACTAAGTGTAATTAAAAATATTTAAAAATTTAGTCTTGGAGGAATGATTGTAATGCAAGAAGGAGCTTGATATTGCCCTCAACCTAAATCATGAAATATAGATATTAGAAAAAAAAATATTATTTCATTTAATATGCTCTCTCTCTCTCTCTCTTCCACTCTGCCCTTTCCTCCTAGTGCAAGGGTATTTATTGTCCATATGAAGGTAATGTGATAATGGGACTAAGGACTAGCTGAAGTCCCTATTTCAATAAAGGAGGCAGAAGTACTGAATATTCATTGCCCTGCAACCTGTGCAATCATTTTGATGACTGTAGTAGTTGCTTTGTGATTAGGAGGCATTTATACTCACTTTACCCAGCTGTGACTGACGATGGAAAGTGCTGAAACAATGAATGAGCCAGACTGGCTGTGTCAGCAAGAAACAAGAGCAGAGTAAAAAAGCCTGTACAGAAAAGTGCTAGGATAAAAAGACAAAAGGGAAGGTGCTGCTCACAGTCAAGTGGGATGTGGAACGGAAGAGACTACTTTGATTTGGTACCCCTCTGAAGGATCTTGTGATTTCTTATGACTTGCCTGGGAAGAGGGTTTATTCCAGTGTTAAATGGACCTACTCCTTCAGCGGCAAGAAGGGGGTTTAGAGTATCTTTCATAACACCAATCTTCTTGGCTGGTGAAAGGGGACAACATCGAGGATAAGAATTGGGAACCTGATAATCCTTACTGAATATTAACAGTTTTTCATGAACCCATGCAAAATATACTCCAATTTGCTCACTGTTATTTTGGGTTCTCTGGTTAGGAATTCTTACACATGCAAAGAAATAACTTATACAAGTCTCAGAAACACAGAAAAATGGAGGGATAGAAATTTCATTCCACTTATATTAGAGCTGAAAGAGTGAGGAATCCATTTTTCAATAGTAAACAGTGCAAAAAAAAAAAAGTAAAATCATCTTCAGGAATGCTGTGAGCTCCAGGAAGAATGCCAATATACAAAGTGCTGTGGTCCTCATCCAAGAAATGATCTTTTCTTTTTTCCCCCACACAACTTGTTCTGAGTATTTTCTGAATTTTAAAGATGTGTACGAATCCTTCTGAAATCAAAAGGATCACAAGGGCAGAAACACACACAAGAAGTTACAATAGCATTTAGTTAGGTATTTTCTTCAATATGATCTTGAAATGCTGTTGACATCATTAGTTTTTGCCTGGATTAAGATGGCAGATTTAAAATGTCTTCTACCTATTCTCATTATTCTCCAACCTTGTCTATTAAACTAATTATTTTGCCTCAAATTCTCACTTTGTTAATCTACCCAGTGATAACAACGCAAATAAAGAGGATTCTTCTCAAATATCAGTACATATTAAATATAGTTTAAAGTTTAAAACCTAAACATACACAAAATATAGCCTTTTACCAGTTCAACTGTGGACATATTTTATATGAAATAGTTCTTGTCAAAATGAAAAACTGAAAACAAACAAACCAAAAAAACCCACAGTGAAATGCATAGATGGATAACATACATGTATGTTTTGTGCTGATAAAATGTGAAAATTCATCTGTACTACCAGTGCAATAGAAAACATACAACATAATAGACTATCAGAAGATGGTCTCAGTTGGTGCTGAATATTAATGTCTACCTAAATCTACTGACTTTACAAGTTAACACAATTAAGAGCTTGATAGCGGGCTTGGATCTAGAACTGTGAGCATTCCTTCTCGTCCAGCACAAAAATTACTCCAGATCCAGCTTGACATTCACTTGTCATTACAATTAAACCCCTAAAGATCGTTACTTCTCTATGAATTTTGATTATTATCAAATTATTGGTAAGTTATCTCATTGATCTAAATATACATGGAAAAAAACAGACTGTTCAAAACTATATGGATCCTTTGTGAAGTGCTTGTGAGGCTCCTCAGTGAATCATAAAAAATTCTGTGAATCATTTAATGACAAATATCTCAGAAAGACTGCTCTTTCTATTTTCCAGTATTGAAAGGTCATCTGGGTCCAAAGCCATATGGTATGAAAAACCACATGAACGTGGGCTGAAGCATCTCTTTTATGAGGACAGGGTGAAGGAGTTGGGGTTGTTCAGCCTGGAGAAGAGAAGTCTCCAGGGAGACCTTATCACAGCCTTCCAGTACCTAAAGGGAGCCTACAAGAAAGTAGGAGAGAAACTCTGTCACGGCACACCCTGACAATGTTATAGGACAATTAGTAATGGTTTTAAACTAAAAGAGGATAGATTTAGATTAGATATCATGAAGAAAATCTTTTCTATCAGGATGGTGAGGCACTGGAACAGGTTGCCCAGAGAAGCTGTAGATGTCCCATCCCTGGAAGTGTTTAAAGCCAGGATGGATGGGGCTTTGAGCAACCTGGTCTAGAGGGAGGTGTCCCTGCCCATGGCAGGGGGATTGGAATGAGATGATCTTTAAGGTCCCTTCCAACCCAAACCATTCTGAGATTCTGTGATTCTATGAGCTCTTAGCTGTAGTAAAATGGGATTTTCTGGGTATTTGAATTCATAGAGATGGGAGTAGTGATCCCAGAAAGAGGAGTAATTTCAATTTTCTATACAGCAGCTACAAAACTAACACCGAAAATCCACATCTACGTAGTGTCCCTAGTCTTAAAGGGATGTTGAGAAGCTGGAGAGGGTGGAGAAATGATCCACAAGAATGACTAAGGAAGGAAGAAAATTTCTTACAGTGACGACTGAAGAGCTTAGTGTGCTATACTTACTGAAAAAGAAGATCAAGAGCTTACTCGATTACAAAGAGTAATTTTTTTTTTTTTTTATGAGAAAAAAAAACACTGGATAGTACAAGATACTTTAATCTACCGGAGAAATACTTCATGAGAACTATTCCTGGAAGCTGAGGCCAGGCAAATCTAAATGAGAATGAAGCACAATTTCTTTTGCAAAAAGGTGGCTGATCAATCTCGTAGACCTAACTAGCAAGAAAACTGATGCTTCCTTTGTGAATTTTCAATGCAACTCCAACATCTTTCTGAAGGTTTTACTTTTGCCAAATTGTTATGCTTTGCCAGATTATGTGGTTTCAGTAGCAATACACATAGAAGTGTACAAAATACAATGCTCTGTGACATACAGGATGTCAGACTATATTATTTAATGATGCAGAAGCTGATTTATCTCCCATGGGGACATAGCATTTCCTGGCAGTGAAAACACTGTGACTCAGCTATATCAAAGAGCAAAAATATACAAGAAGTCCATGAAAGACAGCTCTAAGGAACAATAAGAACATTCAGCTAGCATTTCTGAATGTGCTGTATGACCTATTATTACAAACTTAGAGAACGGTACAGTTGATACTAAGTGCTTAAAGGCCCCATTAGTCCTTAGGGTAGACTCAAAGTAGCCAAGTGAATAGTGAACATTTTCCTCCTTTGCCCATTTACTGTTCCTAAAATCTACTTGGATATTTGTATTTTAAATGACTGATATCAGACCAGGGAAGCAGACAGGTGACCTAAATGAGAAGCGTGTTTATAATCCGCTGGACCTTTGAAAGGATGCACCTCAAAAAAAGATCAAATAACTAACCAGCAAAAGAAATGTGCCAGGATAAACCTGGTGGTCTCTCTTTAGACCTTCAGACCTTTCAGCCTTACCACTGAAAAGAGATACATTGTCACATGGAAAAATGTACTGCTTTGGAGTTAGTATCAAATAGAACCTAAGTGTTCAATCTACACCCTCTATATTTTAATGATTTAAAAATCACTCCTTCCTAAACATCCTGAATTGTAGACTGTCCAGCTGGGCCACTGCTTGCCTGTTTACAGATTAAGAGCCACTGTCTTAGTCCAGGTTCTCCAATTCTCTCAAGACCTACAGCCTCGGAATGGAAGGTATCATCAGGACTAAAAATCTGGAGCGTTTGAACCTGTCAATGCAATGAAATCATTATCACTTTTCATGAGACTAAGGAATAAAGTAATTACCAAACCTTGCGAATCCTTTAGCCTTCAAACTGGGAAAACAAAACAAACAAACAAACAAAAACAATCCAAACAAACAACAAAAAACAACAAACAAACTTCTACTGATAGATTACTCTGATAACTACAGGTACAATGTTGCAATGATTACATAAGTGACATAGTACAGTAGTGTAAGAAGGAGAAAATAGGACTTAACATACCTTACTGATTGGAAATCTTGTCAGCTAGTGTGACAGAAATAGGAATGGTTTGCGCTTAACACAACAGAAAGCATTTTTAATTGGCTAAAAGATGATAAAACACACTGCCTTGCTACGTGCTAATCTGTTGGTTTGAAAAATATTTCAAGTGCTGTGAAATTATGGTGAAGATATTTTAACGAGGATTTTGGAGGCTAGACTACTCTTACACCAAAGATTCTGATAGGATATGTACAGTCAATGTAACCACAGAGGATTTCAATAAAATATTGAACTAAATAGGTTACTGTGAGCTAAATGATGTTACAGATACAGAAGGGAAGAAAATTTAAATATGTTGCTCTTTAACCAACAGAATAAAGCACCCAAAAGGTATTTTGAAGCATCTGTCATTTAGACTGTTCTGTTTTTGAAAGGGCATGTTTAAAAAATAGCCCCCTGGAGCTCTTAACAAAATTGTATTTTTAACAGCTATTGGTTACCTTGTTCTGCCAGGCCAAAAAAGCTGTGAAAAGGGATAACAAATTATTAGCAAGATCTGGCTTCATAAGAATGTTTCTTTAGCTTTATAAAAAGAGAGTGTTAACTCTAATTCCTAATTTTCCCTTGAGTTTGTTTGTGATTTTCTGTATTGAATTTACTGTGCCTAACAGGAGTCAAACCTTACAAAAGTACTAAGTGTGAATTAAATGTTACCAGTCTCAGGATAATCTGATGGTCAACAATCTGTTCTCACAACATCCAAATTGGACGAAAAACAGTGGTGCTTCCGAATCCTAGCATAGTCATCTATAAGGAATATTTTGTCACTACTGCTAATAGAGCATTTCTCAAACCTGACATACAAATATGTGCACATACACAGGTACCTATAAGGAGTAGCAGACAAAATAAAGAACTGAAAAATAAAGACACATGCATAAGCTTGAAATTAAAGTTCAAATTACAAAATACGGTACAAAACTATTCATACAAATATTCTGAAAAGCCTAGCACAAAGGGACAACTTTAGTATAAATTATTAAGGACTGATTTTTTCTCTCTTTTAACAAATTCAATTTTAACTTTACTTTTTATGCTCCCTTACCTTTTTAAAGAGAAATTTGGGATTTTCTCTTTTTAATATATTTTTGGTAAAGAAAATGGGCCCTGTAAGGTGTCATTCTCTCCAAACTTACTTGCTACACTCTGAAATGTCAGTATGTAAAATTAAAGATAAAATACAAGAAAGGTAGAATTCAAAGCAATTGATTGTATTCAAAACATCTGAGCAAGTTTGGTTGAATTGTCTACAGTAGAGTTCATGCCTAAGCAATATCATCCTTGGTTATTCGTGGACTGTGCATACTTTTTACTGTCTTCAAATCTGCAGCAATTTCTCCCTTGTTTGCATCTTATGGTAACAGCCAGCTTTCTGGCTTCTGTGTTGCAGTCTGTACTACTGTGATAAGTAACAATGTGTTTCTAAAAAAAAAATGTTAAAAATTAATGGGAAAGTGATGAGAACCAAGTTTTATACTGCAGAACATAGAACAACATTACCTCTTATGGTGATTTGAAAAAAAGGTACAAGAAACAGGTTTTTAGCTCATCCTCAGTGACTTTGGGCTAATTATTCTCAGTGCTATCATCCAGCATAATCAGATCTAGAAAAATACAGTCACTGAGAAGTTAAAAAAAAAAAAAAAAAGCAGGCATGGGGCATATTGAATCTGGTTGGAAAAAAACAAAGAAACAAGCAAACAAACAAACACTAATTTAACTTGAACATTTGCTGTGTTTACTCTAATTTCTACAATGCTCTTGTGTGCTCTTGTGTACTATGCTACGTTATTCCACTGCTGCATGAGCTGGAAAGCCATTCTATTTCCCCATCAATTACTGTAACACCTGCATATATGCTCAGTGTTGATAGTATATCCATCCATTATTTCCTTAATACCTCAGTAAGTTTATTCAAGTGCAAAGCCAAAAAGCTTCAATACTGAAAAACGCAGGAGAGAGCTTGTTAAATGTGAAGAAATGGCATCATGTCTATAGCCTGCCAGCCTGCCTTAAAGTTTTTCTAGACACAAACCGGACTATTTTAAACTCTGGTTACTATACTTCTTGATCTGCTGGAAGAGAAATATAGAGGTCTGATCTCTATTCTGCTCGATCCCAGTTCTTTTGTTTAGTATGGGTACTGTAATAGTGAGGACAATTTCCACAGAGGGAAATTGTGTCAAATCTCAATCTGCTACAGTACATTAAATATTGTAGGTTTAATGCTGAGTCCTGTAGACACTAGCACAATTTCCTTTGACGTGATATTTAATAGGATATAAAAGCGTTAATATTTTGACTTGATGAATTTGCTTTTTGCTTTCAGCAGCAAACAGTTATGAAAAGTTACAGTGGTACATTAGTTACAGTAATTTGCTTTTGGAACACAAGCAGAAACAAATAAAATCCATTAACAAAGCCAATAGCTATAACCAAAGCTAATAAAAAGGGCTAAAGGCAATTTATAAAAATGAGTCTTAAAATGCCTACAGAGGAAAGAAAACTTAAAGTGGTTTTAAGAGTAACTGAAACAATATTGTTAATTCAATACTTTAGCTAATGCTTTTCATTTTTAAACATTTAATAACATATACAAGTAGGGTAATGCACAAATTCCATTTGTTTTTCTTGGTTCCACAGATTTATTTACTTAAAATATTTATAAGACTTTTGTTAACAGGCATCGCAAGTGTGAAATAAGCCTGTCAATATATATTAAAATGGGATTTCCTTACAGTTCTAAAAAAAATTCTAGGTCTGTATCCATCTACAAGAACCTTTTTTCCTTTCATTGTCAGAAAACAAAAAACAAATGGTAATTTCATGTTGATTAGCATGAATTTTTGTACCATTTTCTTTTTCTAACTTAATCCTCTCCAGATATATCTGAAAATCTATTTTAAGAAAACATCCTTAAATTTTGCTGAAATTTGGTACTTTGAATGACATAGCTACTTAATAGACCTCAAGGAAAGCCATTCAGGACACCAAAAGTGAGAGAGTCTGCAGATTTTTATGGGGAAAAAGAGGGGTTTAGGATGTGGCAGGGAGGACTGCCCACAGACCAGAAGTTTTGGCAATTTAAAGCAGAATGAGAAAACCTGATTCATAAAAGTGTGTTTTGAAACAAATTATTTTCTTGAATCTGATAACCAAAATACTGTATCATTTTCACTAGTTATCATGCAATGATAGCAGGATTGTTGACTAGGAAATGGGCTCAGGGACATTGGATACATATCATTAGTGATAAGATACATGGCTTCGTGTTTCACACATTATCTGGAATTGATTCAAGATACTATGGGTTACAGAAAGCTCACTAATGACATGCTGTGTGTAGCCAATGGAACCAAGCCCATTAGCAAAACCAGCCACCACACAAATTTAAAAGCAACATACACCGGTTCTTTGCTATGGGTGGATTTGCTTTCCTATGGGAAATAAAGAACAGTACCATTTTATTGCCCTAGCAGACTGGAACCCACAGCATAAAATCAAAACTGGGTATAAGTGGAAGTAGGTTCTGGCAGAGGCATTTGCCTCCATTAACCAGCAGAAAAATTCAGTTCTCTCCTCTTAAGTGTCATAAAGTTAAAAATGTCTGTGTGGGTTTTTCTACACAAAGAGGATAAAGAGGATAAAAAGCTGCAGCAGATCTGTAAACACCCCTAATCCATTTCGGCCATGAAACAATTTACTCCATTTGAAAACCACAGTAGCAAATGTAGTTTTAGGGTAGGGGCCTAAAAGTTTGCACAGGAAAACGTGGCAAGGACCATGCAGACTGACAGCTGTCAGAGACATAATTGCCTACTCTGTCTGCTCTTCTTATTGTAGAGCAAAAGTAACAACCTAATTTTCCTATGGGGAAAGACACTTTCGGTTACCTGTACATGGGTAATAAGCACAGAAGAGCCAGTAAATTCCCATAGTACTTTATGGCACAATAACCGACCTCTTTGAATACATAAACCTGATCTATATTCTAATCCTAGCTCCTTGGTTACAACACCTAGAGCAAAGATTTACTTTCTCTGTACTTCAAGATATGACATTCCTTTTCATTTGGTTATAGACTGGTTTGAAGATAGTATTGCAATGACAAAATACAGTCTTTATAATTCAAGCTTACTATTTTGTCTGATCCATGTCTATTAAGGCAACTAAACTCATAAAAGTGACCTCTGTCTATGGAAAGAGATAATTAAGGACATGTGCAGCTTATAATATGAACACAGATTTAAAGATCAAGAATGCTTATCTTAGAAGCCGAGTAAAAGGGCCCACGATAACAATACCCCCAAATTATACATATTACTATAAAGCAGAAGGTAGCACATAAAATGAACAAAAGAAAACGTTCTTTTGAATTGAGAGGACAAAACTGTAAAACAGATAAAAGAGGTTCTTTTTCAGACTGCATAATTATGGGATGAAACTTTTATCATGTGCTACCATTTAGGCTCAGGGTTAAATTTAATTTGGAAAGGGGAATATTTAGGTAACAAAGGTGATAGGAGATAAATTAGGCTGAGGTATTTGGTGGTATTTTTGTAGGAATTTTGTCTAGGGCAAATCTCTTCAGAGAATTACACCTACTATGCAGTGCTGGCTGTGCTGCTTGTGGGGAATGGGGACAGGGAGGTATCCATCCTTCTAAAAAGCACCTGGTGCAGAGAGTTGACAGAGACAGAACAGAGAGCTAAAACTCCTACTTTGTTCCAGTCCAGTGTTTGAATCTTGCATTTCTATAATCTTTTGCAATATCCAATTCCTAAAAAGCTTTGCTTTTGCACAGTTCACTGTAGACTCAGGAATAATTGTTACTCCGTGGTAGCACAGTAGCTACTGAACATACACTCAAAGCCCCATAAAATTATTATAAAATACTGTGTGCATGTACATACATACAAATGCAAATTATATATAATTGTACAGTACATAGCATTAAATGCTATGTCAAGTACTTAAATATACACGTGTATATATGTACATGTAGTTCTCAGTTTCCATGAATATGCATAAAATGTCATCATCACAAACCCAGAATGTTCTTTGTGCTATATAGTTTAAAGAGAAGATTCTCTGCTCTCTAGCAGGGTTCAGGAAATTTGCAGCCTTACATCTATGTAGCGAGTTGGGTTTTGAAAACACACCTGAATAAAACTCAAATAATGAGCTTTTCAACTTCTGGTGACCCAAGAAGAAATTACAGAGAAACACAGGACGTCACAGTTGTTATCCATCTTCTCCATCATTTTCACAGTACAGAACTGGCTCTTTGGGTCAGTCTGTTGCTCTGAGAGGAACAGAAATTTATCCAAGAGCAGGACTTGAATGTGACAGCACAGCTTATAACAAAAACAGTATTCCTTTACACATATTACAATGAGTGAAGGCTGTCAACTTCAGACACTATCTCATCATTTACAGCTCTGCCCTTTTATATAGAGATATTTGTTCTTTACATGACCGTAGCACGATGTAGGCAAAGAGCAAGGGGGAAATCACTAACTTTTAAAATAACATACTGAAGTTTGATACTACACTAAAAGAAAGCACACAGTTTTATGATGAAAGTAGTGGCTGCTGAAAAGAAAAACCAACAACTGTCATCGTAAATATCAAATAGTTTACAATTTTAATCTATTACTATATAATAATACCACATTTTTGGTTCACATATAGAAAACTTAGAGAAGACTCCTATATCTACTCTTACATTTGGATTTCCAGTGACTTGGTGTCCAGAGTAGCTAACTCTTCTGGAGTAACTCACCTTATGAAAGGTTAGAGGATTAAAAAAAACAACAACAACAACAACAAAAAAACCAAACAAACAAAGAAAAGACCCCCCACCTCCCCAAAGAAACAAACAACAACAACAACAAAACAAAGAAACAAACAAAAAAACCCACAACCAGCTTCAATATTCAGAGCAATTCCAAATTCATCTCGCTAGATATAACAATGGTGGAGGTGAAGTAAAAGTAGGTTCCCTAATCAGGGGGTCCTGGGAAGATGGGAAGCTAGGAGAAGGGACTGCTACTTATTAGCTTTCAGGTCTCAGAAAACCTTCATCTAAAGAAGAAAAAGAAGGAAAAATAGTCCCTGAAAAACATTTTTGTGTATGCCTCATTCTGTCTAGTGTTGTGATAGGCTGTATGGATATTGCTGCAGCAGGGCATTGGAGTGAGCAGTCTTGCTTTGGAAAGCATCTGGGGTACAAGGTTTTTATGTATTTTTATTATCTATAGCCTGGCATGAATGAGGGGGAGACGAGGAAAGGTTGGTTGAAGGTGCTAGCTGTTGTCCCCTTGACTACATGTTGATTTCCGTAATGAACAAGGTATCTATATCCTCTTGCACTGCTGATGAGATAGGCTTACTGAATGTTTTCAGATCTCAGTTTAAAGCATATGTCATTCTGCTAAATGAAGGTGGCATTTAAAAAGAAATTGCAGGATGCTATTATTATTGGTATTGTTATTCTTTCTTCCCAGAGGCTCCAGGTACTCGTAATTCTCACTGGAGCTCTAAATGCTCAATTCCTTCAGAAAAAAATCTAACAAATAAAGGTTAAGTATGTTCAACCCATGAATTGGGTTTACATGGCAAGGTTTTGGTAGCAGGGGGCTGTAGGGGTGGCCTCTGTAAGAAGAGCCCAGAAGCTGCGCCATGTTAGATAAGGGCATTTCAGCTGTCTCCAAAAGGGACCTGCCTCTGGCCAGAACTAAGCCTGTCAGCAATGCTGGCTGCGCCTCTGGGAGATCAGATTTAAGAAAGGGAAAAAAACCCTGCTGTGCAACAGCAGCTGGGAGAGAGGAGTGACAACCAGCCCTGCAGACCCAAAGGCCAGTGCAGCAGGAGGGTAGGGGGTGCTACAGGTGCTGCTGCTGAAATTGCCCTGAGGCCTGAGGAGAGGCCCCTGGTGGAGCAGGCTGTCCCCCTGCAGCCCATGGGTCCCACACGGAGCAGATCTCCACGCTGCAGCCCCCCCGTGGAGGAGCCCCCGGTGGAGCAGGTGGATGTGGCCTGGAGGAGGCTGCGGCCCATGGAGAGCCCCCGCAGGAGCAGGCCCCGGGCCGGAGCTGCAGCCCGTGGAGAGGAGCCCACGCAGGAGCAGGGGGTCTGGGGGGAGCTGCCGCCCGTGGGGGACCCGTGCTGGAGCAGTTTGCTCCTGGGGGATGGACCCCGTGGTACGGAGCCGTGTGGGAGCAGTTCTTGCAGAGCTGCTGCCTTTGGGCAGCCCACATAGGATCAGTTCAGGAAGGACAGCATCCCATGGGAGGGACCCCACGTGGAGCAGAGGCAGACGGGGACCGTGAAGGAGCAGCGGAGACAAAGAGTCAGGGACTGACCGCAGCCCCCATTCCCTGTTCCCCTGAGCTGCCTGGGGGGAGGAAGCAGAAGAAGGTGGATGGTAGGGGAAGGTGTTTTTAGTTTGTTTTTAGTTTGTCACTGCTCTAGTCTGCTAGTGATAGGCAATAAATTAATCTCCCTATACTGAGTCTGTTTTGCCTATTATAACTGGTGAGCAATCTCCCTGTCCTTATCTCAACCTTTGAGCCCTTTCCATTGTATTTTCTGCCAGTTTTCATTTGAGGAGGGGGAGTGAGAGAGCGTTTGTGGAGTTCAGCTGCCCAGCGGGGTAAACCACAGCTTCCTCTTACACCCTGATATGCTTTTGTCATGCTCTTTACCAGGCTGTCCTCTGATGGAAAAAACTGTGCCCATTTGTATCCATTTGTATAGCAGAACATCATCAGAGACTGGAATTTTGATTTAACTCAATATGTTTAAAAAAGAAAAGAAAAAAGAAATAAAGAAAAGAGAGAGAGATCACAGTAACTTGATAGTTTTCACTGTAAAGGTTGGGAGAATGCAGAAATCTTTTGTGTGTGCTTCTGTCACCAAAAGGGGAAGCATATTAAGTCAGCCTAGAAGCCACGCTGCAGCTCTGACGAAGTGAATCTCAACAGAACTATAAAGAAATAGCGACTGTGCCACAGTTAAGAGAAGCTGCTAGTTGTATAAAAGACATTCTCCATCTGAAAATCCTGACTCATACAATTAAATTTTCTGTCTCTAAGGGTGTAATAGGTCAAACTCGTTTAAGTTGGGCCTCATTTGAGGAAATGAGATCTTCAGCTCAAAGGCTGACACAGGTTTTGCTTTGGTAGTATTGAGGATGTTACCATTAAATAAACAGAGGTAAGGTGAAAGATTTCACACTAAATAATAGATACACTTGGCAGTATTATGGGCTTAGAAGAACTCAGACTGAGAGAAGGAGAACATGAGATGAATGGAGCAATTCACAGCCACCGGGGTCTTGTTTCAAACCTTATTTATCTCCACTAGGTGTTTTCATTCAGTCAGCTAGGAACACTGAGGTATGATTAAGAGGCCACTTCATGTCTTCTGACACCTGTGCTGCAGACACCAGGCCCAGATTTGGGGCAGAACACAAGATATCTCATTTCCTACTCCTTGTCCATGGCTCATGCTTGCACTTACCATGGTCTGCTTGCCTTTGCAAGTGTACTCCTAGTGTCGAATTGCAAGAAAACGGGTGTTTTTTCTGTCTTAAAACAGTTTGCAAACATACAGTAAGGAGGTGTAGAGTGTCTGTGTGGGGTTGCCTAGAATTATGTACACAATGTAGAGAATAATGGAGAATACCATAGCAGTGTTAAGGATTACAGGAGAGCAGTGGCAGAAGAAAAAACAAAGGCAAATGGAGTGGCAATGGTAGAAGGATGGTGGGAAAAAGGGATCAGAGATTTGCAACGCTGCGATCCTTCTCTGAGCCCCAACCAGCCTGCAGTGGCCACCACCATTTCTATTTCCCCTTAGTGCATTACAGCTTTTCCCTATTCCGGTATTCTTTTTGCAGATACTCAGCCAGTGCAGCTTTGGCTAATAATTGTCCCTTTGGCAGAATATAAAGGAGATCTTGCATGTAAGGAGAAAATAACCCGTACAGATCCTTCTTTGTTAGATTCCAAAGAGCTCACACCAGATACAGTTGTTAGACAAATGAGAAGATTCACTTAAAAAAAATCAAGTTCCAGTCTGTCAGCATCTGTCCTGTCAGAATCATAGAAACATTACGGTTGGAAAAGACCTCCAAGATCACCTGGTCCAACCATCCCCCTACCACCAATGTCACCCACTAAACCATGTCCCTAAGCACCATGTCCAACCTTTCTTTAAACACCCCCAGGGACTGTGATGCCACTACTTCCCTGGACAACCCGTTCCAATGCCTGACTGCTCTTTCTGAGTAGAAATGCATCCTAATTTCCAACCTAAACCTCCCCTGACATAACTTGAGCCATTCCGTCTAGTCCTATCAGTGGTTATCTGCGAGAAGAGGCCGACCCCCAGCTACCCACACCTTCCTTTCAGGTAGTTGTAGAGAGCAATAAGAAAAGTAAAAGAGAGAAAGGATCCCATCCCCATGTTATTTTTCTTGTATAGAAGAAAATAAAAGAAATATTTTTACTAGCCCTTCTGAAACTAAAATACCCAAATACATCTAAGATAGTTAATCAAAGTATCAGATAAATGGTATCAAATTCAGAAGCAGATAGTGTCATAAGGACAGAAATCAAAGCAAGAAAAAGAAGCTGTGCTGACAATCAAGAAAGAATAAAGTTGGAATGCTCTTTTTTTGTTTGTTTGCCTTGCTCTTTTACCATTCCAGATTAAAAAAAAAAAAAAGACATAGAAGACATCTTGTGGCCTTTCCAGCATATATGTGTAACATTTCTGTTATTGTAATTGCTAGAATCCCACTGCTTGCTCACAACTTAACAAAACTGTTGTTGCTGTTACACAAAGGTTAAAGTATGACTGTTAAATTCATTTGTCCATATTCTGAAACTGAGAAGTTACCTACACAGCAGCAAAAAGCTTAACAGTAGTCCATGTTTTAAATCTAATATTTGATACAGATTACCAATTTATAGATAATTTGGACTGTGTATGTTGGAATTTTCTCTTAATCATATTAACACCATAATATTTAGTATTAGGTAACCGAACATGGTTTATGCAATATTATGTAATGCATATGACATTATCTACCGTTATGTCACTTTGCCAAACTTCTTATGAAACCAGAGGACCTTTGTTCCTTAAAAAGGCTCTTTTTAATGCATCTGATTTGTTTTGAAAGTGAAGAGAACTGATGAGTGAACAGGCTGCAGCAGTCCAAGACAGATGATTAGCGAGCACACCCAAGAATGCAAAGCAGGAAATTCACATTCTTTTTCTAAACAGAAATACTGCTTTCTAGGTTTGAGAAAGTCCCAACAATAAAGGATTTCAATTACAAACAATTAAAAACCAAGCAAACAAAAACCCCATGCTAATATTGCCCAACTTTAATTAAAGACCACCTAAGCCCAAGTTGAAGATGCTAATATAGAATACTAGAAAAATATTTGGGTTGTTACAAATGGGAAAGATGATCTACTTTTCCATATTAGAAAGAGACAGGATTTTGTTATAAGTAAATAAGTATTTGAATGCATACTGAACATGATGAATATTTTCTTTTCCTATTTGGTGGAAAGGAAAATCCATCTCATGACAAGAGCAAATGAGAGTCACTGTAACAGCTATCATTTGGCTTACCTTTGCCCTACGAATTCATGTCAAGACATAACCTTCACTTACCCCTCACAAGGGCCTGTAAACGACAGTCATGTTTGCCATCAGACTGCTGATAAATCCCATCTGTGCACCAGTCCTGAAACACTATCTAGAATTTAACACTGAAATTAGATATATTTTGTCCTTCAAGAGGTACATACGCTGCTTATCGTATCAGAGCAATAACTTTACACCAGTCCGTTCCAGCTAATCTGCTCATCATTTAGAAACATGGAGATATGGCAATCAAATCTGGATGACACAGTAAAGAGGGCATATACCATGTTGCCTGGTCTTTACAAGTTTCAGTTTGCATCATTACACACTTTTTTTTTTTTTTTCCCCTATGTTACAAGCCTTCCAACTCTGTTTTACAGAGCTTTGAGTGTGGGTGAATTCACACTTTTGGTAGAATTCAAGGTAGCAGTGGTGACCTCTACTCTGAGCAGTTTATCACAGCAATACCCAGACTATCAGGTAAGATTGTGGCAGTTGTAAGCAACAGCAAATCTGGTAACTATCTTTATCTTTCCCTTTAGAAACAAAAAATATTCTCAACAGGCTGTGGCATGAACATTTGATGAATGTTAAAATAAAACAGACCGTATCTGTATACAGAACCATAAGAACTGCTTTACCAATTAAAACCAATATATGCACCTTCACAACCCACAACTCACAAGGTGACAGTGAGAAGAGACTACTAATAAAAAAAAAAAAATAACAAAACACAACACATTCAGTTTAACATTGTTTCTCTATCTTTACACATTCTTTTCATTAATATAGATGAGGCCTAAGGTTATGAGAGCTCTGGAAAAGGTAAAATTTAATTGTGGCTGGACAATATCTCTTGAAAAAGACAATTTTAAAAGAAATACAAATAGCTCTTTAACTTTCAGATGAGCATTCGGTGACCAGACAAGTTCTCTAAGGTCTTGTCATGTAAAATCCCTCTGCTCCTAATTATTGGACCAGTTTGTGAGCAGGTTAATCCAAAATTTTAGAGGACTTTTTTTTTTTTTTTTTCTTATGGGTGGGTAGGGGCAGGCATTAGTATATGCAAGACAGAATGTCCTCTACAATTTTCTCCAAGGATCTTCCAAATTTCTTATTTTCTTTCTCAGTCTAAGTGTTAAAACTTACTTTGGCCAAACATTATCATTGTAAGTGAGCAAGGCAATCTCCTCATATGAGGCTAAAAACAACATTTTTAAAGTTAGAAGCCTAAAGATGGGCGACATTACTAATTAACTGGCCAGAGTTTTTCTCCACATAGATAGGTGTAATAGTTCAATTAACTAATGAAAATGAAAATATTATAAAAAAATATTTTTACAGATAAATATTTTGATGCAAGATACACAGAATGTATATTCTTTCTCTACTATTATGTGTGATAGAATTTGAAGGATATTCACTTCTAAAGACTTCATCTGCTGCTGCTTTTATCAAATACTTGAAATCACAACAATATTCTTATGACATCATGCATTTTTCCACAGCAACCAATTATATGTATCATTTGTATTCAATGAAATAAGAATGAATAGATGGAAGCTTAAAATGCAAACTATCATTTTCATGTAAATAACCCTTTCATTTACAAAAAAAGGAGAAAAGAAACTACAGAAAGCACGTGTTCCTACAGTTAGAAGTCAGTAAATATAATGCATGTTTTCCTGTGTCTGCCACAAATTGCCAGTAGTGCCATCTTTTAGACAACAGTATTTTTATCCTACCCCCCAACTGATTTGATACTTCTGATACCGTTCCTACATTTTTCTCTCCAGAAGGTACCAAAGAGATGGCAGCCCTTGGAAGGTTTTTGTTTGGAGGTTTTCACTCATTACAAGATTTAAATTTTCACTAAGTGATCTAGGCCTCTTAGACATTCATTTGAAGGTGCTGAGAAACTTAAATAACACTACAAAACAAATGAGACCCTCTAGACATTATTTAAAGACAAACTATTGTCATTTTAGCCATGGCTCACTAGCTCTTTACTAGAATACCTATACAATGAAGCTTGTTTAGACTATTTTAACTAAAATTCAGCTTCTGAAACTCTTGCAATATTCCCCGTAGTAGCATTTTCTATTTCAAACATCTGTTAAAAATCAGTAGCATTAACTTAATGGGATAATCTGGCTGGGCTCTTTTGAAATTAATCAAACAAATTAGCATTATGGACTTTTAGCAGAGACCGAGAAGAGCTGATTAGAATAACACACATTAAAGCAACAAGCACATCTGTACTGGGGCACAGAGCATGCAGCAGATAGGCTTCCACAGTGCAAAGCACATTTAGGGTCATACAGTTGCCATGTGCTAATAAAGTGATAAAGGAAGGTCCTATTCCATCAACTGAGATATGCTTCAAATAAAATAATTGCCAAAATAGCATTTCCTCCCTTCCTGCACCTTCTTCTGTCAATGAGGAAGTCGCATAATTGCATAATGATAAATGACTGAGACACACTGTTCCCAGGCATTCATAAATGCTAAGTGCTGTACTGATCATACAATACTGTAATGTGCTGCTATATTCAGTCAATGGAACAAAACAGCAGGGCTATGTTAATTCAGTCCAGCTGTAGTGAATATCTACCTGAAACATTCATTCTTCATTTAAAATAAAAATCAGTTATTTCAGTTTTACTCCATGTTTGCTTAGCAGTGCAACTTCTCAAGCGACAAAGCTTCAGATTAGGTAGATAACAGTGATAAGACAAACAGCGACCAGAAATTTCAAAATGTCAGCAGATTTAAGTTGCACTGGCATTCAAAATTTAAGTTTGCTTGCAAATATCTGCCAAATATGAAGCAAAATCTCTTGAGAAATTTCCAGTTCTTCTGGGTTAATAATGGGTAGAAATACTGTGAGGAAGGGTCCTCTCTAGCTCTCTCTACCTCACAAGTGCAATTCCATTCATTCTTGCTCTTCTTATAATGAGGAATCCCAAAGGAAAATAAAGGATAAAAACTAGGGGGAGCAGAGTTAATTAATTTCCTTTAAAAATGTTTTCCAATTCAGATAAAATAAAACTGTAGAAACAACAGGAGCAAAGAAAAGTTAAACTGAAAGAAGATTCAACTTTATGTGTTCACTGCTTTTCTCTGTAGTTTTTATTTCTATTTGTATTGCTATTCCTCTTTTGAGGACAAAATTACTGAAGTAGGTTCCATATGGCTTGTGTTTCACAGGTCATATACTTACAATTGTGTATTTCTGATCTTAAATTCTATTAATCTATCATAACGCTAAATTATGCATTAATTCCCAAGTACAGCTATATTCTGCTTTATCACTCGTCTCTTTGACTGCTACCGTAACTTCCACTCTTCTTGAGTACTCTTCTCACTTCATCCCTTTTCCTTTCAGGTTTCTCATCTAGATTTTCTTTCCCTTATTCACCAAATCTGTATTCAGAAACCGTTCTAAAAGGCTAGAACAGATTTCTTCTATCCACATTTTGTTCTGCTTATCTCACATGTCCTTTCCTCCCTCATGTTGGGTCTGTTTTGATCAGAACACGGAGGGCCTATTCCTTTTGTTATTCTTTTGCACAGGGACTATCATGGCTGGTTCCAGTTTTCACTATTACATGGTTCTGCAATAAACATAGCTAATGACAACACTGGAAGGAAGTTGAGTTTTCTTTTCGTAAAAAGAAGTTAGAGACTAGGATGCACAGCACAACGGATTGCTAATCCCCTCACTATGCATGCTGGATGGTCATGGATAAGTGTTGCATGAGCGGTCAAGCCTAGATAAGTTTAGAAAGAAGACAGAATACTTTGCTGAAGGGCTGCTCAAAGGATTTCAAAAAAGTTAGAGCTATCATGGCTCCTGGCAAGCATTTCACAAACAGAGTTTTGTCCAAAATGTCCCCTGATATTTAGTAGGAAAGAATATAAAGCAGAAGAGCTGAATGTATCAGATCAGGAGGATGAGGTTCAAAATACAACAGAACTATGCATCTTTGCATCAAGAATTTATGCATTTGAATGCCAGAGAGCAATCCTGATGCTGGCCTGTCAGGCTGTCGTTAGTGATGCTACAGCTCACAGTAGTACCTGACAGCTACTGCAGATTCTGAAAATCTGAAATGCACCTCAGTATTTTTGGCTGCCCTGATTTGTTACTGGAAGAGTTCTGGTGACGTTCAACATATTCAAGTGAAAATCAGCAAACAGGAAAAATTGCAAAGCATAGGGATGCTTAACCAGGGCACCGAACTCTTTAAATATGCATGTTTATTTATGATCTTTATGATTTTAGATTAGATTGCACACAGAATTAACACCTTTTATTGAATATGCCATGTCATCTCACACAAACATCTTATCTGAAGTAAACAGCAACTGGTGGAGTATGAGGTCTCTCATCAGAGTTAATAGAGCATGACCATGAACAGGATTTGAAACGGGATTCTCAAATAAATGAGACTTCTTGAATAAAAGTAAGAAAGAGTTTTAAAAACTTGCAACTTTGTGGCATGCTTTGCTGTTTGATCGTTTTTATTTTGGAGTTATACTTTTGCAAGCTGGATCCATGACATTATTTTAATCTTGCTGATATTACTCCCTCTATTCATCCACTTAAATTTACTACATATAAAAGCAGAAAGCACATTACCTCCAAGAGCTTTGGGAGGTTACATAATCTGAATCAATTTAATTACCATAAATAAATGTCAAATGGCTGAAATATATTTTCTCTGATTAAACCGTCAAGGACAAGAACATGTAGGAAGAGAGAGTCTTTGTTTTATTCCTGTTACAGTAAAAAAAAAGGGGGTGGGTGGGAGGGGAAGAGTAAAGGAAAAACGAATATCTTATGAATGATATCTGCAAAACATAAAAGAGAGGCAGTAAATCCCACAGACAAAAAGATGACCAAGTTGTGCACTTTATTAGTAACTAAATAATACTGTTTGTGGGGAAAAACAAAACAAAAACCTGAATGGCGAGTCAACTGAGCGCTCCGAACTTGAAACACACTGTGCTACCTTCAAACCTTTGTCTAAAGTTTTTCTGCCCTCAGCTTATAAAAAAAAAACACACATATGTATTCATTTTCCTGATTATCCCAAACAAAATCAGAAAACACCAATGCTTCACACTATGTGTGCTCAGAGAATTCATTCAAGCCGTCTAGAAACACTGGTTTCTCACCTTTGACTGTAAGGGATTTTGAGGGGACAGGCTCAGTTGTCAATGGCTGTGTTTCCTGCTGAGGTCTGAAACACAAGACAATCCTTCTGGATTCATATCCCGAGGTATAGTAATATATTTTAAATACACTTTAAAAAAATATTTCAAAACAGTCACTTTTAAGGTACCTACATTTACGTATATTAAGTAAATAAAGAATGGTAGATGAATGTGATTAAGTGGTAATGTTCATTTTGCAATTCAGTATAGAAATTCAGAGCCATGATTTCTGGTAGCAACACAGCACTTGTGAATGAGACATTTTTATACTGTACATGTGTATTTTCCCAAACATTATTCATTCTTTTGGGTTTAGCTCTAGAAAATACAAGTATTATGAGTACTGTTCATTAGTGTCAAAACACAAGTGTACTTTAAATATTCTTCTCATGCATTATGTATAATAAAGACTAGACTGACAGAATGTCAGAAGTAAATGGATTGGAAATAACAGTTTAGGGTTACCTAAAGGAGATGCAGCCTTTCAAACTGGAGCTATCTCCAATTTACCTGTAGTCTTAATCTAAATCACCTAAGGGAAAGTATATTTGCATTAAACCAACAAATACAGTTAATTGGGGTTACTTCCCAACTATCGCCTCTGAGCTGAACCTTAAATCATGCTGCTTTGAAAAAAAAACACGAAAACAAAACAAAACAAAAAGATCAGCAACTTTGAACCAATTTAACACTACCTGCTACTATGTTAGAATCAGGAAAAGGCTCAAATTGTGCAGGTTTGAAAAACCAGTGACCAGGCTTTTGTTAACAACCTGTTGGATTTTACTCCAGCAACAAATTAAGAACCAGCAAGAAGTTCCCTCAGTACAGGCAGCACGGGGCGGTACGATGCCACAAAAGATATATTTTCTGAATGACAGGATTGGCAGCTCTCACCTGCAACCCTGGTGCCAGGGCAGCCTACTGAAGACAGTAATTAATTTGTGAAAAAAGAAATCCTACAGTGGCTGCTTTTACAGGTGCATTGTCTGTGATCAGGCATGCTTTCTGTCCCAGCAACACAGCTCCCTGATCATAACAAATTTGAATCGTCTATAGCTGATGAGTGAAGTGCCTTTGTCTAACTTTCAAAAGGCTAGAATTAACTGTACACAATTCTTGCATAAACTTTGCTTTGGGCTGAGTTTATAGAATATTAACATAACTGCAAGTGGATTTGTTTTAGTTATTAGACTAACATATGCATTGAATTACCTGTGAATTAGTATAGTGATATGGCTGTATTGATTTTGCAGATGCATCTTCTAGTTAATTTCTCAGTTTTTGGTTTCCGGTCTTTATTTTGCTTCCCATTTTACTCTTCAGCTTGTGCTTGGTCCCTCCTGTTCACTTGCATCTCTGCTAGCAAGTGTGTACAACATAAGACACACCAAGTTTTTAACTGTGCCATGAGAAGCTGGCTCCATGGAAAGTGATCAATCTCTCGCTAACCCAGTACCTGCCTCCAGCAGCACCCCACACACAACACAGCAAACACTAGTGTAAAACAAAACAAAATCCTGTGTTAGGTCTTTCCTACAATATAGTACAAGAGACAGGAAAGAAAGCTTCCAGACATACTGCAGGTAGCTGCACTGCCTAAAATCAGTGTAACAATATAGCACAGTTACCACACACACACACACAAATCTGTTCAGAGGAAACTGTGTTTAGGCTTTTCTCAGTATCTCTTGGTTGATCTCATTAACTCAGTCTTGAACAACCTTTGTGAGCGTGACTATTCCTATGATCATAACCACCCACAATACCCCCTGTGCTGCCCAGAGGAGTATACAGAGGTTGAGAAGTCAATAGTGAAAGAGTGAAACTGAGCATGGGAAAGTGGGGAGGAAAGGTGTTTCAACTTTTGTCTTTGTTCTTCAATACAATAATTTATTTTAATTGGCAATAAATTAAATTAATTTTCCCCAGGTCTAGTCTGTTTTGCCCACAAAGGTAATTGGTAAGCAATCTGTCTGTCTATATTTCAACACATGAGTTTCCCCATCCTCTTTTCTCCTCTTCTTCCACCAGTAAGGAGCTGGGTGAGAATTTGGCTGTTAGCCAAAGCTCACCCACCACAACAATTAATAGCCTGATTAACTGTGGCACTGAATCTGAACTTGGAAGTCCTGTTGGACTTTCATTGGCACTCTGAGAAGAAATGCAGATCTCTCTGTTGCACTCTGAAGTTTGTCTAGCCATACATTCAATTTTGTGACACTATTTGTCTACTGTCCCAGTAACTAGTAAACTAACAATACAATGATGAAAAAAAAAAGTGGGAAATCTACAAGCAATCCCCAAAGCACATATTTTCCTGCCACTGTAGTCTATCTTGAAAAGACAATAGTCTATTAATTGTTACAGATTATGGTTCACCTTTTCAAAATTATTACAGAATGGAAAATATTATTAGAAAGATTGCTGTGCCCATTTTACAAGTAAGAAATAAAATGTTGAATTTTCAATAGCACTAGAGTATTTCTAGAAGGTTGTCAGTGGAATAACTGGGAACCAAACCATTTCCAAAGACCTGATCAAAGCAATAAAAAATTAGACATCATTTCCCTTAACTAACTGATTAATACTACAGCTGCTCTTATTGTCATGGACCATTGATAATGCTAGATTTTGCTCAAAAAATTTCCATCAGGGAAAAACTCACAATCCTTGCAAAAATGATTTTTTTTTTTAATATTTTTTTAGTTTTATTGGACTAAAAAAGTAGATTAGAAACATTTATTAACTCCAAGGTCTGGGATGGACTTTACATGACACTTTTAAGTGCTAAGAACACTTCTGTCTCGTGAAGATTAGTTTAAATATCTGCTGGGCAAAATATTATATGCTCCCTATAGGTGGAATTTATGACAAGTAAAAAATAAGTAGTAAGAATAAATGTGCATAAATCAGTCTATATAATTTCTTTGCTATTGTCAAAAAATTAACACACAAGTTTGCTAATACGTCTGAAAATGGTGCAACCCATTTAGTTTCTGAAAAATAATTTAATAATGCCATAAATATCTTTATAAGCCATACATCAGAGACCTGAGGAAGAAATGCAAGGTTAAAAAACAAAAACAAACAAACAAACAAAAAAGACAAAACAAGAACAATTGATTACAAGCTATATTGTTTTTGAAAAGACTAAAGTTTGAGGGAGAAGGGAAAGGGGAAGGGAAATTGAAAAGAGAAAGGGAAAACATGACTCCAGGATGATTTTTCCAGGCAAACATTCTGCTTAAAAAATTAGTACACTACCAATTATACTTTAAAGATTTGGCAATGTAATTTAACCAAGACAGTAAGAGAATCATTTGCAATTTGAACAACTTGGGTTTAAACAGTTTTAACCCCCTTTCTGCTTCTCATAAACATCCAAGAAAAATGAAAAAAAAATTGACATAACAGTCTGGAGGACTTATAGTGCATTTTCATTGCATTTTACCGTGATGGAATATATTGGAATGGCTATAGAGACAAATGCAGATGATGTAGAAGTCATTTTATACTCAGCAATGCTGAAAAAACAGATGTGATTATTAGTGCCAATTAAACTACATTGGTTTGAAATGAGTGAGTGTTGCCCTTGTTAATGACATCACTTCTTCAGTTGTTGAAAAAAACCTACAGATTATAACATCTACATGAATTAAGATTGAATGTACACCAGCACTTTTGAGTATCCTCATTTTAAATCTTACCAGGAAACCTGACCTTTTAGCAACAGAGCAACTTTCTTGGGATAGGTTTAACAACAGTCACAATTTTCCTGATTCCTGATCCCTGAGTATACTGTCTAAGGGATAAAAGGAAGAGCCAAATGTTTTAAGTAAAACATTTGTTACTTAAAAACTTTAAAAAAAAGGAAAAAAAAAAGTGTCAGCTATACTTTCTGATTAATAATTCATAAAGCCTTGCTTTTGTAATATGATATTGTATATCAAAGTAAGATTGCACAGGATGTATTATCTGTGTTTCAAGCACAAGTTTCTTGCTTAAGTACATACCTGTATCTTTTTCTTCAAATATATATCTGTATTTTTATATAGATTCTCATATGCCCAATTCTGTTCTGTTTAAATATGAAGAATATTTTAGGAACTCAAGGGAAATTTATTTTAGAAGTACACATCCATGAGAAAAATACAGCTATCAAGGAAGGCATGTAGTCATAAAGTTCTCATAAACTATACCAGGCTCTGATTTGGATAGGACTCTTCCGACCACTGAGAACTCAGTTCAATGTGAATCCTAGGCTAAAACATCTGACTGCTGAGTGACTTTCTAAGTATCTCAGGCATAGAGTCTTCAGGCTGAGGAGTATCTGATAAAGTTTCATGAAGGACAGCATCTTTCTCTGGAGACATTCCCAGCAAAGCTCTTGCCCTGTGCAGAAAGTGTTATGTTTTGATGCAGGAACTGAGAATTCAGCCCAGGATGTGATTCCAGATGACAAAATCATACTCCATGTCATACTCTTATATCATATCTGCTATAAGAGCTTTTTAAATTATGGGGTAAAACTCAAACTTAACAGCATTTTTATAATAATTCAAGGAGGGCAATCACAAGCAAAGACAAAGGACCTGTGGACAACCTACAAATATAAACACAGTTATTGGACTTGAGGGAAAAGACTCAAGCCTGAATAGTTACTATGATTAGCTGAGCCATATGTTTGCAAAAGATGTCACTGCTTACTTCAAATGTTTAATGGACTGTCCTGACAATGTCCTTTGTTAGTATCATCCAGGATACAGACATTATGAGAGGGATCATGGAAACATGCACTTTATCAACCTAGTACTTGTAGAGAAAGATGTAACCTCAGAGATTACAAGAAACTCTGTATCTCCTGGGATGAATGGAGGAAATGAAATTTCTGTAAATAATTTTGGGAGAATTTAGGTTGCACCTGCTATTACATCTTTACACAATAATTTCTTCTGTGGGAAAGTCTCTGTGATAAAATAGGTAAGCCAACTGACACATAAAGACTGACAACTCTCATTTGATAGTCTTTGACAATGGATAGCTTCGTCAAAAAAACTTATGCAGATGTTGAGAAATTCTCTACCAGATATAAAAAGATATGTCTAACAACCACAGTAAATAAAGTTGCCTCAGCAGTGAAGGTATGTGACTTTGAGAAAAATAATGAGGTTATTTCCCCCTTAAAGCAAACAAATAAACAACTCTGAGAGTACCTTAAGGAAAAAGAAAAACTAAAAAAGTCGAATTCTGAAGATTACTTTATCCTTAATGAAAACAATATAAGAAAACATACAGAGGATGCATGTCTATGCTCAGAGCAGACATGCCACCAGTGTGCTTGTTAGCAAAGCTCTCCCACCCTAAAAAGAACATGTTATCAGTATATCAACAGGCTGTTTAGTTAGAAAAAACAATACACCATCAAGACTTCATTGAATGACAGTCCTGACAGGCAAAAGAAATCTCAAAAGATTAAAGATTAAAGATTAAAGACCTCAAAAGCTACCAGTAGAAAAATGAATAAAATTGATAAGGGCTTAACCTCAGGACGCAGAAGTAAAACAGCACCTTAATGAAATTTGAGGAAACCAGTAAAAGATACAAGTTCTTTAGTTCCAGTGAATAATCAAAAAACAAACAAACAAACAAACTAGAAAAACTTTCAGTACAGGGGAATATTGTTTAGTTGTATGGTACACCTTCTAAAAAACTTTCTGATGCTGCATCTGTAGGATGCTGTTTCCAAAGAGAGTTTACTCAATACTGAAAAGCATGTGCTTTTCAGCTTCTCGGGTGGAGGTAACTGAGTTTAAGTTGCCAAAACTGACCTTAAGGAAAAAATCTGGTGACAGAGTAGGGGTTTTGCATCAATGGATCGAGGGCCACGAATTGTCTTGAAACTGTTACTTCGTGGGCTTGTAGATGGTCTCATCTATAGTTTGGGTAACCTGTTCTGTGTTGCCATGAGTGCTAACTCAGGAAGGAAAGGAACTGGAGGAAACATGTATATCACCTTTCTCTACAACAAAATCAAGAATACATCCTAGACATCCAAGAGAAAGTTCAGTTCTGGATCAAAATTTTATTGTCTTTTTAATGATCCCTGAAACAAAAAGAGAGTAGCCTCAGAGTAGATCCAACTCTAAAAATTATCGTTAAAATAATCTAACCCATCATTTTAACTTCTCACCCATAATCAAGCATCATCAAATAATTGAAATGCTCTCCAGCAGTTTTCACCCTTGAATGGTGACACACTAACAGATAATTGTGATGGCCTGTGCACGAACTCCAGAGAAAAAATTCATAATTAATGCATAGTTCAAGGGATCTAATAAGTTGATGTAGGAGAATATCAGTAGTACTTTCCATGACCTTATGGATTTACTATTCTGCAATGCATGGTAAAAAGTCCTGGCAAAAATATCTTCAACCGCATTCCCATGAACATGCTCACTGCCTATAATAGCTCACTGCCTGTAATAATTGAGCTCTTGTTCCAGTTGAATGGGCTCTTCAGTAACAAAGACAAGCATTTTTGGTTATCATGCTATACAAAGTGAGAAAAGCAAATGGTATGCTTTGGCAGACATGATTTAGAATCTTTCAGTAGCATGTAGAACCATGAATATTAATAAAAATATTTACTTTGGTATGTATCATGTGAGCAGTGGTCTGACTGATGCTGTTTATTCATTCAGGGTGAATGATGAAAAAATATGATGCTTACAAACGTCATATTCAAAGTCAGGTATACAGAGCTGCACTTGTACAATATGACCAATCTAAATAACACAAGACTTTATTTTAATGCTAGCAAGTGTTGAAAGACTGAATAAAGACCAAAAACAGTGTAAAAAGCTCCTTCTACTAAAGAGGTTGTAGCTACTAAAGAGAGACTACTATCAAGTCCAGTTTTGCTCTTGTAAAGGCCAAGCAATGAGAGAGAACCAACTGATATTCACACTAATTAAACTCAGCAAATCTAAGACTTTTGTAATGAGGTTGACAGAGTTTATCAGTTGATGAAAAGAGCTGTACTTTATGAGTCAAGCATAAAGGGTAATCAGAATCTTCTACATATAATCACAGCCAAAATCTTTATGAAGATGCTAGTTGCCATCTAGAGCAAGGACCCTGATTTGGTAATAATCCCACTCTATTTCCAGTATTAGATTTAATCCAACATAACAAGTTGATAGTATCTTGCAGGTCAAAAGATACAATCCTATCTCTCTTCTTGAGCAATGGCATAACTGGTATCGGAGTCATCTTCTGCATGCAAGTTTTCTAATAAAAGTAGGTAATTTTTCAGTACCTAAGGCTGTTCTATACCCTCTGTTCTTTTCTGCAACCATAAGTATTTTCTGTGGAGCCTTCATTCCTGAGAAATGAATTTACACCAATTTTAATACATTGGAGATACAAACATGACTGACTGATACACCTTAGAGCAGCCACTGAAGAAGAAAGGGATGAAGGTTTAGAAGGTGGCAAGGCCAACAAAACAGACAGTATAATCTTGGGCTACAGTGCCAAGAATATTACATCAGTTTCACTGATACCCTAATTTAGTTAAAAAAAAAATATGGCAGTCTGCTCCCCAAAGATTACTGGCTTCAGGCACATACATACAGACTCTATTGAAGAAGGGAACAGTACTTTGTGCCTATCTCTTCAAGAGATGTGTCTCCCACAAAGGGCTGCATAACTGCTGTATCCATTCAGAGTAAGCAGCAGCATCTAAAACAGATTTTGAAGCCTCTCAGTGCCTCAATCGCAAGAAATGATACAGCAGAATATCGGGATCTGAAACAAATGGAGTATCAATATTTAAACATCTTTTTAGCTTTAAATAGCCTATTGTCCCTGAAATTCTCACAAACCTCCAGGTGAAGAGGGTGCCTCAACGTACAAGCAACTAATGTTTTTGCTCTCCAAATGAAAATCTGGAATCAAAGATGATACCTTCTAGAAATCCCATGCATTTGCTACTACAAAAGTCTTCCAGGAACCACAGTTGTGATGACCAGTCACAGACATTCAGGGATCTTGGAAAAAAGCTGCAATTGTAAACTGATTCTATGTAAGGAGAACACTGCAGTCCTTTCCTAAATTCTTGCAGTGGAACCGCCTCCCATGTTATTCCATGTTATTTAATGGAATAACCCCCTCCCATGTTATTTCATGGAATAACAGTCCAAAAGCACCTTACAATGTGCAGCTCAAAGCTGCATCCCAGCTGCAGAACACTTCCCCCCCCCCCCCCCCCCCCCGCCAAAGGAATCGATATGTGAAGTCTGAGCTTCCTTGTTCTTCTCAGCAAGCATGGCAGTTCCCAGACAGTAGGAGTTACAGCAAATCTAGTCTCTCCTCCTGCTATGCAGGACCTTCTTTCTCCTCATCTCAAAGCTCTTTCCCTACCTATTTTCCACCATACTGCATTGTGTCAAATTAAACATGCTGGATCTAAAAGCCCTGCACTAACAGACAGGAAAAATGTAGAAGCTGAGTGATAGTGGTGGTTCAAGACCATGTATTATCCAGAATATGACTCCAGGGAAATAGTCAAAATAGGAAGCCGATCTATTTAAATGCTCCAGAAATGACTAATAGACATCATGTACCACTACAGGAATTACTGCAGTTCCTACTGGTAATTCAAGTAGGCTTTCCAGGAAAAAATAATCTGAGGGCTTTGAGGACAGTGACAATACAGTAGATAACTCCCTTTTGTAATTGCTCCACTGAGAGGCGGTGCAATGGTGCATGGGGAGCCACAGTGTGACAGGAAAGGACTTTCATCAGGATGAAAACCCAAAGGACAATCTGAATAAATTGAGGTCCTGGTAAACAGTAAAAAAGGCACATTTAGAACTTTGTGGTTCTGTCAAAGATGGACCACATTAATGGTTGTGCTGAAGTCTATGAGGAATACAGATAGGTCTTCAAAGAAGCTGTAACAGTAACAACAGGCTTCAACAGTAATGAGAAGTGGATGGCACTCTGCTTTAGGCAGGCACAGAAGGACTATTTCCACTCAGCAGAACAAAAATAAATAAACAGGAAACAGCATGCCTTATTCCTCCTGGAATTAGAGGGGCAAGGGGTTTAGAGCATGACCCTAATAACACTGCCTAACAGCGCTTGCACACACGTTTTCTGCAGTGTGAATATGCATATAGATAAACACTCAGAGAAACTCGACTGCATGCTCCTTCTCTGCCTTAAAGGAACTTTCCTTACAGTGTTTCTAATGCCACTGAGTGAATGCTTGAAGCAGCCCACTTAGATTCATCATCTGAAAAGCACTGTGCTTGTTGATGTTTTCCTTTACTGTCTGAGAGTATTTTGAAAGTAGACTTGACTTGCCAAAACAAAAAACAGTGATGGGATGGAACAAATAAATTATGGGAATTGTTAAGTTTAATACCCAAACCCCAAGACTGCACTGACTTTTGACAGATAGCCCACAAAGCATAGCAAAAAATCTGATGGGGCATGCAGTGCAGAGGCAGAGCACCATAGCCTTCCTCATGCAAATAACAAGTGTTTCTTTTTCTTTAAAAATGAACAAACAAACAAACACAACAACAACAACAACAAACACAGCATTATCTGGATGAAACAATGCAAATTATAAGTATCTTAATCATAAGATAACCATGCACTCCTTGCTCAAAATATAGAGATCACGTGACATGGATTCACACAAAACCTGCAACATGATTCAAGCACCATCTTAGAAAGACCAAGAAATAAACAGGATTGTAACTCTGAAATAAGAAGCTAAGAACACATTTCAAAGCAGAGTGGAGAGCTCATGATTACTAATTATTTTTTTACTTGGCTAAAAAAAGGGGAGGGGGGAATTTAACACTTTTTTAATAGCTTCAGCAGTTCATGGGTCCATTCCTTTCTTCTACCTATCATTCATACTTGAAAATCTGTTGTAAGCATTAAGGCCTACAGAGTTTTTCTCTTTTCTTTCTTTCTTTCTTTCTTTCTTTCTTTCTTTCTTTCTTTCTTTCTCTTTCTTTCTTTCTTTCTTTCTTTCTTTCTCTCTTGTGAGAATACTGCAGATATGGCAATAAAACTAAGTAATGAATGAAAGTATTCTCTGAAAAATACAAAAAAGTTCTTAATATGGCCATGTCAAATATTGCAAACAAGCTATGTTTATAAACAGAGTGAAAATAAAAATGACTAACAGTCATGAAAGAGTTAATATCAAATAACTAACAGCTGCTGTCATTTTCTGTTTGTTATTGCAAACATCATTTTATCAATTTGTCCTGAAAACTTTTACCAATCATCTGCTAGTGTTGAATTAAATCAATTAATATTTGGAAAGAAAAGGAAGTGAACTGAGATGCCGACAAGAGCCAAGACAATGCAATCAAATAAATTCCCCTCCTTCCCTAAGAACTGATCACTTCAGCTGATAATGTCAAATATGGGTGTAGGAGGAGTGGGGAGTAGGATGATAAAAAAACTGCCAACAGTAAATAGGTTTTTCTTTAGGTCAGTATAAATACTGATGGATTTTAAATGTTGGGAATGTTAATGGGGGCACCTTTTTATTGTTTTCGGGAACAGATATCCACTTCTAGACAGGGACTTGCATAATGCTTTTAATGTTTTCACCCCAGCAAACAAGTCTGTTTTGTTTATTTACTTGAATGTTAAGAACATTTTATCATGGAAATGTCTCTTGCAAATTCTGTATGTTTTGAGCCTATTTTCTCTCTTGTGTTTTTAGCCTTTTGGTACCTTTCCTTTTTTAGGGCAGACTTAGCATGCAAAAACATAATTTAATTGGGCAATAAAGTTCCTAATATTTTCATGCTTCTAAGAAATGTAATATGCTCTGCAGCTCACTGAAATAAAACCAATTCAATATTTTTTTTGCTTTTTCTCCCTCGTTGTTTACTTAAGCTTTTATTACCAGTGTGGTGCTCATGATAGGTGAAGAAATGACAGCATGGAAGCCTTTAGTCCTTTGCATATGCACCAGCTAGGAACAGTTCAAGTGGAAACAATGCGCAGATATTCCACTGGTGCAGATGCACTTCACATCTGACCTAACAGTGCTATCTCTTCTAAAGCAAAATGGCTAGTCAGGTTTCATGTTTACTCAATTTTTTACCCTCATGTGAACTTCCTGTGCCATGTGGACTGTGCCAAATTGTGCATGATGGTTCTATAATGCTCCTGCCAACATACCAACAGTCAATCTTCAGACAACTCAGTAGGATTTGGATAAGAGTTTCCAAACCTGCATACTCTGGTTTGGAATCAATATTTCAAAGTACTGGGAATCTGTATTTCCAATATCTCTTCAGGGAAAATAGCTGATGAGAAAATGCTCATGAAGAGATACTCAAAGTCTACACAAATGAACACTGGTCTGACGCTTGAATGTGCATCTGTAAAGATATAATTTACATTACAAGCTTTGATTAAGATGCTTACATTAGTTACAAAGCATAATCCTTTATATTTAATTTCAAATCTCTGCCATGGACACTTTTAGCATCGTATGTAGTGCAACATTATGTTCTGAAGCAAAAATCAAAGCTAGCATGCAACAACTAACTCTTCAGCAAAATCATCCATAGTAGTTAAGATAGAAAATTCCTGCTTTCCTGGAAGTGGCTAAACATCTGCCTGCCGATGGGTAGTGAATAAACTCCTTATTTTGATTAAACTGTCTTTATCTCAACCTATGAGTTTTCTTGCTTTTGTTTTTCCTATTTTCTGCCCTGTCCTGCTAGGGCGTGAGGAGTAAGTAAACAGCTGGGTGAGTACCTAACCGCTGACTAGGGTCAATCCACCAGAGTGTTGTTTTTAGCCATGAAGTATAGAACAAGCGATGTTTTGCCATTGCTAAATAGGCAAGCAAGGAAGGCTAAGATTTTCTATTACCACTTATAGTAATACTCTCATATGCCGTATTTTAAAGTTGACTTGGAAATCAGTTTGTCTGCACTTCCATACATATTTTCTTTCTTTCTTTCAAAACTCTGAACAGTTATGTTAATGTGTCGCACATGAAGATGGATGGAACGTGAACATAAACTGAGGTAGAATACTTCAAGATAAGTGAATGTATTATTCAATCACATGATATAAGCAGTGTGTCATAGTTTCAATTCACTTATATGTAGGTGTTATGACATTAGATCTCACATCAACAGAAAGGCAAATATTTAAGAAGTTGAACATTAAGGCTTGTCATTGCTAATCAAAAACTTTTCTGACGTGAGTATACGCATGAAGCTGAACGTTTTCTGTATCTGTGCTGAGT
Organism: Anser cygnoides; assembly: GCF_040182565.1. NCBI lineage: Eukaryota > Metazoa > Chordata > Aves > Anseriformes > Anatidae > Anser > Anser cygnoides. Next base: position 49,738,972 of record NC_089875.1, on the reverse strand, counting down.
CTCTGTAAGGAACAGAAGTAGTTAAAGGAACAAAATGGACAAAAGTTACCCATTCCTGTATAATGAAATATCACTTCCCCTCCTGAGTTCCATAGAAGAAGAGAATAATGAGGCATCTGCCAGGCTCCATGTAATTACTGCAAGATGTGGAAGATGGGGCAAAAGATCTCACAGTCAAGACACTGGAAGACATATTCCTCACCTTAGCTCTTGCTGAATGACCTTTCATTTTAACCTCTTTGGATTTCAAACTCCTTAATTGCAAATTGGTCATACAAGCATTTATAAAGCACTTTACAATCTATAGACAAAAAGCATTGTCCAAGGCCCGCACACATACTAGTGCTATCAAACCTTCTTCGTCAGCTACTCTAGCCATAAAAAAACAAAAGCTGAAGAGCTGCTTTCTTTGCTAAACGTTGACTGGTCATTGCTAGCAATTGTTTATGGTGTTACTGTTACTGGGATTACTACTACAACCATCAAGATAACATTTAGATACAGACTAAGTGCCCCATACTTCTTAAACACAGAATAAAAAGACAGTCTACATCCTATAGGGCTTGAAATGTGATTTAAAAACAAAGCAAAAACACCACAGAACACACAAATAAAACTACAACCATGACAAAAGAACAAGAATAAACAGTGTCAGCAAGACAAATTAGCTACTATGATAGCCAGTAATTTTACCTCATTTGTAGAATTCTTATATAGACTAGCTAAACAGTGCAACAAGGTATATTCATTTCAAGGACATGCTCTATTGCCATCTTCAATGTCTTTTTTTTTTTTTTTTTGTAGTGGTTGTTACAGCTGCTTCCTTCTCCTTTGCATTTTTATCTGCTCAGAAAACTAACTTACCCACTTGCCATAGCCCATTGCAACTTGTTATGGATTCACTGCCTCAAAGATCATTGAAATGAAAGCAACAGCAATATTAAGTGTGCTGATTTATTTTTCTTTTCTGTATGTAAAAAGGACCACATATTGATGAAATGTTTATCAGTCATGTTGAGAAATCTGCTGTATTTATTTGTTAAAGAAAGGTGCTGATGAGAGAACTGCATAAAGACTAACTACAACAAAGAATTAAGTTCTAAAACCTACCAAAACCAAAAGACTGAATAAATATGACTAGCACCTTTAGACCTTACCAACAAGCAAGCTAACCCAGGGGATAAAATTTGGCCACTAACACAGAAAAAAACTAGTGGACTACACAAGAACAAACACATCAACAGAAATAACCTACTCCTCCTTTTAAGTCCCCCACAGGAGACCCCTGCTGCACAGATTTTGTGGATCTTTCCTCTCCATGGGGTTTCCGAGACTTAACACCTGTGCTGGGTGTGAGCCAAATGACTATATGATGGCTCTTATTCTATCCGAAATCCTCTGCAGATATCTATTATGCAACTCAATCACAAAATGTAAAGGAAATCCTTCATGAAAACTTGATGTACTCAGGCCTCCTCACATGCCAGAAGTGATATTTTTGCTGCACTCTGGTTGTTGACTCCTTCTCAGGAAGCACCTGAAGCCCTAACTCTTTCTAGTCAGTAGTGCAACAGCACTGGAACTACATATGGATATGTGTGTGCATAGAAAAGGAGATGTTTGTCCTGTACCGACACAAGCATTACACACACTTCTAATTTTCCCTAAACCAATTATCCTAAGTAGACTCTTTGTGTCCAGTTCAATATACCATCTTTTGATTCACCACAGTACAACAACAAATAACAGAAGTTATTATTTAAAACAAACTTTTAGTTTTTTAATTCTTTTAAGCTCTTTGTTACTGCACAGTCAATTTACAAATACGGTTAGCAATATTTAACTACCAAAATAAGAAAGGTGCACAGAATAATAAAAAAATCATTCTGCTCTCCTCAAATCTCTTTTGGAAGAAAACTGCTCACAACTCAAAAGCAGAGAAATAGCCATTTTAAAATAGATTCTGCCTACATCCATCATCCTTTTCTTCTGTTTGTCAAGACTCTATGGCCTTGAGCTCTAGTTTAATTCCAAATGGTAAGTTAAGTTCATCCTTTATTTAATCTCAATTTAATGAATTACTGCTAAACGGTCTTTCTGGTAATTTATTAACACAAAATAATGTCTTTACAAGAGGTCATTTTGAGCATTCTGAGCTAGAGAGAACAGGTCACAGCATTATAAGGTTTTCTTTCATCTCATGCATATCTAGTTCTCCAGGCATTGTTTTTGTTTTTAGGTTTCTACAGGATAATATTTTTCCAGGAATAAATTCTTGGTGGTTCCAAGAGCAACTTAAAATTCAGGAACAGATATTTAGTATTATTTCAGATCATTTTGATATTCACATAAATGATTCTTTCTCAGCTGGGACTCTGTAGAAAGGTAATATTGGATGAGAGTCCTGGAATTTCCCCTTCACTCTCTTGGTGTCCTTATTAAACTGCTCAGGTTAAAAGCAGAATTAAACTGGTCTGCTAAATAATTATAGACCTAACTAAAATGTCAACCTGCAGCTTAATATAATTCAGTCTTGACATACAGTTGGAAACATGTATTTTAATGCCCAGAAAATGGGGTTTGCTTTTTGTTCATTCTAATGGGAGTGAACTACTGGGAGTTCAGACCTGTTCAGGTTAATCATGTGCAGTGCAATATCAGCTAAGCAATTCTTCTATATCAGATTTTCATCTGGATGCAGCTGTGGACTATTTGGAGCAATTACAGTGAAATTGTATTGATATGAAGTTTCTTCCTCAAGGTCTTGGTAAATGAGAAATGGATAATGCTGATAACCTATGACATTGGTTTCTTCAGGAGAGAGCTGGGATACACAGTCATAGTCTGCTTTTTTGGAGTCGAATATTTGACCATTTTGAAAGAACAATAGTAAATACATGTAAGCATTATACAATACTCTACTACTAGCACTACAAAATACTGTAGAAAATGGAAAGAATTAATGTTAGAGAAAATAAAGGCTAAAATTCAGGAAGCTTTTTTGTCTCTTTCTTCTGCCATTGTCAGGGGATGTTTTGATTAAAATAAGCAAGTAAGATTTTTTTTTCCCCATCCATTTTAATACTTATTACTAGATTCTAATATGCTACGATTTTACATTAATCCATAACTTCACGTGATTGTCTCTTGTGTTATTTGCAGAAAATCCTGTGTTAAATGTATTTGTGATAAGAGTCCAGAACTCCTTGCAAAAAAAGAATTTACCGGTGATTGGCATAAGGTGGGATTCTTATCTGCAGAAAGACTATCTGGAAAAGGCTAGGAGAACTAATGATCCTTTCAGACCTAAAGGATGAAATAACGTGTACTTGCAGAGTAGCTTTGAGAAGATGACTGTTCCAGATAGCTGCATATTGATAACAGTAATATATCTATACCATGGATAAATTAGACTCCCATCTCCATTAAAGACTCCATTTTCTCAGCTAATATGGGCTGAGCCTTGTTAGTAAACACTAAATTAACTCAGAAAAAGTTTAATAATAATATGCAAAAAATAAGTTAAATATAAAGTTAGCTATAATGTCCCTGATTACAGCTAACCGTATTAGATCTTCTTTATTTCATTGTAAATATCTGTTAAAGATAAAAAAGTTTTATTAGCCATTGTAACAAGAGTTTAAAGACCTATAGCCCCAGCAACCCAATATGAGCTGAAAAGTTGAAGCCAGGAGAAATACCTCAACAATTGTAAGATTTCTCAGAACTCCATCCTTCCCAAACAAAATGTTCTATTTGGCCAAATGTCTGATTTGAAATAAGCTTAGAGCAAAATTATTTTCTCATCCTTTCTCCATGAGTTAGTTGGTCTGCTAGGAAAACAAGGTATAGGCAGAGCTTAGACTTATCAGATAATACAAATTATGTTCCTTAAAAATACTCCCTTCTGCTATAATAGGAATTGACAAAAAAAAAGAATCACATCGTAATGAATGATGTCCACTATACTCACTGGGAACCTTGCCCAGTTACTGCATATTATATTACAGCTTCATATCTCAGTAAAAAGAACACTTTTTTTTTTTTAAATATATAAATCTTTGCTTCAGCTAAAATTACTACAAACTCCAACCAATCGACTTACAGTGGTGTAACCAAGTGAGTCTTTTAAAATATAAATTATATTTGCAAATTGAATTGTGTACACATATGCCTAATAACAATAACATCCAGAGAACTTGGACTTCAGAGGAAATTCTAATTGTCAATACAGAATAATTATATAAAGGTCAGATTTTTTATGTATTAGTTATGCATTTGTACAAATCACAGATTCCTTTTGTTGTTAGAATTAACATAGAGAATGAAGTAAGACTGGACCTCTAATTTTACTAAATTTTTGGAATTTGGTAGTAAAATTGGATTGGGTGACCCAGTTGGTATGCAATGCTTACCTCAAAGGCTAATCATTTTGCTGGAGTTCTCTTAGTATCAAACCTGAGAAGGAAATTTAAAGCTTTACTATCTTCTATCACATCAGCAGAAAGAAGCAGCTTGAGGGCAGTCTGTGTCTTATAGCAGTCAAGTACCCCTGGGAGTGAAGTGTTCCTAATGAATGCTACAATATACAGCAGAGAGACTGTCCCCTGGTGATAATAAAAAGATTAAATGGCTAAAAAGCAGCAATCAGCAAAATAAAAGATGAACGGTATGTTTTTTAAAGTGGAAAAGAAAACAAAGTATTGTGATGATGGACAAACAAAAAACATCAGAAAGACTTATCCTCAAAATTGAGATATAAGGGATGGCATTCTGGCAACTAGTAATGTAATAGCTTCATAACAGCTTTTCTGATGCACAAAAATATTTTACCTGGAAGTCCATGAAGTAAAGCCTTTCCTTTCCAGGTGTCATATAATCTCTCCTAATTGCCTTAGAATTCATAGAAGGGAATATTTCTCTTTTGCACTGTCAGTTTAGTTTCTTTCCCATTCCCTGCTTCCCTCATTCCACCATCCTCAACAAAACAACAAATAACAATTTGAAAGGGAGTAAAATGGAAAGCAGTAGCATATGACTCTTCTCAATACAGAGGAAGTTTCTTGTGATTGATCTGCAACAAGACAGGAAGCAGAACAACTGGCTATGAAGAGGTAGAATACCAAAGACAACTGCTTTTCACAGCCACCTCTTTTTGAGTGCTTCATGTCAGGACTAGAAGGAGGCAAGATCAAACGTTCACATATCAGCTTGAAAATCATATTCAACAACTAAAACCATATTTATTATCATTTCAGTTCTGTGAACTTCCTTCTAATTCCTGTTCACATAACTTTCTGTGAATGCGCAGCCAACAGCAATCAGGCACACAGACAAACACAAAACAGAATTACAGAGTCATTTATGTTGGAAAAGACTCTTAAAATAATCAACTCCAACCATCAACCTAACACTACCAAGTCCACCACTAAACCGTGTCCCTTAGTGCCATGTCCACATATCTCTTAAATACCTCTAGGGATAGAGGCTCCACCACTTCCCTGGCAGCCCATTCCATTGCCTAACCACCCATTCCATGAAGAAATTCTTCCTGATATCCAATCTAAACCTTCCCTGTCACAACTTGAGGCTGTTTTCTCATGTCCTATCACTTGTCACCTGAGAAATGAAACTGATACCCACTTTGCTGCAACCTCCTTTAAGGTAGCTGTAAACAGGGATGAGGTCTCCCCTCCTTTTCTCCAGACTAAACAGCCCCACTTCCCTCAACTGCTCCTCGTATGCCCTATTTTCTCCTCCCTTCACAAACTTCGTAGCTCATCTCTGAATGCATTCCAGCAACTCAGTAACTCTCTTACAGTGAAGGGACCAAAACCGAACACAGTAATAGAGATGTAGTCTCAACAGTGCTGAGTATAGAGGGACAATACTTCCAGTTCAAATACAAGTATTACCAGATTCTTTCTGATGTCTACACATTTTTTTTTTCTGTTGTACATTAGATAAAAGCAAATATTATTAAAATGCTCCATAAATGTCCATTATACTTTAAAGATGAACATTTACTGGCAAGACTTCCTTAGTAGACATATGTTCAAATCAATATCCTCCAGTGACATTTTTTTTTTGGGTCTGTCCCTGTGTCAGCTTCATTGAACGAAATCAGTTTGCAGTGAAATAAAAAGAATACTTTAGATTTAAGCTTTTGTTTCTGTTTTGGTAGATACCATATTCTGGTGGGAGAACATTTTTCTCTTTCAGAGAAGCCTGTGGGCTAACTGTTATTCATTCTGACTTAGGTACGAAGACCAGCAACATCAACAAATGCCTTTGCCTGATGATAAAGCATTTTCTGAATGCAGAGGTGTGGTTATTATGGCTGATGGCAGCTGTGTTTCCACAGTACTGTGAAAACAGTACAGTGCATGCATAGATCAGATTATGACATCATTAACTAGTAGAACAGCCTATGCCACAAGGAAAAATCAGAGAAACCACCCTTGCAAAAATATATATTTTCAGTCCATCCATTTCCTAGAGGAAAAGAGAGAAAAATCAAGGTACTGGATGAAAGTTAGTCTTAACATAGCCTGGTGGTATGGGTGCAGTGAAAAAAATAAGTCTATCCCGGCCAAACCCAGTACACCTGTTAAGTATGGGATTTTCCCATATAGTTGAAGGCATTTCACTGAGATGACTTTTGCTGCAATAATCCTATGGGAAGGACATCTATTCAGAAGCAGTGTAAAGATACTGTGTGACTTTTACCATATTATTTATTTCATGAATGGGCCCTGAACAAAAGCTATTTAGGAAATAATGAAAATAGCAATGTGAGAAAATTGTCTATTTAGTAGAGTGGGCAGCAACACTTACAAAAGCACCTGTGATCTAGTTTCTATAAGGAAACCACCAGAAGCCCAGAACTATGTCAGCAGTGCTCTTCAAGCCATCTAGAGCATATAAGGGCTAATAAACAAACTGGTGAATTCCTTTGTACTTAGGCTCTATTCCTGCTGTTGGCCTTGGCAATAACCACATTTCTTGAGTCCTCTGCATGCCAGGTTCCCCCACTTGCAAAACAAAATGTAAAGTCCTTGTTTCCCTAATAAGGAATTTTGGGATTTACAAAGCACTCTACAATGCAAAATATAATGTAGTAAGTTAGTATTATTATCATATTGAAGTTTAAATCCCAACATTTCAAAGATTGAGCAGGCATCAGTGGGTAAAAATTGTCTTTAGCACGTTTTGTTATAATAGCTTCTTTGTCATACACTGAGGAAACTTATTTTCACTTGTAAAACCTCAGAAATACATAATTTTGTTAAAGATTTTGTTAAAGACTGAAATAATGAAAGAAAGGAAAATGTCAAATATTGCAACTCAGTATATTGAGGGTATATCATAGATGAAACTGAAGCTGAGACTTTTATAACTGCATTGTCATTCTGAGGATGTCATATTAATATTGATCTATCTGGTGAGCAAATCAGTCAGAAATATAAATTCTTTTTAAAATACAATTTCTCAGTCATTGATTTCCTTCTAGTTTAGAAAATCAGGTATATTGAATACATGCATCTATACAGAATAAGCAGAATGTTTTAGCATGAGAAAATCTATTGTGCTATCAACCATTATAGTTGGCAGCCAGGTAGCGTTTGCAACTTAGCTCGCACATACACTGTACCTGATATCAGCACGATATAGAAAGGATTTTCTATTGCCTCTTCCAAACATTTATAGAGATCACAGCTGTAGGATTAGACCTTAGGTTGATTCTGCAGGTTTACATCCTTTCCTAAACCTTGTTGTTTCTGAAAGATAACATTTGTCTGTCAACCAATCTGACTTTTATAGATCTGTATGTTAACTTGGTAGAATAAAGTAATGATTATTTTTTTTTAAAAGAAACATAAAAGAAACAACTTATTTCAACACGCACAGTTACATCTCAATTACTGATCGGTTTCCTGGAAAATGTCCTGTAATAAATCTGCTAGCATCTCTTTCTCAGAGAAAAACTGATGGACATGCCTCTCTAGGCCAAGATTTGTAGCAGAACTAGAGCGTGCCCTTGGCTGGAAGAAGGAAAGGACTCAAAATTGAACTGCTGCAACCAGCTGATACTATTACACTGTCAGATTCATGATCACAAAATCTAAACTTCTCTTTTATTTAAACAGATCTGGAATTCTTAAATGAGAATAAACAGGGTAGACAACCATTGATAACCAAACAGAGGCATCACATAGATCCAGTGAAGCCTTAAGATGTTTAACTCCTATTTAGGCTCCTAAACAACTGTGGACTTGAATGTGCTGTTAGAATCTTCAATATTCCTTTGATTCATACCCAAGCACTCTAAAATGCCTGTGAAAATTCCAGCAAACAACAACAAATCTTTCTTACACTGAGACAGCAAACAAATTGGAGAAAGCTGCAATCACATCTGTTTTTTAACTTGAAATTTACTGTATCAAAACGCAGCAAACAGTACCCTTTAGTACATTACACACAGGTAAATTAAAGTACCTATTAAATAGCTTCAGTATCACGGATATTGTTGCTATTGCTACTGGTTAACTGATGATGTTGAAAGCACAAAAATTAGCTACCTTTATGCAATAGTATTCTCGTTTAAAAACCGCCAACACTTTGTGTTTCAGGAGACCTAAATTATGCATGCAAAAAAATGAGATTTTAATGTAACATTTGGCATCAGTTTACTTTACTGTCATAGCCGTCAATTTATAAAACATTGCTGTATTTTTCTATGAAATGACATATGAGTTGATACAATGGAGCCTAGGTCATTCTGTGGCACAGTGTCAAGCCTATGCACTAACAAAAGAAATACAGTTTTCAAGGAAAGGATGTTGGCTTCTCTAAGTGACTGTGCTCTCCCTGCTCTCCATCTTCTTCCCCCATGGTATAACTTTTTCATCCTTCAGCTAAAATCTTGCTGTTTCACTAAGTATTGCTCATACTGCTAGTCTCTGTGTTCACAATACTGAACCTCATCATGGAGGGCAGGGCTACCCAGGATATTTATGTAATGCCGCCCAACTTCAAACTCTTGGGTGTTAGTTTTCTGAACAGTATCTGTCTCTTTATTTAGTTGAAACAACAAACAAACAAAATAATAATAATAATAAATGTATTCCTCTTGGAGTTATCTTCCTAAACCTGTCATTTTAGCAAGGCCAAGTAAAGAAGCTGGCAGCTACTTCTTGCACTTTATGGATTGCTAACATTAAGATAGTAACACTAACAAATACAAAAGCCATACGTACTTGTATGCACATCTTTAAATAAAGAAACTAATAAATATGTTAAAATAAAGTAAAACTGTAACAGATCTCAGCACATGGTGATGCATATGTATAACTCTTTCAAGGCATGGAATTCACCCATTCCTACCCATTGAACTGTGAGTAAATCAGTTATTTTATATATTTAAGACCACCTCATGGCTTAATATTCAGACTACAGCAACACCTGTAAGCTCCTGCTTCCAAAGACCTGCACTCTAATACAATATCTTCTTCAACAAAGACATGATGGCTGAAGGGGTAAGTAGACAGTACTTTTCACTACGTTATAACTTGTCTGAATAAAATCTTTTCTGTAAACAAATTAATCTAATTTAATTGTATAGGATATGGACCAGCTCTCAATATAAATAAAATGAGATAATGCCGAGTCAAACTGCTGCATGCAAAGTATTTCACATGTGATCTTCCTCTGTCAGTGCAAAGGACTGTGGGAACCCCTTTTTCCAGATCAGAACAGAGGTGTGATGGCTAATGCAGAAAACCTTACAATAATTGCAGTTAATAATAATTACTTGTATACTAGAAATGAAGAAAATCAATTCTAAATTAAAATAGCCAGGATGCAGAAAAACTGCTTAATTTTCAAATAACAGTAGGCATAATATTTTATTTTCTCTGTCTCAGAAGAGGCTGTTTCCTTCTGCATCAATAATTATCAGAATAAGTGCAATAAAAGAATATTAAGTTCAAAATTCCAAAGATACGTAAGATAATTATACGAAACATAAAGGGAAAATTGTATCTATCCATCTCTTTCTATATTTGTAATATATATCAGTAATAATTTTATGATCAATTAGTTCTAATATTCTTCCAGGGAGTTAATCTAGGGTTAGCCTAATTAAACTTAGGAAGGAAGGACAAAACATTCACCATTAAACCTTTCAGCACACTGAAAAAAAACTTAAAAAATGTGATCTATAAGAATTTTCTCCTTGTGCTATTGGATCAATATATTTTACTGTACTGTGATATTTAATAGTGAAAGTCTCTTCAAATCGTTGTTCTTTTACACGTCCTTTGTATCATAAGAGCAAAGTTGAAAGTAAAGTGACCACTTTATACTTAATATTAAAATGAAGGTGAGAAAAAAGACTGATCTGTAGACATTAGAAAAGTCTTAGGCAAATAACACTCACAGATTGTTTCTTCTAGTTTCTTCCACTGGGAATCTTGTCATTCCACATGTTTTACCTAATACTTTTGGCATCATAAAAAATTAAAACAGCCACCATGTTCTCTAGCATAATACATAGTAAATAGATTACATAAATAATTGCAAATAATTTTACTGAAAAAAACTCATTACTTTTACTGAACAAGGTGACTGACGCATGAAGAGTACAGAATAAATCTATTGTGACTAAAAGCCTAATTTTGCAAAAATACACTGTTAATCCGTCAGTGTCCAAGCCAATACAATGAAGGTCCAGCGACACTGTCTGCTACAAACAGCATCGTTGAGGAACATTAGTAAAATATACATTTCATTTTAGCATTTGAAATTTAGGAGTGTATGAAGAAAGAGGCATTAGAACCTTCATTTTGGTTGGATTTGAGGACATTATTGTCCTACAGATAGAATATTATTTTTTCTTTCAAATACTTTTATAAATATCATTTGGAAATACATCCTAGCTTATCAATTTGAATACTATATATATTTTCTGACTTCTTAGGTTATTAATTCTCACCATACTGGATAGTTTCTTCTGCCTTTTTTCCTCTGACACACATGATTTTAAAGAAGACACTAAGTCTCTACTTTTTTCCATTACTTAAAATAGGTTACTGTCTGTTGTAAGAAGAATTACAGAGAATTCAAACCAGTGGAGGTCTTCTGCACATATATATATTTTTTTGCTTTCACTGTAACTAAACCATCAGCCCAACATATACAGTCATCATGTCTGTACTGTAAAACTTGCTCTTTCACTAGTGGATTACTGAGAATAACCTTATATTTAAAATTTGAGTTAAACACAAAAACCAACCAACCAAACAAACCAAAACAACAACAACCAAAAAAAACCCCACAACAACAAAAAAAAGAAAGCAGAAGAATTTGATCTTTAAAGAGACTGAAAGGGGAAGAAACTAATGAAGCTAAAAGAGCCACCAGTTAGCAAGCAAGTTTATCTACATGATTTTTCTTTCTAACATAACTATTTCTAAGCTTAAAATAATAATTGTGGCACAATAAAAACAATGTTAAACATAAACATTCTATTCAGAACTCTGCTGCATGTATGATTCAAAGTACTTCCAGTATGCATAACCTGCATTTGGCATCTTGAATTTCATCTGCCTTCATGCTGTCCTATCACTCACCTTTCTTAGCAGTCAGAGCAGTCAGAAGAGTTCCTCGTGATCTGCTCTAACCTGAAATTTTTAACTTCACTTGAGAATTTTAAATAAAATGAACCAGTATTCAGTGTATTTGAGTTATCCACGCTGCTTACTGATTTTAGTTGCGGAGTTGTAGATACTCTGGGTTTGTGAGGACCAGTTCTACTATATCTGATATCATGCTGGAAAAGCTAATATGGAATAAGTTTATGTGAAAAGAAGTGTCAAGCTCAGAGCAGGCAAAGTAGTTCTTTCCAGTCTACTCAGCGTGGATAAGATTGACTAAAATGGACTATATTATGTTTTGCATAATGCACACAGCAGACTGAGGGAGTGTGGGTAGCAAAAAATTATTTATCTGGTTTTTGCTTGTTTTTATTTTTGTGTAGACAAGAGAAGACTGAAGAAAAGGAAGGTAAGAGCTTTAAAATATGGATACAAGAGCTGCAGAGAGGCAGGAATATAGTGTTGTCCATGACCATGGCCAATAGAGAAACAATGTGAATGAATCAAAGCAAAAGAGATGTAGTTTATCTGTTACGTGAACCTTGAAAATATAAAGGACAGATAAACAGTGGAGAAGAAGCTGAACCTTTATCACTGGAATTTCTTGGAGAACAAACCTGATTACTATCTTTTAGGCATTGCATAGCATTACTGACTTGTCTTTGTGAATGGGCAGGGACCTATTACACTTCTAGACTCTACAGACTCCAACTGTGCTTGTCAGGCTGCAAATTCTTTAAAGGTTTCATATCCATATTTATATATATATATATTTTTTTTACAGTAGTGCCTCTCAACCAGCAGAGAACAGGACACATCATGTTAGAGCTGTACAAACAATAAAGTTGTAACAATTGTCATGTTAATTCTCAAAGGGAGAGGGCAGACAGAGAATGGAGGGGGAGGGCTGTTTATTAATATTCCTTTAATGAGGTCAATGCTAAGAGGGATTACTAAAATGGAAACACAAACAGGCATATTTGGAAAGTCAATATGAAGAAGCAGGTTTTCGCAAGCCCCATACAGAGAAAATTTTATGTTCTACCAAATTATTATTCTCACAATAACAATACATATTGATATGATATCAATACATGTACATTTTACTTAAGAGACATCAGTTATCAGCTTAGCTGGGCAGACACCAGGCAAATGCTTCTATATACCCTATTTCCTCATCTGAGATAATGTCACAGATACGTCGCTTTATATTTCTAATTTCCAAGCCATGGCTATACCAGGTGTGGAAAATTCTAATGAACAAAAGATGTTGTCCCTGGCTCTTGCTGATTTAGCCAGCCAACATATATGTCACCTTTTGATATAAAGGCCTCAGTGATGTAATTGAAATTGGTAGGGAAGCAAATTATGTGGAAAAATGGCATGCAAAATTCTAAGTGTCTGTAACTTAATTAACAAGATCTGAACCAGAACACATCAATTACTTCAGTTCAATCCTTATGCAATCCACCAAGTAATGCTACAGTATGAAAAAAAATGTAGCGTTACTACAAATATAAATAAAAAACATATCATAAGAGATAAATATATCATTTAAATATATCATTTAAATATATCATTTATCTTTTTAGTCCAGAAGCATTTGCACTGTAACATTTAAAAAAAAAAATCACTAAAAGGTGAAACATCAACTTTTGCTACCTTGCAAAAAGTAAGTCTCACAATAGGCAGTAGAACTGATATAAAAAATTAATTAATATGGCTAAAAATCCCCTTAGTCTCGCTCCTTTCCCTCATCTCTTATTTTTCCCATCCCTCTACTTTTCCCACCTGACCTGAACTGTTTTAAGAGAGAATAAGGAATTAAAATCCACATGCTTGGGATATTAAAATTAATAACTGGGAAGCCAATTAATATCTAACTGCTTTGTGTTCTGATGAAATATTGTCCTTGATCTGCCTATGCTGGCACTTGAATTTGCAAGTTTCTGGAAGTTGAAGTAGTTTTAAAATACTTAACATACTTGGTACAGTCAAAACTTGTGTCCTGATCTTGCAACTCAGGCACACGTGGAAACTTCAGTGAGCCATACTACTTACACTTACAAAGGAATTAGAAGAAAATAATAGTGGAGATGGCTTTTAAGAGGGACTAGTTAGATCACAGTTAGGGAAACAGACTTGTTCTGTCCATTAAGAAAGAAACAATGAAACTATTACTTTACATTTAATTCTTAAATAAAGTGGTTCTACCATTCATTTTCCTTGCCATGAGTTTGGAAAACATTATCTGCATTGCAAAGGAAAACATGAAAACTTTTGAATGTGTTTTGCCCTGGGAAGAAAAAAATAAATTACTAAAGGTACCAGAATATCAGAACAGAACATTTGTTTTCTGAACGTCATTTCTATAATCATGATCACATCTTTGTGTCCATTACATTATGCCAAGACCTATCAAATGAGAGGAATCATTTTACCGCTTTTGTTCTGTCATTTTGTTTTTAATTTTAGTCTCAATTTGGGCAAGATAAAAAGAAAAAATGTTATAGTTTGGGCCTGTATGATTTCCAATAAATATACAAATATATTTCTAAATATACAAGCAGAACACTTTTAAAATAGGCCTTTGTACTAAAACTTAAAAGACTGTCATGGTGACAGCAGGCTACGTTTGTACCATTTCCCATTCTCCTTACAGTTCCCGTCATAGCTACAGATTGACAACACAGCATTTTTTACTCTTGTTTTAATCCATGGCACAAGAATGAGCTATCAGGATTTTAATGCTTCATATATTCTGTAAGTTAAGTACAGCTCTGTATGGCTTTGACCTTTTCAATATTCTCTAATTTGACTGACTGGCTACTCTAATTTTTCCCCTGTTTACAGTCTCAGAAACCTGTGGGGAAGAAGCAGAATGCTCAGCCAATCAAAATACTGAAGACTGAAAAGATCAAAGTAGTAAAACATACTACAGTCTTTCACAGACTATATTAGGCATTAAAATTTTGATATCACACTATAAAAAGATAACATTTTTCCCTGCAACTCTAGATACTATAAAAATGGAGACATTGTGAAGCAAAGGGTGATATCACTAAACCAAGAAACACAATTTATACTACTTTAAAGTTTTTGGTTTAGACTGTTATGCATTTCCTCAGATAACTCTCTCCTTCCTAGCTTTCAGATCAAATAAAATTCAGCTTTAGTTTGATATCTTTAATACAAACTCATGACTTTCCAGTATGCATTTCACAGTTTTGGAAAGTGCAGTGATAGATGCTTCCCGATTCTACTAAATGCATACCACAAACTTTTGTCAATAACAATCAGTATATTAATTTCTAATTTCTAATTTTCTAATTTCTAAAATGTGGAAATCTTCATTTTCATTTTCTTTGTTCATAGACACTGGGTGAGTCTAGTAACTTCAAGGCAATTTTACAAGATTGTTAAGAACTCAGAGACTCATCTTGCACTCCACTACTGAGTAAACAGTAGTAGAAGCAGGTGACAGAGAAAAATACATTGCTTTGACAATACGGTATTCTACTAGGAAAACCAAACCAAACCTAACCAAACCAAACCAAAACAAAACCAAAACCATCTTTGGTTTTATCTTACCATGTCAGAGATGTTAATGGTATACAATGAACAAAATAGATTAAAAATCAAATGTAAACAACGCTGAGATGATATAATCTGAATAGATTATGAATTCATTTCCAAGTAATCACTGCAGCTTAATTGGGTTATGGAACTGTAACATATTACCCTGTTATCACAATGCATGTTTCTTTATCTACTTGCTAATGAAAGAGACTTATACAAGATGAAGAGCACTAATATGATTTTATTTGTAATTCTTTCCTTGAAAATTCCAAAAGAACAGACACTCCGATTGTCGATATTCTCATCAAACAGGGTATTCTATGTGCTACCTTTTGAACGCAAATTGCTAATGTGTATCCTTAACAAGTTTCCAAAGCAACAGATTGTTAATTAGAAAAGTTTGTCCCTATAATTAGGATTTATCAGAATCTCTGCCTTCTCTTTAGCAGCAGGCCACTTATAACAAAGAGGTTCAAATATTACAGTAAAGTTGCTCATCCTGCTTGCAAGTCTGCATTTTGTGGTACGATCAGACAGCAGGCACTGTCACCAAGGAAACAAAGAGAGAAGATACTTCAACATCAACCTTCGCACTGGAATAACAAATATGTCTTATAAGATAATTGGAAGTTAAAACATTTTCAAATAGGATAATAATTTATGTTACAAAATTTATAATTTAATAACTCTAACTGGCAAAAAAAGATAAAAGACAAGGGCGTTATCTAATTTCTTGCACTGTGCTGGTGAGCAAGGTTTACAGGCAATGGTGCAGAGCAGCAAGCATGAATCTTCCTCATCTACTAGTCACTCGGTTATACGATCTCATGCTGTGTGCTGTGCTGTTCTGTCTTTCTCCCTTCATATTGCATTATAGTTATCATGTATGACATCCTGTTTATTTTTCCTTTTATCTATCTCATGACCTGCTTCTTGTACTAGCTTACTACTTACTAAAATGTCTCAACAGAACTGCAATATCATCTTCTAAAGGTAAATTCTTTTACAGTTCCTGAGGAAAATGCTATTCTAAAATCTGTCTTCTACATGAATTTAGACAGAAATACCTGTAGCAAGAGGTATATTAAGACTCCATCTAATACAACTAGTAAGTTAGGTTGGGTCAAGCAGAAATGACTGAAGTGTTGTATATTAACAAAACAAACAAACACAATCAAACAAAACCCAACAAAGCAACAAAACAGAGTCATTTTTCCATAAAAACAGTGGATATAATATGACAATAAATACACTTAGACTGGAAATTGGATTTTTTTTTTTCACATTCAGAGGAATAAATTTCCATAAAAGGAGCCAAACAGTAGCACTTGAAGAAAAATATCCTATATTGAAATACAAAGGTACATTGTCAATTTTTTTTTATTGCAGATCATTTTTCTGCATCACTTTTTATAGCCATTCATGAACATACAATTTACTTTTGCTCCTGACTCATAACAAAAACTTATATTCTGTATGTCTAGTAAAGTGGAAGGACTGACCCAGAGAAATGTTTCAATGAGTCAAACAGTGTAAAAGCTAGTGATATTGCATGAGACAATCCCTCACCAAAGTAATTGCAGTCATTAAGAGGAACACAGACCAAATGAAACATTATTTCCCATTTCAAAGCACCTCTAATTGTTCAACAGACAGCAGAGGATATATAATATCTTGTGTCTCAGTTGCTGATCATGAAAGTCTATGCTGACCATTGCCAGTCAGCTTGGCAACGTATGTCTAAAGACCTTGGTAACAACCTCCAAAACACCACCACCACATTTATGTTCTCCTTCATAAAAATGCTAACAGGAAATTTAGAGTTACTAAATTATAAGTGCTGTACTTCAAGGAACAGCTGAGGAATGAAGCTGCCAAATCTCAAGCATTACTATCTGGCAGACGGCCTAGCAGAAATCAATCAATTTCTAAAGAAAAATCTCCTCTAGACAAAGTAGAGATTTAAGGAGAGATGGCAAGTAGAAATGAATTTCAGTTCCAAGTAGAATTGTTACTGCAATCAAAAGATATTCCTGTTTGTCACTATACCATAAAAATAGTTTCCTGAGTCATATGGTAAGGTACTAATTCAGAAAGGGTGAGGACTTTGGTAAGAAGGACCCTTTATTCACATCTATAACTGAAAGTATCCCTTGCAGTTTGGTGGATGGAAACAGGGTGATTTCTTCAAGTGATCATTTCTATCAACCAGGATCTAGAGCTGTCCTCACAATCACAAGCTTAAAATCTACTTTTCTTACTGTCCAACTGAATGCACAAGAGGGTGTTAATAAATGTGTTTAGAATTTGGCATGTTAATAACTTTATATATGGAAGATAAGTCTTTTTAGTCTTTCTCTGGGGTCAATGGCGGGAGATTAGTTCTTCCAGAGGATAGCTCAAAGCAGAGGCCTAAATTTGGGGCTCTGTATCATTTGCTGGAGGACTTGCTATTCTTACTTATATGGAAAGATACATAGGTAGGGTACATGGCTTCACAAAGACAAGACTATCCTTTCCAGGGTTCCATGACATTGCTGTGAGAAAACATTTTCACAAATGAAGAATCGAAAAAAAAATGTCAAAGGACAAGGAACAAAATGAATTTTGGGGAATTAAGACAGAATACATTGGAAAGCTGGTGTCTTACTTTTTGAAAACTTACTTTATATCTGGCTTTTGAGAGTCCATGTGTCCTCGTTTTGGCTAGGATGTTAACTTTCCTCCTAGTAGCTGGTAGGGTGCTATGTTTTAGATTAGGATGAGAAGAGCGCTGATAACATGCTGATGTTTTAATTGTTGCAGAGCAGTGCTTACACCAAGCCAAGGACTTTTCGGCTTCTCGCTCTGTCCTGCCAGCGAGCAGGCTGGGGGTGCAGCAGGAGCTGGGAGGGGACAGACCCAGGACAGCTGACCCAAACTGGCCAAAGGGGTATTCCATACCATCTGACGTCATACTAAACAATTAATATGGGGTGGCTGGCTGGGGTGTTGGGGACCGCTGCTCGGGGATAGGCTGAGCATTGCTCAGTGGGTAGTGAGCAATTGCATTGTGCATCACTTGTTTTGTACACATTATTAATAGTAGTACTATTATCATTGTTATTATTATATTTCTTTCTTTTCTGTCCTAATAAACTGTCTTTATCTCAACCCACAAGCTTTTACTTTTTTCTGATTCTCTCCATCATCCCACTTCGGGCCGGGGGAGCGGGAGTGGGAGGGTGTAAGCGAACAGCTGCATGCTGCTTAGCTGCTGGCCAGGCTAAACCACAACATCATGCAAAAAGTCTGAAAAAGAAGATATTCTTTTTTTTCTTTTTCCTGCCTTATTCTTAGATCTTATCTATACCAGTTCAATAAAGGAAAATCCTTGGATGCAGAAAAGACTGAGGAAAAACAAACAAACAACAACAAAAACAAACAAAAAAAAAACAACCAACAACAACTATAATAACCCTCTCTTGCATCCTCCGCTTTTACTAAAGTCTTTTACAATATTTTATGATCCAGCCCCTTTCCATTTTTGGAACTGAAGCTTCTCTGAGGTTTTCAAATGTTCTGAAACATTTTTCATGTGAGAAAGGCTATTTCCATACTTCTCTGCTCCTACAAGCTACAGAATTAATGGGTTTCTCTCAAACGCCTCTTGTAGAGAGATTTTCAATGCTATTTAATAAACTCAAGAGGCCTGGATAAATACGTAGATCTATGTTTGCAACCAACTAAAACAGCTTTTTAAATTTACTGAATGTATATTGACATCACAGTCATCAGGTACCATTAAATAACTGTAGTGGAGTAGTTGACCTCTGCCTTACTGTTGAATACGAGAATCGAAAAGTGTTTATAAAGGTAAGTTTAGGCACTGAAGGCAGTTTTCTGAGGCTCCTTCTCTAGTGAGTGAATGGAGGAAGAAGGTCTTCCAAATCGGGAGCCCAGCTTCTGAGTTCCAGATCTCCTTGAATTCAGCAGGACAGCTCCTCTGTTTTTACCATCTCTTCAGCAATATTTAAGTGGAAAATCTAAGGTAACTCAAGAAATAAAATAGCAAAATTTCGGAGTAAGAACATCAGAATGAATAATATGTGCATGATTGGCAATAAATTCCAAACATTTATCTATACTATCTGTTTTCCACATTATTCCATGGAGGATTCGATGGTATCTAGGAGCTTTTCAGCTGTTTCATAAAATGGCGTGTCATAATGAGACTGTATTTGAAAATAAGAGCACAATTGAGCACAAAAACGTGAAGAAGTCAAGGACATAATGAGTGGGTAGATATAGGTGAAGGAACTGTCAGCAGCACCAACTATTTATCTGGCAGTTGAATTCCTTATTCTTATTGTGCTTTCTAGTTTTGTTGTTGTTGTCATTGTTTGTTTTTCTTCCCCTCTGATTTCATTTATCTCTTTTCTTTTTCTCTGACACACTAATATTTCCCTGTAAACTTTCCCCTGTCCACTACCTTTGGATGATGACTTTCTTGCCCTGTGGGGAGGGGGAAGAGAGGAAAAGGTAAAACTCACAGAAGTGTGCATGAAAAATTCCTGGACAGATAGATTTGTAAATTCATTAAAATATGAAAGGTATTAATAATTCTATTTTGTTGAGATACGTAGTGGTGACCTGGAAGTGTTGTAATAAATAATTGTTATAGGCTTCTTTGTATGATAGAAGCCTATTAAAGAGAAATCTCAGAGCTGAATTTCTTAACAGGCTTCCACATTCTCCCTGTCTAGATATCATTTGCCATTTCTAGTGAATTCCCACATATTTCTTATTCTGCATTGTTTCATAGAAGAACTGTGGTTTGTACACAGTTATTTTTTTTTTCTCCTGATAATGAACATACAGCTATTTCAAACCAAGCAGTTTAAAATCTCTCTGCGGGAAGTAAGCAAACTCAGCATGAATTTGACCCCAGATTTCCTCCACTCTTTCCCTTTTGTCTAATGCATTAAAAGAACATAGGTTCAAAAAGAACAATTAAATCCCAACTGTTGGGCATTATCATTGACAGCATTTTTTTTTTTTTTTTGTCAGAACCCTAGAATACAAACTATGTTTTCTTGATAATGATGTTATTTTTAGTTGCTGAGAAAGTACTTAGAAGACAGATTCTTACACCAATAGTAGTGATTGTAACAGTGTCAGTTGAACTAGTTAGGGGTAAGAAGACATGTGTTATGTAGTTGTCACTGAAATATTGTACAATTCAGACCACATTTTCTTGTTAATTATTAGACAATTCATATAGCTATTCATAAAAACAATATGTTCAGTAATCTACGAGTAAATCTAAGGGAGTATTATAAAGTGGATTTATTTATATCTAAATATGACAGTTAACACTCTGTCCTCAACTTAAATCTGCATACACAAAACCCCATTTTAAAATAAGCTATTCCAAAACCAACAAAGAAAGAAACAAACAAAAACCAAACCAAACCAAAACAAAACAAAAAACCAACCAACCAACAAACAAGCTGTTTTTAAATGTGATGAATGCAAATTGAAAGATGTCTCTAATATCTTTTATTATTATTTTTTTCATGCTGTTCAAGACCAGCTTAGATTTAGAGTGGATGCAGAATTAAGTTCTCTGTAGGTGGTCATATGTGAGAAAATGGCATAATCACATTAACTCTATAATTGGATAATATATGGACAATTAAGAAGGAAGACTAAGGAAGAAGCTGTGAAAGCAAGTGACAGGAATAGTGACACGTAGATCAAAAAGGGGAGGGTTAGAACCTGTGGCCTTCCATCAGCTCTTTTCATTGTATTTGTCATTATTTGCCTTCTGGAGTCAGGCAGCAACTTGAAGCACCAGAGATACAATGCCTATTACTGAATTTCAAAGAGGAAGAGCGTTAAGGCATAGAAATAATTATTTTAATTGTTTTTACACTTTTCGCCTATGCTGTCTATGCACATATGCATCACACTCCTACTTAAATTCCTTCTGCCTCATTCTGTAGCCTCTTCATTCTTTCCTTCTGTCCTGCAAGACACAGTCTATCTCTCAGGAGCTAAAAGCAGAAGAAATGAAATCACAGGGACATTCAAATACTCCTCTGACCAACTGCCTGGGAAGAACATGTAAATCATTTGTTGTCTGCTGACTCCACCTTGCTAAGCAAGGGCCTGACTGCATGGCTATCCTGAGGAGGTGGAGTGCAACCCTCTGTTTTCTATTTCATTCTAATGACTACAGCTTGTGATAGCTTAGAGACCCAGGAAAGCAACAGAACATAGATCTCCTCCTTTACTTTTCCATTTTCAAATTATACGAAATGTCAAAACACCTTAATAAACAGATCTCTATGAACCTACCAAAATATTATTCCAGTTTCTCAAAGTGCTGGTTAAAAACATGGCTGGAGCCTTCAGACTACTGATAACTTAGATAACTAGCCAACAAGTGGCTGTTCTGTGATGCCTGCCAAAGGAAGTCATGCCCCTCTCTGATCAGAGATAAGTTAGTATTGTGATTAATACAGTGAACATGCCGCAAATACAGCAGTGAGTATGAAAATAGCAAACACTAATTTAAAATCTCAGATGTCACCAGACTTGAACACAAAGGTGAGTTGCATTCTCTCTCTGAAGGGCATCGCATCTTGGGAAAACAAAGAGAAGTCATAGCTTTATGCACATATTTAAGTTTACAATAAACTGGATGTCCTCTTTCCAGCTGGGATAGAACTAACTTTACTCACAATGGCTAGTAATGGTGCTGTGTTTTGGATTTAGAAGAAAAAGTAATGCTGACAAGACACTGGTGTTTTAGTTGTTGCAGAGCCGTGTTCACACAGAGCCCAGGACTCTTCTGCTGCTGGTGCTGCCCGGCCAGCGAGGAGTCTGGGGGTGCACCAGGAGCTGGGAGGGGACACGGCCAGGAGGGCTGGCCTGGGTTGAACAATAAAACTGTTAATAAAACGGGGGAGTTTGCCAGGGAGTTGCTCCGGCTGGGCGTTGGTCAGCTGGTGGTGAGCAATTGCATTGTGCATCACTCGTTTTGTGTATTCTTGTTGTTACTATCATCACCACCACCACCACCACCACCACCACCATCATCATCATCATCATCCCTTCCTTTTCTGTCCTATTAAACTTTCTTCATCTCAACCCACGAGCTTTACCTTTGTATGACATTCACATAATGATTCTCTGCCCCAGCCACGAGCGAACAGCTGTGTGGTGCTTAGCTGCCTGCCAGGTTGAACTGCTACACTGGATTACTACAATTTGCAGAACTAACAGAGACAAGCACTAGAAGGTGTATTTTGTATTTAAAGGATGATAGTTCGTTTCTCACTGGAAAACTAACAAACAACTGCAAAAGATTTTATATCACCATGTGGTATCCATAGAGAGGAAATCTTAGTAACTCTGGAAACCAGAGAAGCAACAAAAGCTGTAGGGGAAAAATCTTGATGTACTGGCAAACAAATAGAAAAAATAAAACTGGCCTTAAATCAGGAAGACTAAATAGTAGAAATGGAACATTTTGATTTTAAGGGTTTTTTTTATTTATTTTTTTTTGTGTAATGAATATTATGAGCACCATCAAAATGCCATGGAAGTTGGTCAGAATATTTCTAGTGATTTTAGTGGAGTTCAGAACAGTTCAATTCCCGTGCCACACAGATTTATGTGCACAGAGTAAGAGTAAATGTACCGCAAAATCAGTGCACAATTTACACTGCTAAAAAGACAACAGAAAAAGCAACGACCTCTGTGCTAAGCACATAGTAGAAGTAAATAGCCATATACAACTCATGTTATTTGCTGCAAAAACAGAAGGATTGGTAGTCATAGGGAGGTGCTATGCTGTGATCATTCATTGTACATACAACACAGTAAATTTTCCATACAACACAGTGACTTTCCCATATAAGATGTTATGTGAGAAACCTCCAGGAACAATCTCTTGTGCCCTAAGGATCAACATCCAATTTTTGCTCTTTCTTCTGTTGGTTAGGAAATATCTAGCTATCTATATGCATCTACTGCTCTGTTGAGTTTGGGGAAATGATCAATGACAAAATTAATGTCTGCTTGATTATTCATCAAATAATTCCACAAATACTACTGAAAAATAGGACCTACAAGAAATAATCTCATTCTCTAAAAGTCCAGAGAAACATGTACTATTGTAGCTGTTGTTGAAACAAGCTGCCTGAGAGGGGAATGGACTTCTTTAGTCCATTTAATCTTTAGTGCATCCCAGGGCACTTAAAGAACTTGTAGTTCCCAGTAAACCTGGACAGTCAAGGTGCACTTCAAAATTTAGCATAAGGAAATGAATTTAAAAATGCACAGTCACTAACTCAGATATCTAAACAGAGAAACATAAGGATTTTTGACGTGATTTGTTAGATGTCCTTAGCTTCCTCAGTTACAAATAAAATCAATGGATAATCTAGAAACATAAAATATTTAAACTAACTTAAATAGCAGTTTCCTAAGACTGACACTTTGCGATTTGCTATACATACAGTTTTCAGACATGCTAAATGATAGAGGTGGTGGGGTTCAAGTCTGAACAACATTCAGATTTTAGTGATTCACAATTAATTGCTTTTCTTTGTAATTCAGAAACCTAAACACATACAACTTATTCTTAATCTCTCTGTGGGATCTAGTATATTTTCTTGCAGAAAATTACCACACTTGCTGAGTACTAGGCTTACAACATTCTAAATATGCATGCCAAAATTTTAAACAATATATTTACCTACTGACATAACTTTCTGATACATATATTATGCCACATGCTGCCCAAGTACGTTACAAAATTTATAGTCGTACTCTGTCACACATTGCTTACTGAAAACATCACAGCAGCCTGCTAATGGTTTAACAAGACATGAAATGATAAATATAGGTTTGGAATGTGAACAACTTGAGTCAGTCCCCACTGGCACAGATTTATATGGCACATTTTTTTTTAACTCCCTGGTGTTTCAATCTCATTTTCATCCACAGATTTGGAATACATTTGGATATTTTTTTCCTTGTTCCTTTGTGCACTATTACAAATTTTATATCTCGTTATTTTTTATCAGTTATCTACCATGCATACACATATGGGTGCTGACTAGCAATAAGACAAGAGTCTTGATACTCCCTCAGTGACACAGTTAATAGTCAGAAAACCTGTACGTGAGTTTACATTGCAGGAGTGGATGTCATCAGCTACGGACATTCCTGCTAGTGACTTTACTGGTAGCATCAGCACAGAACTGCATCCTCTCTTCTTCCGTACAAAAGTAACCCTGACTCTTCCTTGCAGTCAACTGAATCAGCTGAAAGCCCAGGGAAATCAATGGACTCTGGATCAGGCCTTTGCCTGCTATGTGCCTATGAAACTACTTGAGAATTTCCCCAGTTGAAGGAGGCTGCTTTTGGGGTTGGCTTTTTCTATGTAAAGAAAATATTATTACATTCCCATTACATAAAAAAATATAGATCACACATTATACAATTTAATCCTTTTAAAAAGTAGAAAAAGTAATGGTAAAGAATTACAGCTTGTTAATGGAAGATCCAAGTGCAAAATTGTAATGCAATAAGATGTTCCTCTCTAGATGTACTAAAAATTTTTAAAATAGTTTGTTTTTACTATTTGAAGCTTCTGACTATTTTATTTAGTGCTCTGTGGCTTGCCTGGATGACTCTTAAAACTTTAGCACTGCAGTACAAACAGGATCAAGCCTAAAGCTAAAGATCTGCAGCTCATTGTCAAGAAAGAATCACCTCAATAAAGATACATTTGGGCTAATATCAGCATTTACAAGTCCACTGTGGGTTAATCAGGTACTAGAAATACACCTATAGAACAATGGAAAACAAATCACATTCATTCAACAAATTCCCTATGTTGAAAA
Organism: Anser cygnoides; assembly: GCF_040182565.1. Classification (NCBI taxonomy): domain Eukaryota; kingdom Metazoa; phylum Chordata; class Aves; order Anseriformes; family Anatidae; genus Anser; species Anser cygnoides. The sequence goes on along the minus strand of NC_089875.1, from coordinate 49,713,834 downwards.
CCTAACAAATATATGTTCTGCTGCACCAGCTACTACCGTCATCTACTGAAAAAGAACACAAAGTGGGAAATACCTCTTTCTGCTTATATTATGCTGCTTTTTTTTTTTTCATTTTTTTCTCTAACTCCCTTCTCATGTAAGTTAATGGTCAAATTTCCACTGATCAGAATAGGACCGAAACTTTGATACATGAAACTTTCCCAGTTCTTGTTGAAAACTACATCTAAATTACTCCAACACAAGGCCTGCTAGCAAAGAAGTGAGTTTATGAATCTTTTTCATATCTTAATACAATACATTCAAGCCAATATGTGATTCTAGCAGAGAAAAAGATACTTGAAGAAAGTGACTCATCCAGGATGTAATGCCCCAGGAAGCATGTGGTGAGGAATAATAGAGCAAAAAAACCCCAACAATACTGATCAACTATCTTTGGACTTTCAAAAGACTAATGTGATGTTAAAGCAACCACACAAGTTTGTTTTTTGTTTTTGTTTTCATATAATTTGATTTCTTTGCTTTGCAATGTATTACCCCAACAATTCCATTCAACATTTTGTAGTGCAGCAAAAACATTTCATAATTTGCAATAATTTACAACCACAGTATTCCAGAAACCACCATCATTTGAAACCTACAAGAAGATAAGAAACACTACAATTCTGCTATCTTTTTTCTGCCCCCTTTTGGCATTTAATTTAACTAAGCTGATGACTGAACTTACTGAAAAACTGACAAACAAACGTTCAGCTGCGTTTTTGGTCATAGAACCAATTTTCCTAGCAATCCATGCTGCAACTGTACAGGAATATAACAGATTTCATACCCCCCAAACACCCCAGCGTGTCAGTTTTTTACAATTAATAGTGAAAAATGTACTCTTTTTCTGAGCAGAGGGACCATCCATCACATATACAGTAACTGCATTCAGATGTTTAACAAGTAAGTTAGTAGCAATCATACAACATAAAATTCTTCAGTAGAAATCAGAGCACTTTGGGAATTAGAATCATTCACTGTCCCCTAAACTTAGAGTAGCACAGACTCTGAAACAACTGCCTGGCTGAATCGATGTGTTTTCAAAACCAATTAGATAAGTTCATTAAAATAAACTTTTGCACAGAGGCAATTTTAGCTTTTTTTATCTCCTATTTGCCACCCTCCACAGGGAGGCTAATTTTTCTGAGCAGTTCCTCCAAATTCAATACTTAATGAAGATTCCCACTTTGGTCATAAGCAGACTCCAAGGTCCCTGAAACACATCCATAGCAAAATTGCCTACTATTCTTCTCATTACCAAGGATATGTAGAAAACTTAGAATAATTGGAAATGAACATAAGCTCGAGTAGAATTCATTTCTCAAGCTTATATTTTTTATCATCTTAAGCTGCTAACAGAGAGTTGGCATCTCAGGTCTATACTTCCCATTTTCCAAGAAAAAGGAATGAAATAGTGCAGAAGGATTGTAAAATCATTCTCTAAGAACCCACTACAACCAGAAAACATCCCCAGGCTCAAGTGCTAAGGAGGACAGACCTTTGAGAGAAATCTGTGAATCCTAAAAAATCTGAGTTGGGTGAAATTTGGTGGTGGGGTATCACAACTTGCAATGTCTCGAATGCTTATTTAAACTTTGGTCTGTGACCCTGTTTACATTTTACTGAGGCTGCTCCAATGCTTGGAGAACTTAGTCTAAGGGACCTACAACAAATATTAAATCCTTTTTAGTGTCTTTTTGGATGTGATCCAAATTTTGTGCAGTCTCTCCTCCAACAGAAGCACAGAGATTGTGCCTCAAAGAGGCACAGATCATTCAAAATACTTCTATTGCATTCCAACTGGGTTTTGTCCCAGACTAAATCACCAGGTTGCCCTTGACAACATCTCTGAACTCTGGACTTCTACACATCTGTAGATATCTGCAAGTTTTTCAACTTTCAAACTATGCAGACATTGTTCACAAACAGTAAGACAGAGGACTTTGACTCCTGACCTCTGCCACTGCTGGGACAGATAAAGACCTTACTTATACCACTAGTGCACTGTTTTTTATTTCTGATATAAGTTCCTCTCTTGCTTCCTTTCTCTCTCCACTTCTTCAAGTATTACATCACTATTGTGCAAGAAGGCCAGTGGGCAAAATAAAGGAAGAAATTGCAGGGAGACACTGGAGACATTAAGAACTAAAATACATAAATGGTGAGGCATGAAAGGATCTCAATATCCCCAAATACTGCCTGCCTTAGATGTCACAAAAAGGTCACAGGGTATCTGTAAGGAAAAAAGGCAACACAGTCAAGACAGTTCCACTACCATGAGGAATAAGGAGACAAAAGCCTAGGCCTGAAACCTAGTTTTCCAGGCATCCCAAGATGATTCCTTCTTTTCTCTGCAAAGTATTTTCTGCTTAGAAACAGAACTAACTGTTTGGTCTGCTTAGAAACAGTAGTTCATACTGCTTCTGGTTTCTGCTTTTTAAGAACAGTGGTTCTTTTCTCTGCTTCTGCTTCACCAGGGAAGGAGAGAAAACAATCCGGGGGGCTGGTGAAAATGGAAACTATAGTTTCACTAAAAATGCAATGGACAGAGAAATGGTCTCTCTGAAAGCAGGGCAATTTCTCCAGTTATCCAATCTGTTGCAACTGTAGAGTAATGTCAGATTAGAAATAGCATAGCATGCTATGTAACGGATGCATAGGAGATGTTACAGCATCAGATAAGCCTGGGAGAAAAGCCAAATAAAATGGTATGAAAGGACACATATTTTCAAATAGATCAATGGACTAAGCCCACTGTTTAGCTCTAGTTTTCACTGAATCACTGACTGCAGAGTTAAGACTAATGAATCCATAATACTTCAGGGAGGTGATTAAACTTTAGCATGACAAATGTTTATGTGTTCCTCTATTTTCTATAATTAACAGTTGGAAGCACTGGCTTCACTCATTAAGAGAAAACAGACCCCCATTTCTATAAAATGGAAGTTGCAAAATCTAAAACATCATTTATGACATGAATAAATTGAGAAAGGTGTTTGAAAATAAAGGTAATTACTGCAGGGATTTCTAAGTCACCCTCTGATGGCATCCATCTGCCTGAAAAACAGTATCATTTGTGGCACCAGCTACACAGCTGCAAGAGATGAGTTACTTCAAGAAGTGTCCATCCTGATTTAATACTGGTTGATGAATCACAGCAAAAAAATAAAAAATTCTACTGTTTAAATATTTATCATATTGTTTAAATATTAAAGATGAAGTTTTCCTTCTGATTACTAAATCAGTATTATACAGGTTGGAAATTTGTTTACAGTCTCTTACAACAGGATCACTACCTGTCAGTGTCAGATATCATTTTCCAGCATCTGCCTGGTGACAGCTGTCTTGCTGTGAGATGACAAGTGTAATTAAAACTTTGGTTTCAGATATAGTTTGCATTTTACTTTATGGATGTTCAGGCTGTAGGGTTGAGCAAAAATACTGACTTTTCCTTTAACTCTGGCTTAAATTTTGCAGCCTGAAATCAACAACCATTGTTGGAAGTACTTCTGAATAATTATATTTCTACTTCTTCAGTGAACAATGCAGAAAAAACAGTGAAGTCGTGCTGGTATAAAACAAGGATGTGAAGAGATTTTCTCTTCTGAGTGTGGTCAGTATATTTTACTAATATCAGGAAACAGAAGAAATCCCTCAAAATAGCATTCATTAAAAATTGTAAACATGAAGATGTGTAAAAAAGGTAACATTAAGTAACAAAGAGCGACTATTAGTCAAGGCAATGAAAAAAACAGACCCCATTTTACCACCAGAGTGTAATAAATTATGCACTTTTAAAAGTTGACAGAAAATAAAAACCAACCTGAGCCAGTGCTCAATAATCAAATGAAGAAGAAATTTCATGTCTAGATCTAACCTTTGTGGATGGATCTACTGCCATAATATGTGAGACCAAAGCTACAGATCTACATGTTTACAAATGATGCAGATCTTCCACTATGTGTCAGAAATACATAACTCAGTTAACTCTTTAAGTGAAACTTGGCACTTCGGAGTTATTTTTACCAGACAGGTAAGACAGAAGCTATGTTGGTGACGAAGGCATAGGTGTAGCAGAGAGGTACCTAAGTTACTGTGTGAGAAAGGCAGTTCTTAAGCTGTCATTACTGCAGGCAGAAAAAGTAAGATATTTTCATTCCACAGTGCAACTGAATTCCTGTGGTGAAGATCTGAAGGGAAGCAGTCTCCTCTCTAAACTTCCCTATTAATATTAATCAAAACCTTTCAGAGAACTTTTCTTAGCAAATGACTTTAGCTAAACACAAAAACACATATTAATTTCTAGGAAAAATGACAGATCCTCCACTTATCTCCCATTCACAAATATGAAGGAGCACACTTCCAGTATTACCACAAGAGGAACAGATGCTATTGCTCATACATAAACAGATACTATTGCTCATATCCACAGTGCCTGCACTCAGGAGTTTGCACGGTTTTTAATGTCAATTCCATGCAGCAATGACAATTTCAAATGTTTGGCAAATTGTATTCCATACCCAAACAAACCATTATTATTGGATTTTAAGTGATATTTATAATTTAAACACTGAACAGCTTGGATTATACATATGCATATATATCATAAACATATACAACATTCTCTGAAAAACACTCTTTTCTGCATAAAACAGCTTATCTAATGATTCTCCACAAATATTTTTTGTTAATTTTTATTAATTCCTATTTCATTGACTTTTTAAAGTTATTTATGTTCTTTTGATTTAGAAGATGGTTTAGGACAGTGGTTTAGGACAGTGGTTTCCTTGTTCTGTACATTCTTGACTGTAATTAAAATAGTCCGTAAGTGTGAGATTATGTCTTTAACTGTGTAGGAATCTCAGTGAGAATCAGAAGTAAGGACAGTTTCTACCACTTTTTCTCACAATATGAGCAATTTGGGACTGAGTGCCTCAGGCTATCAGAGGAAGACAGGGAGAGACCCTTTCCAATGGATATTGGAGCTCAGGAAGGTCTAACATTGTAAAGATACATTCTGAAATGCAAAAAATACATTTTTTTTTAAATTTTCTTAATCCTTTCCTGAAGGATCTGCAAATGGTGGCTCTTGAAGACACAGGTATTCCAAACTAGGTGAACTTTGTGCACATACTATTATATTGAAGTTGTGTTCTATGATGTGATCTTAAGAATTTTCAGGCTTTATGGCTGATTTCTAAGCCTACCATTAATTAATTCTGGAAAAGTAATAAAATATATGCCACAGGGTATGATTTCAGTTTTTACTCTTTGAAATCAACATATTCTGTCAAAATATTTAAGCCACAAGGTAAAAACAGACATCTACACATTCATTGCCCTGCTGTTCTACAAATTTAACTGTAGCAAATCAAGAAAAATAGACAAAAAGCCCACATATTGAGCCAAGGTTATTTCTCATCTTCCCTGTCCATGGAAAAGTAGCTCTTAAGAAGTTCCATGTTTTATGACAGGGAAGTGGGAATGCAGAGGCATCCAAGGGCTGTGCCTGTAGTGCCATGAGAAGCCCAAACAAAACTGATGGAAAGTTTGATATCATTTTTTGAAATATCTTGATTCTTGGATACTCTGGAATGCACAATGGAATTACTTTAGACAATAATTTGTAACATTAATGAAAAATTCGGAGGTTAATTTAAGTAAATAATTAACATTGATTTACACTGTATGAATGCTTATAAATTACAGAGCTTCCCAGACTCTCCACAGAATTTTCTTCCTTATGTTCCATTCCCAGTTCCCATGCAATCTCTACCAGGGTTGCCAAGGAGTATTTGGAAGGAAACTTTATTAGTCTTCAATCGTACTGTCACTACAGAATCCCTTCCTGGCAGAAATGGGAGCCCTTTCCAACACTACAACCCTTTTAACTGGTTTAAGGGCCAGATCAAAGGTGAGGCTTTAAACTTCACCTCACATGAACTGCGTAGCAGCGTATTTCATGCCTCACATCTTTGGATTTATCATTCCTGTCTCTAAGACAGTGGCAAAAGAAGATGGTGATACATTCTTTTTCAACTTGAGGAAAGGACTATGTGACAGACAGCAGGTAAGAACTCATACTTCAACAAAAAAGAGACTTTCAGTTACAAAGATACTAATAGCAATCAAAACCAAATATAATGTATGAATGTATTTTGGAGTTACTGGCAAAGAACAAGCACAGAATCACACTACAGCATTTATATAGATTTGGTTTGGAAAGGTGGCTGCACTTTAAGCAATAACATAAAAAGTGTCTAGACTGGAAAGAGTATTAAAATTAATTCTGGAAGGATAGATCACTCTATCATACACTGTCCTGCACTGCAAATGCAAGACTGCAAATGCAAGTTAGCATTCCATCTACGTCTAAGGCTAACAAGATAAAATTGCAGAAAAATTAAGTTACTGTCTGACAGCACTGTTCATAATAAATAACATATGTCCTCCATTCCATAAGGGAATTAAAAGGGCATACATTTATTGTACATATGCCAATTTTATCTCTGATGTAACTCTATGGAATTAGACAAGGGGTCATTTGGCCAAATAGCACATACAAAGAAAATAAGTCAGACTTTAAGGCCAGTGTGCAAGCAGACATCAAAAGTCAATGGGATTACACTATGCCTTCATTTTCCTAACAGTGCTTATAGCTTATAGTGTTTCCACTATAGTGTTTCCAGTGAAATTACACTACCGCCATGTTACAACAATAGGTGAAGAATATTTCACCAAACAACTACCATGTGTTTCTGTTAAGTGCTTTCACGACATGGCAAGGCAGTAATGAGTTTGCAAATGAAAAGGTTTTTTTCTTGATATAGGATGCCAAACATGGAGGTATAACCTGTCCTCCTCAGTTGAGCAAAATTTACAATATCAAGAACAAAATTTAATTCCATAGAAAACAACAGATAGAATGTATAATAAGAGTATACCCATTTAATAAAGGCTATTCAGACATGTCCTTCTGGTGTGGCTGATTATCCCTGGCAAATCTGCTCAATTCTTTCGCTGTTTGTTCATTGTTGGTTTGGTTTGGTTTGGTTTGTGTTTTATTTGTTTGTTTGCTTTTGTGAGAAGAAATTGGAATGGTATGGCTCTCATAAACTAATCATGTAGAACGTCCTTGGCTTGAACAAGGGGAGAATTCTCTTCCGCATAAGAAAGAGAAAAAAAGAAAAAGAAACAAGGCAGTGGTATTGCTTCAAAGGAAGACAATGAGAAGGAGAAGAATAGTCTCAAGAACTCAAGAATTGGCTGAAGAACTCTTTCAAGCAGAAACAATAGGGATAAGTTTAACTGATCTGTACAAACTCATGGCATACTGATACAGTTCTGAAACATGGTGAATCTAATGGACAGAGAGTAGCCTCTACAACAAACAAATGCAACCTATTGAGGCAAGAAAACTGAAGACCACATTCCTACAACTCAAAATGTCATTAAATGCATGAATGTTAGTACTCCTATTTATTTGTAATGCTCAGAGAGCCATGCACCTTCTAAAATTAATAAGCAGTGCTCCAAACTACTCCAGCTTCCCCAGATTTAATCACCATTAAACCATTTATGATGGTTCCTCCGCAAGGGACTTAATATTCTTTGATATTCTTATGTATAATTACTTCTTATAATCAGTGCATAGCTGTTAAGTGATGTACTGCTAAACCTCCAGGTTTCAAATGGATAAATATTAGCCTAATGTGCTCAATCAATGCATAGAAATAGCTTTAAGCACTTTTCCTGCAAGGGAAAATATTTACCATATATCATAGTTAGATTAGCTTGAGGCACTAAGCAGCCAATAGAGGAGGATTGAAAGCCTGGAAATCACTTTTAAAGTCCTTGCATTTCTGTGAAGGACATCTTCAACAGAGAGGGAGAAAAGAAGAACTGAGCTCTTTTACCTTGAGTCTCCTATAAAACCAAGTACTTAGGATCAGAACCATGTCAGAATATTTGCTTCATGAGACACAAAACGCTCCTTTTTATAGAGAAAAATCACTAGAGGATACAAAGAGCTTCTCATCTCCTTAGTTTACTGAATTTTTCAATCTAAATGACAGTTAGTGGCTCTGGAGCAGGTTATTAATAAACAAACCTCCTTCACTGAAGTTTACACTGTAGCTGGGGTCATGCTTGGCAGGATTCACAATGAATACATTAGGCCTAATCGCACTACTCTTAAAATAACTTTTAATAATAGCAATCAAAGTGTACCTTCAGCGCTGAAGATTTAGGGACAGGTAGAAAAATTTCTATATCCTAGAGAAATTCTAATATAGTATTCAAACTGAGCTGTTTGATTTTCTTCTTCATCCCCATCTAATAAGGTAAAAATCAAAACCAAAAACAAAACCTGCAAATTGTATTTTGAGTGTCTGAAGTGAGAGTTTTAGGGATTCTTTACGCTCAGAGAAAAATTCACTTGCTTCAAGAGTAGTCATATGATTAAGATAATAATGGCAGACTAGATTTTTCCATTTAAAATTTAGCTAGAACTGCACATAAAAAGTTAGAAAATTATGCAATGTTTTTCTTTCACTATGAAGAGGTAAAGTTGCCCTTATCAAATATATCATATGTAAATAAGCATCTTTAAATTTTTTGTTACTTTTTGACAAATTAACTCTTATTTTCTCAAATGTGCTGAATGTGAACTGATTAGACATGTAAAGTCTGTTGAATACATAATTTTCCAAATTGCAGACTCTTTATTATCTATTTGATTTGATTACTGTTCTTCCTTTTGTCATTATCAAAGCTGAAGATTTTCTTACATATGGGAAGAAAAAATATAGAATTCATGAATCTTTCAAAATAATGTTAGTATTATTGATAAAATGTGTTTGTTATTTTCACTACAGCACTCAAAACTTCTTCTGCCCCACAAGGTTTAGCATTTTTAATACTGTTCATTTTGCCTCTCTAATTGATGTTTTTTAATTGTATGGCAAATAGTTGACAATCAACAGGTAAAACACTATATTATGAATTAATTTAAAATAAAACACCCAGACATTGTTTGCTTTCCTTTTGAATTAGTTTGTGGCTGAGAGCTATTAAATTTTACAAATTACTCAACATTCAATTTCTTGAAAAGAAATTATATTTTTGACTTGAGTTAAAATTATTCATGAAGAAAAGTTTACTTTCTACAGGGACTGAAATAACCCCCCCCCCCAACAAATTCAATACTAATTGTTACACAGAAAATAGGTTGTACTGAATAACATTAACAAAAATGAGCAATTATTTGAAAACAGAATGCAAGAGGGTCAAGTAAAATGATCTCAACTGTGGTTTTGAAAAGAAAGATTTTGTAACTTTTGAAAGCTAGTTACACAATGCAATGCAAGCATTTATTCCTTTAATTCAAGCTCATAAATCATTTCATAAATTATTTCTTATTTCATATACAATGGAATGGCTGACACCACCAGTGATTCAAGATACTTCTTTCTTTTCTTTAGCAATTTTTCAGTGCTTTTGTAATGGATTTGTTGCCAGGCTAAAACCAGCAAGGACAGAAATGATACATTTCTGCAATTGCAGCAAGGATATAGGACAAACAATAACTGTGAGAAAGGTTCCATGCATTGTTATGCCTCAGTCTTTAAAAGAATAAGAAGATGCAGGTCAAAATTGGAGTTTTGGTGCCTTAATTGAAAACAAAATAAAAAAATGTCGATTTTCTAGCTCAGTTTTTGCCAAATTCTAATATGACTGAGCATTCCCTTCATATTTCCAAATAAAAATGGAAGAGTCAATTTGAGCCAGAATTTCAAGCACAGATAACAAAATTTCACATTGCTGCATCATGAGGGCTGGTTTCACCACGTTTCCTGAAGGCAGTCTTCATCTTTCATTAGCCAAAAAACTGCCTCCAGGGCTGATGGCTGCCACATCAGTGAAGAAGCCAACCACTGACTGTAAATAGACTAATTTCTTCTACTGCAGAAGACAGTCCCTCTTGTTCTGATCTGAAACGCGTTTACTGACTGATGCAGGAAATCACTGGCATTTCTTGATTGTTACTTTTTTTTTTTTTTTTACATGTCCTTGTTCTCAAGATTTTCTGATCCTGTTTTCACTTGCAAGATTTATAGAATGGATATCTACCCTTACTAACATAAAGCTTTGTTCCAAGGTTTTACAAAGTAGATTTACATGCATTGAGCTAAATTATGTATACCTGCTAGAAAGGAAGGAAGGAAGGAAGGAAGGAAGGAAGGAAGGAAGGAAGGAAGGAAGGAAGGAAGGAAGGAAGGAAGGAAGGAAGGAAGGAAGGAAGGAAGGAAGGAAGGAAGGAAGAAAAATTAAAAAACAATAAAAATGGCTGAAGGACGTTTGCACAATTAAAATTCAAGTTAAGAGCAGATCTGGCATACATCTGCAAAAGCAGAACAGGACAGGAAGTAGCTTCTGCTGAAATAATTTTCCACTTTTCTTCTATTTTCCATATTAGATACACTGTAGTTATTTCACCTTTTCCTGCCCCACCACTTACATTGGTTTGTTACCTCTTCAAACAGAAAAGAATGAGGCTATTTTTGCAGCTGTGATACTTGGTATACTGTATCTCAAAGAAGAAGGGGTTTTGCACAAACACCAGCATAGATTTTTTTTGCAAATGTAGTTTAAATTCAGTTGATATGAACAAGAGCCCAGGGTTTCAAAAATGCTCGCTACTCATCAGCTCTCACTGTTCTCAGTGGGAAGGGCTGCGTGCTGAGATCTTTTGAAAAAAATCTGTATTAGATGCCTGACTTGGAGCTCTGGAGTTATGAAGCTATTTTTAAAACCTGGCCCAAGATTATTTATTGTTGTATTGTAAGGCAGAGTGATAAGAGCCTTTGTCTATGACTATTTACTATACATTTTTACAGTACTATAAAGAATTATAGGAACACGCAGGAAAGATAAAATGTGCATTCATGAATGTAGTTAACAACCAATTAACATTATGCAAGTAAATGTGCTATTTGTTTGTTACTGCATTTTAAAAGAAATAATATTTGCATGCTCAATTTACCTCATACAAAAAGATCTCATCTGTTGATTCTCAAATACATTGTGAAAAGAAATGTGCATTTGAGATCAATGGCTAATTGCACATGCAAACCTTATATTGTTTTAATTGTAATAGTTCCTTCTGCCCATAAAACTGCACAAAATCAGTTTATGCATTCAAATAATCTAATTTCACCAGGTGTATATTAAATTGAATTTGCCATTCTAAGATGCATTAAAGGACATTAAAAAAAAAAAAAAAGTGACTACATACAAATCTTATGTTGCTCCACAACCAATTTATTTAGATTCTACTATTTTTATTAGATTGTAGTTCTTAACTCATTGTTGAAGCACAGTTCAAGGACGAACGAACTACCTTTTTTTTTTTATTCTTTGTCTTTCCAGAATTTTTTAATCAAACCTTGCTATAACTCTACTCTTGTGTTAGTCACTGATCAAAGCAAAGAGATTTTACATCATCACACAACTGTAGCCGAAACCTCTTTTTTTTTTTTTTTTTTGTCAAAAGAATGGATCCTTCGAAAAAATCTCTGCAAAACCAGAAGAAAATAATGCAGAAGTGGGGAGTGCTACCAAACATAAACATTTCTTTCCCAGTCTTACTATTTTAACGGTCTTACCACCTCTCACACCTATATAGTATTCAAAAAACACTCAGAAAAAAAAAATACATATGAATTCTGTAAGACTGAGAATTTAATTTTTCTTGCAGTATGATGTGTAAATGTGACAGAGAATTTCCAAAGGCAGAAAGATGAGCATTAAAAAAAAGTCTATATGAGACGAGTGGCCAAAAATGAGAAACCATGAAAAGAAGTATTTTCAAATACAAATGCAGCAAGGCATAGTCATGTAACCTTTGGGGAGCATGGAAAAATGTCTGTTTCCAGATTTTTTTTTTTCCATTATTACAAATCTTTATTTTTTAAGTTTGGAGTTTTTTATTTTAACCCTTAGGTCTTCTTTAACAGCTAAATACTCAGACAGGTATACACCAAAGTTTCCATTATAGGGGTCATAAAGATTTTTCAAACCTTAACTAAGGGATAATTCAACAGTTCCTGGCTCCCAAATACAAGTATTTAAGAGACACAAAGTTATATGTACTTTTATTAAATGTGCTTTAAAGCTTTAATTTAAGCAGCATGGTACAGCGGGTAGGTGTGGGTACAGTGAGAACTGTGGGTAGGTGATACAAATTTTTGAGAAAAATACTTATGTTCCATTGCCTTGAATTGGCTGGGAAAAATTCCTGGCTTGTAACAGGCTACGAAGAGCATGCCTGAACACCAAGGACTCTCAGAAAGTTTGCAAGAGCAGCAACTATAAGCAAGGAGAGAATCTGATGAAGATTTGTTTTCATATTGTATGCTAACGATTGAATACTCATCGACAGAGAAAATGTTATTTTTAGTTGCAGACAATGTGTATGTAGTAGTAGTCATAAACCCAACAAATATGGCATTGCAGTGCCACTGTTTCATTCATTTTTCATAGTGCAATCATAGTATATGGGATGCTACACAGACTCCACATTTTTGGTACATAGTTCTGTATCATATGGGCTACAAACCCCTTAGTGTCTCCATGTGAATGAATCATAACACAAACTTTGGAATGAGGCAACTATATCAGTAATTCTGCACCTGGCACAGCACATGAGCTGCATATTGAGGGAACTGGCAGCTTTGTGATTCGTAAGCAGACCTCATTATGCAGTGATGAACTAATAGCTGTGTTAGCTGCCGTCTCCAGCTCCTTGGGCAGATGGAGAGCCAGAAGTGTCATAGAATGAACATTTTAAAATCCTTGCTGCAGATGAAAGCAGAAGTGCAAAACGCAATTTGCTTTTTTGACGACTATGTCCAGGACATCACCTAGCATACATAAAGACCTTTGAAAAACCCCATTACATCTGCCAGTGCTAAGAAACCAAGAAATTTTAGCCACATTGTAGATCTTCCCCTTACATTACTGAAACCAACCACTTAGCCAAAAATAAATAAATAAATAAATACATACAGACAATAAGAAAAATAACACCTTTCTCATTTTCACTGGGGCTCTGGACAATGGTGAACCTCCAGGACTCAAAATCTATCTTTTCTCCAACCTGACTAATCAGGACTTGGCCTCTTCTCTTCTAGTGTACTCTATCAATTTTGCTGCTTCTGCAATGAAAATCTGAGATTCAAGAGGTAGACTCAGAAATCTCCATTTCTCTCTAGAACTCTGTAAAATTTACTGTGGAGAAGTACTGGGGAAATGTTTCCAAGGAAACCTCAATGCAAAGAGAACTTCACCTCATTTTATTTTTACATATGATATCAAGTTCAGTGAGAGCTCTCGTAAGGCTTGCAAACCTTTCAACTGAACTTTGGCCAATTCATGATTTCAAAGAAATGGCACAAAATAAAAGATCTTGTTTTTGAAGCTGAAACAGAAACCTGTGCAACAGGATTGTGTTCGACTGAATTGCATCTGTATTATGCTACTTTTTTGAGGACAGAAATAGACCTAACAAAAATATTTGGGAGTTAGGTATTTGTGAATGCATGTAAAAAAATATAATTACTAGCCTAGATCTTACCTTTTGTGTGCATGCATTTTAACACATTGTTTTGTAATACGAGTATCAGTGGAGCTACTTCTAGGTTACTTTTGGAAGCTATTGCATATGGATTTAACTTCAAAGGAACTACTGAGAAATGGTTCTATAAAGGCCTGTTACAGGGGTTTTGTCATAGATCAAACATAACTTTATTAACCAAATTCCCAGAGGGCTCCCTTTTCATTGGCCTGGAGCCCTGATAAGCAATAGTATCTGGGAAACCAGCCACTGACAGTTTTTGCTTGCTCTGATAATTGTAAGCAGCTAGCTGCAGGCTTCATTTTCATTTCTTTCCCATCTCTTTCTCTCCTTTCCATTACCAGCTCGGTAATGCAGAATTGAGCATTCATTTGAACAAGCTCTAGAATTCCTAACCTGTCCTCCTGGAGATACTTAAATTGCCTTACTTCTCATAGGAATGATAGAAGCCTCTTCTGAAAACGATTTAAAGAATGAGTATACAAAGTGTCATTAGGTGCCGGATACGCAATTCCTATTAACAGTCAGTGGTGGCCACAGACTTGTAGAAATGTTCAAATACTCCAACCTGACAGGGTAAAATGGAAGTAAGCAAGGATTTCCCAGAAACCAGACAATTCAGAATAAATAGGCCAGAATATTTCATAACTAGTAGCAACTCCACCGATAATGTTTCACTCGGTCGTTAGCATGGTCTGGGTTTCCTATGGAGAATGGGAAAGACCAAGATCTGATGAGCAGGGAAAGAAAGCTGTCCTGCTCTGTACAAAACTCTCCCTGTAGGGGGAAGGTCTGATTTCTTTTATAAATATCAACTTCAGTAGGATTTGAGACTTCAGTAAAATAATTGCTTTTGTGTATAGTAAGCCACAGAGATACCAAGGAACTTGCACTAGGCTATCAGGAACGCTGGAAAGCAGGGTCTTATGCTAGACACTCCAGTGTCATTTAATTCACTTTAACAACTTACTTGGTATTTATAGAAAAGTTGCAAGTAGAAACCTGCCCACAAGCCTTTTTTCCTTTTTTTTTTTTTTTTTTTTTTTTTTTACGAAAGAAGACTCTTTTTTGATATGTGGAGCTGTTCAGTCTAAAGCTTTCATACACTTACACCTCTCTGAAGCCTAGAAAGTGCTCGAAATATATATATCTGAATGGGAGATTCAGCACACAACATTATTTTCTTCTCTAATCTAAGTCACACCAATAACTGTTTAAAACATACTTCAGTAGACCATTGTAGACCAGTAGACCAGTAGATGACCATTACCAATAAAACCCTCAATTTGCCATGACCTTTAAAATGAGTAAGGATTTTAATTTAAATTGCATATGTACTTTAATTAAACATCAGCTAGGGTCAGTAACTGTAACTGAATGTCTGTCATTTTCAAACTGAAAAGCAGTTTTCCATTGTAGGGTTAACGTGCTCACAAAATTTGTTCTTTCCCCAAATTTTTATTTTTTTCCATTTTTTAATTACTGTTCAAACCAAAATGCATATACTATCTATAAACATATCAATAATTACATGAGCTCTAACAGGATCCACTAAAACACCTCATTCTGAAACGTGGTTCCATTGCCAGCACCACAATTACAGTCTCATAAGAAAGAACAAGCTAAACAGTTAACTACGCTATAATCTGGTATGAATGTATAGGTCACTTCTTTGAGACTCACAGAGATTAATATACAGAAATAAAAACTGTATTTAAAGATACACAATTAAATTTAATTCACTATGAAGTAGAAGTTTATACAGGCTGGAACAAGCCTTGTCTGTAGTTTATCATATCCATGTTTTTGTCTTCTTTAGCAGCTAAGTGTCTTTTCTAACTATTCAGTACAAAGCAAGACAGTCTGCCTTCTCTAGTAGTGACTACTAGGCTATGCACAGCAGTGAGTAAACAAGAGCCTTCACCGTTCAAACTGACTTTTGTGGACAAATGGGAAAGGGTTATGCGCCTATGCAATACCCATCCAGCTGACCACATTCCTCTGAAAATAGTACATTTCTCCTGAAGGGAGGAATGAATAGACTGGATCAGAAGGGAACAAAATTGAATGTTTTATTTGGAGGACATCAAGCGGAGAAGAGATATTGTTTACGTGCTTTTGGAATGATCAAAAGAAAAAACAGTGAGCACGAACATGAGAAAATGGGAAAATGGGAACTTCATTGACAACACAAGCCTCGCCCAAGCTTTCAGATGGTTGCAGAAAGGGAGAAATTCTATAAATGACACTATGATGTAATTTCAGTGTCTAAATGACACTATAAATGACACTATCCTCCTTAAATCAAGAAATGCCGAAGTCTGCCAGTAGCTTGAGACTGTAGTCCAGACCTCAGAGTAGAGATGCTAATTAGAGAATGCTTAGTTTTGAATTACTTTCTTCAATCATTTATCACACACTAAGTTGTATATAAATATTATGATGAATCAAAGCTTTCATTAAAAAAATAATGTTTTGTTATGGCAGACATCTCATCTGAAGAGTCCAGTGAAAATGCAAGGTGGTAGCTGTTCTATAGTAAGCAATAATGTAAAATCCTGTCCAGGAAAAAAAATAATCTGCTTGCTTTTCTTCTTGAGTAGTATAAATACATTTTTGCCTTGGGACATCTCTATGGTTTTTCGAAGACATTACTAACCAAAGTTGGCTACATCTAAAGCCCTTTTTAAAATAAGTAACTGTAGAGGATTCATAAATTAACATCTGGATAGACTAAATTACTATTTCATTGAAGCCAAGAAAGTTCAGAGAAATCATGATAAACTTACACCTGTCAAGTTAGAAATATATTAAGGAGCAAAAAAAAATTAACAGGCTCTGTTTTTTTGGTTTTGTGCAAGTACTACTTTGGGGGTTGTAAAGAGTGAGGAAGTACTTCAGAAGTGCTGTTTTAGTCTGCTTGATTACCACTTGTGCCAAAGGTAGCGAGCACTGAGTGGGATCAATAAGGAGTCTTTGGCATGTAAACACTATTTCCACAAATTGTGCGGTTTCCTTTACAGAAGGATAAAAGCACAGTGAATGATTGCCAGCATCTTCCAACAGTCCTGCATGGAAAGCTGGAGGATTATATGAGCACTCCTGTCTATGACTAGTATCTTGGCAACGAAAATGGCAAGTAAAGGGACAGGAGCCGAACTCATCAAACAAGAAATAAATGTGACTATGTCTAACAGGGTTGCTAATATAAGATACAGTGACCATGTGATTTTCCTTATACATAGACAGATATTTATTCCCATGAGCTAACTACATAATTCAAAAGCATGCAGGGATGAATGCTCGACCAATTCAGAAATACTTCTTCCTTCAGTTTCCATCAACTGCACTCATTTCTTGAAGTGGCTTGTAGTTTGCTTTTTTACATTTATTATTTTTACTTGAATGGAAAAGGAAAGGAAAACAAAGTGAAATTTCAGTGGTTAATCTTGTCCACAATTCTCTGCCTCTTATTACATAAAATAGTACATCTTTATTCAACGTAACTCTCAAACACGTATACGAGTTCCATGTGAATATTTCCTCTTAGATGAAATACGCTGAATAAAAATATGTAAATATGTGTACTAAGACACTGTTGTAGGTAGGAAACTGTCTTGGTAATCAGGGGAGCCTTACTTTATGGGGCAAATCATTTCACCTATGTTCAACTGAAAAGTAACAATAGAAAACACACACTATTTGTTTCAAACAAACAAACAAACAAAAAAACACAGAAAAAGCATTCCAGAACATTGTACATAATCTTTCAAAATGATGGAGTCTGTCTCATCACAAAATGATCTGGAGAAAAATTCTACTTTAACAGAAGATGATGAAAATTCAACTTGGCCCATAATATAAAATATTAAAGAATATATTATCATAGAATCATAGAATGGTTTGGGTTGGAAGAGCCAAGATCATCCTATTCCAACCCCCCTGCCATGGACAGGGACACTAGATCTGGTTGCCCAAAGCCAGCATGGCCTTGAATACCTCCAGGGATGGGGCATCCACAGCTGCTCTGGTCAACCTGTTCCAGTACCTCACCACTCACTGAGTAAAGAATTTCCTCCTTATATCTAATCTAAACCTACCCTCTTTTAGTTTAAAGCCATTACTCCTTGTTCTATCACTACATTCCCTGACAAAGAGAGCCTCCCCTGCTTTCTTGTAGGTCCCATTCAGGTACTAGAAGGCTGCTATGTCTCCCCAGAACCTTCTCTTCTGCAGGCTAAGCAACCCCAACTCCCCCTGCCTGTCTTCATAGGAGAGGTGCTCCAGCCCCTTGATCACCCTCGCGGCCCTCCTCTGGAGTTGTTCTAATACTTCCATGTCCTTCTTGTGCTGGGGGCCTCAGAGCTAAGCACAGCACTCCAGGTGGGGTCTCATGAGAGCAGAGTAGAAGAATCACCTCCCTCAACCTGTTGGCCATGCTGCTTTTGATGCAGCCCAGGGTACAGTCGGCTTTCTGGGCTACAAGCACACATTGCTGGCTTGTGTCGAGCTTCTCATCAACCAACACCCCCAGGCCCTTGTCATCAGGGCTGTTCTCAATCCATTCTCCACCCAGCCTGTATTTGTGCTTGGGATTGCCCTAGCCCAGATGCAGGACCTTGCACTTGGCCTTGTTGAACCTCATGAGGTTCACACAGGCCCACCTCTCAAGCCTGTCCAGGTCCCTCTGGATGGCATCGCTTCCCTCCAGCTTGTCGACTGCAGCACACAGCTTGGTGTCATTGGCAAACTTGCTGAGGCTGCACTCAATTTCACTGTCCATGTCACAAACAAAGATGTTAAATAGTGAGAGTCCCAATACTGACACCTGAGGAACACCACTCATTACTATCTCCATCAGTGAGCCGTTGACCACAACTCTTTGAGCAGACCATCCAACAGTTCCTTACCCACCAAGAGGTCCATCCATCAAATCCATGTCTCTCCAATTTAGAGACAATGATATCATAGTGGACAGTGTCAAAATACCATGGGGGACATTGCTGAATATTCATGAAGAGTCTTGATATTCATTAAGAATAGTAGAGACTCTTTGTTTCAGGTCTAAAAGCTAAGCGGTTTTTAGTGGACAGTTGGACAATTGTTTTTGGTGGACAGTTTATGGTGCATCACTACTACCCTGGGATATTCCAGGAGACAAAACATGCAGATTATGAAATTTTTAACAAACTGCGAACTTTGAATATTTGTATGTAGCAAGTACATCAATATGCTTCCTGTAGAAAGCCTATTAAGTATCTCATGATGCTCATAATATGCAACACTTAAATTGGAGATTATTATGTTTAACATACAGACGTATTTGAAAACGAGAAGGAACCTGTATGTATACATGGCTTGTTACATGTTCTGAAAAACTTCCCTCAACTAGCTTCTTTTCAAGCCCAAAACATTTTTGTTCTTTTAGGAAACAACTAGCTTTTAGTTTAAAGATGCCTGTGATGAAGAACCCATCACAATAGCTTGATTTGATATTTTACTGCCTTGACTGTTAAAAATAATGTATTTGCTTGTCTTCAGCACCTCAGCCTGATAAAGTGAAAAACCACTATTATCAAACTTGTCTCCTAGACATGCAAAAGCTCTGATTAAGTCATGCTTTAAGATTTTCACTATTAAACTAAGACCAGGCTACTTATTTCTTTGTACACCAAGGAACTATTTTCCTGTGACATCTATTTTCTCCTCTGTTCTGATTTATGGGACCCTTTAGCTAACCCTCTAAAGTATTCAACTTCTTTAAGCATGGAATTTACAACTGCAGAAGCACAAACAGCACTGCCAAAAAAGGGATTTTTTTTCTTTACATGATATTCACCTGGTTTACAGGATCGCTTTAGCTCCATATGCCATGGTACTGCACTGAGGCTAGTGTCTGATTGATTATTTACCGTGACCTGTCTTTTTCAAACTAAATGTTTCTGAAGAATAATTTCCTTGTTGTTCTGCATATATGATTCATGTTCCTTTTCCCACATATATTGCCTTAATGAATTGCTCACTTTTTCTCTTTTCTCAATTTATCAACTTAGCCAGATTGTTCTGTATCAATGATGTTTTCTTTGTATTATTTACAGCTACTCAATCTTTATTTCTTCTGCAACTGTTTGTTTCATAAAGTTAAATACAATCAAGAATGTATTTATCTTATACCAAGCGGTTCTGCTTTAAAGCTTAACCATGATTGCTCATTCAAATTGGCATTTGAGAACTGTCACATAACCAAAAATCATGCCATGTATTTTGTGCTCTTCTAGTACATTAAGATCTCATGCCTTACTAAACTGTGATAAAAGGCTATTAGAAGCCTATTTTTCAATATTATTCCATTTCTAACCATATTGCAATAATTATAAAGATTAGTTTGAAAACATGTATTTTCCACAATTCACTTCCAGTAGTTTTTAACATTATTCTTCTCTAGCTTTTCATTATCTGAGTCTGAGAGCAAAGTGAAAGGCCTTCAGTAACTTGAGTTTCCTGGTTCTCCTTTCTGAATCATTTTAGCACATTAGCTTCCTTCTGTCTCTTCAACACTGTTCTCTAAAACCTGTCGTATATCAGCATCAAGAGTCTGCAAAGCATCTCAGCTAGCTCCTTTCAAGCAAAGCTGTGCACCAAGAGTCTCGGTCTGTGACAAGTGATATTATTCTTTTGTAACATCCCAAACGGAAGAAGATTTTTTTTTTCTTTTCTGTTTTAATAAATGAAGGACATCAGAAAACTTGTAAACAAAGTTTTCTTTAGAAAATGAAGCAGAACAATAACAGAAATGTATTATAGCACTTGTCCAATAGAATCTGGCTAATCTTCTTGGGAATCTCTCTCTTCAAAAAACAGACTCCTCATGCTTGGATGGATGGGGAGTCTTGCCAGGAGACCCAGATGTGCCAAGAAGTCATTGTTTATTTACAGGCTTTTCAAGCCACTTCTGTCAGTAGTTTCAGCTTCAAGATAGAGCCTGTGGCATGGAGAAACACTGCCTCCTTTCTCACAAAGTTTTCCTGAATGTGGAAATCATACCAGCTTAAGGGAGGGAAGAAGAAAAGCCAGTAGCCACCCTCTCAAAACAGTTCTGAAATGGAGCTCTCCCCAGGGGCAAGAGGCCCTCCGGGAACTACTGCAACAGCCATGGGAAGATGCTGCGGGAGGTGCTGCGAGGACAGCCTGGTGCTGCTCCCCACAGAGCTGGCTGAGATCTGGTGCGTGGCCACCTGCCCTTCTTGGAGTGTCTTGGGGTTTGGGCCAGCAGCAGACTCTGATACCCAGGAGTCACATACTTGTCCAGCTATTGCTAAACCCCTACTTTCCCAGTACCAATACAGTTAGAGTGAACAACAGATTTCAAGCATGACCAAACAGAATTTTTAAGGTGGCACATGCTAGGGCTGAATCAGATTTAGTATCAGTAAGGCTCATTTAGGATAAATTGCAACACCATATTTACCCCGTCAGAACAAACCTTACAGTTCTGTTTCTCTTTTAAAAATCTTTTTACCTGCAATTTCTAAACTTCAATGCAATTACACTTCTGCAGCTGCAAGCTGAATTTAGATTCTCTTTTGTTGTGCAGTACCATTTACTTACAGTTTCCCTCTTGGAATTTCCCAATAGAAATCAGTAGGTTTTTTTTTTTTTTTTCTTCCCCCCAGCAAACATACATTGACTGCAGCAATTATCAAGTTTCCTTAGCTAAGCTTTGCATCGTCTTACTTCTTACTGCTACATATCAGTTGGGTTACCATGCTCTGATGTACAATAATTACAGCTTGACTAAAATTAAAAAAAGAAAGAAAGAAAAAAAAAAGGATAACTTCTGACACACTGTTCATTTTTCAAAAATGTGTTTAACTTGGAAATTAAAAAGTTAAATGTTTTGCAATAGTATTCACAAAGGCTTATTATTGATACAGTTTAAGATGAACTAATAAATTAGAGATGGCATTTCCCAAAGATTTTTCTCTACATTTTCAAAATTAATGAAGAAAAAAGGTCTGAGGTAAGAAGTATGACTGATACATTAAATCAACACGAAAGGTAAGCTTAGGTAAATAAAAAATAACACCCCTCCTCCCTGAAATAACAAGTAGAGAGTGTTCCTAAATCCACAGAAAATATATTAGCAACAATTATTTTTAGATGAAAAGCCTGAGACTGATTTCTAAAAGCATTAATATTTAATAACTTTACATTTGCACTATGTTAGACCTCTACTTAAAAATGAAATTGGCTTATAAGTTTTTATAAGAATCAGTGGTATTCTACACACTTAAGGGTACATTTCCAGCACTCTGCCTAGGAATTAACATTAATAGGATTTATGCAACAAAGTCCCTGAGCACCACTCTAAATATTACCCTGTTTAGTTACTAATTCAGTGGGGTAGCATGAGTGTAAATGAAAGCAGAATTTTGATCTAGTTGTTTTATAGCATGAACTAAATATCTGTAATAGTTTGATTCTCCCCAATCTAAAATAGCAAAGTTGCATTAAAGCAGTGATTTGAGAATAAATTTTTTCTCATTTGAACATTTTTGTTGGGAAATAAGTTTATTTGTATATACCATAATTGAATATGTTTAAATTCACAAAAATAATGTGCTATGTATCAGTACAAAAAATTGGATCTCTGTGGCACAGTAGCTGTTAAGAACTGTTATCTAAAAATAAACTTAAGGCACAAATTTCAGATCTTGGAACATATTTTTCCAAAATTCTGAATAGTTAGATCCAAGTGTTTTGGCTTTATCTGATCTTCACTACAATTTCTAACAGAGAATATATCATTAATGATTATCCCTGTGGGATATTGTGTTCGTTTGCTACTAACCTATGAATATTTTATTTATAGCACATAATTTAATTGAATTTTACATTTTCTTAATGTGTTCATATATATATATATTTATTTAAAGGAGGAACATTATTCAGCAACAAAGAAAAAAAGCTTAAAAATAACCTCCAGTAAAACCCAAACATTCAGGAGAACCTATTGCTGCACCTTTTCTAACATAGAATTCTCAGATCTCAGGCTTGGCTTCAATACGTTCTTATATCTTTTCCTTGTATGTTTTGACTTCAAGGGAAAAAAATAGAAAAAATAAATAGAAATAAAAATAGAGGTTAAACCACATCACAAAAATGTACTTTCTAAGTCACCAAGTATGCATATTTGCCTCTATGGGCAGCTACTTCTTACCATTCCAATCCTAAATCTATCATGCTCTATCGTAAAAGTGTTAAGGCTGTTAACATCTACAAAATTTGTTCTAGAACAGCAACTTTCAGGGATTAGAAAAGTTATGTTTTCCATCCTTAACTGATCTTCAGACAGTTTATACCCATTTGATTTTATGTGAAGATAGCTTTTTAGCTCTTCTTATGCTCCAATATTTATTGTCTCTGCAATAATTCTAGACAGTGCTTACATTCCAACTCAAATCTTCATTTTTTTCTAGATTAAAGAGACCAAACTCTTCTGGCTTCTCTCTCGTTCTCCTGGTCACTCTCACAACATCTTACACCTCTCTTAGTTTTAAACCTGATTTCTTGACATGTCATGGTGTGAGCACCTGCATAGATTTCCATGAAATCCATGAAATGAAAGATTATCCAGAGTTTCCCAACCTCTTCTATTTCCATATATATTTACTATTTGGCACTGTAAAATGTCCTTCACTGTATAAGGCCAACAAGTCAGTAGAAGACTTCACATGTCATCATGAAGTCAGTACATCTAGACATGCTGCCATCAGCTGTGACAGCTGAGCTGCAGTAGCTGCCTGCACGTCCAATCTCAGCACACACTCAGAAAGGTTAAGCAAAATCAAGCAGTGTCTTCACTGCTCTGCACTAAAATCAGATACAGGGCACTTATCACAACTCAGGTGACGTATTGAAACTCACAGAACAAAACACAACCCTGCAATTCTTCAAATGTTACCATGTTTTATCCATATTGCTAATTTCCTCTGAATTATTACGCCACACAGACAAAAAAGTCTGATGAAATGGCAGCCACTATTAGCAAGCTTTAGTATCATCTGCATAGCTAAGATGTTAAGAGTTCAGTACAGTCATCAGATAAACAATTACAAATGGTTTTGAATGGCTTGCTGCCGTTGCAACTACTTGTACAGAACAGCACGCTGAGAGAAAGCCAGCACCTGTATTCTCATACTACAAAGGCAAATGAGATGAAGTGATCCCCTAGGAGATTACGATATTTTTTTTTTCTACAGGTCAGAACAGAGGTATACACTTTCCAAAACTTATAATCTCATTCAGGCGTATGGACATATGGGTGGCTAACAAATGCTCTACAAGAGAATTGTTATTTTCACATATTCTTTGTAACAAATACATTAACAAGGTGTTTCTAAATGTCATGCTTTGAATAATTATAATTTAATTAACATAACAAATTAATTGTTCACTATAACATTCCTGAAGCCTTAGTTGTGAAGGCCAGAAAGACCTATGCCATGCCTTGGCTTTATCTTTCTGGAGATATTTTTGTCCTCTAATCTTTTCAATATCCTTGGAATTTCATATATGCAAGCCCATGCATTCTCTTCTAGCCACAATCTTTGCTATGGCATTAATTTTAAATCCTGAAATTTTAATATTTAGTTGCACAGTCATGAATTCACTCTCTTTTTATTCTTGTCATGCTTTGTGTTGTACTGATGTGCAACACATCTTTGCTTGGAACACAGAGTATTTTAGAGCTCACCACACATACATAAATCATTATCCATGTAGGAGCTTCCCACTTTTACTTGTTTTAGGAGACAGAAATAGAGGACACTGAATGTGTTATACAATTCAAAATATATGTATTTGCTATCCCTTAAACACTTCCTAAAATCAAGTTGAATGTACTGTAAACTATAAGAAAAAAACAACAACAAAACAAACAAAAAAAACCAGAACAGTAGAAAAAACTTGGAATGTGTATATTTCACACTCAGTGTCAGATAAATTTGTCAGAGAAACATGCACTAGTAGTTTGTGTGGTACACTAGTTCCTTACTCAGTAACAGAACTACATTTTCATCTGCTACTATCGAGACACTATAAAAGAATTTGCAGTGTTAGTTACAGAAAAAGGATAAATTTCCCTTGGAATCCTGTTTGGGCTGCAGCTGTTGAAAAATTGTAATTTCCCACTCTGCCTTTTTGTTTTTAAGTCTGCTTATGCTTTATCTCTCTTTGATGAAATATATGTATTCATTATTTCTTTGTGTGTATACTTCACATACAATACATGGAAATAAGAAAGCCCACTGCATAATATGTACATAAATTTAAGACATATAATAGGGTTAGCTGGTTTTGAAGAAAGACATATATAAGCCTGATAAAAGCACTATTATGATATGCTTGTATTCTACCTGGTAGCATCCTTGGATATGTGTAAGTTCTCCGTGGTAATTGTTTCCAATGGGAAATGAATAATTCAGTGGCCATAAAATGGTGATTTCAGATTTGGGAATTACAAAAAATACTCTGTGGGGCAACTCCTCGGCCATCAGCTTCCAGGTAACCTTGAGCAAGCCAATGACTTGGTGTTTCAGTTCCCCATCAGGAAAATAGGAATATTAATAATTCCCTTCTTCATAAGTGCATTCCAAGAGCAGTGATGGAAGTCATACATAGAAGTACATAGGTAGAAATTATACCTGGAAAAAGATGTTATTTCTATTGCCTATTAATAGGTAGAAATAAGCCAACACTTGTGGCTTACTTTTCTCTCATCATTGAATCATGTCTATTTAGTACTTAGAACTTCCTCATACTTGTTATTCAAGTGTTTGTCTGGGATAAGGGAACACAGATCTATACTTCTGTAAAATGTAATGAAAAACAAAACAAAACAAAAAACAGGTATTTTCCCTACTGCTACTTCAAAACACAGCAACTGTGGCTGAGAAAGAAAGCAGTAATTTGTATTCAGCCACAAGGCAGATGTGAATTACACCAAACCTGACATTTTGGGCAGAATTCTTTCTGATGGCTATGTGGATAGACAGAATTAGGAAAAAATACTTTAAAATTATATGCTTTAAAATCATTATGACAATGTAGCTATAGTCTATTTTTTGACTTAACTTGTTTGAATAACCAAGTTTATGTAGCATAATAAAAAAATCACCATTCCATTTGTGATGAATCCCAGATATAGATTCATAGATTCATATAGATTCATAAGCATATAAATAAAGTGAAGAATTGAAGATGGTCAATGTCCTTCTAGCCTCTTTTGTACACACTCATGTTTACTAGAAGAGTGAAACAATGATTCAACAAATCAAAAATATAGAGGTGCTGTACTAATCCATGTGTTTATCTAATCCTTTGCTTTTGACCAAAATTAAAACAACAAACAAAACAGATATTTCCAGTCCCTAACTTTAATCCTACTCTTTTTTTTTTTTTTTTTTTTTTTACTTTGTAAATAGAGTGTTTTCCATGGATTGATTACAGATAAAACTATAGCAACACATTTATAGCATAAATGTAGCATATTTTCACTCATGTCATACCCTACAGACGGGATTGCTTTCATAAAGGGAAGTAATAGTACTTTGAAATGAAATAACACAGTGTCTCTTCTTATAGTCAAACATTTTCATTCCATGAATTTTTCCTTCTTTTTGCCTTTCTCCAACAAATGGAGTCACAAGAAAAATGTTCAAATATGTGATTCTGCATACATTGCAGCAGAGAGATAACAGAATATGTTAAGAATCCCTGGAGGAAAATTACAAGGATCAAAACTTTATAGGACAAAAAGGTAATCCTTAATGCAGGCATGACTCCAGCTCACTGAATGTCTATAGATCTCTGTGAAGTACATTCAAGTATTCACATCTACTGCAGGAACTCCCTACCCTACTCACCTCATTCCAGGTATGATCAATATAAGCTGACACATGTTAAAACTGATAGAGGTATATTGCATTGCAGAGCAGTGAAGGCATACCACTGCCAAGCGTTACTCCCTACTATCTTGTGAGGAATACAAATACAGAAGTACACAGTATGTACACACAACCTGCACTTAATAACTGGTGAAGTGAAGACAGAAAAACGACGAGCACAAAGGAATTGTGTCGAGAAACAAATCTCTTCCACACTGAGTGAATGGCTAGCAGCAATAATGTAGCCAAGTGTGTAAAAATGGAGAGCCACAGATTATCTTGAAGTATATCTACCTGTTCAAGAAATTTCATTTTCTAAGAGTTTTCTCTTTTATCTAAAATTAATTATTTTACTCAGCCAAATATTTCTTACTGAAACTAAATAACATCAACCAGACAGCTCAGGAGGAACCTCACTTAAAATGCATCTTATAACAGCACAAATACATATTAACATTTCAACTACTTATTCTAGAATAACTTGGACAGAACAATAATAGGTACAAAACCAGAATGACAGCTGTCTAGTGCTGGCTGAGAATCTCAGCAGCAATCTAGGCAATGCTTGCAATAGTTTTTCATTTCTGGACACAATACAACTGAACATGTGCTCATGTGGTATCACATTCACCCAAGGACTTCAGAGATATGCCAGCTAAACACACCTGGCAACACTCCTTGAGCTTTTCTCTTATTCCAGATATTAAATTTATAGAATTTGGCTTCTCACAGAGCTGAGTCCCTGAATGCTGAGTCTGAAACATTTACTCCTTAAAAATAGCAACCTCTGTCTCCCAGAGCAATTTCTTTTTCTATCTATCTGTTCATTTTGCTTAATGTCATAATGCATTGTTACCTAACATAAAAACTAGACTTTTTATGGGCTTTTATTTAAGCTTATATGATTTCTCATGAACAATGTGAGGCTTTGTGTTACACCTAGATCCTATACCTGATTTCAACAGCAGGAACCACAGATGTTTTTAACAATATTTGTAATTAGGTGATTTCATGAAATGCTACTCTTCCTCTTCTTGGATTTGCTGCCACAAAGCATTAATTTGTTGTTTTGATACCACTGGTCCAGATATCTGATAGATACTGAAAGTGCAGCCAATGTATCAAGTGCTTAGCGGTACAGACATCAGGTGGCAAGCCAACAGAGTGCCAAAGATGCTGGCAAGCTCATTTCTGAACTGCTAGCTTGGTTTGGGGAAGGCTACCACAGCAATCCAAAATGCATTGATAATACATTTTTTCAAATAAATACTTCATCCAATACTGAAATTGCAGGCATTTACCGTTGGGTGTTAGTCTGTTCTGCAAATGGGGGAATTCTGTTTATTTTGGGGACTTTCTGAAAAATAACTGAAAAGGTCCTGGACACAGCAAGCAAATCACAAGAAAACAAATTACTTAACAATAGGTTTAACTAAACTCAGAGCTACATGTGATAGCATTTTGATAAGCTTGGCAAGAGTGGAGCCTTGGTTCCATCAAACAAATAAAAAAAAAATTACCAAAGGCATTTAAAGTTATGTCACTATGAAGCCAAACTAAAGAATGTAGCAATAACTGAAATGACTGATACTCCTGAAGAAAAATAAATCTCGTTTTAAAAAAAAAAAAACAGAATTGAATGCAAGTTAATGTCCAAGGTAAGTACAAAACTCCGTGAGATTGGAAGGTAGGTTGGCCTCCTTTCTCTTTAATTTAAAGCTTTAGGGACCACTAGAAGCAATATGTGGTGTACCCTCCTTAATCATTATCTTGGCTTCTCTGCTGAAGGTGACAACATGCATGCCAAGTAAGATGGTCGGTAAACCACCAGCAGCAGTGCTCAGAAGATTTATATGAGAGCTATAAAGAAAAGCGTGCCAAGTACAAATTGCTGACATTCGTGCTAGCATGCAATTTCATGCTAGTAACATGGTACTTTGTTATACTGTGGAGAACTTCAACAAATCTGGAATGGGAAAATGACTACTGTCCTCAGAACAGTAAGTATACTATGTAACCTGACAGAATCTAGCATATTAGATTACTAAAATATTTTTGAAGTAGCATAGCATAGCATTTAAATGTTAATAAGCAAGGAATTTATTACAAAATCAGAAAATGAATGGGTGTCAAAGGAGAGAAGACCAGAAGGAAGAACAAGACAAAAGTCATTAGATGTGCTATATTTGATGGCAAGGACTGGAAACATGGAAAGCAAGGCAGGTGTCCCTGGGACAGAGAGGAGGTGAGAAAAGATATCAAGGTCTGTGTGGGAGGACACAGAAGTTCATATGAAGCAGAGTTCCACAATGCAGCTGTAGGGAGCTGGGACTTATGAAGTCTATCAGAGGTCAGATAGCAAAATCGAATATCTCAGGAAAAGAGACCAGACTGATGTTGCTCGACTGCACCTGTATACATGAGTTAAAACCTAAATGGCACTATCCTGTACTATGTGGACTTAAAAAAAAAATCTACCGTACTATCAGTAAACATAGCTCAGCTGGCTTCTAGTCTATTTGCTGGCTCAGATATCCTGCCCTGTGGACATGGGAGTACCATATGCTATAAGAGTTGTGGAAACACTGGTTTTATGGTTTTACAGAATACAAGAGGATATATATATGTTTCTTTATTGATGTTCAACATTGTTCAAAGCAAGGCTTGTTTCTTTTACTAGAGATTTTTTTTTTTTTTCATTATTGCATAGGGTCTAGGACAGGCATACCCTTGAGGATAAATAAATCAATGAATAAATACACCGTGCCACAACTGCAGGTTTTGTCATTATACTTAGGTTCACTGAAGTCACAGATGACAGAATAGGGCCTGCTTGGGACAGCACATTCAGATGCCCCAGATGCAAATGCAGGGCACTGTGGTCAGGATACTTCCATAAACCAGTTTCTTTGAGGAAAACAGATTATTTCCATATACATGCACACAAGATGGGATTCAGAGAAATGCCAGCAAGCTTTTCAGTAAAAAAGACAGTAGAGAAGACAGATATCACTTAACTTAAAAGGCTCATATTGAAAAGACAGACAAGCAAAGATGTTCTTTGTGAGGGAATGACTTTTAGAACTCTGAGTACATGCTATAAGATGAGAGGTGCTCATTTCTTTACTCACTCTTTGAGGGAACCGATATTTACTTCAGCCTCCCCAATAATGTGAACCTTCTATCTTTAAGAAAATTGGGATGTGCAAGACTGTATCCAGGTTTTTTCACTTTGGTTTACTTTGCCTTGTACTTTTAAAATTAAATTTTTATTTTTATAAAATCAACATACACATTTTGTAAGTTAAATTAATTAGGAATCTTTGTAATGGACACCTTCTCTCTGCAACTTTAGAAATAGGCTATTCCCTCCCTTTAAAACAGTAAATTCATATGTATTTGAATACTACAATCACCCCAATTTTCTTTTAAGCCTTTTATCATTCAAACTGAAAAATCCCATTTTTTTTTGCAGGATCTCATGCACATTGCCTATGGATCCCAAACACCTTCAAAGATGTTGAAAATGCACAGGCAAAAAACTTTTGCTCCTTCCCCAGACAAGCAAGTGCTATCTGGCAGCTGAGAGAAATAACATAATCTTTTGTCATCAGAGAATTCTTCAGAAAAGATTCATGTTGCAATAGTAGGGCATTCTCTTTTCAGTTTCTGGCTGATACTAAATTTGCAGCAAGATGAAGGAGCACTAGGCACATAAGGACATGTACACAGGGAAAAATGCCCATCTGCTATTGACACAGCCAATTAAAAAACTGAACACACTTTGAGAACCTTTGTTTATTTTTCCTTGATGTAGTTGCACTCCTACCATAAATCCATCAGAATAGTCGCAAAAGAATGATAATAAAGACAGCAACAATTTTACCTAAAATGGAAAAATACCAAAAAGTCACCACTTCCAGAAAAAAAGACTCCTTTTCAGAAAAGCAAAAAATTGTTAACACAGCTATGATAAATGATCATGTTCATCCCTCTACCAAGTTTCAAATGCTTATTTTGTATGCGGATGCCACCTGTGCAATTTCTCTCTGATATCTCAGAACTATGCTATTAGAACTGCTATTGAGGCTACAGTTTAAACTTATTTCAAACTGAAAGTTGTATTTATTTTGAAGCCTACTTTTTAAGCAGAGAAAACACAAAACTAGTGTTACTTAATCTGTAGCTGATGCTTAAGGGTCTCTGGAGACATTTTCTAGTGCCTTGTATATCTGTGAGATTGCCTACCTCCACCTGCCAGAGCTGCTATTTGCAATGGTGCTTCCAGTCAGTAGAGATTAATGACATCAAAATTTTGGCAGAAAACAGAAATAAAACTGTGATCCAAATCAATTTGCAGCAGTGGTAAAAATCATACTGAATCTGATTCAAGAAGGGCTGGCAATGTCTATTCCGAAGAGGTTTATTTAGTTTTGTAGAAAATAATAATAAAAAATGCTATAGGAGCTTGTAGAGGCAGAAAGCTCTATACCAGACTGACTGGCACTAATGATTTCAGAATCCAACAGAATTTTTCTCTCCCTCAAAATAAGATGATCTTAGAAATACTTGAGTCACCTGCATAACAAAGCCACGCCTTGTACTAGGGAAAACCAGGTAGCATGAGCAGCTAATAATTTTTTTACTACATTCTTCAAAGAAGCCCATCACAAGCTCTTTCATTTTATTTTAAAGCTACACCACCCTATTTTGTTTTATTCCCAAAAGCATGACTCTGGAAAACAACCACAATCTCTTGCAGTACTTCTCTTTCTTGGACAAAGTAATTGAGGAAGTAGTGACCACAACAGTAAAGAACTACAGTGTGTGACATCTGTGAATAACCTGTATGTTTTGCATCTGGGGACATAGTATGGGAATCCCCAGTGACAGCAATGTTCATAATTTATAGGGAACAAAAAGAGAGAGCGGGCACAGCAAAACTCAGATCAAAACAACAAAACAACAGCAAAGAAAGCAGGAGAACCCGACACACAATATTTGAAAGACAATTATTTTCAGTTCCAGTTTGGGATTTATAGATGCAGAGCATTAGTTTGCAATCTGGACTGAATCTATGCTAGGAGGTTCCTAGCATTCCAAGTCAGTGAAGGATGCTCAGCATCAGAGTACTTCACATATCCAGGGACCAGTCTTTTTATGAGTTTCTGAGTTCTGATGATAAGCAAGAAAGGTTACCCCTTACTCTCCAAGGAAAGGCCTACAGAGTGGAGGTGGAAAGGGAGATTAAACATGTATGCTTTCATCATAAATCTGTCAAAGATTCAATATTTAGCCCCTGAACATCCTACGGCATTACCTGCAGTAAAACTAGGAGGGGCCTTAACTTGATTCATAACAGCTTTAGAGTTTGCTCAAATCTTGACTGGAGATTAGGGTCGCTAACTTTATAATAAGCCATAACAAATTTCCAGCTTCCCACTCTTTCTCCTTTGGTCTTAAACACATACACGGACACAGAGACACACAATTCTTGAATAGGCTTATTCCAAAAGCTATTAATTATACAGGAGCATTTACATTGTGTTGTGTATCTGAAAAGAACAGCAAGACAAAGCTCCAGGCCAAGAAAAGCTCACATATTGACCCTCGATTCACTGAAGTTTATACTAATATGCTAGTAATACTATGGTATTTTAAGAACACAGAATGAGGGACCATGGAAATAAAATACTGCAGTTGTATGACAGCCTGCAACACTTCCTGTACAATTTGTAAAATTCTTTTACTTAATATGACTTTATACTTAGTAGCAATAAAGAGGGAGAATAAAGTAGAGCACGCAAATACATGTACTTGTAATAAGGAGCTGTAGCAAACAATATAGTGATGCAAAATTAGAGAGAAATAATCCTACATATCCCATGCTATAGTGTTAATAAGTGGGATTCTTAAGCAGAGCTGTAAATAATCCCCATTTCTTTCCAGCATGAAAAAATAGCCTGGTATTTTGCTCTAAATGGAGCATTACAATGCCTTTTCTTTGTTCAGCCCTCCACAGAACAGTGTGGTGTGTAAAATCTGTCTAAAAAAGCTGTCCCTCTCCCTCTTTTTGTCTTGCTGCTACCATGGATATGACATCATTTTTGCCAACCGTTGCTAAGTCATGAACAGAGGGAACATTTCCTTTTCTCACACAGAGGGCAGGGTATGAGCCAGAGCCTCCGAGAGACACAATGTTCTCTTTATGAAGCTAGGGAAAACAGTAAGAGAGGGCTGCCGATGGTCTGGGAAATGGCGTACAGCCATAGCGCGCACAAAGCTGACAGCACTGCCTGGCCAGCCTCGGTTCTTACTAAATCAGTGGCCTATTTTCTCATCCCAAAGAAAGGAGAAGGAGGGAGAAAGGGGAGAAAAGAAAAAAGCCCCACATCTTTGCTGCCTGGCCCTTGCTGAGGTAACGTGTTTGTCCCTTGCCCTTCTCATCAAGGACTGCATTCTCGTTTGGAGAACGGAAGAGGGAGTGCTTATGATAGATATGGAGCTGCTGCTCCTGCCCTGCTGCGTGCTGCTCCTACCAGCTGGGGGTGTCACAGGTTGGGGAAGAGAATTTGTCAGAAGGGAGAGACATTTGGTCCGAAAAGGATACAGAACTTAAAGCCAAACTAAGAACCACTCTCACACATATTTCTGCATGTCTGCAGACTTAAATGCAGGTCCCATCATCACTAAGTCAGTGTTTCCCAGCAGGCAAAACTACTGCTGAGATCAGTTTAAATATCATATGAGTAGGGATTTTCAATACAGGAGCTTTGATTGTTTCCCACACGTGCATAGCTACAGTGACATAGATTACATGGCTACAGCTATAATGTTCAACACATCAAACTTTTAGATAACTGAAAAAGTTCTGCCTTTTCCTTATCAAAGAAGACATCAACAAAGTAATGTTTTCTGCAATGTTTATACAAATCTGTTCATGATGCTGTAATTGAAGCAACGGCTAACTTTCCCCCACGTCTGAAAACTTTCATAGCTCACACTGTAGGACTTGGAGTGAGAAAAGACAAATGTTCATATTTTCTTTAACAGAAGAGAGTGGTTTTATTTTTTTCTTTTCTTATTACAGCTATTCATCACTTACTAATTTAACTTATAAAAGACAGACTACAGTTACTTTTGCTTACTTCTATTCTAAAAGAAAAATAGAATTTCTTGCATCTCAGATAATGGCACAAACCAGAAAATCGATTGCCCTTTGTTTTTTGAAGAATATGAATGCAGGGTAGGGTGATGACATTTCTCAAAGGATGCAGGGGAAGGGAAAGAAAAAAGGAGGATGTTGCTTCCTTAGGACAGAGGACGCATGGAGTTTCAGTCTAAAGTAATTATTTTCCCTTCTACCACAGGGAATTTCCATTCCAAGCCAGGGTTTCCATAAACTGCCATTTTCCTTTGGGACCACTGTTTACTGCATTTAAATTACCTCAGGAATGGCTAAAGATTTCAAACACGTACTTCTATGACCCCGTAATTCTTAATTTGGGCTAGAAAAGGAGAAAAGGTATCAAACACGTTGAATCAAAGCTTGCTTCAACTGGCTCTTCCTGTACAAGCCAGTAGGGGACACTAAATGAGTGAAAGATTTTCACATTTATTTACAGATAGGTTCAGTGGCTCTTAACATGGTTAGTGGTAGAAAGGACACATATTAAGAAGCAAAGCCTGTCCAAGGTGAAGTCTCCCTTCACTATGCATCTTTGGCCTTCCTATGGAAATATTTTTACATAATTTATTTTTGTCAACACAGGCACCTATGTCACAAGGCACAAGATGCACTGACACAAGAAACAGTTGGCACACAGCAAGACTGTATTAGTTAAAAGATACTCTGTGTGTTTGCATTTCTGAATGTAGATGAATGTGTAAATCATCAAGAGAAGTTCTGAGCGTGAACTTAGCAAAACAACAGTTATCAACTTACTCAAAAATGCACTCAAGTAGTTTGACGGGATAGGATTAGAATACAGTACATAGCCTGTGGCATAAAAGAGACTAAACTTCTAGCTCTGGTTCACTGTAAGATACAGCATCATGAATAAGCACTGAGCTTCTGTCCTCAGTCATCAATGAAGGGCTTGATCCTGCCCTCAGATATGAAGGCAGGTGTCTTGTAAAATCAGCTACTCTACTAGCACTGCCTCTGATATTACAAGACACCAAGAGATGTGTGCTGGCTTACTAAAAAGAAAACTCAAAGCACATAAAATAACCCTCCTCTGACAATCCCTGCTTGCGAGCAAAAAAGATATGAGGATTGAAAAAAAAAAGAGCTAATGGAAAATAACCCTGTGCCCCCATCTCCAGGTTAAGAAGGAAAAAAATGTCAGTAGATATACATATAAATTCTCAGAGTTCAATTGAATCACAGCATCAGAAGCAAGGAATTTATATTAAGCCTTTTAGAACACTTTGGAGTCCACTGATGGCATTTGTTTTGAGTTCACTCGCGCCTGAATGCCCAGGAAGGAAATGAAGTGAATGTGCAATGCCGAGCTCGCAGGATATGTTGTTTGAT
Source organism: Anser cygnoides (assembly GCF_040182565.1). Taxonomy (NCBI): domain Eukaryota; kingdom Metazoa; phylum Chordata; class Aves; order Anseriformes; family Anatidae; genus Anser; species Anser cygnoides. Next base: position 49,678,673 of record NC_089875.1, on the reverse strand, counting down.
AGGGTGCTGGCATCAGCAGGGTTCATTTTCTTCTCAGAACCCCAGAGCAGCACAAGTGTATTACTGTGTGCTTTGTGCAACACTAGGGAAGCTGGAACAATTCCACAAACTATATGGATGAAAAGATGTAATGCATCACCCCACAAAAATGCACTCTTTTTTTCTTCCTCCCCTCCCGAGAGATTGCTTAGGAGGGAAAAAATGTGACCTCCTTTGTAAATCTCTCCCAGTCCTTTATTTTGTATTTTCACTGAATTTCCTTTAGTAGAACATAAAGTTTGAACTCAAACATTGTAGTAGCATAAGGAAACTGCTTTTGCTGGGAGAATTAGTAGTGCTGCAAATCTGTGTGCTGTTATATAGGCCAACTCCATCCAAAATGTCTTACAGCTTTTTAGAAGAGTTTTAAAATAATCTAGTTTTCCATTGTTTTGATGGCACCTGCTCAATTCTCATTTGTTTAAAAACTTAAATTTTATGCTCCCCCCAAAAAGTAGGAGTTTGGCTGACAAAACCAGATTTACATGAATCAACACAAGAATTTGAGGATTAGCAGGAAAAATATCCTAAAACAAATAATTCATCTTTGAGAGTATCTTCTCATCAAAATTCACAACCCTGTAAGTCTATTTGCATTAATTATTTAGGACAGTTTACTAAGGAGAATATGAATAGCATGTCTTTTTTCTTCTCCTTTTTTTTTTTTTTTCTAGATGAACAACTTTTTGTTAATTAGATACAGAATAACTAGTATCATCAGGAGGCAAACATGCCACTAGGGAAAATAAGCTACTAATGTAATGAAACATTAAAAGAGATAATGAACCTAGCCAATAGATAATTATGTTTTTTTTGTCAAAGAAAAGTATGATTTTTCATATTTGACAAGGAAGAAGCTTGTAGACTCTTTGAGAAATTGCTGTAAAGCACTGAATAAAAGTTCCATAATGGACATAGACCAAACTGGTGTATAAATGAATGAAAAAGAATGCAACCAGAAAATGAGCTGCTTCCTCTCTGTTTCAGCTAACATGTATGATGGCAGGGTGAAAAATGAGCAGAGAGAGTTTGATGCATTTGCAGCATGATTATATTGTATCAATGGAATGGAAAATGTTAAGGTGACTTGAATTTTTCCAAGTGAATTACATGGGCACCATTAAATAGTCAATCATTTTCTAAAATCAGTACATTGCTATATCTGAGGCATTTCAAAGCTTTAGTCACTTCAAAAAGGAACGGCAAAAATGATCAGGCCTCTGGTGAGGAATCCTCTACTCCTTGCAAGTACTAATAACTTCATGAGTACTATGAAGAAGTAGCAAGTTACTATTGTGAATAAACATAGTAAACTGGACCATTAGACTCCACAGTGTGGTTAACAATGCTAGGCAAATATGTAATCATATCTACCAACACCCAATTGTTGGACACTTCCAGAACGTCATCACAAAGGACCATTAACCTTTAATGTTAGGAGGTGGATAATTCATAGATGAAAAATCATAACAAATAAATGAAACTTGAGGGAGCTTTTGAGGTTGTTTCTTTTGAATAAAGCAGTCATTTCAAGGAGCTTAGTATAAAGAAAGTGTTTCGGTGTTTATCTAGGGATTTAAAAAGCAATTTGAATATAAAAGCAACGAATTGAACTTTCTGTATCAGAATTTTCCAGGGCAGTGCCCAATCCCCCAAAATTAAACACAAAACCCGCACAGTATAATCTAACCTGATGCAATAATATTTGTTCTATGTATGTCCTAGGACTATTTTATTCTCAGAAAACTCATCCTGTTGAAGTGAATTTTTTAGTCTGGATATATTAACACTGCAGTGAACATGTAATTGACTATTTTCTGAAATATACTAGGCTAAAGGGCTCCATAAGAAAAGTCTATTTTCAATTATTAAAGAAAAAACCACTCCTATGAAAGTATTTTTTTCTTTAAAAATATTTTCTTATATGTTAATAGTGAAAATCTTATATTTAAAACAAACCCTACTGTATTACAATCGTACATAACTGAAATACTTCAAACATTTTACATAACAGTTAAAGATATACTTACAAATGCAATATATTCAATATAATATACAAATGTAGGGATTCAAATTCTCTTCCAATTAGAAGCTGGATTATTAATAATTGAAAAAAATGAAAAATCTTATTCTGGTAAAAAAGTACTACTCAAAGTATCAGTGAAATGAGCGCTATTGAACTGTAGGAATATTTTACTTTCACGTACTTCTCTTTCATAATGCCATGATGGAGCTGCACTGAATGACAGTTTTTTTCCCAAGTAAACTCTTTCAGTTATCTGTTCATGCCCTTCCCGAACAGCAGGGGCTGCTGTGTAGTAGGCTATGTAGCCTGAAGGCTAAATGAAAGGAAATGGAAATCACCTACAGAATAAATAAATTAAATCCTGTAGTATGGCCCATGTATTAGAAAAGACTGAGCATAATGAGACATCTCATCAGTGTAAAAGTAAAAGGAGAAATCACATTAATCTCAAATCCTCTTGGAAATGATCCATTATAGCCTGCTGCAGAATTTCGGGAAGAAGCTCTTCCACTATAAGTTCTTGGACATTTTTCATTACAGCGTGCTGCCAGGAAGCCCTGAATGACAGCATTTATGAGTTATGATGGTACAGATTTAGAACTGTGGATGCTAAGGCATGTTTCTGCTTTACCTTCTAGTAAAGTCAGGCTTGTCATAAGATGACCAAAACTGACTGATTTGTACTCCCTAAACTTTAAAACTGCATTTCCCATTCAAAGAGTGAAGTTTTTGTTTTGAAAGAAGCACTCAAATATGTATTACTGGGAATTCACCCCACAAAATATGTAGAATTTTAGGTCCGAGGTTTTTTTCCAGTAATAAATTGTGCAGTAATTAAAAAATAAAGAATGACTGAGATTCTCATCCAGCGCAAACAAAACACCAAATCACACATGTAAAGTACTTATTCATTTTTCCTTTCAAACATCTTTTTATTTCCTAGACTTAAACAGAAGTGGAAAGGCAAACATTTAGTAAATAAATGTGACCATATTTCAACAGAGACAGAAAAGAAAAAAAAAAAAAAGAAAAAAAAAAGAGTTTTGAAATCCATTTCCAGGACAGTCCAGTTTCATTTTTTTTTTTTTTTTTTTTTTTAACTGAGCAGCCATGCACCTTGAACTTTCAATTTTCCATTGTTGCTTTCATATTCTACATTTTTAAATGCCAATGAAGTTTTTCATCTTCTGCCCTCCTTTCACAGTTCTCGCTGCCTGCTAATTCTTTGATTAAAGTTTATATTTACATTAAAAAAAAAACCCTCATTGTTTCCCTATGGTTGTCAGTGTAAATACAACTATCTTGCACTTAAGTAGGAAAGCATTTTCAGACGTTGTATAGCTTCAACTGGTAATGTTATGAAGTCATGTAGTGCCTGGAATATCTTTAGTTTTATTTATATGTGCATTTCAAAGCTAGAGGTTCCCAATACTATTATATCATATTTTTTTATTAGAGTGATTTGGGGTTCCTTGCCCTTTGCGAAATCTCTGTTGACAATTCTTTGTAATCTGGCATTCAAAAAACAAAATGCAGTTCCAGGTTACAACTTAACATTTACATTTTCCTCTGGGAAGAAATATTTTTGGGGTAAAAATTTGTTATTTGGTTTAAGTGAAGGAGAAATTCACCAGAATTTTGCTCTCCTGTTAATCTGAAAATTCCCCAAAACTAATACAAAACATAACATGTAAAAGATATAAATCAACATTATTTCCATAATACTGATGATATAACATTGTGTAAACATTAGTAGTACCCTTTTGAAATCAAACACAATATATTAGCCAATTCGTTGTTGATATAAAAATCACTGGAACTGATTTGGCCTAACTTGTATATGAGTAGCACTAATTTTCTTTAAAGTTACAGTAGCAGTAACCTCATAGCAACTTAATCACCATAAGAACAAAATAAGGGCTTCTATTCATGAGCCATGAATTCACTTTCTGGAGGAAATTCATTTGACTACTTTGGTATGTCTTGTGTATATGGTCTGTTTTGTTTTCAAAGACAAAAGTATGATTGGTAGCCAGTAAGTGGTATCTTTTAGCACACCACATTGTATATGGTTCAATATCTAAAGGTGATGCACAGAGTTTAGGCTGAAGTTTCACACCTTGCTTCTTACGGATTTACTAGCATTCAATCTTTACTGTAACCTGAGTCTTCCTCTTGATTCAGTATGCGATATAATGTGGGAACCCTTGTGCCCTGAGGATTGTGAGTCTCTCAGAGAGCACAAAAACTGTTATCAGAAAACCTAATAGGGAATCTAATCCTGCAGATAAGAATAATGTGGAGTGGGGATATGGAGGAGGGAAGAGATACAGAATCCATTTAATCGCTTGAATGATGCTATAATCTCTTCAATTTGTTAAATTTATCTACTTTCCATGGCCAGTTTACATGACTAGATAAACATCTTGTTTGTCACTTTAATGGCATCATAAAAGGGGAGGAACTTTGAAAAATAAAGATTTTAAAGACCATAATAGCGTTTTACTGAGATTTCTAATGTCCTTCCTCTTTAACTAAAACCCATAAATAAAAAAACATAGTGTGGCATGGATTTATATGCAGCACTCCCAATTGATTTCAGTGGGATGTGCTTTGAAAAATCGATGGTGTGACACACTACAGAGATTAACTTTTTTCCTACTGTAAAACAACAGAATAGATTAACTATGATTAATTACAATTTATTTTTAACATTCATTTTAGGTACTTCTGTGGGTTATGGCAAGTGCTATTTAAAAGCCTCAGCAATGCATTCTGCAGGTAAATACAAAATAGACATTTATGTAGAACTGTTTCATATTAAAAGTAAATAAATAAATAAATCAGTGACTTTTGCAAAGTTATCTATGTTTACTCTTAGCTATGACAAAAACTCTAGCAATATGTTCATTTTCAAGTGAAAATATTGAAGGAGATATTTGAGATAATGCATACCTTTTGATAATCAACTACTGAACTCTTCACTTGGACAGTTATCAGTAGATCAAAGACAAGCCTCCAGTGTATTTCCTGTTATAGTGCAGATGCACGACTATTTCAAACTGGGAAACAAATCCTGAACCTGAATATTCAAAGCTGTAAATACTGCGTTCATCCAATGGTAACCGATATAGTCTACCAGAATGTTTGGCTTCACAACCAAACTAAAATTAAAATTATAACAAAGTGAATAATTATACAAAACTAGAATACCTACTCCATCATTTCCTTTTTTTTTTTTTTTTTTTTTTTTCCCGTAATTTTGGGGCTCTAAGAAAGTGTTGAATCATCTTTGTGTAAAGAAACAGGACACACAGTAAATAATTACACCAAATTCACCTACAGCCCACAATTCAATGTTGAACCCTTTTCAGTGAATACTTCAGGGATTCTCAATATCTGTTTCACTTGTAGACTATCTGCTGAGGCATACGAAAAAGGTGGCTAGTTAGTGCTATGTTGATATACCTAGTGATAGTAAAACCTACTTGCTTGGAAATAATTGAGAGCAACTCCTGATCTGTGCTATTCATTATTTTTGTTTCACTGTAACAAAACATAATGTTTAGACCTTTCAAAGAATACAGAAATGATATTTCTAACTTGAAAATATAATTGTTAATTTCAACTGTGGTTTGGGGAATAATTTTTGGATGTATTTTTTTAAATACTTTCATTTCATCAGCTTGTTAAGGAAAAAAAATATCAAAGTCTCTTTTCAAGAAAAGCAAAAGAAGTGAAGACAAAATACTGCTATCTACATAGAAATATTCAGTTTGTAGGCAACCAAGTTCTAAAAATAATGCTCCATATAAGCCACATGAAACTTACATTAAGTTGTTATGGCAACTCTTTTATTTTTAAAAAAAAAAGGAAATAAAACAACTTTGTACTTGGACAGGATGCAATACTTTTGAGGATCTTAATAAAATGTATCATCATTTAAGCAAAATTATCTTTTAATTATTTTGTATTAGTGTTACCTCTCTATTCTTTTGGAAAAAAGGTACAATCTTGCCAGGTAGTACAGTGATATGATCACTTGTTATTGTGATCTCTTTTCAGTTCCTAGTCATTATTACCAATAAAGTGAGCTTGCCAAAAATACTATTTATGAACAGTTGTCATATTTTGATTTACAATGTCAGGAGCAAAAATGGATTGAGGAGGTACTCTAAATTCATCTCTGATGCTTTGCTGAAAAAAAGGACCACTGGTGTCATTTATAAACTAATGGTGTCCTGGAAATATCTCCTCATTAGCATCAATTAGGTTTTAAAAGTATAGATTTCATTACAATATAAATGGTGTAACACAATGGATATCAGGATAACCGTGGTTTTTCTATCTGAAAATGTTTCTGTAGCTTTAATGAAAAAATAAAATCACTGGATATCATGCTCTTTATTCATTCCAGGAAAAAAAAATAAAAATCCACTGATAATCCATAGAGAGGGGTGGTTGTGCGTGTGTGTGGATAATAAAAAGCAAAGTCCTTGCTGCATATTCTGGAAGATCTCCATTTTGGCACACACAAAAAAAAAAAAAAAAAAAAGCAAAATCCTACCTATATTTTTCCCCTTTCCTTGTTCTCTTACATCCTCATAAGAGCCTCCACTTACATCCTCTAAAGAGTCTCCTGTTCATTTTATCTTCAGGAGAAAAAATGTCACATGTTGAGTCACTTTACTTCGCTCCACTAATTATACTTTGTATATTTTTTTTCACATTACAGCCAAGGAGCAGGTTTCTTCTGGTGGCCACATACAATTTGTGACAGAAATGGCATGCTACAAGCAGTAGTGAGGTACATCAATAATAGATAAAGGAAAAGAAGAGGTAAATGTGACATTTTCCTCCTGAGGCTTAAATGAACAAGCCCTGAAGAAAAGTAATGATGGAGTAAAGAGATAATGTGAGCCAACTCTGTTTTGCTGTAGACAAAGAAAAGGGAGGGAGAATAAATCAGTCAGACCTTCCACTCCATTGATATTTCTAGGCTGTATTGAGGACTACTTTGCACAAGATTGTGCCCAACAGACAAAGACCCAAGTTAGGGGAAGTGCAAAGACAAACTGGCCAAAGGGAACACCAGGACGTCCTGTGCCTCACTGCTTCTGTTTTACAGACTCAGGGACAACCTTTTATTCAAGCTATTCAAAAAGCATTAACTCAGAGTCTCACCATCTCATTTGAAAACTATGACATCTTCTTGGAAGTGCAGATTCACAAAAAAAAAATCTTCCTTTTGGTGTAAGCTTAACAGTGATTTCATTGAGTAAATGCCAATTTTTCTACTACATATTGTTAAAAGTAACAAAGAAGTATGCAGAGGAAAGGAGAAAAGAAAGGAGTTCATTGTGCTCAGCAAATTGTACAAAGCTGGGTCTAGAGAGTAGTTCATTTAGCCCTTGCAAAAACATTGGATTGCCTCCAAAACAGAGATTCTACAGACTTTCTTCATGGCAGAGTGTCAATACATCCAGGGAGGTTTGCCTTTCCTGGGAAGAAACAAGCATTTGTCTACTCATTTTATGGTCTTATGAAGACTACTGTTTAGGCTTGTGACTGAGCTGGCATGTGTTATGTGTATGGGCTGCCCTGGCCTCTCATAATTAGTATAGATTCATTAAAGAGATCAGCAGAGTGTGTCCATTCATCAGTATTCCCCCCTCTCCGCACCAATTTTAAGAAATTACATGCCCACCGCCTCTGTTTCCTGTTAAAAGCTCTGAGTTAAAGAGGAAAAGAAGACCCAACTTAAAGGCTAAATGATGGAGGAGAAGTGAGAACCCGCATGGACAGGCAAAACCCTTCTGTGGGCATATCTCACGTATTCCTTTTTGCTATCCCAAGAACCTCAGCTTTGCTATTTGCTGTGGAGATTTTAATTCCTTGTTATTGGAGAATAAACCTACATACAGAGAAAAATAGCATTCATCTTCAGCTAAGATTTCCTGGAGGTTTAGAGGATTCTTAGAAACCTTGCACACCTAGAATCAGATTTTTGTCTTTTGAAGATCTGTTTGGAAATAAATACGAGTATTAAATATTATCTGGGAAGAGTTTGTCTCCAGAGGCTAAAAATAACAAATTTTAAAATGAAAGAATAGAAAAGGTAAAAACAAAACAAAACAACAACAAAAACTGATGCAGAACTCATTTAGCAATACAGTAACACTGACTATGTCCTTGCTTTAAGCTGTAAAAATCTACAACGGCTGTGTCAAAACCCTATCTTGTGGAAACATATAAGTTCTGCTGCCTTTGCTGCTGGTATCACTAAATCTGATTTTTACCACACTGTATGGCAGATGGTAAATTTTCTTTTGTTCAGTGAGAAACAGAAGCCACAGTCCATTCACTAAGAACAGTGACTTGTATGGACATCCATACAAAGGGATCCTTTTGGTTAAATATTTTCTCTCTGAGAACATTCTGTACTATCTTCCTGAGACTGCACTGGGAATTTACATGGTGGCTACCTATTCTCATGGCAAAATTACATGTTGTTTGCCTTGTGCACACACTTACTCACCTGTGTAATATGTTACATTCTCAAAGCTGTAGAAAGAATGAGAAACAGCATAGACATAAACCCATTATTGCTACAGATTTAAGACTGTTGTGTATTCTGTGGAAGCTTTATGACATAAATTAAATGAAATTCATAACCTGAAATTAGATAGAAGGCCATTAAGGAAAGACTGTATTGACTAGGGTTCACGCCTCACATTCTAAGGTAGAACTCATTTTATTTTAATCAAGTCTAACTTATAATCTTGGCTGCAAAACAGCAGAACTAACAGGCAGAATAGGGACAATTTATGATGTTTTAGGGAAGTATCATGCTCTGATTTGAAAATGCACAGAAGTTCAGTGGACTCTTTTTTAAATTTAATTAATGTGACTTCCAGATTGGACCGGTTAATTTAATGATCACCTAAACAAATGACTCTTTATTTTGTGCTAAAGTTCTTAATTTCAGTAATCTGCTCTGAAGCCAAAAGCCACTCAGACTGATATAGTAAAAAAAATTGTTTAATCAAAGGTTGCACATGATGATAAATTGGTATGGCATTTGTTCTTATGCCCTTCTAATGCAAGGAAAAGAAGCAGATTTCTAATCTAGCTGTCCAGTGAGTCTCTCCAGGCCTCTTCTTATTTTACAGGATATTACAGTTAAACAATAATTACAATCAGGCGACACAGAAGGCTGAAAACAACAATGAACAAAAATTGGAGACATTTTAAAACCAAAAGGGTATGTCTAGATAACCATAAGGAGCAGTCATTACCTTACTGAGAGCAAAGTAATAAAGTGTAGTCTTTACCCTACCAATAGCTAAGTAATTACATAAATTATTACCTATGATGAGACTCACAGATTTCAAAAGTATTAGGACTTTCAGTTCAGCACAGAGTGTATACTTGACAATGTGGAAAGGGCAGTGTGAAATGAAAACCAGTGCTGGGCACAAGGATAAGTGGGGAGAAACGCACATTAATGAACATCCCACCATGCCTCTCACACGTCCCCTCTCTCTGCTGGTGTCCCTAGGGCTGGCTGCTATACTGCTGTTGGACCAAGCAGCCATCTGGGGCTGCTCCATGGCAGTGCACGATCTCGTAGGTACAGGGGTAAGAGGGCTGCTGAAGGGCTACAGGGAGGAAGAAGCAGTGAGGAGGGACATGTTCCCTTAGCATCACAGATGCTTTCTACATCCCTGTCTACTTCAGAAATGAGAGTGTAATTCTTTCTTGCACAGTTTTTACACCGTTAAAACCCTACAGAAGAAAACATTGGCCTGACACTTTAAAGGGGTGAAGAATCAGGATTAATATTGAAAAAAGTAATTAGCTTGTAAATCCAGGGTTTGAAGGACCTGTATAATTGCCATATACAGTGTCTGCAGGGCCTATACAAATGTGCAGTATATGGAAACCTTACAACTCAAAGGGAGAAAAAAGAGGAAAGGTGAGGTTAACATGAAATACAGATACCCAAAATCACAGAATCATCTCAGTAGCTCACTCTACTATATTCTGTCATTAAAGACTTATCTGTAGAACAGTATCAGAGCATACTCAGTATGCTTTTTACTCATACAGTATTCCTCACCTGCAACTACTTGATAAAACTTGCAAGGAAAGAAAATTTACCCAAATACAACGTTCTTCAGGAGGGGAAGGGATAAGCTAAGGCATGTCTCTAGAAGCAGCATAAAAATCTGCTTTTGTCATAGCTTAATGCACTAGGAATTTTAATTTTTCTAAAGAGCCCTGTATCTTTAAACGGCCACACCTACAACTCATTTGTCTCAAAAGTTTCGTGAGAATTGTCTCAGTTTATGAACCTTTATGAATTTCTTCATTGCTGCCAAATATTAATTGAAACAATTAACTGTGAAGAACACATGGGTGCAGAAATATTAGCACCACATAATCCTTTCTAGTTAAGAGGTCCTTACCGGATTATTGCAGAAACGCTCTGGAGTTCTAATTACCTATGGAAGTCCCACAAGGTTACTGCAGAACACGGTAATTAGACGCTTGTAATGTAAGGTGTTAGCAGGGGATTGAGGATTTGTGCTAAGAAGCATGGTGTTTTCATGGCTATTTACTATGCAGAGTACCAGAATTTAATGGAATTTGGTGGAAATCTCCAATGACAAATGTAGTTAAAAGGTGGGGAAATATCTTAATATGGACTCAGCAGTTGGTGAGAGGAGACCAGAGATACAACATTGTGATTTTTACACGAACAAAAATGGCATGTGTTAAGATTTTAATGGAATTTTTAAAAATCTCAGTCAAGTAATTTCATATAAAATACATTTGAATTTTTTTGGATAAAATGTTCTACAAGGACAAAAAGTCCATTTAGCCATTGGTCTATAACCAGAAACAAAAATTAGGTCCCTTTCTGTAGTTGACAGCACATAATAAAATGATGTGGCTCTTATTGTGTCCAGAAGCCTTTGATTTCCTTGCTCAAATGACAGTGTTCCCAGTTAAGGGATGGAATTAAAGCAAACACTCAGGACAAGGATCCAGCTTGTACGTCTGACTCTCCAGCACCCAACTATTCTGTTGCAACATCCCATGCAGTACAAGCAATTCAGTATTACTGCCTTTTAACTTCGTCTAAATGTATGCATAGAATACACAGGCAGATTGCTATATAATTATACTAAAATGAAGGGTTAATTTGGAGTATCTCAAATTGAATTAAGTAGCAGTAGAGCAAATTGACACTGACGAACATGAAAGCAAAATGCGGTCCCTAGTGTTCTCTTTTATACAGCTGGGACTAAACGTGATTTTGCAATTCTCAAGCCATTCACATACACCTCTACTGGGAGAGGAGGCGAGCAGAACTTGATGCAAGTCCCCAGGTTTTTCCATCTCCAGCCCTTTATAACTCTGTGAACTGGATATACAAAACTACACATGTAAATTACTAGATAAGACAAGGAAGACAGTGGAGAATCCACCTCCAAATGTCTTAATATCCTACATAACAGTTAATGTACCTCCGTTGATCATGATGGCCAACATTCAATCCGAAGAACCCGTCTTCTGCAATGCTATAGGAAGAGTCTTCCACAGGACTCTCTGTATAAAGGTGAAATCCACCTTTCATAGCTAAGCATGTAGCAATGTTGGATATCCTACATTATTAGAGTGATAATAACGCTGTTTAATTTTCCTTATCCTCTTCTGTCAGTAAAATACTTCTCTCAGCTTTGCATGTCAGACCAACAGAAAGTTTATGTAATTCTGAAGAACATGGAAAACCTAAGTTTTTAATTTTAAAAAGTACATTCCTAATTGTCTATGTATATGCATTTTAAACTTACACATTCTATAGCTATTATACTTATGCAAATAACCACTGAGTTGCACAAATATTATAAGCTTCTTTTAACACACACACACACACATGAATCCATTTAAAACAAAAAATTTAAAAGAATGCTCTAGATAAAACTTTCTCTAATATTTTTTAGCTCCTTCTTTTAATCACGGCAAATATTTTTTGTTATTCTGATTCTGAATGCGTGACCTTTTAACATATCATCTTGCCTGCCTCTGTATATCTTTTGATTTGTGACAACAAGATAACAGTTGCTACTTGCATTAGTTCATGATGGTGACTCATCTCTGGAAGTTAAATCCTGGCTCTTATGATCCTGGCCCAATTAAAGCAAGTTTATTTTGCCATTTTTAACTCAACATTAATTAAGAGCTTGTTACCTTCTGCAGGTCTTTCTAATGAAGCTGGAATGAATAGGGATTGCTGCAGAAGTAAAAGCTGCCAAGATATGAAAATCAATGTGTGTCTGTTTTTCAATGGAATGAGGAAAGAATTCTCTCCTGGGGGGGGTGGGGGTGGGGGGCGGGGAGAGAAATCCACCTGGAATGACAGTTGCCTTTCAGAAAAGCTAACATCTTTCCAAACATTAAAACTGAGTTACAAGCAAAGAGAGAAAGCTGCTGTGTTGCCATCCCTTGCCACAGGACTGAAAAGCTTATCTCTTCTCATTTGATATAAAAATAATGCCAAAGGACAAAAGAAGGGAATGGGGACAAGAGGAGGAATAAGCCAGAATGAATGATGAAATTGCACAAAAGCAGGAGCCAGGCTGAAAGCATGTGTGCCTCCTTTAAGACATGAAGTCACAACAGAAGGATGAGTTGACTAGAAGGTTACTCGCTAACAAATGACCCTCAGTGGCCCAGTTAGGAATCTCAATAAAGTTTTTTTTTCTTTTTTTTTTCTTTTTTTTTCTTTTTTTTTTTTCTTCCCTCCTCATCTCAGGGGAGTAAATATCTCACTTTAAGGAGGTTAGAAAATACTGATGTTTTCACTGAAAGTCACTCCTTTCATCCACTCAATACACATGTGAAAGTTTTGCAGTGTGCTGTTATCTGTCGGTCAATGGGAACAACAGCTCAGTGTGCTTTCCAGGGGACACTGGGAAGTTCTGCTTATTGACGTATTGCAGTATGTCAAGTGTAAACTGGTTTCCTCATTAGTATCTAGACATATCCAAAACTTTCGCATCCTGGATACTGACAGGATGTGACTGGCTAGCAATTTTACCAAGTAACACATTTACACCTTGGGGAAATATCCTTTCATGGTGGATATTGGAAGTGTTAATTGACTTTTTTTTTTTTTTTTTCCTAATAATTGTTGAAACTATTAAGTCTGGAAAAACTGGTGATTTCAAAGAACTGTAAATTAGACATTGGAACATTTTTCAGCCTGTCAACCTATATGCAAAAATCTTAAAAAGTCAATATTTAAACTTCTGTCCTCTGGACTGAATTAATGAATTCATCAATAAGTCAATCATAACTGTCATAATGCAGGATGCCTAGAATCTAATAACATCATATATGTAATTACTACCACAGTAAGTCATTGGGAAGGTAATGCAATTGCCTTTCCCTGCATCAGCAGAACAGCAGAATGGAAAAAAAGCTGAGCTAAAGCTAAGACATTCAGGACACATTTGACATTATGCCTTAGGAGTGGGACATTTTAAAAATGATTTTACTGTGTGCTTTTGATGGTTTCTTCCCTCACTTTCTTGCACTATTTATCCACCCAGTTTCTTAACACTTTGTCTAATTTTGCAGGAGTACAAATTAAAATTATTTTAAGTCCTGTGAAAATAAGCAGGCAAACAGAGGAATGGGACCTTGTAAAGGTCTAAGGTAAAGGTGGATGTGAGAGCTCCTCATGCATTAGGTGGCATAGAATCCTCACTCAAGGCAAGTCTTAGAAAGTCTCAGCTGTGAGAAACATTTCAGTCAGCGGTTGCTCTTAGATATCACAGTCAATTGACCAGGAATCACAAATCCAAGAGAAACCACTCTTCATGATTTCTTGCAGATCATAGCAGAAATCATGGAAATGCCACATCTGACTATCTTCTCCTGCAGCATCAAGAACAAAACCCATCTTCAAAAGCTTTACCTTGTAAAACAGTCTGTAGCAGGACAAGTTCAGATATATATATGGGTACAGGCTTTTGCTAGTGCTGACGTGCTTACTGTCCATTCTCTCAAACAAGCAGCATGGATTTGCAAATGGATTCCTCAAAACTCATTCTGAAAATAGGCATGTATCAAACCAAGTGGAAAGGAATGTTAAATAACAGACATTAGAAAGAGAATAATGAGATTTGGAGAGGGAAATAAAAGAAAGAGAAAAGAGAAAACAAAGAGAAGGTAACACCCCCCTCCCCAAGCCCTCACCCAAAACACCAACCCCCCAAAAATGCACATATGGCACCAAGGAGCAGTGTAGGGGCCTCATTCACCCACTAAGCCACTGGAAATGGGGAGACAAGGAATATATGATTGGGACCCATGCTCTCACAAAAAGAGACAGCTTGACCAAATTAAACTGGGTTGTGTTTCATTCACTCTGTAGGTTCTGACTCATTCAAAGGACATTAGCAACCATAAGGTTGACTGCCAACTGCTTCCCTATTCAGTGTTTATAATTGGAGTGGAGGTGGGAGGTGGTAAAAGCAGGGAAGAGGCATTACAAGGCCAAAGAATAGAGTGAAAGGTAAAGCTGGCCAATGGAGTTAAAAAGAGGGGATGGAAAGCAAATTAGATACCTCATGCTGCCAAAGCAATAAAACAGCGAGAGGCTGGAAAAGAAGAGAAAAGAAAATTGGTGCAGGAATGGAGGGGAAATGGCCCAGTAAGAATAAAATGAGTGGCAGATGGAAGAAAGGAGGATAGGGTCAGGGGCAATCAAAGAAACAGAGCGCAGATAAAGAGAATTACATGGGAGGGAATTAAACAGTGGAAAGACTGTGTCATTACACAGAGGACATCAGGAGATCTAAAGTGACTAAAGGTGAGAAGTTAAACCACAAAGGAGTGGGGGAGAGATAACAGGGGAGAAATAAGGTGTTAGAAACAATGAACTGAAACCATATCCACCACCAACGCTGCAGCAGAAAGAGCAAGCTGAACAGGCAAGGTCTGAGCACGCACTGAGCAGATGCCAAGAAGTGAGACCAAAGGACTTCACGATGCATGTATATTGGCACAACACTAAGATGTTCTAGTCAGTGCTAGATATACCAGCACAGATTCCTTTGAGACTGAATAACTTTATGTACTTTATTTTTTTGTCCTGCAAACAGATTTCCTCTTATGAGCCACGCTAGCTTTTGATCAAGGTGCTTCCTGTACAGCAACCAGCAGGATCGCTGCTTCTGGAGCTCCAAGCTCCTTGCTGCTTTGCAGTTTTGTCTGCAGTTTGCCAGCACCTAGCAACCTTCTGTTTGGATTCTACAAATCCATAAGGTTTGCTCAATCTGGAAACTTGAATTTTGGTACCAAATTCCCACTGACCAGACACAATATAATTTGTGGGGAAAACTAAGTGGTAAAGTAACAGAAGAAATCCTATTTCCAGTTTATGCTCTGAGCAGTCTTTAGATCTCATCACAAATCTAATGTGTAAATGCAAGTTTTAAAATGATTTCAGAAGAAACCTGAAACACATTTGTATAATATTCTACATTGTTGGCCTAAAACATAAGGGCACACAAAACCAAAATCCTCAGGAATCACTTTTAACAGCACAGTTTGAAATAAATAGGTCTTTCCCAGCAGAGAATTCTCTCAGGATCGCGTATGTCATTGATGTTTCCATTTGTCATTAATATTCTTTATACCAGTAAGGACACTATTCAGAAACATCCCATTTCATAACTAAGCCAGACATCCAGATTTCTAATAGAGTTTTCTGCATCTGAAACCCAGTTTCAGAGTCATGGTATTAACAGTTCCCAGCTTCTTCTGTCAGGCACTCTACCACCTTGTACAGCAGAATCTGTTATATCTGTACAGTATTTTCTCCTATAACTGACATCTGAGGTAAAAGAGGTTCTTTCCCAGACGTGAAGGATTTTATAAGCATTATCAGTAATGCAGTTGATTGCATTTGCGGAAAATGCTCAGCCATTTACAGTGAAGAAACAGACAGATGCCATGCTGATCACTTCAGACAGCACCAAAGGACTATTAGAAATGGGGTCCTAATCGAGCTATTGTGACCCATTTCACTTCTAATAACTGTTATCTCTTTGTGCCCTTCAGCAGGGTTTCCAAGATGCTAGCCATCAGAGCTTAACAGCCATACAGATTCTCACTAGCCAGCAAAATTAGATGACAAAATAATTTTCTACCAAGTTTTCCCTGTGCTTATATTTATCTCAAATGTAATTCTCACAGTACCTATTGGCATTGCAGTTCTGCTTCTGATCTTCACCTATGTTCAGTGACTCATCCAGAACATGTCTAAGTCTCACAACTTTATGCATTCTTTGATTCATCTCCTTGTGTATTTTTCAATGTCCTGTTCACTGAATCTTCTGCTTTTAAAACACTTTCTGGAGTCTTCTAAGATGCATCTTGTTTTCCATTAATTTTTTTTTTCTTTAACTGTCTTTTTCACTTCTTGTAGGGATTCAAGCTTATTATAGTAAGGACCAATAAAGTTCCCTTTGAGCTAGACTAGCAAACAAACCCTTGCTTTTAGTAAACTAGATAGGTCATAAGTGAACAAGACACACATGAAGAAGTGACAAGACATAACCATCACATGGAGTTAACATAGAAAAGTGTCATTAAGAAGGGACAAAATAAAAAGAAAAAAAATGAATGGCAAAGTGAGCCAGAAGAAAATGTGAATGAACTCCTAGGTGTAAGATAAATCAGTGGGCAGCTGTGGCATAAATCAAAGAGGGAGGCTTGAGAAAACAGACATGCAGCACTGGGGAGAGAGATTCAGCAAAACAGCTTTCTGAAAGGCCCCTTCAGTTTCTCAGAGTAGGCAAACTGGCTTGTACACCTCCGTAGCTTTAACCCTAAAGTGGAGATTAAAAGTGGAGAGAAAACAAGTATCACTTACACTGCAACTTTCCCTAAAGTGGGGTAATCATCACCTCAACAGCATTTTGACCCTCTGAAGAGTATGACAGAAGGAGATACTACCAATTTTATGTCTTCTCCCTTCAGCCAACAGTCTGCTTTTGACTTCTATAGCTCTTTCTACTGGCTAGAGTCCCTTCTCCATCTTTCCTTTATGTTTAATTCTCTTAATCTCTAATCTTACCTTTATTCGTCTTCCTATCGCTACCTGAGTTTTACATTACATTGTATTATATTCCAGCTAAAAATATGGATTTAAAATATATAAACAAATGATGAGTAAATGAACAGAACAACAAAGGAAAAAAAAAAAAAGACAAAAAAAAAACCACCACATTTTTCCTCTCAGGTAAAGAATACAAAAATACAAGTTAAAGAAATAGTGAAATATAAAGGCAGAAATTCCTGCAGTATTCAACCCACCTGCAGAGTATGCATGCTTTACATTATGATGTCAAATTTTTATAGTATCTTACTAGTCAGTGGTTCATTTTTTTCTAGTGTAACATAAAGAATCATATTCAAATGATTTTATTTGCAGTTGCACAGAAATATCTAAAAGGAAAATCTGACTTCAGTAAATGAAGTAGCCAATTTCTGACAATTTCAGTATGGCAATTTCTGACATCTCCTAACTTCTAACTCAAAAGCTATACTTATCTATACGCATGTGTGAGTACATACACGTTATATTTGTATGTATATGCATATTAATAATTCATATAAATATTTGTGTTTATATAACATGAGCATAAGGAGTTTGTAATGGATAAAATAAACAGTGGCAAATCTATGAGGGAGCTATGCAAGTCATCCTAAGTGAGCAATATTAAGAGATAAAATCCCATCATTCATCCTGTATTTGATATATATTTTACAAATACATTCCTATAAAAATTTTAAAAAGAGTTTTACAAATTTTATTAGGATTATTTTTCACATCCATCTGCTTGTAAAGGCAGGCTCCCTTAGTACTAAGACTCCAACTGTAGAGGGCCCCGAGGGAGAGGAATAGTATAATTTTTTTTTAAAACCTCTCAAATTATGCAAAGCAGATTTCCAGCATATAAAAAGTGTCATAATCTTAAAGTCTGCTGTGAGCTAAAACTATGTACCAATGGAAATCAAGGACTCTTCCCTGACTAAGAGCGTAAAGTTTCCATTTTCATTCCTTAGATTTACAAGATATCTCTAATCTGCACAGCCCCAGCACTGAACTCTGCCCAGCTCAGCTCTTCAACAAATTTAATTTTTAGCAGTGTTTATGCAAATTCTGTGAAGACAAAAACATGAACAAAGAAAATGTTTCTCTTGCAAGAAGTACTAAAAACTGTGCAATTTGATATACCCCAGAAGCCTGGAATTCTAACCAGGCTCCAATTAAAGCCTCATCCAGCAAGGGCAGAAGAGCTGGTCAAATTTGCTACAGCTGCCTGTAAACATATTATGTATAAATGATCATCTAGTTAATCTGTGTGGCATTATACAATGTGACACGGAACCTTTTCAGGAGTCAAACTGACTGAGCAGGGACACAAATGAACCTGCAAAGGGTGGTATTTGGGAGAAGTCAAACACACAGAATTTACCACAGAACCTGAGATTAAATTTATTTTTTTTATATACAGGCTACCAACATGTATTATAGATAACTCTGACTCTATATAAATGTGTTAGTTTATACACACGGAAATGGAACAAATGTTCTGGCAGTAAACTTTTCAACTTTGGCTTCAACAAAATAAGTTAAGACTCTTAGAGAAAGCAAGTTTGTGAGGGAAAATTGTGTCAAGAAGCCTGGAAGATTTTATATCTCCAGGGGTAAGATGAAAACTCTATTACGCCCAATAGGTATAATATATTTACATTGCAAAGTCACTTTTCTCTAGCCACTTGCAAGGAAAAGAGGACTTCTAAAATAAAGTAGAAGCCTCATTACAATTTAAGAACCCACAAAATCTGCTTAAGAGAATTGTCTTCCAAGAATACATGCTTAAACACGGAGGAATAAAGTAATAGTTCATTCTTAAAAGCAATCACTTTGGTTGTAATCATTTTCTGCTTTCAGTTGTAATAACTTTATTATTATATATAGACATTTAATATGCAGTAGGGTGACTGGATTAGAACTACAATGGAAAGCTATTCAGTAATGGATTGAAAAATTCAGGAAAGTTGAACTGATTTGTATCTAAAGAATTGTCAGAGTAAGATTTAGCTGACAGTTAAATTTAGCTGATAAAGCTAAATACCGTCTTAAGATGTAGCTGTGCACTTGAATTGCATTAGCTTTCCAAAATAAAATTATTGTCATGATGAGGTTAGATGATAGAAAGTGAAAGTGAAATATAGATATTTATACACATATGTAACTTGATAGCCAGGGATCAGAAGCATCAATCTAGGGTAACCTTAGTGCATTCAGTTCATTTTATAAATACTCATACCAGCAGAACAGCAAGTTGAATCAGGACTACTCTTCGCAGGTGCAAATCATTACACTCTGCTTGCATTTGCCCAAATTTCTGGGTGTAAGTCTATGTCTACATGCTGCCAGATCAGCAGTTTGTAAGTGGGTGGCTGAAGCAAGCCAAGATTTCAGTGTTATCTCTTCCAGATTTTTCCGGTACATTAGTATACACTTTCTGGCTGCAAACAATAACATACTGTATATGTCATATTGTTAGTACTATGCTTTAATTTCAGATGTAAAACTGCCTCTCAAAATAGAGTGAAGAGTGAATTAAAAAAGAATGTCATAATACAAGAGCTGTGAGAAACTAGAAAAGACAGAGGAACATATTTTCAGGTTGCTTGGATATATCACAACATATGGTCTAGAGAACATTTTATACTTACAACATCCCCAAAATAACGAATTGTCATTCATAAGATTCTTCCATGCTTTTGAATTCTAAAGATCAGAATCTTATCTCATTTTCTCTTTATTGTTGGCATAAATCCACATATTCCAATAGCATCCAAGATGAGATATTTAATTTATTAAAGAAAAAGTCTTTGCTTTTCTGGTCTCTGTGTGCTCCCCACATCCACACAGGCTCACCAAAACCAAAGTTTTCGTAATATGGAGTATTGTGTTACTGGGCTGAGTTCACTACAGAGAATTTCAACGTTAAGATTAAAATCAAACACTGTTCCTCATCCTAGGTACTTTCCAATTCCAAGATATAAATAACTAGCCTTTTGAGTTTTGGGGAGAAGGACTTTAAACTTTGAATAATTTTAGCTTAAATTTTCAAATACTGAGATTCATCCACAGCTCCCATTATTTTCAGTGGGAGATGAGTAGCAAAATCTCACATTTTAAATACATGTAACTCCAGTAATTGTAGAATGATAAATATCCCTTTAGAACACTGAGACACTGAGGTTTATTAAGATTTCATATAAAAAGAAGCTGAAACTTTCAGTTGCAACTTTATGTTGCTTTCAAATGTTTAATCTATGAGGTAATATGAATTACTTGGTACTTTTAATTACCATAATTAAAGGAATAATCATCTTTCGGAAAACAACTTAGTCGCACATCAATCCTCATTTCTAGAATATCAGAAGCATGAGTAAAAAATTTCTTATGTTACATATAATATCACTTCAGTTTCCCTACTCTCCTGTCAGTCTGTACAAACTGATTATCAACAGCTTTTGGCTGCTTTGAGAGACATGGAGGAAGTGACCTTAACACACCCACAGCAGGCATAGGAGGATTGCACTAGACTTAGTAAATTCTCCTAGTGCAAGATGAACAGAGGCTGTCCTGAATTTCATGGTCGTTGAACGCTCCCCCTTAAGCAACTTGTAAGGCGTCTGGAGAACAAACCTGGCATACAGCTGGCCTGTACTAGAGAAATTCTGTTCCCTTCCCAAATTTTAGTTAATGTCTATGCTCCAGTATGGCTAAAATGAGAGCACAAGTTAGAGCTTCCTAGGTTTGCTCGAAGTTTGGACCTTGCTATTTGCACCAATTCAGACTGTCTTGTGTTGCTTCAGTATGTAGTTATAGAGCGTGAGATCTACCCAGTGTCACATAATCTTTCAGTTCTATACACGCCTACCATTTTGTAAACACAATTAGAATTATATGGATGAAATGGGAGCTGTATTTTCTTTTTTTTTTTTTTTAACACCATTAGCAACCTGGATTTTATAAGTCCAATATTTAAATAGTAGATCTATTACAGAATTCTGCTTAACTGGGACTTAGAATTAAAAGCAGTAGAACAAAGGAGGAAAAATGCTTTCATGAGCTTCATCCAATAGACGAAATACACTATTATGCTTTCTGTGCATCTGGATAGCCATACAATGTATGAGGGGTTGAAATTACTTTTGAATACCAGAAACAATGTGTTTTTCAGGATAGGAAGTATTTCCAATTATGTTGTAAAAATGTAGGGAAAATGGGTTTATTTAGAAATACTAAAGCAGTTCAGTGAATTAGTCCAGTTTGATGACATTGATGCTATCCAGCAATGAGCTTGTTGCTCAAAAATTCCCTATCCAGGAAAGTATGCAAGCCCAAACATAAATATAAGCATCTGAGTAACAACTGGGTTAAACAATTGCTGCTAACTATTTATGTTCCTATGCACTGCACATTATCAATATTCCTTCCATTGGTGAAGGACCAATGTTGTTATCAAGCAGTAGCATATAGAGACTCTTCTGAAAAGAGGGGGAAAGGAGTGAACTAAAGCTCGCTTGCAATAAGCACGATGGCTGACTGTGGAGGAGTCCTATGTAACCCACAGATGAAACAGAGAAATGGAGACAGAATGATATAAGAGATCTTGGTTACAATGCCTTCCTCCAACCTATTGTGGAAGTATCCAAATGAGTACAAGAGATTAGGCCCTTCAGGGGCAATATTTACTATAGGCATAATGTTAGTGTTTTGTCCTCAGCTTTTGGATGTTGCTTGGTTGATCGGAAAATACTTGCATACAACATGCCCATAAATCCAGACAAAGTCAGGAGGAAATAAGGTGGCAATGGATATTTTTCTTTCTTAAGCAACATTCTACAATTGTTTTGATAATGAATATAGTCTAAATGTTAATAGTATTTTGCATTTGTGGAAGTATCCTTAATTTACTTTGTAGGAAAATGCAATTTCAAGAAATTGACTCTTTGCACAATTCCTCTTGACTAGATTTATTATTATGAAAATAACTCTACTCCTCAATAAATAGGATAAACATACCACTTGTAAATACTTCTGATCTAAGTATTTTCTCTTGAAAATTCTTTTTAGCCTTTTTAAAAAATATATAATTTCCTGAGGAACTTCTGTAGCACTTAAAAATACAGAGTGAATACAGAGTCATACCAAGTAAATTCAGAATAGATTTCATGATATGGATACTACTTTATGAACTCCTGAATAAAGGAAGAGACACACAGCAAAAAGGGTACAAACTGATGCAGGAAGGAACATACACTAGTAGAAAAAATAACTCATTATGGACTGATAGATACACTGTCAAAAAATTAAGTATTTTAATTCAGACAGATATATATCAGACATTCAGTTCTCTTGCTAGTAACTAATTATGGTGAAAGTATGCAATTCATTATTCATACCATTGTAAGAGAAAACTGTCATGTCTATTGCAAAGACATTAGGCAGCTCCTAACCTTAACTGTGATCTAGCTTTTAATAACTGCTGAATAGAATTAGTCTGATTTATTACTGGCCTCAAAACTCCTATTCAGAGGTGTACCATCTACAAACATGGCTGCTTGAACTTCATTGCTTATCTTTCCGTTGAGTAAGGAAGATAGCTATTCTAAAGGAGAATAAAACCTTTAGAGAAATACTGGAGCACTAGATAGCAAAGCAGACAAAACTCAGCATTTGCTAATAATATTTGTGCATTCTCATGATTTTTTATTTTATTTTTATTTTTTAACTCTGACATTCTCGAGCAGAACAGATCTGTATGGAAAGTCATAAAATTCACACTACTTACCCCAGAGGCTGGAATGACTTCCTTCACAAATAAATAATTAGGCAGATTTACAAAACGCACATTATTTTCCCAAGTGACTGGAACGGCTCCAAGAGATTAAATACATAATTAGGTAGTTTTTCTAAAATGCTTATTATTTACCTGAGAGTCTCATTGCAGACTCTCTGGTAAATACTGTCTCCCTGCTAGCAGTTATTACCAAAAACGCCTCCATAATTTCCAGCCTTCCTCCAGCAGTGATATAAACAGAGGATATTACTTGGGGCAATGGATCATGACAAACAAAATCTGACTGTGCCAGCCAGCCTATTTAACTGACAAGCTGAGCTTCTTTTGTACCTGGCATTGTACTCTTTCATATTACAAACAGAGTAGAAAGAAAACAAAAGGACTTTTCAACTTTCTGGTACTTTAGTTTGTGTTTAAACTAGCCAGAAATCCTGCCAAAGGCTGTGCCTATGTGTATTTATGCGCATGCATGAATATGGAAGAGAGAAAAAAAAAACACACACACAACCAAAATCTATTAACTACTCTTCTTTCTGGTAAGGATAATGGAGGAAATATCAAGTGTTAGCCATAAAACAAGTAAGCAAGCCCAGAAGCCCTATATTCCTTCTGACATGGGATTTTCTTCCCCACGCAGCTGTCTTGGGACATCAGAGAGGACAGTGCTTCATCTGTAAATACTGCGATGGCTTCTCACAGCATCATGAATGCAACAAGTGCCTGAGAATATTCCCGCTCACAAGTCACTAGCTGGTGTCTACACAGCACAGAGACAGGAAAAAAAAAGGTCAGCCAATAGACCTAACTGACTCACCTATGCACCAACTGCCCTTTTCCTAGTGATCACGGACAATAAAACTGATCCACAAAAGTGACTCTTTTACATTACTTTGATCTGCCCAGAGTCCTCATTGCTTTGTGGTCCTTACAGAGGAGATTGAGAGTGACTGGAATGTCAATCAGAAAAACGAGGGCAGGAGGAGACAGAAAGGCACGACAAGGTGAGAAGGAAAAAAAAAAAAAAAAAAGGACATGAGAATTGAAGAGCAAGAGAAAAAGAGATGGAAAAGATTCAGAGGGTAAGACAATAGCATTTGTGATCAGCAAATAATGCAAAAAAGATGCCCCCCCCCCCAAAAAAAAAAAAAAAAAAAAGATACTGGCAGCAAAGGAGGGAAAAGAAGATATTTTGCTTATCAAAAAGGAAGAAAAAAGGAAAAAAAATTGTTAGAAGAAATAAAGTAGAATGATGATAAGCTTATTCTTCAATTAAAAAAAAAAAAACAAAAAAACCACAAGAGACAGAAAACTTAATGGTAGACTTTTACTATGTATACCTTTTTCATTATTTTTTCCCAGTAAGGTGTTTCACGTTTCTAAACCTTTTTTTTTTTTTAACACCTTCATCTAAGCTGTTTGTGGTTTTACACATATGTAAGATGAGTTCATGGTCACAAGCAAATATCCTAAATGGGGATGACAATCTCTTCAGAATTCTAATTTGATGCTAATAAAGGAAAATTCTGGCCTGGATACTTGGGCCATTTCAATAAAATTCGTAACAGTAAAAGTATTCTTGAAGCACTGGTGAGTGTCTTGTGCAGAGCGAGCCACAAAGCTGAAGGTGGAGTAGCTGAGATGTGCACTTAATGACGACAACTACACACTTTGCCAGATCATTGCTTTTATAGCAGGCACATCATTTTTTTATGAGGTTTAAAAAAGAGATATCTAGGGCAAAGGGAGACAGAGAAAAAAATGGGCTCTGACAGGCAGATAGTTTGTGACTCTGATAGCACACCACAACACTACTAGATGCTCTCATCTTCAAAGATAATTATTCCCATGACAGTCTGACTTCTATTACAAATAAATAGATTATAGGATGCATCTTGGTGTTTCAGTTTAGGCGTGCCAATGGCATGTAACACATAACATTTCACATATGCATTCTTTTGAATGTTGCTGTATTGGCACTTATTATTTACTGTTGAAATTTATTCATGAGCTTTTGCAATAAAAAAAGTACTCAAAGCTATTGGTAGGGAATGTTGGAACACTGCTTGGACTAAACCTGCTAGTGAAGGAGGCAACTAGCAAGGGTCTGGCAAGTTTCACTTCCTTGAGCATTTCAATAACAGCAAAGTGATAGGTGAACCTCCTTTGCCCCCATTTTCAAGTCATTTAAACAATATGTAAGTAAAATATAAGTTCCACTGTCATTCTTAACAAACTGTCTCTCTTCTGCTTTTTATCCTTTACCTTGGCTATGATTCAGATTGAATTAAATACTAGGAAAGTTCCTTTTTAGAAGGTGTCTCTGATTTTCTCCAGCCATGCTATCCACCTAAATTCTGCAAATTGCGATGATAGTGTCCTTACACATATTTAAAGGGTAAAATATAAAGCACTGCAGTAAATACAGCGGTATTAAATGTTCTGGCAGAAGCTATTGTCCTGTTACTTTCACTGAAATAATGAAGCGACTTTATATTTTAGAATTGGAAAGTGAAATATAAACACTTCTAAACTAGCCCAAATTTATCAGGCAGCAAAGTAAAAAAAAGCTAACTATAAGCCTCTGAATAATTTCTTATTAAGACCTTACTAAAACCCACCATCTGCTTAAACACATTTTTTTTTTCT
The DNA here is from genome assembly GCF_040182565.1 of Anser cygnoides. Lineage (NCBI taxonomy): Eukaryota > Metazoa > Chordata > Aves > Anseriformes > Anatidae > Anser > Anser cygnoides. The sequence goes on along the minus strand of NC_089875.1, from coordinate 49,652,984 downwards.
TAAAGACTCTTATTTTCAAATAAACTACTTTGTTATCATACAGTTGACAAATCTGTGTAAGTAATAGTGTGATAGTTTAGTATTTTATTGTAATAGCCTGTGAACCTGCAATCCAAACTTACTTAGACCACTACCTGTTCTCATGGTCTTCTCTCAACTACCTGTGTTCAGTGCCAGTGCTCTATCTACCCACTTTGTGTAATGTCGGTTCCAAAGAGTCCAAAAAAAAAAAAAAAAAAAATCACAAGCAGATAGATTACAATTGCAATATCCAAGGACCAGTTCTTGAAATTGGCCTATGGTACCAAGTTCTAAGTGAAAGTACTGAAGTATCATGGTCAATACCTGATGCATCACATCGGTTTAGAGACTGACAAAATGCAATGTGCAGGTGCTCAGATTTCGTAAACATTTTATTTTTAGTTCGTTTGAAAGGACCTTAGTTAGTTTGAAAGGACTTTAGTTTAAAGCACTGAAGATTGCATCTCAGTGGCATTTCATCAGTGGAAGTGGCAGCATGTTGTTCCACCCTCACTTTTAATTTCCACAAAGTGCTTTAGCTATGAGGAGGAAGTTTGATTTCCATGCTTACAAGGTCATTTGTTACATTCTTAGGAAAGAGAACCAGGCTATCAATTGACAGCAGCTGACATGATGTCTTTGGGAACATGAACACAGATTCTCCAAGGACCAGAATGAGGACACCAAGTTGTTGCCTACAGACCTACGTTTCAACCATCACCAATTTCAGCCACTGCTATGGTGGCCTGTATTTGAACCCGATACAGAATGAAAATTTCCTTACTAAATAATACACCTTATCCCCGTTCCGCCATTTCTTTCTTTTCTTTAAATATATCTCTGTAGAGATAAAATATATTGATGTGCAGTTTGAACCATGTTACTTTTTATAACCCTCACTTGCACCTACATTGTGCAATCATTTGGCACATCTGCTATATCAAGAACAAATCTGATTTAAGAGTTTTAATAAGAACTTGCATCAATAAATTATAACAGATTGGTGATTAGTAGTATTATTTATATGCAATATTTTTGTACCTCTTATAATGCTGATGTCTGCTTCACGGGGATTAATTATTTTCATAATTTTGTCTAAGTAGTAATATAGAAAATGTCAAAAAGAAAATTAGATTTTCACTTTCCAGACACAGAAATTTAATTAAAGCCAACTCCTTGTTGAAAGAAAATGTCCTTAGCTGGTTCTGTGATGTGGCAGCAGCTCTACATGCTGCCATGTGGGAGACCAAAGCTCAGAAAGTGACTCGGGGAATATTAATCACCAGGCTTCAGAGACTAAACACATGCTGAATGTGCCACAGTTGGTCCCAGCAACTTATTTATGGAGTATATAAGGTAGCAGACATTAATGAATTCTTACAAAGGCTGCTGCTTGCAGAACCCACCTTAGAGATGGTGCTACACTGAAAGAGACCCTCTGCTCAGATACAAACTGATCTCTCAGGAAATCTGCAATTATCCAAGCATGAAGGGTCAGCTTCTCTTCCTGCTATTCTGAAAGTACAAGCTAAACTTCTCAAACACATTCCAGCTATAAAAATTAGTATCTTCTACAGTTCGTTGGACATTTTCAGGACAAACACCCAGATGTCTTCAGTCTGTGGAAGAATAGTTCACATGTAAACCACTGAACTACTGTGATTAAAGGCTAAATTCCCAGGCATATGAAAATGTGAGAGAAGCTGGAGGCATTATTTCACCGTTTTATCCAACCTCCTTCTTCAGATCTTTTTTCTTTCGTTCCTTGAATAATCACCAACATGTCTTAATGCATGTCTCAATTGGATGGAGGCTTAAAAGTGACTCAACCCAGTCAAAGGTTGTTATACCCACATCAAGTGATTATTATCAGATAAACCACTATAGGCAGAAGCACTTTCAGTCAGAACGAATATCCTTCATTTCCAAAGATAAATCACAGCTCTCACTGACCCCAGTTGAGACAAAAATTCACCTCCACTTCAGCAGGAAATAGTAGTGAAAGACAGATATCTACTGCCCATATTCTGCCACTGTTTCAGTATGTGTATTTTACATTGACACTGGGCAACTTTTTCTATATGAAAAGAAGTCTGCTTTGAAAGATCATTCCTAGTTCCTTTTAGAGCCAATTAATTTCTAAGCAAGATTTTTTCATTATCTCTTGCCCTTTGGTATTACTAACTGGAACGAGCCTACATGCACTGTCATCTCCATGTAATTTAAAAATTAAATATATTTCAGCAGAAGAACTAGTAAGAGATAAGGGAGAAAAACACCTATGGTAAGAAAGCTCATGCTGAATTTAATTATGGCAACTCAAAGAATCATGTGGTATGATTTCACTGTAAGCTGTTCCTGGAGAAGAATTCAATGCCTGCCTCAAGCATGTCAAGCTCCACTTGTTCTGAAGATTTTGAGACTGTTTAGATATGGAGTTGGCAATCTGCTGTTACAGAAACAGAGCAAAGACTTGAGGGGACAAATCTCAGATGTTGCAACTTGAACTTCAGTCAACACTGAAAATAGACATGAAGGAGCTTTTGTGACTTTCAGCCATGTCCTTTGTGCTAGACTCTTGTGCTTCTGCTAGTAAAGGACCACAAAAAAATTCTCGATACACTGTTGGTTCATGTTTATTTTATGCTCACACTAAGAGGAGAATGTACATTTAAATTTAAATTTTAAAAAAGTTCTTCAGGAAACCACTGCAAATTCAATTACCCCTTGAAAGTAAAAATCTGATTTATCTACATGCTTTTGGTTCACTTCTCTGGTAAAGTCTGGTTGGAATAAACTTACAGTTAGTGGAATAAGGTTAGCTTCACCCACTAGATCAGGGTAGAAGGCAGTCTAGCTGTATTATCTGATAAACTTTTGACAATTTTTAGAAAGAATGCGGTGATGTGGATGACCTTTTGTCAGTAAGGCTCTCTCCTCCAGGGTGCTGCACAGATCTCTGCCACTTGTTCTGTGCACATACAGTATTATAGAAGAAATCACTTCTCATCTTAGTCTATTAATCAAGAGTCTGTAGAAAGTTAAAAGAAAGGAAATCAGAGGAATCTACTTTTAAAACATATTAGAGGTGAAAAAAGAAGCAATATGTTCCTAGGAAAAGCACTGTAAGAAGGGTCACTGTACCTGGCTTCCAATACAAACTCAGTAAATGATCTCTTGTGTAACCTCTAGCTGACGTGTCACTTCTGCTTCTCTTCCCTTCTTTTGCCACTCAGATGGTAAGCCCAAAGGGACAGACATTGCCTCTTACTAAGAAATATAACTAACATCTAAGTCAATGCAGTATGTTCAAAGTACCATAACATGAATAATAAAGAACTGTGATTGTATGAATGTCAACAGGAAGAAGGGAAACCTCTCGCTAAAAGTGCAATGCAGACATATCAGGAATTTGCCTTAGATGAGATAAAAGCAACAGCACATCATTTTCATACAATATTACTTTTGTGAAAAGCTCAAAATTATTTAAATTTTCTTTCATTGCTTCTAAGAAATTTAGAGTATCTTAAAAGGAACGATAAATTGTTAAGGAAAGATGGTCATCTCACTATCTCATTGTATAATCTTTCATAGTTTGCTCTTTCTTCTCTCATCTTTCTGCCTCATCTAGGAAATAATAATTTCAGTCATAGTGCTGATATGGCAGAATCCTCCCCACCCAAAGAAGGATCTGTTTTCTGGTGAGACATTTTCAGTGATCAGTCTGTGAGTTTAGCTTGAACTGACAGAGTAGAAGCCCTCTGTATATCAGCAACAGATCACGAAATTCTCACTCTGCCTGACCTATTGATGATTTTATTTACAGAAAGAGTAAATACTTATTCTGCCCATAATACACAGGGAAGATATGGTCAGAATTAATGAGTAGGCTGAACATCTAAATTATTTTTACATAGGGAAATGATCTAAGGTTCACTGTTCATCAAACAAATGCAGGAATGTATTAGCTTGTATAATCTGCTTTTTATGAAGAACTTTCCAGGAATGAGAGGATAAAAAGGTTTTGTTTTTCTACAGTGATGCCCTTCACCACAGCAGTCCTTGCATTCCCTCTGTAGAAGGAATAACCAGCTTACACTGAGGACAATGAGATGAGGACAAGTAGGCATACAAGCCTTCCTTAGCCTAGATAGTAGAGTTCAGCCAGATCCATGGGAAATTAATGACAGAAAACATCCAGGAAAGATGGGGAAAAAAAGTCAGTTATTTCCAAATGCCCTTCCAAAAGATGCTCAGGTATCCCTTTAAGAACATGAATAGAGAGCATGGTTGCATATCTGCATTTTCCCTATCATGGGCAATACTGGAAAACGAAAAACACAGCTAGAGCTGTCACCACAAACACTCTGAGAACTGTAATTGCTTGTTTATTAATTCCTTGGAGTGGAAAAAGCCTCTCCTAAGTTGTACAATATGTAAAGAATAAAAAGCATTTTTCCAGCCTCCTACGCCTGCTTCTGTATGCTCAGATATTTCATACAAACAAGAAATTACAAAAAGTTTAAAGCTGTCAGGAATTTAACATAATGTGTCTGCTTTCAATCTCTCGTATTTTATTATTCTAATAGTAAAATGCCATTTCCTATGTTACTTTAAATACTTTTTAAGCAGGAGAACACAAATTGCAGAAACTGTTCCTGTATTGAGGCTTCATACCAGGTAAATCCTGTTTCTTGTGTTAACTGCTGCACTCTTTGATTTTAGACCCACTGTCTTCCTCCTCATAATATTCTTGAGAAGGCTCTGTTTGTAGATCACAGACCGCCACTTTAAAATCCCTTGCACAGAAACACACACACCTTCCTAAATGTAGCAGGGATTTTGTCTATAGCAAAAAAGACTCAAACAGACTAGTTGGAGCAATCAAATCAAATGTGGCTTTCCTCCTTCCTTTACTTGCAAACTTTGCTTTGACTGTCTATTTATTCTCCCCTTTTCTTTTTGGGTACTACAATTTTGAAAGATGATTCAGAGATTCACCACTGCTTTGACATCCTCCACAGGAATAGAAACATCCCTGTTAATATACAAATAGAATCTAATGGGGATAAAAAAATAAATCTTAAAACATACGCCTCTTTTATCATTCCCCAGCAACTTTCTTCCAATGGAATGTGGCTCTTTAAGCAGTTTGTTATACTTTAAAGCTATTGGTGGTAATTTCACTCATTTATTTATATATATGCGGTAAAATGAGATTACTTCCAGATACAATAGTGCTTTACAATCATCAGGAGATCTGCATTGTTTATCCAGATTCATTTAAAATACATCATGTATATGACTACTCATAAGAAATAAACTGATGCAAAGACATTTTTGTAAAGTGCCTACAGCAGTGCAAAACCTTGCCTTTCCTTGGCCTCGCCAACTTTCCTTCTCCCAAAGATCCATGGAAGTTTATTTTACCCTGGGGACTAAGACCCCTAATGCTGTAATGCTATTTTAAAAGTGAAACAGTGATCATAAGAATGTGTAATACAATGGGGTAATACATTGTATATTTGTATACAATTCCTGCTTCAAGGTAATGCTATGAGATTCTTTGCCCTGCACAGTAACTAAATAACCACAAATGATCTTTCATGCATATGCAAATCTGTTCCTCTAAGCACCTTATTAATTATTTCAAAGATACTTGGAGGTCACCACTCATGGAAATTTCTATGCATGAAGCCTCATTAATACAAGACACCACACAGCGAGATGGGATAGATTTTTGTTGGCATTTAACAAGGGCAGAGAGAGTATAATCTGTAACGTTTACTTTTTTATTCTAATGACCGATGAAATAGAGCCAGCTTCTATCCATAAGTCCTCTTTCTGAGCTGATACAGTGGGTTTGAACCATGGGGCTGCTGCCACAATTTTCTGAGAAGCTAATCCTATCAATGTACCAGAGTTACTGTGCTCAGAGCTGTAGTTCTCCCATGCTGACTGTTCTCAGCTGGAGTATCACTGCTGGGCACTAGATTAGCAGCTAAGCACTAAGGAATTAAGAATTTTGTTCTTTGTCCAAAAATCTCAGCAATGACACATTCTGTATAGGAATGCAGCAACGTTATGGCATTATCAAGGTGATATATCATAGCTCCTCAGATGGGATAGCCTTCTGAACACATACTATCTTCTACATAATTAGGGTGAATAAGAGAAAAAGAAAAAAAAAAAAGAGAGAAGCAAGGATAGAACCCCACAGAATACCTGAACGCAATTACAAAATGCACCTTCTGGCATATATGTGCCAGGAAGCAAGATATTAAACATACTTGAGAAGCACTATTTATGTGCAATCCCTAGATCGTTTCCAGCTCAAGTTATCATACATATGGGATAACACTGATCTTGTCTGTCATAGTGACCCTTTGCTGTAGCAGCTGTTGTTTATTTTTATTCTGTTGTGTGTGTGGTGCTTTCACCTCTAGATTGATCCAATAAAAGATATAAAAATCTTGTTATGTTGGTACATTCCCTTGATAAAAATTTGGAACAGTGAGTCAAATGTTAATGGAAACTGCAGGCTATGTTCATTATGTTATCTCTATTTTTCAAAAACACTAGAATGAACACAACTAATTGGAAGTGCAAAAAATTTAAATAGGCTTAATTACAAAACTAAACTTTCTATAGTTCTAGGGCAATGTGTGCACATATGCCTTTAAAAAATGGGCTAGATTTTAAGTAAATTAACTATTATATGAAAACAGAAAATTGAAATCACTTTTACAGCATACAAACCCAGAATACTAGTATTTTCTGTTCAAGACACCATGAATACCACTCCAGCATTAGTTTGTAATGTTTAAAAATATATGAATTAATATAGACTAAGATCTTGATCAGTCTGTGTCACCTGGTCGCCTACTACAACATAAAGCTCATTACAGTAAACACGACTTTGTTTTGTATTCCTTTTACAAGCAGGCTTAAATCAAGATCCAACCTTTCAATAAAGCTCAGATCAAATATATTTCGCTTTGAGTCAAGCACTGTTAGAGGTAACGTGTATTAAACCAACATTGCCACAATAAGAAAGAAAAGTAATTTCTTGGCAATGTCCCATGGTATTCATTCCTATCAAGAGGAAATAATTTTAGGCTTCACTGAGGTAATTAGAGCAGGCTGTGTCAAACACTGCTTTATCTTCCTCACATGTAAATACAAACTGCAAATTGCAGTTACAAAAACAAAGATTGTGAACTGTAGACTGCAAAAATGCAATCTTACACTATTCAGTAGGAGTGCCATGATAGGTAGAAAAGCAAATCACATGATACTGTTCTGAATGTTTCTTAATTGAATTCATTGGTGATGAAAGCTGCTGAATCCATAGCTATGAAGGAGGCTAAACTGATTTGTAGTGGAACAGTAAGAGCACAGGGACTAGCAGCTCAAGCTTTCTTCTTCACAGGTGTGGAACTCAGCCTCCTGTCCTTCTCAAATGACAAAAGGTAACTTTTGATCAGTTCCTAACTCAAATAAAACCAAATTCTACAAACAACCAAACCGCTCGCACACCAGAAAGCTGGGTTAAAGGTAGTTACAGAAAGGAAGCAGTGAAGTTACAACAGCACCGATCAGACTCTTCAGGCTGCAACGCAGTCTGTAAAAATAATGCTTAGAAATGCTTTTATTGACACAGAACTGATAACACAACAAAGAGAACTGACAGAGGTAGCAATCAATTTTAGGTTTAGATGGAATAATATTTAAAACTGCTGAGTGCTTAGAGATTGTGACTGAGAACCTCTGTAACACAAAGCATGTCAGCACAACATTATGTCAATGCCTCTGAGAGATCAGCAGGCTGGCTCTGGTGCAAACAGGTATGCCTGGACAGCATCAAAAGCACTGTGCAGCGATGTTAGCATAGGTCCTGAAGTAGTATTTGCCTGGACAGTCCACATCAGTTTACCAGCTGTGTCAAAAAGCCTGTCCTACATGCTGTATTGGCACAACTATATTTCTTTTCCTTCAGAATTACAATTCTCCTCTGACTCAAGAATCTCTACTACACTGCACTGGAGCACATCTCACTGGCAAAGGGCAGCACCCCATCAGGCAATTTTGAAAGTAATATTAACACTAGCTGGAGGATGGAGACAAAATTTATAGCACTTGCATTATTCTTATTCTTACTACTACTACAACTACTACCACAACTACCACTATGACAACTACTTTATTATATTATTTGGAAAACAGCTTTTTCATTTGGGGAGTTCTGAAATGTGAAAATTAGCAATACTTTAGTATTTCCATGTTCAGCTATTTTAATACAAAGTATAACACATCTGAGACTAGATTGACAGCTGAACCCTATCTATAGTACAGATCTAGTGCAGATTGACCACATGATGCTACAGTAATGGTGAAGGAAAGAGCACTGGGTAGAAAAGTTCCTGTTAGGTTCTCCATTACAAGTTTTCTTACGCATTACTAAAAAGAATGTTGTTTAGTACAACATCAGTGTGTACATGCAGTAGCAGAGCAAGCTGCATTTGAGGAGGGAGGGAAGTAAAATGAGATCTGGTGAGTAAACAGCACATAAACAGTAATTCTAGTGAAATGGGATTTGATGACCACTGATAGACCACTCCTGAAATTATTAATAATAAATAATTTTAATGGTTCTTATTAGTATACTTACAATATCCTTAAGGCATGTTCTCACAATGAGTAAATGCCACTCTTAAGAAATACTGACAATTTTTCTCCCATGTATTGATTTGAAAGTTACCTGACAGCTGTTCAGGCATTCAGGCAAAGTCATCACCTATGCAGCTTCTAGTATGTTGGAAAATGATTCTCATAGCAGTACATAGAACTTGTTGCAAATATATATGTATGTAAGAAAATATAGCAACAAGAAAAATAGATTCTAATATACTTCTAAGTAAAATTTTTGAGTTTTGCAGTCCATGAACCAGTGTAATGGAATCAATTCTCAAAACATATCTTCCAGATTCGTTGTCTTTGTTTTACTTATGCCAAACATTGTTTCCTATTCAGTTAAAACAGATTATCTACCACTTTTTCAGGGTGATCTACATCTCTTTCAACGCAGTGACAATTAGTAGCAATAACTTCATCAACAGGAAGGCTATTCGAAATTCCTATTGCAGTCTTTTTTTATTAGCTCTTGAAGACAGGCCAAGAAAGTTAACATCTTATTTCACTTAAAAGTGGAGATGTGCAGGTCAAGGATTTTTTTTTTTAAACCAGTAGTGTAATGCTATCCTTTAGCACTTCACAATTATAAAACTCTAATATAAAAAAAAAATAAAAATCTGCATTCGATTTTGAAAGAAATGTCCTTTGGAATCCAGTTAATATTCCAGTTCACATGCTCAGCAAAGAATCACTTCAATATTCAAATATTTCCTTCACGAAATGAAACAACTCCTTTGGAAAGAGTGTAACTCCACAGGTATACTCAAAATTAATTGGCAATTAAAAAAAAAGAAATCAAAATCCCATTTCCTTTTGGAAAAGAAAACCCACTAAGACATACCTACACAAGGGAGGGAGTAACCAAGCTCCAGGTCATGGATGAACTGACGGTCATTCAGCATAGTCACACAGTACAAATGGAAACAGTCTAGGCAAATGACATGGCGATGCATGCACTGGAACACAAGCACAGGACTCCTGTTAAAAACAAAACAGTGAAAATGATGAATGAGTACTTTACCATGTATACTGTGGACCAAACTCCACAAAAATCCTCATATCAAACTTTGAATTTTGTAATAATTTTTCCTTAGTAGTAGACAAGACTAGTGTCTACATAAAGCCAGAATTTAGCCTGGCATACTGCAGCACTTTTAAAAAGAGATGGTTTCTAACATGAAACAGTTGTAAGGTACAGGAAACAAGTTTTTACTGAAACTTGAGACTGGAACCGTTTACTGTACTGAAAACTGGAACCTAAATCAAGGAAAATACGTTAGGAACAGAAATCCTTTGTATGAGATAAGGTAAGATCATATATGGTAAAACATCAAACAGAAGCTAGGTGGGATTAGGTAGAAATGTGACCAGCTAGGAAAGGTAAACCGAACTTTGTGAAGACCACCCTGTGCCTTCAGCCTCTCAAACCAGCCACTGGAACTGTACAGAGAGAGCACTCCCTTAGTGAAAATAAGCAAAATAATTCAGCTTCTGGAGAGAGGTATGGGATTCAATTGTGAACAAGATGTCTAAACTTCAGTGCTATATATAAGTATCTATCTACATGCTAAGTGAGAAATTCCCACTATAGTAAATGCACTCAGTGGAGCCTGGAGCTGATCAGCCTCCAGCTATCTGCTTTGGGCTGAGCTGAATCACCCACTTGGCTCTGTTGTCTGATGAAAACTCCACTGACGATAATTGGAGCAAACACCCACCACACATGCAGATGCCTACACGGAAACAACTAAATATGGGTATCCCAAGCTTGACAGGATACTGCTTGCGGAAATGCAGAAGAAGAACACTTGGGACAAGTGAGGAAAAATGGTTTTATTCCTGAGCTGGCCTGTACCCTGAAACCCCCAGAAGTGGCCTCAGCAAGGAGGGGCAGTGGCTCTCAAAATCCTTCTCAGAATGAGTATATAGTGAACAATATAGTAAACATTACATATGGAAAATAGTGATAAGCCTGTTGTTTGCTATATGTTAACTTCAGCTAACTGTGGATAGACATACTTTAACTGTCGATTCCAAAGTTGGAAGGCTAGGCTAGATGAGGCTTTGGGGAACCTGATCTAGTGGTAGGTGTGCCTGCCCATGGCAGGGGGGTTGGAACTGGATGGTCTTCAAGGTCCCTTCCAACCCAAACCCTTCTGTGATTCTATGATTCTGTGAAAGTAATGACTATGACCTCTTTGATAAAGTCATGTGCTCTGTGCTGTACTATACCATTTGCCTATCCCTTCCTTGAGGAGTACTACCAACCTCAAGCACCAAAGATGGAAAAATAGAAAGCGAGATGCATTAAACTGAAAAGATCGGTGAGATTCCCAACCAAATGCTGAAATAATATACTTTTTTTTTTTTTTTTCCCCTGAGGGCAAACATGGGTTAAAATGGGTTAAATGATATTTTTTTTTCAGCAACTAGGAGGAAAGAGAATTATATAGAAATATAAAATCTGGAATTCTCACATATTCACCGTACTCTGGGAGTCAGGTATTAAAATACATCAAATTCAGCAGAACTTGTGATAAAATCATTAGAGTTAGCAATACTGTTATAGCTTCTGTAAATCCTGCTAGACGATGCTTTGAAAAACCACTGAAACACTAAATCACCAAGCCCTCAATGTGGGAATACAACCACAAAATGTAATCAATAATAATTTCAAATACTGTATATACGCATTTAATCTTCCATGAAAATATGCTTTAGAGTTGCACATAGTATAGAATTCATGGCAGTGTGCGTTGGTATCTCTAAAAACATAATCTCTATGTTTTAAGGATTTTGTTGAATAAAGAAGCTTAAAAACTGAATTAAATAAAACCTCCCCATTACTAATCCTTATTAGTTGCCCACTTGCTGTTCTGAATGTAACAAATAATAATTTTAAAGACAGCTGTAAGGCAAAATGAGAAGTTGATATGTATCTTTTAGTTCTGAACGGTCCCAAAATCATTAAAGAAAGAGCTGGAGGAGCAGTTATTTTGTCCTTACTGTGCAGAAGTCCCCATGGCTCACCAGTCAATGTAATCTTAAGAAAAACAACCCAAAGATTTCTTCCAAAACCAATCAAACTTGCTTATAGCTTTAAAGGATCTCTCTCCTTTAGGGTTAATTGCTCGTTTTTATTTCTGTGCTGAGTATCTTTTTAGCTTCACTGGAAGCTCCTTGGATCTAAAGTTGTACTTCTCTGACCTTCGTTTTGAAGACAAAATATAACTTTTGTGTGAGGAGCGATTCAGTGGTTGAGTATTGTTGAAAAAACAGGCCAGAAATGAAAATGGTGTTTTTAACACTTCCACCTAAACTTGTAGGAAACCAAGACTAATAGCACTCCATTATGCAAATGAGCTACCACTATTAGTTACTAACATAAATTATTTTGTGATATCAATTTTGCTTCTTAATGTATTACAATTGTTTGAAATCAAACCATATTCTCCACAAGGAGCACAGCCATATACGTACACATTTAAACTGTATCTTTAGGAAAAACATTAACGTTAAATTGTGCTATATTTGAACACTATCAGACTAGCAAGCAATGCATATTAACTACATATAAGTCTGAGTTCTGCCTGTATCATGAAACACAACCTTTCACAACTAAATCTGTTAATTTTGCAGCCCATGGTATCTGTGTCATAAGGCTTTCAGAAATGTAATCTGTATGCAATGCAGATTTATCCAAATTAATTTGGCATTAGAACAGTGACTACATTCCAACATTTGCAGATTTTATTTCAAAAGAAAGCACTTTTAGTTTAAAAGAGATATAAAATTTTGTTCCTGAGATCAGTAAAGACCAAAATGCAGAGATTATGTTCACAACGCTTGGGTGGAGCTAGTAAATACTCATTTAGGATAACCCCAAGAGTTATTAATAGAAGCCTTGCTTGAACCAAACACAATGTATTTTAGAAAGGAATATTATGAAAGTAAAAAAATTTGCTAGATAGTGTAACAAGGGCCCTTGCTCAATCTAACATAACAGTCTAGTAATGTAAATCTGATGTATATTTTAAAAGGTATTTCATAGGTTCCATTTACATAATGTGTTTGGCTGAATTAGAGGCTTCATGAGAATAATATATAAGAAAAATGTTTCTCACAGCAAGGGATAAATTGGTCTTTTTTGTTCGCCAATTAGGAATGTAACCATTTTTAAAAATTGAAAATCCACCATTACAATGCATCACACAAAATTTCCATAATAAGTCACTTGCTCCTGTGCTCTGATTCCTTTTCATTAGAATTTTATCAGCATGAATTTACTTAAATGAAAAAGAAAAGAGAACCTAAATGTTTCTGCTTCGTGTTATTACTGTTGGATAACCGTGGCACAACAACAGCACGGATGGAAACACTGTCTGGTCTGCATGCTCTTTCCTCTTTCTCCTAACTGAGAAGCAGAAAAGCACAGATAATTCTCAGATACACTACAACAGTGCACTGGCTAAATAAAGATATGAAGACTTGATCTTGTTTAGATAAGAATCCCACTGGGAAATAAATTGTTCTAGTATATCCCCAAATCTCATGACTGTTATTAATGTACTGAGAGTGAGTCCAGTGGCTATGAACATGAGGGGCTACTTAGTATCAGGAATTATTTGCATTATATGACAGTGGATTAACTGACATATCTTTCAATGCCTACCTAAGAACAACTTGGTAGGCATTTGTCCCTCTCTTAGGCTTTACCCTTCAGATTTTGAAAAAAAGTTTGAATGACTAAAGGTTAAACAGCATACCACATATATCAGTCCATTCTTTTTCAGAAAATGTGAGTAGCCGCAGTCTGAAGCACTTTGGAGTGAGAACTATAGCTAAGCCTGTATAAATCTGTGAAAAACATGTCGGACAAATCTGTGAAACCCTCTCGAGGTCATTTCTAGGTGACAGTTGGATTTTTCTCACCTCAATCTCAAAATCTTAACCAAATAATAATCAAAAACCTTAGCAGATGTCTATAAGACTGCCTTGTTGGGATTACAGTCAGTGAAGCAAAAATAGCCATTTGGGATTCATTTCTGTGCAGCAAATAAATCTGAATGCACACAGCTATATCACAGCCTTTAACCCCACCTTTGAGTGCTATATTTATCATAACACACTTGTGCATTTCTAATACATTTTTTCATGTTGGCAATCTTCCTGTACTTCAAAAAGCTTTCTCTATAAGTACCATGAAATCATTTTCATTTATAAATGGATCTCTTTGCTATTCCAAAATGAATCTTTGTTAACTTACAGGTCAGATCGATAAGCACCATTCAAGAAAAGATGAATCACTGAATAAAATGTGTAAAAAGTGAAATTATGGGAAATGCAAACTTAGGCTATGTAGACACTACAGGCTCTCTGATACTTCATAAACAATCGAAGTAATTAAACAGAAATACTATCCCTGAGTAGCACTCAATCAGTTTTGTCTCTACCCTTGTAAGAGACCAAAATTACAATGCCTAAAGAAGCCACTTCATTCATCCATCACGTGTGTAGGAAGAGTATAGTCTTCTAATTCATACAAAGCTGGTGCCACATCTGGTTTTCCTTTCTATGGCATAGAGTCCACTGTCCTATTTAAGATTATTGCAAGAATTGCTTCCTGTTTATCATGCTTTACGTGCATGGTTTTCTTACCATGAAAAATACTTCCAAGTATATCCAGTTAGAGTACATCATTAAATTCTATTAGAAACATGCTATTATTTATATAAAATATAAATAAAAAAAATATAGAAAATTGCCACAGTGATTTCTGTTTTACAACAGAGGCAGTTTGGAGGAAAAAACAACAACCAATTCTGTCTTTTAATGAGAAATATGCTATTATAGACTGACCACAGTATATATGCTATATACAGACTGACCCTGCAACTGCAGAGAGCAACCTGTAAGTAACAATACAGACTCCTAAATACTTAAGACAAGGGCTAGGTATTTGAAATGGGTACCATGACCTCACAAGAGAAAAGAATGAATGATAAAGAATACCACAGAGAAGAACCCATCTTTCATAGAGTTTTAGGAACGCAAAAATATACATCCCTGTTTTTCCCCTCCTGGTTGATGAAAAATAAATCTTTACACAGACTGTGTCAATTAAACAAAACAGAATATATAAATATGGTATTCTCAAAAAGCTAACATATTAAATCCATTAAAACAACAAAAATATTCTGGTTTTGTGTCTTTGATCGCTTGCCACACAACACATCAAAGGTTGTAAAGTGAAGGTTACAAACAGCATGAGACATCACTGCACGAGCTTAGATTTTCTGGCTGTGCTTCCGTATAAAAATGTATTCTGACCCACAGCTGTTAACTTAAAGGGGCATTGGCAAGTGAAATCTGACCTACTTTCTCCTTTCTTATGTTATTTTCTTCTAAAATGTGCTTTCATGTTTCTTATTTCTGTTGGAAAGCAGTGCCAAACAGCCAGAACCCAGGAACAGTCTGAGAGTAATAAACCAGAACACGGGAGGACAGGCACGCTAACAATTAGCACACATGAAGGCAAGTGCTCCTTTCAGCAGTGCTTCTGTTAACTCTGTTGTTAAATTTCTTCTCATACTATGGAAGTGACACGCATTATTGCCTGTAAAATCTGCGACCACTGTGCCTGGGAACAGCATTTGCCACCCGATGACACAGGCAAGGGAACTGTTACATGTACTGGCATACTTATATTAGTGCCCTGAATTAAATAGAGCTGTGCCCGCTTGCTCAGACACCCCCTGTCTGAACTCCATGTTGAGACAAAGAACAGACACTGATTAGGCTGCAGAAGAAACTTTTCCTGTAATCTATCAGCCTAGTTGTCTATAGAGCTCTGTGCACAGCAAATAACTGGTAAATCAGTCATGCTTTGAAAGGAGATCAGTAGAACCTGCTTATTTTCCTTTATCTGTACTTTTAAAACCTTATTAATGCACTGCTGGGGAGAAAAGGAAAAGACCTCAGTAAAGGAAGCAAAAGATGACAAATGTGAACCACAGAGGCAGCTCATATACTGCCCTAACCCAAACCCCGAGGCCCATCGACAGCGGGACTATGAGAACAACCCCCAGGATATTTTAAGTGTGCAATGTCTTTGCTTTCTGCAGAGCACGGAGGGCTTTCCATGGTTCTGCAGAGCTCAGGAGCAGATGGTTCTGCATCATGGTTCTGCAGAGCTCAGGCATTGGCTCTGCTCGTCCCAACAAGCCCCTGGAAGTTCAAGGACTGCCCTGGCATCAGGCTCACCACAGTTTTTAACACATACTGCAACTGCACTTCGTAGAACGCCAGAAATAAGACCAAAATCATCAGTAGGAACACAGTGGGAATGGCAGAGAAGCATCCTTACATGTTAACTCTGAAAGTCTGTAGCCTGCAGAGCACCAATGTACTGTGAACTGATTCCTCCATACTCTCTTTTGCATCTTTTCCACCTCCTAAAAACTACGTAACTTGTAGCCTTACCTTTTGCTAACAAAGAGAGGCAGATGCTTTGTTCACCCTCCCCAGATTTCAGCAGGATTACAGCAAAGGCAAAACTGTACATTGCAGGCAATCCACAAGCTCCCTTTTGCTCAAAGAGCCTCCATTTCACAGGCTCTTGACTTTGTGAATACACACATTCAACTTTGACAGACTAGACACATATGGCCAGAAATTAGCCTGATTTGGTTTTCAGAAAAATAAAATTAAAACAAACAAGGAAACACAGGGTTACTGATGAGGTTGGAAGAATGAAGGGATATCACAATAAGAGGAGGAAGGAAGGGCTAACTCTGCCTACGCAAGCAGCACCACGCGATCCTCCACAAATTAAAGAAGAATAAATGAAGTGCTCAGAATGCCTCTGTGCCTCACTGGCCTCTTATTTCCCTGCCTGGTTTCTGAGGATCCCATCAATTTCTTCCAATGATTTAAACCTTATTTAGTCTTACTCCCTACATCTATGCTAGTAAAATAAACAGTGTCAGCAAATGTTCTTATGCCACTGGAATGCAATCTTCTGTGATGTTAAATTGTTGGAGGGGGCCCTGGCATGGCTTTAGGCTTCCAAAAGAGCAATGTCCCAAAGAGTTCCTGGGCTTAGTTCAGGAGTTAGCATGTATTGTCTCCAATAGGCAGCAGTAATTTGCATGTGGAGAGTTTAATAGCACAGATTTTTGGCAGAAGCTTATTCTGGGACTCTGCTTTTAATACCAGAGCTTACTGAATTATTCTGTTTTCTTATTCTTAGGCTCACACCTCCATTCCCCAAACCAAACCTTTGGAGACAGCCTGTGAAAATTATGTTTTCTGTAAATGCATAGAATTAAAGTTTCCTAACACTCTAAGCAAAACAGAATTATGACCTCTTTTTGCCTTCTTGTGAATGTTGAAATCCCTGTAAAGACACAGGAGGAAAAGAATACTGGATACCATCTTAAAGGATGCTCTCATATGCATAATCCTTTTTGATCCCTTGGACTCCAGGAGGGACTAAGACTGTTGTATACAGCATGCTTCCACTGTGAAAATTTCAGTTATTCCTTCCCAGTTAACTTTGAAAATAAACCATGATACACTAACTTTGAGACTGTGTCTTGTTAACATGTACAGAAGAAAAGAAGACTTGAAAACAAGGTAAGGTAGAGAATGGGGGAAGGTGAGAGAGGAAAGAAATATGTAACATGAAGCAGGAGATAGAAGCTCTAAATTAAGTGCATTTGCTCCTAGAGAATTATCTTTCACCACATTAACATTATGTTTTATGCTTTTTCTCATCTTTCTTTTCAAATATGAATATTCAATTTAAATGTTCATCCAAACAATAACTTGAGGGTGCTTCCCAATGAATGAGTCTTCAGTCTCAACCAAAGATATGATTATTATCTTATAAACAAAAACACCCTGAAGTTACTGTTTTAATAGAGAGATTTCTTTATAGAAAGCAATTTTTTCAACTCCTTGATATTATTATATTTTACAGATAATATTTTACCCTTTCCTCCTCAAGGCAAATACCTTTGCATAAGTGTGAAGGTGCAGTTACCTGAGAACATCTTCTGCATCAGCACCTCTATTCAAAGGGAAGAAGAATGAGCCTTGGGCTAGCAAATCTCATTGAACATACTCTGACTTGGTAGATCGTAAGTGTGGAAAATAGTTAATTTCCTTCAATAGTCTGAAGAAAATAGTTTGCAACGTCCACCAGTAAATTTTACTGTCAGCGAGAATGGCTTGTTTATGTCATTCTTCTTATGTTGTTTTTTTTCATTTTTTACAATGGCTTATGTCATTCTTCTTATGTTGTTTTTTTTTTTTCATTTTTTACAACCACCAGCATAAGAATATTCATACTGTGATTTTTTTATTGGGAGGGGAGGGGAGGGGAAGAGAGAGGAGGAGTGAAGCGGAGTGGAGTGGAGGGGAGAGGAAGAAAAAAAACCACAAAGAAATTAAGTAGTAAAAATGGACAAGATATTACAAAGTTTGGGAAGTATCAGTTCTCCATTTGTAATTGGGACAATATTCAGGAACAGTTTGCAGAAAATTCTAAAGATTTACTGAAAAAGATTCTGGCAATTCTCCAAATAATTTTATGTGTCTCTTTCCTGTTTAATCTCAGCATACATTTTCATTAGTTTTGTATTGTTTATTTGGAGGCTGACTGGTCCTCTTAGTGCCTGTTTTTTTTCAAGGAATTACAGGAATACTCGAAAATAATCTTCCCCCATTCATCCATCTGATCTAATAATCTGTGTAAGACTTAGAAAGACTGACATTCACCAAAATAATGACTTTTCATTTCCACAGAACCGATTGTATCCTAGGCTGCACCAAAAGCATGGCCAGCAGGTTGAGGGAAGTGATTGTCCCCCCGCTGCTTTGCTCTCATGAGACCCCACCAGGAGCACTGTGTTCAGCTCTGAGGCCACCAGCACAAAAAGGACAGGGAAGTATTAGAACAAGTCCAAAGGAGGGCCATGATCAAGGGGCTGGAGCGCCTCTCCTATGAAGACAGGCTGAGGGAGCTGGGATTGTTCAGCCTGGAGAAGAGAAGGCTCCAGGGAGACTTTATAGAGGCCTTCCAGTGACCAAAGGGGGCCTACAGGAAAGCTGAGGAGGGTCTCTTTGTCAGGGAGTGTAGGAATAGAACAAGGAGTAATGGCTTTAAACTGAAAGAGGGTAGGTTTAGATTAGATATTAGGAAGAAATCCTCTGCTGTGAGGGTGGTGAGGCACTGGAACAGGCTGCCCAGAGAAGCTGTGGATGCCCCATCCCTGGAGGTGTTCAAGGCCAGGCTGGATGGGGCTTTGGGCAACCCGGTCTGGTGGGAGGTGTCCCTGCCCATGGCAGGGGGGTTGGAACTGGATGGTGTTTAAGGCCCCTTCCAACCCAAAACATTATGTGATTTTGTGATTCAGTTCTAGATCTTGATGCCCAAATGATGCACAGAGTACAGTCAAAGACAATAAAATATTGACATGTGTAAGATATATCTATCTCCTAAATGTACTGAGTACTGTAGGAATGGAAGCAAGAGCATTCACAATATTGTTTTAGAATACCATCTCTGAAAATCCTGTGGAAGCTGTTTGTGATGCTAACGTGGAGTGCCTTCTGAAAAGAAGATACATTGGAAGAAAAAAAATGTGGTGGCCATTTTCTCTGTTCTTCAGGTAGGCCTAATTTTTATTTAATGAAATAGTGATATTGTATTCATATATGTCCCAGAACTTCCTGGAAAAAGACAATGGATGAAAGGACATATATCTTGGGAACCCTCATTAATACTTCATTTTTGCCCATCTTTTCTTTGTTTTCATGAGGCAGTTTACTTCTCAGCTCACACTGAGCTAGCTATTGTGGACTGACAAATGGGGAAGGAAGGAAATATGGACTTTTGACCTTACTCCTTCCTTGTCCTGATTCAAGCATTTGCTCAAAGAGGATGCAGCAAGCAAGCTCTGAAGCTTCCTCGGTGCAGATATAACAGCTATAATTGTCAACACTAATTAATAGTTTTGGCTTCTCATATTTATCTACAGCTTTCCCAGCACACACAGATCATTCCCACTGAGGCTATTGATATTCACTCTTCTGGTATATTCTTTCTGTGTGTAAAAGGAATTAACCTGGCCTCAGGAGAGAAGACAGGTTACATGTAGAAACCTGGTCTGTATCTCAGTAATTTCTAAAGAAAACTAAGACAAATATATTTACAAATCTTCAGAAATATTATCAGACACTTACTAGGGTAAGTTTTCCCCTGCCTTCTATTTCCTTTTGACAGATCCGTCAACACATGATACTTACTGCATACGATCTAGGGTTTGGATTGCAGTTTAGCTAACTGGAAAAAATAGTAGGAGTAAGGAGGAGTTGCTCAAAAGTTTTGGGAACTGGTAAGGCCAGTCAATCTCACTGCTATGCTCTGCCTGACCTGATTTAGAGTTCAGATTCCAAGAGAGCAAAAATTCATTAGCCAAGTTAAAGCTGAAAGGGCAATATGGTGCTGTTTTTAAGATGCTTATGCTACAAACTATGCCAAGCAGTTACATCTTCAGCTGCACAGGTACCGAAGCTGACTCTTCCTCATCCCACCTTTGTGGCAACTTCATAATCCCCTGGCAGACTGGGAAGGAAAAGGGAAAAAGGAAACAAAACAAATAGACTCCTTGAGATGACAGTTACAGCTAGGAAAACTAGGAATACTCAGCACTCCAAGAATACGAAGAATTCATATCTCTTCCTGAAACTGCCAAAAACTGTGAGCATGACTGATCCCCAAAAGAAGGTTCAGGCCAATTCTTATGAAAACTGGTTCACACATTCCCAATTATATGATGCATCAATTATGTTTCCTATTCTCTCTCATATTGTCTAGCCTCATGGTGATCTGTTCACTCGTATGATTTGTCAGGTTTGCCACCTTCTAAACAACAGTTATGAAAGAGAGCAGCCCTTGAACCCCAGCCTGCGTTATTAAAGTGTGAGATGATGACATTTCCTTGTCTTATGGCATCAGAAAATCTGCAGCCTGCTACTGTTTCAAATCACCATGCTGTATGTGATCATCTGCGTGCTGAAGCAGTGCAGGTTTTATAAATAGTGCCTACACAGGGTTTCAGTGTACATGCGCAAAGGACCTTTTATTTGAGAGCTGGCCTCACTACAGACAGCCTTGTTACAAGGGGTGAAGTTTATCGGATTAGAAGCAACACTGTTAGCATTCAGGACACATTTCCAAGTGCACATGACATGTCAGCTGCTTACATATCTTCCAATTCTGCTTCACATATTCCTTTTAAAGTTAAACATGAAGTGACAGAAGTGCAGAAATATCTGTGTCCTGCACTCTGTGAACACAACAGCTCAAAAAAACACCTTGACATGTCAGCTGACAACAGCAAAAAAAAATCCCTGACCTCTGCTGAAGCGTTCTGATTTTCCAAACATCAACTACTTATAACAGAGAGGAGGACTGAAAATACATAATCATGAACTCTACAATTAAATATATATAAAGAAAGCACGAGGAATCTAGTTTGTACGCCCCCAGATGCACTCTCAGTCTTCACTCCTCTTCCTGTATCTGTACAACTACCTATTCTACTTTACAAAGGCATCCCACAGAGATCTAAAAATAGGGCTAGTTAGTTGTTTATTTCATGTACTTGTAGCTATTTTCTTTTAAAAGACCTTTTCCTGCATCTTCCGTTGACAGATACAATGCCTTGAGCAGATAGTTCTTCCATCGTTTAAATAAACAGAGCACTCTCTGCAGCATTACCTTTTCCTCCAAAATTAATTCCCTACAACTTTGTTCTCTTTCTGTCCTTAAGATTCCTCCTTTGACATGTGTCTTACTCTGCCCTCAGGTGTTGCCAATTTAAGACCAGCTTGGTCACCCTGGGTTCCTGTGGGGACAATTTTTGTTGAATTTAGTTCAACAAAAGAGGATGACCCTCCCATGAAACATTTTTCCTATTAATCTGATCCCTCATTCTGCATTTATAGACTACAGTTTCTAGGAATACAAGGGAAATAGATATAGATTCATTTATGTTAAACACAACACGCGGCACATTGCCAACAGTTTTCTTCTTAGCAGTATTCACATATTTATTTTACATTAAATTAAGTATCGAGAAACTTTTGAGCTTTTGATATTTGAGAAGTTATATGGTGAAATAAGACCTGCAATTTAACTAATAGTTGGATGATGGGACTGGTCTAAATAATGGTTTAAATACATGCTTTCAAAGGGGAAAAAAAAATGTTGCAGCTTTTTAAAAGCCACACATGCCACCACATGACCTTAACATCTTGCACATGCAGTGAATTTCATGGCATACATTCGTTGTGTACCTTGAAAGGTGAAGAGTTTCAGCAACCTTGTCAAGATTCTTATCTGTACTCAAAGGATGAGGCCTCATTTTAATCTTGCTTAGTTCTGCATTAATCAGAACTGGCTACACTGAGGACAGTAAAACTGGTCAACTGTGAAACCAGTGGGAGATCAATATTTTGTGGCAAACTCTTTTGTGAGTGCTTCTCAGATAATGGGTCACAATGCTTAGAGAGGTCACAAAGAACAATCAGAAAACTGCAGCAAAAATGTCAGCTCAATTACAAGTCAAAGGAAATAAAATTACTGTAACACTTTTAAGGAGGCCAAAATCTTCAAATTCAGGTGAGCCAGCAATATGTCCTTACCGCAATGAAAGCTAATGGTATCTTGGGCTGCATTAGAAGGAGTATCACTAGCAGGTCAAGGGAGATGATCCTTTCCCTTTATTCAGCATGGGTGAGGCCATGCCTGGAGTGCTGTGTCCATTTCTGGGCTCCCCAGTATAAGAGAGACATGGCCATAGCAGAGAGAGTCCTGTGAAGGGCCTGGAATGTGATGAAGGGACTGCAGCACCTCTCCCATGAGGAAAGACTGAGAGAGCTGGGACTTTTCAGACTAGAGAAGAGAAGGCTCAGGGGGAATCTAAGCAATTAATACCTAAAGGAAGGATGTTGACATGGAGCCAGGCTCTTTTCAGTGGTGACCAGTGTCAGGAAGAGAGGCAATGGGTGCAAAAGGAAGCACAGGAGCTTCCATCTGAACACAAGGAGAAAACATTTTTTATTGTCTGGGTAACGGAACACCCGCAGAGATTACCCAGAGAGGTTGTGCAGTCTCCCACCTTGGAGAACTTCAAAAACCACATGGACATGGTCCTGGGCAACCTGCTCTAGGTGGCCCCACTTGAGCAGGGAAGCTTGGACCAGATGACCTCCAGAGGTCCCCTCCAATCTCAACCAAACTTTGACTCTGTGAATGAGATATTAGTATTTAGTAGAAAAAGTAAACAAGCAAATCTAAAAACTACTGTATTTCATAAATGTAATGCAGGGTTGTATCATTCAGTCTATAAAAGGTGACTAACACTAGCTAACTAACTAAATACAAATCGACAGAACAATGTGCATGAGCAGTTCTGGGCAATGTATTTTTAAGCAGAAAAAAAGTTATGGGAGAGGTTTATTTTATTTTGTTCATGTTGAGGGTCATATATATTAACTTCAGCAAGCACAGTATCCTTTCCCTCCCACGAGAAACAAAACTGCTTGCAGGGCTCCTCTGTACCCTTGTTTAATCTGTGACACTGCAATTGGAATTTGTCACTCTAGGAGCTACATCTGATGTTACAGCCTGAAGCAGAGCTAAACCAAAATAAACAATCTGCTCCATTCTGCTTAGACTAATACGACAGTGATGTAAACCCCAGCATAGCAGAAAATGCATAAATGGGTTGCCACAGAGCACATGCACACATAAAAAGAGAAACAGAGAAGTTTTATTACTAATACACGATGGGTGAAAGAAGCCTTGCTTGGGCTTTGGTATTGCTAGGCGACAGTATTTTATTTTTTTTTTTTCAGCATTAATGTGGAAATATGCTTATTATTTCAAACTAGCCTGAGAATTTTGTGCTGCACTGAGATAATATCTTTAAAAAAATAAAAATAAAAATCAGTCAAGTGTTTGCTGCACCACTACTTGTGCAAAGTTATTAAACTGGGAGAGCTGAACAGGATTATTTTACCATAAGCATCCCACAGTGACACAACTGTGCAAATATTTGTCCCAATAACTTCTGTTTGAATACAGTATTCATCCCTCCCTCTCTGTCTCTTTCCCTCTCTGGTTTTTGATTTAGGGTCTTTGGAGCTTTGCCAATGCCAGACTGTTCGTTCCAGTTGCACATACAGGCTCAGTTATGCAAATAGTCACGTTGAAGTCCTAACCTGGTTATTCCTTCTACTAGGGATCACTTGATCAGAATGATGATGGGGAAAAAGTGCTGCACATAATTTTGTTAAATTCATCAGCTGAAATGGCCGATGTTAAATCTAGCCTTACATGCAGTTATTTTTCCTTTTCACTCTCCCCAAGCCCTGCAAGGGCAACCGGATGAGCAAGTCACATAGTCACATTTTCTATAAAGATACAAAGAGGTTATCTTGTTCAAATAATTTTATTTCAGGAAAAAAAAAAAAAAAAAAGAGGATGGAGTGAAAAGGAATGCAACAAGGTCACTTCAATAACATGACAGAATATTTTCTTTTCTCCTAACTGCCTTATTATTTATATATTTTCAAATTCAAAGATGCATTTTCACATAAAGCATTTTTATATAAAAGGACAGAAAAAACACTATCAACAACAACAAAAAATTATGTGAATAAGGCAGGTCATGAAAGTTAAGGGCCTAAGAGCAAAAAACCTCTCTCCACGTCAGGCACAATTTATTTGGCCCCAGTGCAAGCTTTCCCAAATCGCCCTGCCCATGACCTCAGCCTGCATCTGTACAATCCTTTCTCCAAAGGAGGCGAGGTTATCTGGTCTGGGTGAGGGCTCAGGTTCTGCGTCTCCTCTCATCAGAGGTTCCTACAACAGCTAAAAATTAAAATTAATCCTAGCAAAGACACTTAAAAAGCAGTGGCTGCCTGTCTGCATTTTGCAGAGAAGCAGCAGGCTTTTTACAAACACGCTGCTCTGCCTTCTTGCTCCTGTCTTGCTGACAGCCCAAGCTGCGAAAGGCTTGTTTTCCCTGTTTCTGCAGAGCGTGTTGGACGCTGGCAAGGCAGGACTCAGCCCTCGCTCATTACTTTTGACTGCACTACAGCACCACAGCATTGCAATATTAAAAAGTCTGGAATTCGTCTTGATTTTTCAAAGTCATCCTTTAAACAGCAGCTTCTTTTTCCCCACCACATCCTACCAATAAATGCATCACTGTCCGCATGTGCTTGTTTCTATTCCCAAGTTGTATCTCAGGCTGGATCTGGGTATTTCCCAAAGCCTCCCTTCCCCCTCTAGCCAGGATTTAGACAACTGAAGTATTCAGATCTACCCCTAGATGGGGATACTGTCCACGAGTCGCTGCATTGATATTGCAAATTCAATTCTCTGAGGACAAGAAGCTGAAATTAAATACTAACTATTAATCTCCAGCCCATTTATTAACCCCCTCATCCTTTATACACACTTCTCTGGCTTTGGCTGGCACATGCCAGTAATCATACCCAAAGCTTTAACTCTTTCTCACCCCCTTTATATCCCACAATAAGGGCTATTTTCAAATTACATACATCTGGACAGGAAAAGGATGAGCTACACAATGCTTGGAGAAAACTATGGATGCTTGCTAGGTTAGCAGCAGCCAGCAACTGATGTGCAAACAATTCTCACAGGGTCTTACACTGAGATACTTTGGTAAGATATAATCATGTCAAGAACACCTTGGGGACGTACACACTAATTTTTCTGGCTACCTCATATTACACATAAGTATCTTTCACATTCACTACCATGCCAGTTATCTCCTTTTTATTATTTTCCCGTTTTCAGTTTCACATTTTTCTTATTTGGTTGCAACTAATGACCACTGTAATCAAGAGCCAAAGCAAATTCCTAAAGAATCTATTCAATATCTAAATAAATTAATTTCACGAATTCTTCATGATTTTAGCAAGAGACACAGAGTGATTTCACATAACAGAAAGGACAGTGATGATACAAACAGATCAAACAAATTTGGCTATTCACAGGTCCCTTTCTACTCGCTTGCTTTGGGAACCTCTTCCTTGTCCTTGTTGACTTGCACCTCTTACAGTCATTCCCACTCGCACTGAGACTGCAACTCACTGTCATGTGAGTCAGAAATATCTTATATCCACTTCGCACAAAGGTAAATGGACAAAGACAGGAAGCAGAGAACTCAATCCTCTGTGATTACTGCTATCTGCCAAGCTGACTATCATGTGATTTCACTCTAACTTGGAGCCAGAGAGATTCTGCTGTTTGCTGCCTAGACCTGCTTCTAGAATGTTTGTATGTTCACCTCCACGTAAAAGAAATTTATAGAAGAGTTGTCAATGGTACTGTATGAAAAGATGAAATAATTCCACACTAAGTTTAAAAAAGGAAAGAAAAAAATAAAAAGGAATAAAGAACACACATAGTGGAACAAAGCAGACAGTCAAACACAAGTAGACAGAATAATTATAGATGTCTGAATAAGACTCCAGATGGCATTTTGGGCATCACAGTTAATAAGCAGGCTGTTTCAGGGGACCAGCATGTTAGCACATTATTGCAACAACTGGAAACCAGCAGCTGAAGCATGTCTATCTGATTATCCAGGGAGCAGGCTACACGAAGCAGCCAAATCTGAGAAAAATACAGCGTCTGGATGTTTACTGGTACGGCAGGTTCAGGGATCCATTTTTCTTAATAACAGTAAGGACATGCTTAAAAGAAACTACCATAGCCATAACTAACAGTCACTTCATCAGGAAGTGCTCTTAGCCCAGTTACTCAGGCCTAAAGTTTGGGCGTTTAGAAAAGGTATCATTTACACATTAATTACCGCATCCATATATTGAAATTAATTTTTTTACAATTATGTTCAGATGAAAATCGTGCTGGTTCCTATATTTATCTGTCTAAACTTATTTTAGTAAAAGGAACAATAATAACTGAAGCGGAGCATACACTAAGATTTCCTTTTATTCCCCTTTTCACCATTGGAATCTGTGAACTCCTTCTGCAATTGCAAGTGTTCAAGTTGAATGTTAAATTGTCTGCCAAAATATGCTTGGTATCTTGTCAGTTATCTCCTCTAATGAAATACATCATCTTCAGTACAGCAAAGAGTCCCATTGCTGATATGCAGCCCTCAGGAAATGTGTTTCATGGATGGAAGGTCTGATATTTCCATCAAGCAAAATCTGTGAGAGACCCTGAGCAAACCCATCCCAAGGTAATCCCTAACTTGACTTTAAAACGGTAATTTTGTGAAAACATAATATATGATATTCTATCAAATGATAAAAATAATATGTCTTCTTACTTTCAATTTCAAATCAAGGTTATATTATAGAGCTCGTGTAGATATGCCATCAGAGACAACCTCCACAGCTTCACCTCTGGAATTAGAAGTTTTAGTGTTGAGTGAGCTCATTCTTTTTTGTTCATTCCTGTCTTTAGGTTTTCCCATTCATGACTCCTCAAATGATTTGTCAGATTTCCTTGGACCTGAACATATCTATGCATACAAATTCCTACAAAACTAACAAATGAAAATTTAACACTAACCACTGAGACATGAACAACCTAAATAAAGATATTTCAAACTATCTCTTTATCTCCTGATATGATTTCATAGAATCATAGAATATCCCGAGTTGGAAGGGACCCATAAGGATCATCTAGTCCAACTCTTGGCACTGCACAGGTCTGCCCAAAGTTTAGACCATGTGACTAAGTGCACAGTCCAATCGCTTTTTAAATTCAGACAGTTTTTAACTGTTTGCATTAGAAATTACAGGTCTTTACTGTTCCATAGTTCACAAAAAATCCCTTTGCAAGTGTTTATGAATTAAAATGTATTTCTGAATTAAAAAAGCATTTGTAGAGCCCTCCTTCCTCCCCAAGGGTATTAGTTGCTTGTTCTGAAAACAGAAAATAAACTGAAGACAGAAAATAAATATGCCCCCATTCTCCCATTCTTTTGTCACCATATCACAAAATGAAAGAAAAAAGTTTGGTTTCAAGAAGCTAGTAAGAAGATCCCGTAGTTTTCTAGGTCACCGTGATATAAAACACATTTATCTGTGTACACACATTCCACCCTCCCTGACTGAAGGATTTTCCGTTGTAATACTGAACAATACCAAGCTTGATGTACCTTAACGTTGGCACACATACCCATTCCTAATATCTTTTATCCTCTGGGAAGAAAGAAAATATCAAATACATCAGAAAAGAAGACAATTTATGAATAATTCATGGTGGCTTCTTTGGTTCTTGCTTTCTTACTTAGTATCTATTTCAGCTTGTCTACATTTATGTTAAAATGAAAGAAAGAAATAGGAAAAAAAAAAACTGGGAAGACTGTCATGAAAAAAGTACAGGTAGGGGCTTAGCTTTGTAAATTATACTGGATACGATGTGCATCCTGATTTGACAGTGTACTGTGACTGGCAAGGCTTTGCTTTTTTTTCTCTTCCCTATAATGTTAATGCTGTGATAGTGAAAACCAAACAAATAAAAAAACCCAAATCAAAGCATAACAGAACCTGAAATGCTAATAAACTAAATCCAAGTCAGAAAACAGCCAAAGGTATTTGTTCTCAAAATATAAGCTCACATTCAATATTTTAAACATAATTAATTAAGATCTAAATTCAACAAGAAAAATCAGAGTACTGCATATTATTTGTCTCCAGCTTATTAAGTAAACTTTGTGAGAGGGGTTTTAGAATTTCTTCAACTAACTCTAAAACACTTCCTGCCAGATATACCAAAAAGGAAAGAACAGGCAATAAGGAGCTGGAAAGTGTAAAGTTTGCCAAGTCCCCTATATTCGGTTCAAGAGTTCCCATTCACCGTGTACACGGAAATCTCTTTGAACAGCATCTAGACCACTGAAGTAAATTACAGGTATTGCTAAGTATTATCATAAACATAGTAAATATTATCACAGAATCACAGAATCATCTAGGTTGGAAGAGACCTCCAAGATCACCCAGTCCAACCTCAGCCCTAACACTAACAAGTCCTACACTAAACCATATCACTAAGGGCTACATCTAAACGTCTTTTAAAGACCTCCAAGGATGGTGACTCAACCACTTCCCTGGGCAGCCCATTCCAATGCCTAACAACCCTTTCAGTAAAGAAGTTCTTCCTAATATCCAACCTAAACCTCCCCTGGCGCAACTTTAGCCCATTCCCCCTCATCCTGTCACCGGGCACGTGGGAGAACAGACCAAACCCCACCTCGCTACAGCCTCCTTTAAGGTACCTGTAGAGCACGATAAGGTCTCCCCTGAGCCTCCTCTTCTCCAGGCTGAACAATCCCAGCTCCCTCAGCCGCTCCTCGTAAGACTTGTTCTCCAGACCCCTCACCAGCTTCGTTGCCCTTCTCTGGACTCACTTGAGCACCTCCACGTCCTTGTAGTGAGGGGCCCAAAACTGAACACAGTACTCGAGGTGTGGCCTCACCAGAGCCGAGTACAGGGGGACCATCACTTCCCTAGCCCTGCTGGCCGCACTGTTTCTTATGCAAGCCAGAATGCTAAAAGTTTGGTCTACCAGCATGAGAATGTGTCTTATGCTTTCCCTGGAGGGAGCCTTTAATAAGAAATAGCCCATCTCTGCCAGACAGGATTTTAATGGAGTTTGGATCCTAATATAATAGTTTGGCATTGTTCTGATCTCCTTTGTATTGTTTGCTCCTTGTCCCTCTTCTCTATATCTCCGTTACATGCTGCTATAAGATTTCATAAACATTCCAGAGACCTCTGCCATTCTAACATTACTCTCATAAGCAGCATAAAAGACTTTCTGGAACTTAAACACACTCCCTTAAAAAACACCACACACACACAACTCCCCCCGAAGTCCAAACACATTCTCAGAATTCCAATTTGTATCTCGTCAAGATTACCTTTCTGTAATTTTTCTTTTTAAATTTATCTTCAATGTCTTTTTTTTTTTTTGAGTCCACAACACAAATTTTTGAAGTTTTCTATTCAATATAAACACCAAACAACAAAGAGGAGAAAGAATAAAGGTTGTCTTCGTACAGGGTATTTTCACTTGGATTGAAGCAATAGTAAATTGCTACAATCCTGAAATAGTACATGAAACCATAACAGTTTTCTCTGGTTAGGCACAGTAAATTAATGTGTTGACCATCTTCAGAGGAAGACATCTTTGGAAATGTGTTATTGAATGGGTTCAGTGATTTTCAGGGATAAGGCCACTGGGAAACCACTAGCAAAGATGGCTTCTGAGTCCCAAAGCTTTTCAAGATTTTTCAGTTCTAAATGTATAAATGTCCTGCATTAAAATAAGATAAATCAAACTCTTTGATTACAACAGAAGGAAAGTGTTCCTGAAGCTCCTCTGAAATCTCAGCTCATGAAAACGACACTGATTTACAAGATGCTCAAAGATTAAGGGGATTACTATTCATTACTTGTATTACAGTCATACCAGAAAACACAAGTAAGATTGATACCTCACTGTGCTGGGCACAATACAAAACACAGAATGAAAGACAGTTCCTGCCATAAGAAAGTATAAGTTTCTAAATAAGCAAAAGAGCTAAAAAGGCATGGGGAAATAAAATGACTTGTCCAGAGCAATATGCACTTTTTTTTTTACCAGGTTATCTGAAGAGACAGAGCCAGCATGTAGGCATCCTGAAGCAGGATGAATGTCTGATGTCTGTGCTTCAGAATCACAGTGGGAACAGAATGAGTGTCTTTTATAAACAATCTAAATCAAGACATTTAACTCAAACAGAGAAAAATAACCAGAACCTACAATTACGATGATTGCCTTGGTCGCAGGTTTAGGGAATGGAAAGTCCTCCTTACTTTCTCAGTGAAATTCAAACTGTGAAAAATTTATTCATTTCTTGGGAAGATAGGCAAAGGGAAAGCTAATTAGGCAGCCCCCTTTGTCTGAAGAGAAAGTTGCAACACCATAAAGTGATGGTTGCTGGGGGAAAGTGGCCCCACAACAGCATCCTTTAAGTGGTTCCTGGGACCAGTAATAGAAGGGCTGAAAATCATAGACCAGAGGGAAACTGAATTCAGAGATGATAAAATATTGGATAACAGTCCCTTGCTGAGAAAAAATAGCATTTACTAAATAGACACATTAATTATCTGTTAAAGTTTAAAAAACAAAACAAAACAAAAACTTCTGAAAGCTTTCAGAAAAACAACTGTCAGCAGAAGACAGAAGATGAAGAAGTGAGACTGTGCTGTTCAACATCATTGCCTTTTAAACCTTCGAGTATTTTTCATATAGTAGCTTAGGTCACCAATGAAAATAGTTTATTAATGTTTAACCTCCTCCCTTGTGAGGCACAGTGAAAAAACACTGTTCGTTATGATGAGAGGTCTTTTTTTTCTGTTTTCCATGAAGACACAGATTTTGAATAGGTGGGAAGTTGATCAGGATAAAAAAGGCTGTCAGAATGTGGATGGAAACTTCTGTATTTCACAACCGCTTTACATCTCACTTTGGGCTCTCAGTCCCTCATTTTTAACATGTCCATATTCTGTCATTAGGATTTTCGTTAACATAATGCTATAAAAGAGTGAGCCTGTAAAATGAGACCACTAAATCCTAGCTTTATTCTCTACTGACTGCCTATCAAATATGTTCATATTACCTGTCAAAGAGAAGATGTTTTTAAATTTCTAGTTCTTCAAGCCATTTGGGAACTCAAAAACCCCAGCACCGCTGCCTTTGACATTCACACCAGTACCAAAAAACAAGCAGTCAGAATGTGGCTGACAATCATGGCAATTATGCAAGCAAAGTGCAGTGACTTGCACCTTCATAGCTATTACATGTCTCCCAGATCAAGAAGTACATATATTTCTCAGTAAGATAAATAAATAAAGCTCTGTTATGGTTACAGAATTACAATTTATATAAAGCCTTTTTTTTTGCTGTTTGTTTGGTGAAAACACTTAAGAACTAGAGAATTTGTATTAAGGATTTTCACAAAAGGCTGGATATCCCAGTGCTTAGGCAGAATCTGAAGGTTTGGAAGAGGTGGGCTGAGGTTCTTCTTTCATAGATTGCTGGGTACACTTGGATAGAGCTCTTCACTACACAGGCAACTAACCAGAGCAGATATTCAGGAACAATTATCCTACAATAACTATCAGGATATAATTAACTTGTTTCAAGTGACTCTGTGGCATAGATGTTCTTATTTAGAAATACAGCAAGACACTTAACGCAACAGTCACTAAGTGAACAGCTTTTCCATTTAAATCCTTTACTGCAAACAAGCCTTTAACATCACTTAACATCACAAAGCAAATAATATTTCACAGCCTCAGAAAGAAGGCTAAACACATTAAAGAATGAAAGATTCCCAGTCATGAATGTGTGTTTTAATTCCCTCAGTGATGAACCCAATATAAATAATTTTGAGTAATAAAGTCTGCAGTGAAGTAAAGGGTGTCTTATGCTCAATTTATAGTGCCTACTTAGAATCAATGGAAAGGTAAAACACAATATATATATATATATATTTTCTAAATATAAATCACTGCTTTAAACTGCATAAAATACAGTACATTTCATTATACCAATGCAGTATTTTAGATGCTAGACTGAAAACTTCAAGGAAGGTGGGCATGATATCAAACGTTCACCAACATAATTTATTGTAGTGATGCAAGGGTGGTAATTATGAAATCTAGAAGAATGTCCTCATGATTTGGTTTGTAGGAAACTCTTTTACTACCTCCTATTTATGACAAAGATTTCTTTTTGTTTACATTGGCATCCTTCCTCAGAGGACATTTTACTGAATATGTCTTTCTGCTCAGAGACAGAAACTTCCAGGTCTCTGATATCTGTAGTGGCAATAAACAGCCTGGTAGCACTGTCAAATGCATCAAAAATCTGACAGGAGGAGGGCAGGGGAAGGGAAGGATTGATTCTAACCAGATAAGACACTGAAATTTTCTAATCTGGACTGTTTTTCAATATTATTATATTTTATTAAGGCCATATGAGATAGACTATATTTGCCAATATTTGTCATCGTTCCTCTTACATGCCTCAGTTCCATTTCACTGCTTTGTCTGAATTCAACTCTTTATACATGGCATTAAATTACAGCTATACAGGTATTTATGGCTGCAGTTCAGGTAGCCAAGAATACAGCCAATTTAAAAAGGCAAATGGACATACAGTTTTCTCTTTTTTTCTCTCTTTTTCTCTCTCGCTCTCTTTCTTTGGGGGGAGGGGAGGAAGATTTTTTTTAGGGGATAATTTTTGTTTGTGTACTTTGAAGTAAAAGATTCAATTACTTCCTCTGGAATATTAATATCCTGAATAATAATGCAGATAATTTTTCAACATTTATGCATTTCCACATGGAATAGAAGAAAATGAAAGGTAAAACTGGTAACTGTATTAATAACATTACTCAGGTACAGCAACAAAATGTCTTTTTTTTTTTCCCAGCAAAGAGAAAAGAGAACAGTCTTGGGCACTGAAGGGAGGTTCTCTGACCTACACTGCTTATTGGCTCTGGTGTTGAAGCAGTCAGAATGCTTTCAGGGATATTCCTTAAGAAATGTGTGTTAACTTATAAAACACTAACGGGTATCAAGAGGCACTCACGGACACACAATGAGCTGTCTTCATTACAGCAAGCATGTGAAATCTTTGCATGCATTAGCTAAATATCCTTTTATATATAAAATAAAAACTCAAAGAGCACCACATCGGGCAAAGATAATCAGTAAGGTGTTGAAAATATACTGGAGAGTAAGGACCATCCTGATGTTCAAGTTAAGCACATTGCATGTTTCACTGGAGAGAATTTGGAAGTAGTACTGTGTAAGCAGCAGAAACGTAGTCTACATACAAGGCAATACAGAATTTACCCATGGTAGGAAATCAGCTCACTTTCTCTCTCTCTGATACATGCTAGAAAACTAATGAATTGGGGTAAAGCCACATTCATCATGCAAACTGTGTCTGTATTTATTATTTTACCCTTTTTAAAATTTGTCAACTTGTCAAAAAGCAAAACCCTTGGAATACATTTTAACAATTCAATTGAAAAACTTAACCAATCAATAACAACAACAAAAGCTTTTTTTTCTTAATCTCTATTTCAAATCCAAAGGTGCAAAATACAATTAAATAAAAATAAAAACTTTAGCAATGCAATTACCTGTTGAGGAGTAGTGATATCCTTTAACTCTTTCTCTTGACTATCTGCATGTTTGGTATAATGATTTTGTCACTGTTGTTTTCTAAAATATACTATATATACTATACCAAGAACATGCTGATTATACTTGAGTTTTTAAATGCAACAAGCGCTGGCTTAAAGTTAACTTAACTGTTGTAACAGCATAATGTTGTAAAGACAAGCCAGTGACTTTAAACTGTTCACAGTATTTATTATCTGAATGCTGCTGCAAAATGCATTTTTATAGCCTCAGCACTTGTTAGGCATTAAATAGCTGTCAGAAGAGATTTCAAGAGTAACCTTGTTAGGTTTTGCAGTACAGCTAGACTGATTCACCAGAATTGCCCAGCTCGCTACACAAACGGTCCTACATAAGTTACTGCATCCTTCCCTGTCTTTATAGGACAGCTAAAATCCCCCCCCACACACACCATGTCCCTAGAACAGACATAGGAGACATTTACCACCTCATTCATTGTGCTTCAGTACACTGAACTCCCTGTGCACCTCTCTGCACATGAAGGAGCAAAGGAGGTCTCTGGAGAACTGCAAGACCTGGTGTGGTTTAGTTACCACCCAAGACACAAGCTGAGCAGATTTTCAGTCCTAGTGAATGTTCGTCTTGCCACATGACACTCCAAGCCATACCAGCTGAAACCACGGTTTCAGGGAAGGATTTTGAACATGGACACACACTACCTAACAAAAGATCTGCACTAATTCTTCACCAGAGATGTAAACTGCCACTAAAAAAGGACATATTACTAGTATACTTCAGTGCATTAATAATTTAAATATCAGGTGTAAGTTTTTTAAAAATAGAGAAAAGAGAAGAGAGAGAGGGCATGTGAACTCTTCCCTGCTATAACAACACTATTATGTGCAACTCGCATAGAGGAAAATAAAGACTTTGAATCATGAAACTTCCACATCTCAGCTATCTGGTTTGCAGTTCACTGGAAATCACTATGGCTGCTTTTCTTTGGCTATAATTCACCAGTAAGAAGGACTCAATTAAAATAATCAAGGATGCTTCAAACTACAGAATGAAAATTCAT
Organism: Anser cygnoides; assembly: GCF_040182565.1. Taxonomy (NCBI): domain Eukaryota; kingdom Metazoa; phylum Chordata; class Aves; order Anseriformes; family Anatidae; genus Anser; species Anser cygnoides. The sequence continues at coordinate 49,617,901 of NC_089875.1, read as the reverse complement.
AATGGTAAGTATAATCAGAATTAAGGGGGGGAAAGCAAAAATTCTTATTATTTGGTTAGACCATATTTTCAGTCTGTAAACATATGGGCAAGGCAAGCCTGCAGCATCTGCAATCAATCCTCATAATTATGTCAATATATTGAAAACTGAAATGGAAATTGAATGAACTGAAACCAAAACGAACTATTTCCACTAATTCCCAAATAATATGTTACTGTAAAATACTTCATCAAGATCCTGTGACAATGGTATACAGCCTAGGTTTGGTTTTGAGACCCTAAACACGTTGCACAACAGAATGATAGGAAAGACTATTTATGAGTAATACTTTGGAAGCATTTGCTACAATAAAAAGATTGAGAAAATCAGAAAGAAGGAGATTACAATTGCTAACACTGGAAATATTTTCAGCATGTCTCGGAGATTTAGACAGTAAAACAGAAAGGAGCTGACAGATGTTTTAACTGATGAGGAAGAATGAGTGACATGACTGGATCTAGACTGCTGTGGTGTATAGTCATTTAGTTTTAACAGAGAAAAATTACAAATATTTGGAACTAAAAGCCAGCAAAACACTACCAAAATTTCAATTTTTGTGTTTAACAGAATATAGAAAAAAACAGGAAACCTCAAATCCTTGATTGTGGGAAAAGCAGATATGGGTACACAGGAAGCTGGGTGGGATGGCTGCTGCTTACGAGAGTTGGGAGCCAAGTAGACAACGTTCAGTAGGATTGTTTGCTAAAATTAATTTGAAAAACAAAGCTACCTATGTGAAATGGTTCACAGTACTGAAGTTTTTCACAGTACTGAATTTTCTTACTGTAAACCTCAGTGAAAGTGTAGACAGTTTTGATTTTCACTCCATCTTTGGGCAAGTCCTACAGGTTGACCGATTCAGGCCTGGAGTGCTGGAGTGAGAATGTTGTCAGCAAAACTGCTGGACAATCTGAAAAGCAAAGATCTAGATTACTTCGGACCCATGTTACTACATGAGAAAAAAAAAAATTAGGTAAGTTTCTGAGGACACTGTGGGCTTCTCTCATTGGAAAGATTTACGATGAATAAGTAGGCTTGGAAGTCATTAGCAAAGATGCCTGTAGCTGAAAGCATAAAATTAGGAAACAAAAATGGCCAATAGCAAAATCTTAAAGCATGATAAGAAAGAGAGCTTGTACAGGAGAATCTTCAATAATAGGCTCAAAAAAAGAAAAAAGGGGGGGGGGGGGGGGAGGGGGGGGAGTGACAGCAGAGCCAAAAGAGGTATCAAGAGAGCCAGAGGATGAAGCTGCCGAGGAAGTGGGAAAGTATCCCAGAACAGCAAAGCCAGCCAAAAGTTTGCATTAAGTTAGGATAGACTAAAATACTGACACTGAGCCATAAAAACATAGTAAATGGCTTCACTGAGAGCAGGTTCTCCGGTGTGGAGAGTGTGGCATCTGTTGAAAACACACAGGGCAACATGGTCTAATCAGCTCGGTACAGGTACTTACACCATGCTCACCACCATAATGTGAATGCCCTCCAGCAGTGCATTAAGCTACATGATTAACATCTGCTAGCAGTTGTGCTAATTTCCATCATTCTATCAGCTACTGCAAAACCACCGAGAGTTAAAGAACCTCTTAAAAACAGGCCTTTTCAAGATAGGAAAGCAGTTAATGGATATTCAGGTTAATATACATCCCACAGAGTTCTGTCAAGACTGTAAATCACCAACCTCAGGATAAAATTCTATTTATCCAGAGACCACAGTGTTCCTTGCAGGTAGCACCATGACACAGTCCTTGAAAGGGTAAGAGTTACTGTAAATAATTTTCGGAAGTCCAGGTAGCTTGCCTACAGTTTACAGCAACATTTTACACAGACCCACTTTAGAATGGCAACAATTGCAGTCAAGTCCTTGAGGCCTGGTATTTCTTTCACTTACAGCTGATCCTTGCATGACATCCATTACTTTCAGTACTTTCTCCAGGTTTAATTATGTATAGTTAAGAAGAATCAGATTTTATAATCATGGCCAACTCCTCCCAAGTTGTTCAAACTCACAAACCACAAGCAGTAACCCATGTATTTTGAACTATATGAAATAATATTTGTGTATATACCTTGAGGTCAAGCAACTGAACAGTGTGAGATAAGATTTGTCTTATCAGTTCCATGTAGATTGGGCCATTCTAATGTGAAATGAGCCTATAGACTATGCTGGCATCAAAAGCAGGCACTACATGCCTTGAAAAGTAAGAAGATGACTAGGGGCACAGCAAAATCATGAAGGCTATGCTTGTTTGTTTGTTTGTTTGTTTGCTTTCACTATAGTTCTAAAGGAAATATATTTTGATTGTACTTATTAAATTTCTTTAGAATTGCCACAGTATGATTTATGGAGGTACACCTAAGGGTTGACTGCCTACTACCCGTGATGCAACTTCCAGTGGTTCAAAAACGGATTATAACCATTACATCAGGATGGAGACTGTGTACTCCTCTTACGTTATTGTCACTGAAATGAAGATATATTCTGCTTTGCCAAGTTTTATTAATTAGTCAGGATTACCATCTAAGTGCAAATATTAGTAAAAGGCAAAAGTACTTTCTGAATGTTTCCACTGTGCAGCTTTACAGAGAGAGCAACAAATGCCTAATTTTAAGTTACAGGACTGACATCTAAGCTTTCCAGCATCTTCACTATCTGATTACATAAACCAGATTGCATTTCGCCCGTTAAACCGCTGGGCAACAAGATTCTTCCCCCTCCACCTCAATATTTTGTTTCAACCTCGAACAATGATCTGGACTGCTGCTAAACGCCCCTCAAGCCCTGGATTCCTGACCACCAAGCTGTGGTAAGTGTGACACTGCAGCTATATTTACTCGATGTTCCACACCCTGACTTCACAATATTTCTTTAAACAGTGCCCAAACCCACCAGACGTCTGGGGGCTACCAACTTAGGCAATTTTCTGCTTCCCATCTATTCCTAAGGCCAAATGAAATCCTTTTCTCAATTCATCTTCCAGTAGCATGTTAGCACAGAAACGTATTCACAGAGTGATAGTCCAGCATAAAAGACAGCAACACCTCTTACTGAACAGAGTTACTTAAACAGTGACAAGAATTAAAAACACTTTGGCCGTTTTCTAACAGCTGAATGTTTAAGTGTTGAAAAGAATTGAGAGTAACCACAGTAGTTTTCCTACAAGGTTTCTGCCTGCTACATACGATACAACTTCTCTTTTCTGTCATGATCCAGCTGGTGGTTCTGTAGTTCAAGGATCCTGACATAAGGTTTGCATGAGCAATATATCCTTTTCCTGATGGGGTGGGCACCATGCAGTCATACTTCTAAAAGTCCTCTCTTTACTCCTTTCAAAGGAGACAGAACAGCGTTATGATTGTCTTTGGGATCAGTAAAACGTGTGGGTGGCTGCACGGAAACGGCATTATATGGTGTGGGTAATTGCTTAGTCGTGCCTTTCAGTTAACTAAGCTTAGGCTTGTTTTTTTGTCTTGATTAGCCATGCAAGTCAGTTTGAATGTTTCACTTCTAGGAGAAATCTCACAAGCACCTCAGTCTTCATTTTAATGTATGAATAGAAAACCGCTACTGATAATGAACCTTGCCCTGGCAAAAGGGATTAAAAGCATCCCTGAAAATCCCAGAACCACCAGATTTATCACTTACAAAGAAGGAACCGTTTCCATAACTAGAAATATTAATAGGCAGTTGCTGAAGGAAAAGTGTTGAAGATTTATGTATCCTCCTATCATTGAAGGAAGCTTGTTCCTCTCGTTCTGAGTTGATATATGTTAAAATATCTCTACAGTAGACCACTTCTCTGTAACACTTTCTTTCTTCTGGGTCTTAGAGAGAAGCAATTCGAACCCAGACAAAAACTTTAGCAGTGGGCACACCAGTCTTTACAACAAATTTATTGTTATAAACGCACTGGAGGCAAAATTCTTCTGGAAAAAAAAAATCAAGAAATACTGTTATTATATAAAGTTCATATATATTAAAAAAAAAATCAGCAGATTTGATGGTGATCTACTTTTTTTTTTTTTTTTTAGCACAGTATAGCCTAATACCCTAGCAAAAAGAAAAAAAAAAAAAAAGGAAAAAGAAAATGATCAGTTTTCTAGAATAAAACCTCCTTCTAGCATTAAAATCTATCTCTATTTTCCTCAGCTGTCACCTGTGATAAGGAAAAGAAAGACTCAAAGTCTTTTTCTCTTCTTCTGACAGCTGCTCTTCCACAACCGGCCAGCTATCCTGCCGTGGTTTGACACCTCTTTGTCAAGCAAGCTGCTGCCTCTGCAGGAAGGCACCTGATGTTGTGAAGACCAGATTGAGGACTAGATGCAACAGCAACACAGCCACAACACTGATTGAGGATGGGATTTTCAAAAAGGCCTGAGTGATTTATGATCACAGATCGAATTGAAAGCTAATGACACTTGGCCTCCAAAATAAATGTATTCCTTTAAACACAAAGTATATCTGCAATAATAAATAAGATAATAATATATTATAATGAATATAAGGATGAACACAGAACAGAAGACAGGCTTTTCCCTAAACACTGAAAAGGAGATTTTTCATCCTGTAGAGTTCGCTTAGAGATTTAGAAATTATGTCCAAACACTTGGAAGTTTGGATTACATCTGATGGTAGACATATTTCTTTAGAAAATCCTACCCTTGATTCCTGAGACCAAGCTATAAAAAGCACAAGAAATAAAACTGTGAAGAGGGGAGTTTCCACTGCTTTCGTGGTGTGTCAGTGTGCTCCAGGCCTATTGAAATAAAGAAGCCTAAAGGTTTTTTCAGAATAATGCCAAAAAAGTGAGTGCCTTAGAAGACAGCTGGGAATTTCTGCACTGTTCTGCATTTCCGATGCGTTTCTACCTCATCTCCGATGGTAGCTTAGGAAGGGGAGGCTGAAAGAGATCGTTAGCTCTAGGTTGCCCTTACACGACAGAAGAAACTGAAAAACCTAACTAAAACATTTGACTACCTATTTTGTGCTACTAGGAGACAACAAATGCACATGCCAGAATATAACTTCAGTATGGACTCAGAATAATTTGTCTAATTTTCCTTGCAGAAAACCTTGAAAATGTTTGCTATGCTGCCTTGTGTCTTCCTCTAGAATGTCAAGTGCACTGGAGAGCACAACAAAAGGTCAGGAAGAGTTTGGGGCAAAAGTACTGAAGATTTAATCCTGCCCACTTAGTTGAGTTTGGCAACACAAAACCCTTTGAAAACATAGCATGTCCTGTGCAGTTCACCAAGCCTGTATTTCTTGCCTCTGGTAGGCAAACAGTGCAACTTAACCAAATCTCAATTTATGGCTGTCTGATAGCCAGCTTCAGTTGCTGTCAGTCAAGCATCCCCTAAGGAAATTAATCATAATCATGATTTTGTACAGTGACTCTGCAAAGACTGTCATTAAAAAGCTTGATTATCCTTGTTAGTAAGGTTTTTAAGCTTTTATATATGACAGTTTGTTCTCAAACTGTGGTATAGTGAAACACTTGCAAAATATGACTAGCCAAAGTTCTAACTCACCCTTTTTGTTTCCACTGTTAGAAAAGCTTCTTGATTCTAATTAATTAAAGTACACTCCATGTCATGACAGGAACCACTGCTGCTGCCACAAGGATATTATATATTTTTGAATACAGGGAAAAGCTCTGAGTCATCTTGACATGAAGAAAGAGTTTTTCTATTTAGATGTCAGAGCTACACAATCAGTTTTGAGACCCCTTTTTCTACTGTTTGGCATTTCAGATGAAGCGATCTGGAATGGATAAAGTGATTTATACCCTAAGGTGGCATTGCTAGTAAATTGCTCAGACCAGATTGTCAGAAATGTAAGGTTACAAGGAGAAAAAAAAATCGTCACAGAGCTGATGCAGTTCCTCAAGTACAATGGTGTTACCATCAGGATGGCTCAGCACCAGTCTCAGGCCAGTGTGTGGATGCTGCAGCCCCAGTTTGCAGCCAGACCATGGTAAACTGGCATAGGGCAAAGCGAACACCAAAATCACTTGTGCAGACACCTCCCTGAGCCCTGGGGGCCTGCAGCCCACAAACAGGCAACAAAAGCAAGAGGGTTTGTTTTTACCTCTTTCTATCAGAGCTCAACTTCTGACAGAAAGACCAAGCTAAATGAGGTTCAAATTTTTCTTGTGATATAATACAGTCTGGGCTTGAGGGTTTGCAACACAGATCCGCTGAGCCAAACAAGAAAGCTGTGACAGCAAGGCACTCCAGTCAGACTCCATGCTGGAAGGAAGCATAATGCAAATCTCCTTTCTTGGATGCTGCTGCGTCCTTTTTGCTGTTGTATTTCTTAATTTATTAGGGTAGACAGATATAAAGTGCCAGAATGATAGAACTGAAGCAGCTGTATGGAAAATGTGAAAGGAAATATTATCCATGTGCCTCCTTTAAACTTGTGATATTGTGCAGAGCCATTTTACACTTAAGTGAAACTGTCCCTGACCAGAATTTTCTGCAATAGCTTAGGGGGGGAAATCGTATGCAAAAACACTTCAACAAATGCAAAGGTCAGAGAAGAACCAAACTGTTTTCAAGATTACATTATCAGGAAAGACTCCCAGAGTGAGTGAAACATGAATCAAAATAAAAGAGTCCTAAGAACACAAGCTGAAAATTGTTTGCTTCCAATTATTCCATTTATTTTTGTGATGTGCCTTTCTGTTGACACATTTATCCCAAAAGGATACTCAATTTTCACAGTAGAAATATAATACAAAGAATATGGAATTCTCCTGCAATGGAAGCTCACACTGAAAATACAGAGAATAATTTTCTGATGCAGATGACACATACCAAATCTTTATTTCCCCAGTTACCTCTGTTATTCAATGATCAAACAGCAGCAGTACTAAGGTATTGGTATTTGAAATAAATCTTGTAGCTATTAGTAACCTGAACAAGAACAAACAAAAAGTACAGAGACCAATTTACCAATGGAAGAGGGGAGAACATATTAAGAATTAATTTATATTCAGCATTTATTATTTTAATATGCAGGTTTTTTATTTTGCAGTCTGTAAAACTCTCTGCATTAAAAATTCCCAAATATATAAATATATATTCATACCTTAGAGACATTTTCCTGAAAACGTATTTGTACACATTTCTTATGAACATGGGCAAGCATTCAGGTTACTGTTTAAAGCACTTTGTCCAAATGTGCACATATTTATTCATTAAGAATGTGTATCTATGTATGCAGATCAGGCAACTGTCACCTTTTTGCATAATGTAATTACCCAACTTGCTCACCAAAATATGTGTATTTTATTTCTGGTGAAACAGACAACAGATAACACTTCATAATTTAGTTATTTCAGCCCAAACCTAATAGCACAAACATGAGCACCCATGAATGATTTTAATCACAAGAGAAGTGCTTTTGATAAAGGAAGCTACTCATGCTGTAACGCTTTGCCAGATAAGTCTTTTAGGAAGGAAAATGTATCTCATCTACAAAGGCATTGGACTCAAACTTTTGTCTCACCCAGTCACACCCAGAATTGTGAAGAAATAAACTGCCACTTAATGAATACTGTGAATTAAGTTGATTATTTTATTACTTCTGCTGATTTTGAGACCAGCAGAAGGAACCACAGATACAGACTAATGCCTGTATTAATATGGAATCTATCTGCTGTTTTCACTGCTGTTGATCATGAACAACAGGATTTTTCAGAAAGCAGTTAATCAGTTAATGATTTTTGAATGCCCCAGTTTTGACAGAACCCAAACAAACCCCTTCCATGGATTTTCAGGGCTGAATTCATCGCATTTCTTGCAGAATATGAGTTTCTAGTATCTTCTAAGATGCTCATGTCAGTCCCACATTAAGAAACCCCTTCTCCAAGCCCCCACATTTCTAAGTATGAACTCTAAGTTGGGAGCAACTGGGGCTGCTCTAAAAGAGATTCATCCTTCTGCGCCCTATATGCCAAAGAGAACTGTCAGTCACTTCTCAGAATGTTATTGTCTGAAATGCTAGATTTCTTCTTTTTCCTCATTATTGACAAATATTAATGAATATGTGGGCAGCTGAAAGATAAAAGGAGGATGCAAAGGTTCCAGTGCTCACTGTGTACTGCTGAAAAGCAGCTGCATAGCTTCTTCTTCCATCTTACCCAGAAACTGCTATCAAATAGGTTACAAAGATATTTGTAGCTGGTCATGACCGAAATGTATCATTGAGGACTATTTGGTAAAACTGAACCTCAGGAAAACGTATGTGGTATCAGCAGAGTGGCAGAACCTATCAGAGTTAACATCAAGATTACACATGGCCCTTTTATGAGATTGCACTTGCATATTACTCAAATTTTCAATTTAGGAATACTCTATCTCCTGCTGTTACTAGAGAATTAAACTACTATGATGTTTAGGCAGGATTTTTCATTGCTGCGTGACCAAAGTCTACAACCATTTCCATCAGCTGCAGTACTTTCTACAATAATCTCTTATCACTGTCACCTCAGGATAAAATGCTACAACATAATGCAGCATGGGATGCCAACTGAAAATAGACTAGAGAGGGAAAATTGCAAAATGAACAGGCCTGCTTATTTGTTAGTCCGTATCTTTGACAGACGTAGCACCTTTACCCTATCCTCTAAAACTGTTATTAGATTTCAGATGAAGTTTAACTGCTAACGTGGTGTCCTCTGGGTAACTTGGAAACTCCTCACCAAAGGGACTTAAGACCCTGTTCTGCAATACCATGCAGGCACAATCATTTGGCACATGACACACATTTACATGTTTTAAAAGAAAGGTGTGCCACGTGGTTGTTGTTTACATAGGAACATATACCTGCAAATTTGTCTTCATTCCCTTGTCCTAAAGAGAATATTCCCATTTGACATTGCTTGACATTGTATATTATTGATCTCAGTAAATAAATAGACTGTAAGAAAAGGGAAGAAAAATAGCAACCTTGCCTTGCATAGGAGAAACACTTAAGAGATCCTTGGCAAATCTCGTTTATGGTTTCTCAGAAGTGTTCTATTCTTTGGGATCTTTTGCTCCAACATATAATACTTTTCTAACATATTCTCACTGGTGATTCCTACTGCTTCCGTCTATATGCATTGAATTTGATTTCCAGTGAGCTATACCAGCCATGAGTTTTATGTATTCCTTTAGCTATTACATTACACCTGCGTTAAATGCATCTAAGATGTTATATAATGATAAATGACATCCATTAATGAACACTGGATGGCAATTATGATATTATTTGCATTACAGTTGTGCCTAACTGTTTGCACTAGTATCATAGCTTGGTTTTCCTAAGTAGTGAAGATAAACATCTTAAGACATCATTCTTACTCCAAAGCACATGTAAAATAAGAGATGGCCAAAAGAAAGAGCAACATAGAAACACAATGCTGTTAATACAATAGCATGCAGTAGAGGAATGGCAAGAAGTAATGTCCAACAGTCGTGTTCTCTTGCCTTGTAGACCAATGCCTCACCCACTGGATCATGTTGCATTGTCATGAACAATTCCCCTCGTGCAGCTTGCAATGTATGACTAATTTTGCATAAGCCACTTAAAATACTTCTCTAAATCTTATAAAGCAGGGATTGCAAGGTAATTGCTGTAATTTGATTCTTCATTGAAAGCATAGGGAATCTGTATTTAAGAATAAATCCTGAATTCCATCAATGATTTGTGGAACATGATTATCATATCCAAAATTTGAAACTACTAAAGGACAGAAAATGAAAGTAGAATATAAATTAACCAGCAGTAGTGCCTCATTATAGGGAGAAAAAATATTTAGTGACATACAGCTTGCTCCTCGCTATCATGGAAAGGAACTGAGACGCCTGAGATTTGTTTAGCACAGGCTGGCATTTTATTTTATTGTCACAGTTGCACTCTTTTCACATCCTGTAAACGGCACTAGATAAGTCTATAAATAATAATGTGGTAGCTAATTGGGCCACAGCTGTATTGTTTTTTTTATTTCCTTAATGCATTCTATGCTATTAAAACAATGTGAGCCTGACAACACTAGGAAAAAATGATTGGGACTTGCCCTCCCTATATGCAATTCTATGACGTTTGAAGACCTGGCTAAGTGGGCTGGTATTAAGAGTTTACTGCCACAAGTTCTGGAAAGTCAGATCATTGAAGAAAGTCAAAGTTAACTGTGGAAAAATCTTCATATAACACTACAGAATTATGCATTCTGCATCTACAAGGAGACTTCCAAATGTTTTACTGGTATGGAGGGTGGTGAGGCACTGGAACAGGTTGCCCAGAGAAGTTTTGGATACCCCATCCCTGGAGGTGTTCAAGACCAGGTTAGATGAGGCCCTGAGCAGCCTGATCTAGAGGGTTCCATCCCCCCTACGGCAGGGGGGTTGGAACTAGATGATCTATGAGGTCCCTTCCAACCCAAGCCATTCTATGATTCTGCGATCCTAGCTTTACTCTCCCCTGTATGGACAATTACTTTAAGTGCTCATATTCAACTATAGAGGGAGGATAAGAAAAAACATTTCAAGTATAGTTCAGAAAATTTTGCAATATCTTTTGTAAATATAATACTGTAGAAATATATATGATAAAAAAAACTCCTAGTCTCTCATAGTTTCAGAGCAGAAGTGCTAATTATGGAGTCTGAAAGATTTTTTTTGCTTTCTTTCTCTGTATTTAATCAGTTTGGTTTGAAAAAAAAAATACTCACATGATTTTGTAAGCAAGCTTTCAGTGGATATCATTAACATCCCATCATTAAGAAACTAAACAGGTTTTCTACTTTATAAATATTTTTCTTGCACAGTTGGACAAAGTAAGAAGCTTAGAATCGTCTGTGGATTTGTTAAGAACATGAATCTCCAAGGACACAACATTATACACAGAACACTAGGACAGAGCTGGGATCAGGAAAAGCCACAAAACCATCTAAACAAGACAGCAACAGTGTTTCTTGGCCTCATCTACGATAGAATCTCAACATTCATTCTTTTAACTCTTATTCCTACAGTTTATTTTCTTTCCTTAGAAATAAATATACTTTTTTTTTTTTTTGTGGTGATAGCTGTTTTGTTTGGAGCCGAGAAGTCACATGTCACTATGTAACTTAACCATGGTAGTCGTCTAGTATTTAATATAGATTTTTTAAATTAGTTAAGGTTGTACAAAGTTCTGCCAGAAAATCATGCCAGCTGGATTCACAATATAGTCTGGATAGCTTAAAAATGATGTATTTTCTTGATACTATCCTATACAACAAGCAAGCTGAGAAAACAAAAAAAAAAAAAAAGCTACGTCCTTAAATAAATACAAACTAACCATGAGTTATACAGAGCAACAACAGGATCCTGTTGAAGCATACTTCTATACAGCATATGCATGACCTATATAATACATTGAGACCAATTGTTCTGCTCAGTCTGCTGAAGAATACTCAGGTGGAATATTCTGCCCAGTTTAAAGCATCACAATTTAAGGAAAATATGCCTAAATCAAAGCCATTTGAAAGGAAATCAACAGAACATTAAGTCTTTTTTTAAACATCAGCTATATAGGGACACTGAAGAAATCAGGTTTGTTCAGATTAGAAAAGAGATACAGGAGGTAGGTATCACGAAGGGCTTCCAATAGACAAACAGTCCGAAAGAACACAGTGACCCTCTGTCTTTAATGTCCACAGAAATGGCTGAAAAAGAAATCAGCTTATGTACCAAAGCAGAAGACACAAGACATCCTTTCTCCTATTAAAGAACAGATATTCCATGGAACAGCTCACCTGGAGGGCACAGAATCTCCATCCTCGGAGGTTTTTAGGAGCAAGTTAGACAAATATCAGTCTGGATTAACTTCAGCATATTTTATCGATCCACAGGTGAGAGATTTCATTAGGTGGACTTGTGAGGTATTTCTACTTCTAAGTTTTTAAGACAGTTTTCATTCTGACTTTTCTTAATCAAACAAGGTCTTAAGCTTTTCAGTTCCTCTTTATCTCCAAGCAGATTTACACAGGTTTTTCTCTTTCTAACAGTAATGCCTTATAAACCTCCTGCTAAACATCTCTGGTATTCTCAGGAAATTTGCGCATCAAAATAGTTCTCCCTGAGTGTAGTAGTAAATACTACAGTTGTTGGGAAATAGAAAATGAAACAATGCAATGTACAGATGACATCGTTTATTAAGTTCAAAGAGGTAATTCACCAAAAATGAAAGATTAAAAACAACAGAACCTCTACACCAACAGGGAAAAATGTTTGTATTATTTGACCTTGAAATCATGTTCCAGAGACTTGAAATTTTGACTCCTGAAGAATTAGACTTCTTAAAATAAAGACAGAAATTTAGATGATGTTGCCTGTAGAGAGATCCCTTTTTAGCTACTTAATTATTTAGAGTATTATTTCATTCACTTCATGAACCATGCCTCATTTTTCATATGGACTTGCAAAACCATTAATATCGATGCAATTTGGAGGTAAACACTAGAAATGTAATTAAAAAGAAATTGAGCTAAAGGCTCTGTTTTTATCAAAGATCTTGTTTTATCAGTAATTTATATCAAATTGTTGATTATTATCTTTCTTTTCTTCTTCTGTCATCCAGAGGTCTTCATTATATGATCACAATCTTTTCTAAACTGTGAACACAGTAGAACATTAACTGGAAGTGGAAACTTTAGCAACTAATGAAAAAGCAGTAAAATTACTTTTTCCAAGACAATCTCAATCATTTTCTCCAGTCTCAATAATTAATAACATTAAATATATTTTGCTAGTGCATGATGCTTGTCGGACATATAAAAAAATAGCAGCGAATAATTAGTGTGAACCAGAATTGGTCTGTTAGAAACAAAACACACACATACTTTGTAACTCCTATTAAATTGAACATGACAACTTTTACAAGAATAAAGCAAAACCAAATGTGTGGGGAATAAAACCAAGGAGAAATGTTAACAGAAGAAGTTGGTCTGTTTTTCAGCTATACTGCTGGTTTGTATTAAGTTTACAACCAGGATATTTTCATTTTATGTTTGCTCAGGTTTTGTCAAATTATCAATAGCTTGTTAAAACACAGACAAATCTGTGCTTGTGGCAATTTTATACTAAAATATAGCTGAAGAAGAGACAAGGATTTAAAATATTAATAAGTAATTTATTAATATTAATATGAATGTCCACAGAAGAAGAGACTAAAAATGTCAGCTTTCAAACTAGAGCAGAATTAATAGTAATATTAATAAATATGATGTTCTGAGGATATAAACAAACAAACAAAAAAAACAACAACAAAAAAACACATGCATGTAATAAATGATTTCAAATTATTTTTAATTTGTAAAGTTTAATAGGAGTATTTAATAGGAGTGTTCAAATGACTGACTCAAAACTCCACTCCCTGGCTATACCGGCTCCAAAGCTACAACTTTGTTAAATTCAGATACTTGTTTGGATAATTAAAGTGATGCATCCTGTGTTACTATTAGTGTACAGAGAAGGGCTACAATATACCCTGAAGTTATTTTAAGTATAGGTTAGGTTTGAAAGTTTGATTCCTGTAGGTATTATTCCTGTAACAAATTTTCCTCCAAGCTGATTACAGTGGGCAGCAGAAATCAGGAGTTAACACTACTCACATAATCCATACTTACAGCTCATCTTTACTATAGAATTACTCTTTATTTCTCTGACTTAAGAGAACTCCTTTCCATCCTTCTCCTTATGTTCATTCCCACTAAGTGTGTTCTCTAGCACCCTTTAAAAATATTTGAAAGCAATTATTCTCTGCAAGCTCGCATAGGGTGGATGAAGAAACTCTGTCTCAACACAAAATACTCTCTTAACACAGTCCATCCACAGTAGGTTGTAATGATTCTGTACAACTGTATCTCTGGTAATTATCAGTTTAAGGAATAACTAAAATGCAATGGATTGATTTGGGAAAGAATATGTTTTAAGTACATTTGGAAATACCCTTTGTTCTTTTTAATGTCTAAACATTTTACTGTTGCACTTACTGTCAGATGCTATACAAGCTCTTGGCTGGGTTCATCTATGCTGGAGAACAAGCAGAAAGTTTACTTTTCACAGCAGCAGAAGCCAAGGGATTCTGCTTCTGGAACTGTAAATTCATGAGCTTATCAGTACCTTCCATGTTGCTCAGAAAAGCATGAACCAAGCAGTGAAAATGATCTTTATCAACATAAAGCTAACAAATATCCACATGATCTCTCTCTGTAGAGCATCTAATTTATTCAAGTGGTTTTCTATATAGTCAAGAAGACTTTAGAAGGCAGTCAAAATCCAACTCCTACTGTATAAAATACACTGCGTTATCCCTCTAGTAACCAAGCTCCAACCTCTAGGATAAATTTTGAAGATCAATTCTAATTTAAATGAATTGGAAACAACTCATATGGAATCAAGGAGAAAATCCACAGCAAGGACATGCAGTAGGACTGTAATGAACAGTCCCAGACTAACCTAAGAAGCCCCTGTTGAAGTTTGTACCTGAGATAGACTGAAAAATTTACTAACAGAAAATATGCTATTTGTGTTTGTAACAAGGGCTAAAGAAGACACTGAGGATATCATTGCCAACTAAAGCAACTCCTGGGACTGCCCTAGGAGTTTCTTTTTTTTTTTTTTCCTTCTTTTTCTTTCTTTGCCAGTCATTCAGAATCTACCGTAAAAAGGGTAACACAAGTGATAGAGTTATCCTATGTTTACAATTACTGGTGAGAGGATTAATATGGAGAATTAATCTGGATATTAACTAGGCATTACTTCGATCCATCAGAAACTGAGAAATATTAGATGCACATTAATATGTGACTGAGCAAGAAAAAATGCTGCTATCAAGCTAGAGACTGTTTGTTTTTTTTAAATGATATTAAGAATGAGATTGAAGGGTAATATCAAATGGAACATCTGTTCAAAGTATATTATGATACCAATACTTCTAGCTTATACTGGCCCATAGATGTAATGATGACGCCAGGTATATCAGGATTTAGTTTTCTCACTAAGTCTCCCAGAAACTTGTAAAGGGGATTCAATGCTTCTTCAAAAGTAGCAATAAAGTAGCAGATGGAAACAATTCAAGGCTGGGATTTGAAATTCAGTGCAAGTGAAAAGGAGTTCACACCAGGTGTCCTGGTCCAGGTTTACATCTAATTAAGAGATCACTGGGTGCATGAAAATAGACAGAATACAGAGACCCAGGTGCAAGATAATAGGAAATGAGAATACTCGGTGCTCTTATTAAATAAACTCAGCTGCTTACCTAAATGGGGCTCAATATAAGTAATTTCTGAGTAATATGACAAACTGAAGGAGGAGAGTAGGTGTAAAAGGACAGCTTCCCTAGCAAGCAAATTTGCTCTTATTAAACACTTTTGCTTGTTTGTTTACTGCCCGGGTTCCTTGAAAATATTTTTTTACGAATAAAGTATAGAAAGCTGTGAAAGCAAGAAGAATCCCTGGGAAAAAGGAAGGATGTAATAAAGTGATTCACCAAATTTTACTTTTAACTGAGCTGTTGACTCCTATTAATTGATATCATTTTAAATAGGGCACAAAAAATGGGCAACTATCATACTGAGTGCTCTGCAGATATATTCATAGAGGCAGACACAGCTGTGCCTAGTTGACACAGATGTTTTAGTTTTATTTTTGTTAGCTCTCAGTCAGATTTTAGGGGGAGATTATTCATAGCTGTTGCACACTGGAAAAATGATGTACTGTCTCTAATCCTCATCTACAGTGGTAATCATACTACCAGTACTAGATGTAGGGTTACTTGCTGCTCTAGGCAAAGAGATGAATGTCCATTTCTCCTGGTCTTTAGTCTTTCAGACAATAGTCATTAAATACTGTAGCCCTAGGTGAATGTTTGTATAGTACTATACATGTCCCTAAGAGGTACTGCTGTGACACTTTAGATGAATAAGAACAGTATCTACAGTCATATTCAAGGGGATGAAAATTATAAGCCAGAAAGAAATTTCTCCCTATGGTACAGTATTACACAACCAAGTGCCTTATGATTTTTTACAATTTCCTTTCCAACATTTTCCATTGCTCATTTTTTAAAAATAACAGTATGTGGAACATAAGAATTGTCACATGCAATGAAACCTTCTTTTTATGGTGTTTCTGCCTATATCCTTTTAGACTGAGCTAATACCAGGTAATTCAAACATCTCAAAAACTAGAGGGAAAGAAGTCGTTCTGAATTCAGTTAAATTAGCATGTATACTCTTATGTATGTTTCTGCCTTCGTGTTCAAGACATGCTATAATATTTCCCAATTCATGTTGCTTGATAAACAAAAAAGACGTTGGTGTATTACTACATTTTCAGAGTTAAGATTACAATTTTGTTTTTAAATTTAAAGCAAAAACAAGTAAAAATGTTCTGAAGCAAGAATAGGTGGTACATTGCTTGCACAAAAATTATCACGTAATATCTACAGTTTTATATGTTTGGGCAGAATTCTTCCTATGTACCACAAAAATCCTACCAGAATAAATTAATATGATTTGATTCTACTATAATGAATATGGTTTAACATTAATTGACATAGCATTTAAATATAGAATTCAAATATATGGTTACTTCTGAACAGGTGAATTCTGATAGGTAACCTTCCCTTGTCCATGGACAAAAATTATACACGGACTCCAAACAGGTACTGATAATCAATCTGCAGTGGTCCAGATGGCAAGTTCAAGGTTTTAACATAAAATAACAGATGTGAGGGCCAAAATGAAGCCACAATTCCTGAATTCCAAAGAAAACCTTTAAAGGGCAATATTGCCCCAGATATTTGTTAATAAGTTTCCCAGTCTCCCCCTTCTTTAACACTGTTTCTGAAAACTTACCCAACTTGGCACTATGGCAGAAGTTAAGGAGATAACAGACCTTGTAGACCTGGAGCCTGATCTATACAAGGGGCCTACATTTTCAGTAAATGACCTAATTATAGGAGCAATCTTGATGAAACTTTAAAAAAAAAAAAAAAAAAAAAAAACATCAATCAGTCAATCTCTTTTAGCAATATATCTGTGCACCACTCCTTCAAAAGTTAACACATATGCTTTGCATGAGTGGTTACTAAGTTCGATGTACATGTAGATATCTTATTTTTAGGCTGCTAAAGGAAGAATTAGCATAAACTTCTACAGAACTTATCTAGGTTATTAGTCACCCTTTTCATATTTTTCTCCATTCATTTCAAACAAAAATCAATTTCATGTATTTTGTTTTTATTTTGAGGGGGAAGGTAATTTGTTAAATAGATATCAGGAGTGCATACAATAGGAGCACCAAGGCTTGTGTGTGATAAGCAAAAATATCAGAGAGAAAATTCAGAGAAATTTTTTCTTCACATCTTGCTTACACAGTATCATATTATCTGTTTCATTCTTGACCTCATAGGTGGACACTTTATGTTCTCTGATAGCGACGTATATATAAAAAAAATTAAGATCTCTAAACAAACAAACAAAAACAAATATGGTACTATGCACAACCCTGATTTACTGAGGCTTTATACTTTA
The DNA here is from genome assembly GCF_040182565.1 of Anser cygnoides. NCBI lineage: Eukaryota > Metazoa > Chordata > Aves > Anseriformes > Anatidae > Anser > Anser cygnoides. The sequence continues at coordinate 49,600,289 of NC_089875.1, read as the reverse complement.
TTTGACTTTTAAAGTGAAAAGCAATGGCCAGAAAGAGCTCTGAAATCAGGCACACAGTTCTCCACCTGCCTTCTCTACCATTCCACTACTTTGACGTTCTTCTCACAGATCCCACTTCTACTTTTGGAACGGCATGTCTATTTTGTTACAAGCCATCCCACAGCTATAATTCCAAACCCAGAAATACTACCTCACAGATGAACAAGATGTTCTCAGACCCTCCACAAATCACCTAAGGCCTATTGTCTTCTCCTTGGTGAGTTTTTGAACCTTTGCAAATCTATCTTCTCTTTCACTTGATCTGGTTCTTATACAATACCATGACTTACTGTCTGAATTTTTGGGTGAGAAACACTAAATACTTCATACTGCTAATGTCTGCCCCTCTGTTCTCCAGTGGGTTTCAAAGTACAGAAAAGCTAATAGTGCCATAGCTCTGTGGCAAACAAGTACCTAGTCCAACTGTTTCCTTTCAAGAAGCATTACATGAATGCTCACTGCTAGCCACCAACTGCGAGTAACACATTTGTTCTGCTTTTTCTTTTTCAGAAACTGTTGTTAAGAATCAGTACGGAGCTCACAAAAGGAAGGGCCTACATAATATCCAGTGCGCAACATAAGAAAGCACCACCAACACATATGATTCCTACCAATATCATATACAGAAAAAAAAAAAAAAAAAAAAAGGCAAATCTAGAAGGAATTAGAATTGTAGCTGAAGTCCTACAAGACACACACAAGAAGTACACATTTTCCAGCAGAGCAGCAAGGAATGAAGCTGCTGAAAACAACTCTGAAAAATCATCTTTGTCTTCCTACAAATTCATAAGGAAGAGTAAAATTCATGACTGCATTATTCACAAAATCACAATCCATTCCAAAGAAACTGGTATCCCATAATGCCATTTCCAGAAATCACTGAACTATGCTTGTGACATTGCTGTGAAAAATACTGAAATGTAAACAGGAATTTTTAAATAGACAAAGTCTGACAAACATTACAAATCTGGATGGCCCAAATGCATTGTTTGTAAAGAAAGCCATTTAGAGTGGAGATTGAAGTTTAAGTCTATTATGCATACAAAAATATACAACAGGAATTAAGAACTGTATTTCAATAGGATAGTAATGATATTTGTAAAAAGTACGTAACAGAAATCAGGACATAAAAAAATACATTTTTCTGATTTTTTGTATCCACATAAATGAAGAACAACCGAAATCTGAAGTAATATTAACTGCCTAAATTGAAAATCAAACATCTTCAACTTAAAATCATGTTAGAAGTGGTAATTTGTTTTCTATATTGTCCAGGCTAAGATCCCAAGGATAAGATTCCACTCTGGAATAAATGTGCATTTCCATTCATATTAGTTTTTCAAGCAGAATTTCTGAAATAGAAGAGACTTAAGTATTTTGGTTTACTTATTCACTTGAGACCTTCTTGTAGGTCTTCCTAGTGATGACCACTTTCTGTGGCTAGATAGATTATATGGACTAATGATGTCTACTTTTCCTTCTATAGAAAAGTATTGCAAAGAAGCAAGTTCCAGGAACAACTTAAATCAATTAGATTTCCTTTACTGTTTTACTGGAAACAGACCTCCAAAGGAAACATAAAATTTACAGTTCCTGAGCTCACAAGTGCAAGCAAAAATACAGTGCTAAGGTCCTATCTTTACCTTGTTATTTTTGCAAGTCAATCCACTATAACTTCACTTGAGAGAAGTTAGACCCTCAGTTTCTTCAGTCATCTCAGTGACCAATAAAAGGTCTTTTAGGCCTATGCACTCAATTATAAGATGCAGTGGCTACCTACATAGAGAGGAATAGATGATAAAAATAATACCTTACAACATAATTCCTCAATTTTACCTCAAGGACACTTTGCTTTTATAAAATGCTCTTTTGAGTAAGGCAAATAGCTTATCATTAACTTTGCTTTCATTTTCCAAAACCTTGGGTCTGACCACAGTATTTTTATATCCTCTTATTTTATTCTGTGATTTACCATGAGGACTTGATCTTTTCAATCAATGGAAGAATACCTATTGAAATAAATATGGGAGAGAGACTGAGTTTTCAGCCCTGCCACCATCACAAATATTTCTGATTTACCATTCACATGGAAGCCTCTTACAAACACGTTGTCTGGTAATGTACAATTAAAATATAAATATATAAAAAATATTTTTTATACACTATATACATAAAAATCATTGCCTTACTGAAAGCAGAAAGCCAAAATTTGTTCTGTTATGCTCAAATTAAATTTTAAATATTATATAAAGTTATAATACATTAAAAATGCATATTATGTAAAAAATATACCTAATATTCTCAGAACAGCAAGCATACTTTCTGGTGATTCAACTCACTTTTGAGCTATTACCTGAGAGAAATCCTGCAGGCATTCCTTCAGAAATCCTGAACAGATTGTAAGTTGTTATAGAAGAATTTTTTAGAGAGTTTAGAAGGAAAAATATTATTGGATTTCTTTCCCTGTATCCTGACACCAACTTACAACCTCTGTCCAGAATAATATATATACATATATAGTATGACAATTCTACAGTATGCTCGTCCACTACAGAAGGAATATTCCTACTGTATGTATGAAAACTGTCCTGTAGATTCCTGTTGAATCTTTCAGGTTTAATTGTATTTTAGGATTCAGAAAGAAGTAAAAAGATAGCTGCAAGGTCTTATACCTCAAAAAGGAACAGTGTCTTTTTAAGTGAATATATTCACAAATCACCATTTTAGTGGTGGTGCTATTTATTTCTATCCAGTCCCAATCATCTTGCTGACTATGGAGACCAGGTCACTGTCACACATAACAGTGTCACTAGAAGTGCTGCAAGGATGCAATTATTTCTAGGTGTTACTCATTTGTCACCTACTCTGAAGTATCTCCTTAGAAAAAATAGCACATCCAATCAAGGGAGAGAAACAAAATTTAAGTAGACCAAACAGAATATTCAAGATCAGTTGATCCAAAAGCATGCTGAGGGGCTCAGAGTACTTTGGCGTAGACAGCTGCATCAGTACATGCTCAAACTGAGTATTTTTACGGAATTCAGGAAATATTTGTATGCGTTTCAGTCACAAAGAGAAGTGTGTCTAAGGAGTCTTAAAGATATGATAGGAAATGCAACCCAACAGGTACATCACTTCCCACACTGACATATGATTACAATACCAAAGCTGGATCAGAAATACATATTTGAAATTATGCACATATTGTTGTATATGTTTCATATAAAATGAAATATGAAATGCATTTTAAATTTTCACGGCTGTTACCATTACATCAGAATGAAATTTGTCTCCATTTTAGAGAAAGATTGCCACTCCAGGAATTTTAAATGGGAGAATTTTTCAAGGGAGGATATTTTACAATATAAATTACATACTGCTCTTGACTGTCCAAAAGGGTCTGAATCAAATCTCTGACATTACTTGACAGTACTTAATGGCTTTTAATTTATCTGCTAAACAATCTACTGCAAAGGGCATCGGAATATGACTGGACTTTCCTTACTTGAAATAAAACAGACTTCATCGTTACCTGACATCCAGTTCATGTGTTTTCTAACAACAATAAAATTGGTGTTGGTAGGTGTTAAGATTAATTTATGAGATGGAGATGACTTGGATTGTTAACACAGATCTACTATGACAAGGTATATTTTAGGTGAATGAAGTTCAAAATAATAAAATGTATTGTGGGCAGTAATCAGAATGGAAAGCTTTACCTGAGATGTCTAACACTGAAGAAATCAATCACATGGAAGATTTAGTGATGTGAGACATATTGAACAGGTAAAAGCGGGACAGGAGGTGGAAATTGTTAAAAAGAATGAATGATACCCTTGACTAAAATATTGTATGATCTTCGTTGAGAAAAGTATTTGATTAATTTGTACAGCATAATCACATAAAGACAGTAGGTACATATTGCTGCTCTAACAGAAGTAGAATAGGTTGCATATTTGTCTCAGATGACTTGCTATGAGTAAATTACATCTAGATTAAAGAAAATTTTGAAGATATTTTAAAGCATTTGAACCTAGATACAAACAAACCAGATTAACCTCTCTAGAAGATTTCACAACATACTGTAATGTTGTGTTTGTGTACATATTCAAGGTGAAGGTTCATCTTGCAAACTGTTTTTCTTAGTTGCAATTATTTTTCAATTTCCATTTTTTTGCAGTCTGAAGTCTGAGCTATGAATTTGTGGAGGTAAGCATAAAATGCCCAGCTTGCATTAGTAACTCCACATCTTTTGTATGCACGTAAAACCAGAAAGGACAATGTACTATTATGTTGTGCAGCTAAACAGCTGCTCACTTTTTTCTCTTACACTGACTTTTGCATTTCTAGAACACTACCACATGCCATTGCAAGGGTTCATGTAGAATGGAGAATCATTTGTTGTTTCTTTCCTGGGAACAGCATTAATTATTTTCTTCTTTTTGTTTTTCAGTTTGTTTGTTTGTTTGTTTTCCTGAAAGAAAAGTGCTACTCAGAATATAAGCACATATTTGCTTTTAGTATTTCAAAAATAGAAGTTCTCAATATGAAGACTGATACTGGTAGTAATGGGCCTTATGCTTATGACTTAATCCAGAAAAACTTCACTAACCTTCCACTTAAAAGGTAAAATAATGGAGGTAAAAAAAAAGCTACTGAAAGTAGAGCGTTAAGAGAAGTCCAGGTGTCAGTTAAACAAGAGTGAAGTCTAATACTTTCATCCAAAATAAATACGCCAAATATGTCTGCTTGATTACACTGTAAATAACAGTCACTGTTGCTGCCATGATACACTCAACTATTATAGTCCAAAAAAGTATTAATTGGTTTCGCAGTCACTCTGATTCTTCCACGATGGACCACAGTGTAACAGCCCATTGGTGTTAAAGACAGGCCTAAACTACTAGAGAAGATTGAGGCTATTAAACAAAGACAGGTCCTGCTCCCACATGCCATTGTGTCAGCAGTTCTTAATTAGTTTTTTCTTTTATCAGACAAAATATTTTCTATCACTCATTTTTTTATGAGAACAATAAATATACAGATAACTGCTACTTTAAAATTTCTGAAAACTGAAGTTACTTTTGAAAAAGAGTTGTGATGGAAAAAAATGTGGTCAGCAATTTCTCTGTTTCAGTATTTTTCAATTTTGGACTGCTTGACTTTTCCACCATCACAGTGCCTTAATGAAAACAAAGATATACCATCTAATGTACCATCTACATAGCACCTCCTATAAGCTATGAGGTATCTCAGGATATTCTTAGTGAGTTATAGTAATTTCTACACTAATGTGAACATGTGATCCACCTTCTTAATCATTTTTCATAATATGTATATTTTTAATACTTGAAATCATTGTCCTACACAAGTTTTAAAATGTAGTATTTCCAGTCAGAAACTAAAATCAGAGAAAGCGCCAGCTTTCTAATTTTGTGAAGCTGCTGATCACTACTGAGACATCCGTAAATCTGCAGCTGTTGAAAGGATATTTGAGATGAGTCTGCTTCCAAGATAGATGGCAGGTGAGAGATTTGGAAGATTGCAATAATTGCCAAGGTCAGTGCTCATGTACCAATATGAAGAGATGTATCAAGAGGCAAAAGTGTCTCTGCTTGTACCAGCAGTCACCCAGAATGGCCACTGTAGCTTCTACAGCTGGGTACAAATTTAGGAAACTAATGGAGCTATAGCAGCCAATGCTACTGCTGGCATTGCCCAGGGAATGCAACAGCTACCCAGAAGCAAGGGCAGACTTGGCAAGTAATAAAATTAATGACATGCTCAAGTGATGTTGAACCTCTGCAGCCTGCCATAACAGGCCTCTCTCCATCCTTGTTTTGTAACTGTTTCAGCCCATTCATCCTCACTTCTGAATATATGTATGCGCTTATTTTTAATTATCCACAGGAATCCAATCACTGTTTCTGAAAATTCGCCCTCTATGGTCTGCCAAATCTTGGGTCCGTTAATTGCTACATGTGATAACCAGGAAAATACATCTGCACCAGACAGGGTAAATATGCTTTATATGAAGAGCAGCACTATGAAGAGGAATTGTGAGATTCTTGCCTTTTTTTGTCCAGACTCAGGGTGATGAGGACTGCAGATTGGCCCTTTGCCTTTAAGGGCTTAATAAATACTCACCAGCAGAAGGATCAAGACAGGTTGGAGCTGCTTCAGGATGACTATTGCAATGCTTCTGGTAAGTTAGACATGCAAAAGATCAATTGGTTGACAACTAAACATGGGAGTGAGAAGATGTGAATATGTGGGGTAGATCACAAAAGCCACAGAAAACACACTCTTCTTCCCAAGCTCAAGACAAGCTGCAGCTAAGGAAGTTTACAGAGGTCTGATTTATACCAGGAGTATGCATGGAGTTCCTCACTCCTTATGGATCTGGGAAAACTCAACCAGATCCTCTAGTTTTGAATATCTATTTTTCCTCACGTTCTCCCTATTATCATAACCATCCTTGTGTTTTTCTGAAGCCCACAGCATATGGAAAGCTGATATCTGTATACATATTTTTCTCCCAACTTAAATTAAATTAAACCTTTTTTTTCTCATCCTCTGTTGCCCCATCTTTCTGCCTTAAGTTCTTTCATTAGCTCATGACAAGAAAGTTTGGCCAAGATATTAAGCAGCAGGTCAGCTTGACCACACGTCAGGAAACCAAACAGAAATCATTTTCTGGAACAGAAAACTCTTTATACTTCCCAGCCCAAACCCTCTTGGGCTCTAGGGAGCTTACAGTTTAGTGCTAATAATAAATACAGCTCCAGTGGTTTATTTTTAAATTTTATGATTCTTTAAAGGGATAACAGGGGAGTTTAGTGGGTCCTCCACACTCAGAAACATAGAACTGATGGGGAAATGCAACAGCTGCTGCTCCAGCACTGCAACAGTCTGGGCACAGCTGAGCAAGAGCAGTGCATTCGCTTTGCTATGCTATTTTTTCTTTGTTGACACATCACAACCGTGTTCCTAAGGGACTACTATGAGCTGCTTCAGCTGCTCAAAGGAATAATACAAAAATCCTTTTTTTCCTTTCTTTTTTTTTTCTTTTATTTTATTGAAAGACAGTTTGTTTGAGTTAAAAAAGCTAGGCGCAAAGGGACCAGTATGCATTGCCAGTCACTCTTAACTCCAACCTATCTCCCATCCTTCACTGTGACCAGTCCAAAAAATAGGCACAAAAACGATCTTCGAAGTGGCAAGGACAAGATCAGACATCATGATGCCAGGAAAGATCTTCCCTCACAGACTGAGATAAATGCTAAAGAGTTCTGGTAAAGGAAAGGTCCAGAATGTCTCAGATGGCCTTTCTCCTCTTTGTATCCTAATCTACTAGCAATGTACAACTTCAGTGCAACACCCTGCATTCAAATATGAGATCCAAGACCTGTGCCAGACTGTCTTGACTGTGATGCAGAGTTATCGTTAAAAACTATAGCTAAAAAAATATATATACTTTGCAATATAGACTGATATAAAAATATGCTTTTCTAGTGCTTAAATAATAGCAGTACACTAATACCTTTGAAGAAAACTTCTATAACACAGATCTTTAATTTAGGTTGCAATACCAGGCTCTCTTATTAGTATCAGTTTATTTACCCTAATACGCTGCTACTTCTGTAAAGAGCTAAAATTTCATTGATAACTGCTATAACTTCTCTTCAGTTTTACTGGGTTTGCAGGGCTGGCATTAACAATATGGAAAAATTTCTCTGTGGACTTGATAGGTAACACCAATAAGCTTTTATTTATTTATTTTTTTTAATGTTAAATTATTACTTAATATTTAGCATTGTAATTTTAAAATGTTATGTTTAATTTTAAAATGTTTTCTTGACCTTTAGGTTTCATGACTTTTTTCACTTTTGAGTCTGACGTATTTTGGAAGTCACTTAAGGCATTAACATTACATTAAGATGCAATATGATTTTTAACAGAGCAGAAGATAAAATGTTTCTTCTGCAGCATTCATTATTTTTATTTTGCTTGTTTTAGAAAACTATACAGCTGCCTTACAAATCATTATATCCTGCAGTAGTAAAGCTACAGTGACTTTATGTGTTACTATAAGATACCACAGTGATAAGGTCTGTTTTTAATAAAACTGTCTTTTGATATTTCCCCCAAAGTGATCTTCCCGATTGCTAACATTTCTGCAATTCACAATTCATTCCAGTTAATGGCTCTAAAGATTTTCCTGTATGCCTAAACATGATAACAATTGGGTATCATTTTGAGGAAAATCTTCTAGGTGAAAGTAAACAAGTGAAAGAAAAGAAGGCATTACAAATTTCCCTTCCCAATCCAGCAGCCATTTTATTTGGTATATATGATTGGAGCCTTTCATGGAAACAGAACTAGGAAAGAAAACTTCTAGCTGAGCCTTGCTTGATACAAGGTGTAAATAATTAAATTCAATCTGCTCTTCACACATTGCTGCTGAAGAAACTGAACAGGTGTTTTGCTGCAACACAAAATATGCAAAGTACAGATTCAACAAAAGATGCTTTTTGGGAAACTAGCTTCAAATTTGTTATGCCGTAAAGCATATAAAGATGGCTTTTCCCCACAAAGCTTGATCTAACCACAAGCAGAACTGAGAGCTAATTTGCAATAAAGCGCAAGAGCGCAAAGAACAATGCATAGCATAGATTTTTTTAATATGATTTTTAAAACTACACTCAGTGATATCTTGCTTCAGAAGCAGTACTTTACCCTAAAGGACATAAACAAGTGCTAAGTGTCCACCCAGGGACACTGCCTTACGTTTTCCTGTTCAAGAATCTACTTTCCTCATTGCAGGTCCTTGCATGAATACCTACCATTTTGACTTGGTTAAAAATAGCAATAATAATAATTTAAAAAGATAATTTGCTTACAATTAACTTTTTTTTTTTTTTTCTTTTGGTTCCATTCATGGATATTGAAAAAAAAAAAAACCTCTTCTGAGAATGATCTCTTGCTTCTTCTAGGGGAAAACTAGCAAATGTTTCACACTTGTGATGCAGACCTTTAGAAAGCATTTCCAATTAAGACCTTTTTTTTCTTTTTAAATTCTCCCATCATTATAGAAGTACCACAGAAAATAAAGAACATGTTTGCCTAGCCCTAACTTAAGAAAAGTGTCTTCTCATTTGTAGAACATCTACCTGCACAATACTTTTACAGCCTGGAAGTACTATTCTGCTCATTTTACACACGGGAATCTTAGCTTTAAATAAGACTAAGCAACTCTTTGAAGGTCTCAGAGCAAGTCTGCATCAGAAAGAGAACATGAATACAAGTTTTTCTAGATTTAGATTGGGAATGTAGGCACCACCCTGTTCTTAGCTTACCTTGCTGACACCAGTGTCAGTGGGCCACAGCTAAGCTCTAAGTTCCACGGACATTTGCGATAAAGAGAGGGGTTGAATTCACAGATCCCTATTCCCAAACTGAGAAAAACATATTTTCTCAGTAACTGTTAAAAAATATCTGTAAATTACTTTGAGATTAATTCTTATATCATGCATAGAAAATAAACTGAAAAAAGTAAAGAACACGAGGAAATAAATCACTCCTATGTTGCAATCAATAAGGAATCACAACGTTACGATTTGGTTTTATCCATTTCCTTCCCATTGTGTGTGTGTGTGTGCTTTGACCCTGTCCTTAACCTACGCCCTAGAGAAAGAGTAAGCAGCTGCTAAGGGTGCCAATAACATTCAATAGTTCATGTCCCCTTACACTTTACCCAGGCTGAAGTAACCACATTTGGTATGCATTCCACTACACGGCATCCTGGAAACTTGCAGTCTGAGCCCGTTTTTCAATTTAGCAGCAATGCGCTCTGAACAGCAATATGTTACTGAGCCAGCTGGTCTTTCTTAGCCTTTTACCCTCTTTTAATCTTTTAGTGTTCTATGGCCACCACATCTACTCTTGGCTGCTGTAACCTTAGATCATGTATCATATTTGTTATATTCTTTCACATTACCTTAACCTTCTTGTTGAAAAGGGTGAAGTCACTGTGATTAGCATTAGAAAACAAAGACTCTAACATTCCATTTAATTCAGAGTCTGTAATATGCAGGTAAAAGAATGTAAACTACCTTCGATGTGTATTTAAAAGCAAAACAAAAGCAAGGATGAACAAGTCTAGCCAGTTGATATATATACAGCTCTTTATTACAGAATTTCATTCATAAGTGTATATGTGTGTGTATAAATACACACGTATACAAGTATATACAACTACACATCCAAGCACCTGCACAGATGTGCAAATGCATGTACATTTATTTGCGCACACACATTCCACACACTTGAAGAATTTTACCAATATAAGATGTGATGTTAGCAGCAGTCATATACATGGCCTTACCTAGTAGGACAATTCTAATACCGTTCTCCTAACTCTTGCATTTTCAGTGATAACACCCAAAGGAAAGGATATCCAAAGAAAGAATTTGTACTATTGTACTTAGCCAAGCATACTAATTACAGCAGAAAGTAGTCTAATAGGGTTAGACTGCAGCAAAGATGGCATACAATTTGCTTTCATGTTTCTTTGTGAATTGCTGGGGAAAGTAGGAATTGTGAATAAAGACAAATATTTGCCTTTTTTTTATTATTTAAATTTTGTAGAGAGCAAGGTGAATCAGAAATAGTTGGCAAATATAATTTACATTTTATAAATTCAGAGCATGGTCCTTCTTCTTATGCAGATTAAAACTACAAGGGCTTATATGCAACTTTCACATTAAAATTTGAAGTTATTTGCAAGGATTCAAGAAACGCAGCCAGCATGTCTGATATAAGGTGAATGTGTTTATTCTGTATCTAGTAAAAGAAGTGAACAGCACTTCCACCCATTAACACAGAATCAGGTGACACTGCTTAAGATCTAGAATTGTTAGTTTATACCCTTAGAAAAAGTTCTCAGCCCTTCAAAATTAGAGCACAAACAAGATTATGAGTATGTGTAATGTTGAACAGTATTTAGCCTGAAAACTGACTATAAAATAATAATATACACCTTGGAATTTCAGAGATAAACCTATGTAGCATATTTTAGATTAAATGCTAGCAGAAAAAAAAAAAAAAGACATTTTTTGTCCTAATAATATGTCATTATCTCTCGGTTTTGCCTGACATCTGGTATCACAGCAGATTTCTCCCACCTGCAAGGCCAGGAAAATGCAGACATCTCAACACCTACTGACTATATTGAGCATAATTGCAAAGATTTTTGTATAGGGTGGATGGCTTCTATTTTTTCCCAAGTGCCTCACATATATAAAATAATAACTATGAAAAAGACAGTCTTAAAAAGGTACAAAACTGGAAAACAGAGTTAAAATGATATTCCCGGTTAATGAAAGAAAAAACAATTATGGCATAAAAACCTCTAAAATCAACTAAGTCAAAAAGTTTTCATAAAGCCAGCCATGATGGCTTCTTAGTTTGGTATTCTGCCATGGCACATTAGCCTATATCTGTAGAGGATACAGTTTGCCAAGTATAGCTGCTCTAGCTCAGCAGAATATTGTACACAACCCCTGCAGCACTCACAGATCCCATTAGCCTAAAGCCTTACAGCCAGATTCCCCTCTGCAGCTCCCATGGAAATGCATCATCATTGTGCTACAACGTATCTCAAAAACAAAGAGACAAACAAACAAAACAACACGCCCACACATTTCTTGAGCAAATGAGCTTCTCTGTTCATGAGGTTTAAGAAGCCAATTGTTTCACTTGCTGTCTACTAATTTATTACATCCTGAAGACTTGCCTTAATCTCACCAGGGTTATTGGAACATCATCAGCTTGTCTGCAACCCTGATTCACTGGAGTAAGAATGTTTTTAGACAATTAAAACAAAACAAAACAAAATTAAGAGAACTCTCCTTGTCCTTATGCAGCTGTTTACAACTCCTCTGCTGTGGACTACCAGAAAACCCAGCCCCATTGAAGCAGCAGAGTCAGGAACAACCATGATAATGGAGTAGGCAGCCAAGCCTAACATGGCACATTAACTGATGAATCAGACCATGTACTGCAGTCACACGAGACTTCTCCTCATAATTCTGTTTGCTTTCCTGCTAGGATAGTGAACTCTAACCTCCCTTTCATGATCATATGCAGCTCTTTCAAAGAAAATAAAGAACAGATATAATTCCTCTTGTTCCTCTTTTAAAAATGCGATTGTCTTCCCAACATCGTTTAATAAACATATGATTCAAAATGTATTAAAATCTCTCTTCCAATATCAAAGTAAAAAGTCTTTCAACTTGTACAGCTACTTTTTTTGTTTTCCCTCAGAAAATTGACTTCAGGCTCTTATAGACTCAATGGGCCAAATATGTTCTTGCCTGATCACTAGAGCTCAGCAAAATTACAGCAGAGAAGAATTTGGACCAAGCATTTCTGTCGAAAACACACCAGCAGGAAGACACCCAAACACTATAAAATTTAGCCCCTATTTTACTCTTCAACTGAAATACCAAAAATCTTTCTATGCTACCAAGTTGACTCTGAATATACATAAGACTGTAACAATTATGAAAAGGGTGTCACCTTTCATTTGCAAACAATCTTTGATACTACTAGAGTGCATGGGACTGAAGAACAAGTGCCTATTACCCACCCTGGCCAAAGTCTAAAAGAGATGATTCAGTCACCAAAAACGTACCTGAAGTAAACACAGTTTCATTTACTGAGTTCTTTTCAGTTGTACTTTTTCCATTCACTACTCCTGCTGCTTGATATGTAGCTGTAGACAGAACTGCACATCCATATGGACTGAACAGTCTTGGATGTTGTTTTTCTTAAATTCATGTTACTCCTTACTCAGCCCCAAGAGGCACATAAGAAACCCACAGAACACCGTCTCTGTTAATATTATTGGTTATTCATAGCATTGCAGCAACCAGCTGCCTCAGTCAGGGAGGTACACTGTTGTTCTAGATAAAATCAAAGGCAGAGACGGTATGTCTCTTGAGGAGCTGAAGAACCACATGAAAACAGGATGACAGAAATGAGCATCCTCAGGTTCACTCTGAGCCAGGGACTGATCTCGTTGCCATCTGCTGCCTGCAGGAGTTGCCCCGCAGCTGCCTGCCAGCACCACAGCTGCAGAAGCCCTACACTGCACCGCAGCACAAAACGGTCCTGGAGCCCACTGCCAGCAGAAGCAGCCAGGTAAAGGAGGCTTGTCTCGGCTCTGCAATTCACTGTGTCAGTTCTCTAGACCGGCAGTTTTGGACTCAAAGGCCTGAAGACTACCGTTTTGTTAACTCGATGAACTATCTGACTGATAAAGGCCTAAAGGTGTGTGAGTTCCTTGGGAGTAAATGAGACTCTCAGGAGCTCAGAAGCCACCAAACACATACTGTTAAGTATTTAAGTGTTCCTTGCAAGCCCTTAGGTCTGGATGTGCTGGTTCTAGCCCGTTTCACAACTATCTTACCTACAAAATGGCTGCACTACATACTCAGCTAACATGGTAGTTTGGCTTGCATTAAATATCACAAAGTATTAGAAAAAACTAAACACATCTGAACACAACATAGGATGCTTTAACTATTGTCATTCTTTATTTTGCATGTAAGCAAAAGCAAACATGCCTTCCACATGAGGGACATGTGACTGAGGACTGTTAAGGCTGTTCTTAAAAAATAGCAGTTCATCAGAGACTGGAACTGGCAAAATATCTACAGAGTGTAGTAGAGGTAAAGTTACCCAATTAAAGGCACTGGAGATTACTTGCTGCATGAGTGGCACTAGCATATGCTTGTAGAGTAAGGATTTAATTTTATTTTTTATCACTGTTCCAGTATCTTAGTCTTCTACTCTGTGGGAATACGAGTATTTTGGGCAGGACTTCCCCTTGGGGTGCATGTTCTTAATTTATTGCTTCAAGGCTGAGTAATGTACCCATCACAGAGCCATTCATGTTTTATTAAAATTAATTTCAAGGGAATGTTGTTTTTAGGAAGTGTGTATAGGACTATTTAAATGTTTTAGCAAAACAATACCAACAATAAGAACTAATGAAAATATTTCCTTTTTCATACCTTTCACCTTAAGATAAATGATACCTAGCCTAAAAGGATGCTAAGAAAAAAGAAGAAAAGAACAGGAAATTCCTGCTATTTTGTCCCAGCTCCTGTGAACTCTCCAGTCTGTCTGTCTTGCTTTGCTTGTCCTGGAAGGAGCTCCCCATTCCTAACACACGGCTTGGGATCTATCTGCAGATCTGGGTTAGCAAAAATAGAATAAAATAAAATTGATTGTGAGACATGGCTTTCATCTTTGATCTTCATTGGAGTGACATGCATTTGATGGATGGACCACTCGGTAGATAAGGAATTGGCTGGATGGTTGCACTCAACAGCTCAATGACAAGGTGGAGACCAGTGACAAGCAGTGTTCCTCAAGAGTTGGTATCGGGACCATCACTGTTTACTGTCTTTGTCAGCAACATGGATGGTGGGATTGAGTGCAGCCTCAGCAAGTCTGCTGATGACACCAAGCTGTGCGGTGCAGTCGACACGCTGGAGGGAAGGGATGCCATCCAAAGGGACCTGGACAGGTTTGAGAGGCGGGCCTGTACTAACCTCATGAAGTTCAACTAGGCCAAGTGTGAGGCATCTAGGCACCTGAGCTGGGGCAATCCCAAGCACAAATATAGGTTGGGTGGAGAATGGATTGAGAACAGCCCTGATGAGAAGGACCTGGGGGTGTTGGTTGATGAGAAGTTCAGCATGAACCAGCAATGTGTGCTTGCAGCCTAGAAAGCCAACTGTACCCTGGGCTGCATCAAAAGCAGTGTGGCCAGCAGGGCAAGGGAGGTGATTCTCCCCTTCTGCTCTGCTCTTTTGAGACACCAACTGGAGCACTGCGTTCAGCTCTGTGGCCCACAGAATAAAATGGATATTGACCTGTAAGAGGGAGTCCATAGGAGGGCCATGAGGATAACCAAGGGGCTGGAGCACTTCTCCTATGAAGACAGGCTGAGGGTGTTGGGATTGTTCAGCCTGGAGAAGGCCCCAGGCAGACCTTATAGAGGCCTTCCAATACTTAAAGGGGGCCTACAGAAAAGCTAGAGAGGGTCTTTTTACAAGGGTATATAGATATAGGACAAGGAATAATGGCTTTAAACTGAAAGAGGGTAAGTTTAGATTCGATATAAGGAAGAAATTCTTTGCTTAGAGGGTGGTGAGACACTGGAACAGGTTGACCAGAGAAGCTGTGGATCCCTGGAAGCGTTCAAGGCCAGGTTGGATGGCGCTTTGAGCAAGCTGGTCTGGTGCAAGGTGTCCCTGCCCATGGCAGGGGCTTGAAACAAGATAATTTGTGAGGTCCCTTCCCACTCAAATCATTCTATGATTCATACTAATATTTCTTTTAAAGCCCCTTTCTTCAGATCTTTGCTAAGTGTGTGGGAATAGCATGAAATAATTGCTCTGCCTGGTAGATCATTTATTTTCTGAGAGACCATTTTAAGGTGAAGAGACACCACCTGCTATAAATTTGCCTCATTTAGAAAGTGATAATAAAAGACTGAAACTGTAAATGGCAAGAAAGAAATGTAGATGATTCCTTGGAATATTTCAGCCACTTTTAAGGGAGGCTGATCCAGAAATTCCTGTCTTAGCAGAGAGAGAGACAAAGAAGGGAGGGAGGGGACAGAGAACGTGTGCATATGTACACATGCTGGGTATGGGTATGCTCAGGAAAATATTCAGAAATATGATTGTGACTGTAACTAGGGGCACAGAAGACCTAACAATTTCTATTACAGGAAGCCAAAAAGGAAGAAAAAGTAATAAAGCTTCAGTCCTATCACATGAACTAGAAGGGATTAGACACTTTCTGTTACACAGATATCACTGTTTCAAACATACACCACAAGCCAGAGTTCGTACATCATCCTGTACAAGCACACACCACTGCTGGGGTCACTTCACATGCACACTAGATGTGGTATCAGGCTTGTCCATGTACAAGCATCTTTCATTTGTCAGTGCATCATTTTCTGAAAACAAAATTTAGTGTAGTCCAGACTTTGCTATAAGGAGAGCAGAATGGTTAATTTTGTTATTGTGTCACAATACTGAGAGAAACGAATAAAATTAGAGTATAAAATGACCTATCAAATTTGCTTGACAGGTACTAATTCACTTTGATCTATCCCTCACCATAATTTCATTGGCAGAGAAACCATACATATTTATAAAAGAGGGAGCAGGCTGCTGTTGTTCTGTTTGTAATTTACAGCAACAAAGAATTCATTTAGATTACCATACTTGAAGTCCCAAGGTGACTCTGCTGTGGTTACAGGCCCCCTGCTATGCAGGATACCTAACATAACAAAGAACAAAGCAAAACAATGGTACACTGAGACCAGGGCTCCTGGGTAATCAATTCAGGTATTTACAGCTGAAACAATAGCAATGTGCAAATCAGCATCATTACTACAATTTGCTGATAGAAACCCTAGGGAACTCGGGAAGTGTATGACTGCAAAGCAGATGATTAATCTGAGTTACTTATGCTTTGTTAAAGCATTATTGTTTCCCATCACAATTAACAGTAAATGATTGTTTAAGAAAAAGGCAGAGGAAGTACAACCAAATGTGCAAGCCACACATCTATTCTACTCCAGGAACATTCTGAGGACAGTACAGGTACTGGGTGGAACTGAAGAACACTGGAGAGCATACAGGAAGTTTCTGCATATCCGAATAGTCCATCTCCTTACTGAGAAGCTGAAACATTTGTCCTTGAAATGGGAAAAAATATATGCTTACACTCTTACTGTTGTGTTTATGGGATGCCCATGTGCACATGCCCAACAACTTTGGCACCAGAGAGTAACACAGAAATGACCTTTATGCAGCCACTGCTGGTAGCACCAAAGTCAGTGACAAAAACTTAACAAGAAACCTATGACTGAAGCAAGTACGGCACCCAAGTTCTAAAATATAGGTGGTAGTGGTAGCATTTTTGTGGGATAAAACTATTGTTTGAGATCAGACTTTGAGCGGGGCTGAGAAATGAGCTGCTGTTTTCTAAGTAAACGTTAAGTGTAAAAAAAAAAAAATAAATCTCCTGTTTGTAGAAAGGGCAAGGATTAGGCACTGCCATGGAACATGTAATAAAAATAAAGAGAAGAAAGGGAAGTACAAGGTAACTTTATTTCCATGTCCATTCAGAGCTCTACTTTCTACTGAACTAAAAGTGCACACATTCAGCTCAATCACACCCCAAATTAAAACGCTTAGGAAGTCCTTCATATTTTTGAAAACTAAAACTAAACAGGCTTTAAAAGAACTATTTAGTTTGTTCCTAAATATATTGGATAACCTCAGAAAAAGGTTTGTTCAACAGCAAAGCTGTTATATTGGCTTATGCTTTACAGAGCTTCTCTGATATGTTCTCATGTGACATTATCCATCCAAAGCAACTACCCTACTCCCAAAGAGACACTGATAAGTCCATTGTGATTCAACCTGAAATACTGTGTTCATGTTTGAGCTCCTCACTACAAGAAGGACATCGATGCCCTAGAGTGTGTCCAAAGAACAACAACAAAGCTGGTGAAGGGTCTACAGAACAAGGCTTATGAGGAGCAGCTGAAGAAACTGAAAACTCGGATTGTTTAGTATGGAGAAAAGGAGGTTCAGGGGAGACAGAACAAAGCATCAAAAAGTAGAAGCCAGCACACAATCTCCTGGCAGGTATTTATCAGAGAGAGGTAAAATATTAATGTGAATCTCACAAGTGAAATATGAAGAAATTTTTTTTTCAATATTTTTTTCCTGCAGTTCATCAAATTTAGCCCCAAATTCAGATTTTAGCCTCTGTAGAGGTTCTAAATGATGAAGATTCACGTGGAAATAATTTTCATGCACTCAGGATAAACAGAGCTACAGGCAGTAAATAAAACATAACCGGGGTTAATTCTAGAGTCAATGCATTCAGCTAATCTTAGTTCCAATCACTGCAAACAATTTAAGTCCTACACAAAATACAGAGAAACAAGATAGTAAAATATATAGGGAAACCAAGTCTATGATGACAATAAATAGAAGATGTCAATCCAGCCCAGAGAAAGAGAGTAAACTAGCAATGGAAAAGATGAGAAACTAATAGATTATAGTTTAAGAAGGAAGCATGCCTATTGTTTGGAAAATGGGACTGAGAATCACCAACTATAAAATATATTCTTCTGCAGCCAACTGATATTGGGAGATGTTTAAATTACACACTATTTTGGTCCCCCCATCTCCCCCAACAAAATATTCATCTATCTCGGATAGATATGGTCTGTAAAACACTCTGAGGTCCAGCAGCTACCCCTTTTCCAACACTTTATGAATTTAGAAGAAATAAAACACCTTATTGAGTAATGTGTTTGATATTTACTCCCTGTATTATGTGATAGTTCAACATTAAATAATGAGCAGAAAAAAGACTTTTTTTAATACTGGAGTTTTAAAGCATACAAAATAGAAATTATTAAAAGTGGTCAAAGAGTATATATCTAAGAAATAATTAGGTAAAAAGGAGCACATTCACATTTAGGATAAACAATGAAAAAATCCCTAGAGATGAAACTTACAAAGACATAGAATGTAATTATCTCCAATGGGGCATTCTGCAAGTCCTTTTCTCAAAAGTTATTTAAACAAGACAAAAATTCACAGGCTTTCCTACAGAACAATCCTACCGTAGGTTAACAGTCTAACCTGGTTAACCTAAGCAGTCTTGTTTTGTTTTCTGATTTTCTGAGCCAAATACATGTGACAATATGGAAAGGTCAAGCTTCCAATATAAAAATGGCCCCATACTAAGTGGTAAATTCTGTAACTGGCACCAACCTGGCTGTAATTACGATCAAGATGACCATAATTCAGGGCATCAAGCTACTTCAGTTCTAGTTTTGGTGGTACCTTGTCAAGCATCACCCACACTACTTAGCAGTACCGGAGAGCTATGAGAATATCAGGTTTATATTTGATTCCCTTCATTTTCAATTTTAAGCACTTAATTTAAAAAGCATTCATATTCCAAGGTAAGTATCTCTTTATTTTGGTATTTGGTTAAAATACGCTTTGTGAATAATTTATTTTATCCTCTTGAATGGCACAAATATTTCAATAGCCATGAAGTTTCTTCAATTGTCAAAATATACATGTAGGTCACAAAGTAAGCAAAGCTTCAACCACAAAACTGTTTTTTCAGAAGTTTCCATGAAATTATCTCTTTACCTAGAAGGCATCAATAAAAGACATTTAGAAAAATAGAATAAGAAAAAATCATTCTTGAGATGGGAGCTGAAAAGTTTTTAATAACTCACCCAGCACAGAAAATTCATGTCATTGCCATTTAAAATCATGACAGTAATAAAGCTATACTCATAAAATCAGCACATAAAATATTTCACTCCACAACCCTTTCTAATTGCATTATTTAAATCAAACAAACAAAACTGAAGGTTGCCAATCAAATAAAAATAAGCTACCGCTCTGGGGTGCTGAAAAATGAAAAAAAATGCAAATTTGAAAAGAAATGAAGTCAGGATTTTCAAGGTAGAATGAGCTGGAGACTTACTTGGCACAGAGGGAGCAAACAGACTTATGTAACAAAGCACCAAGAATTTGAAAACAGTGAAGCATCTAAGGAAAACAGCATCACCGGAATAAAAGCTGTTATGAAGATCTGAAGTTTACCATGGAAAGAATGTAACATCACAGTGACAAAGATAGCTCTATGGTTCCCTGGACAAAGACAACTATTAATCTCTTGTGGGTTTGTTTCTTTGTTTCGGTAAAACCCACAAAACTTTAA
Organism: Anser cygnoides; assembly: GCF_040182565.1. Classification (NCBI taxonomy): domain Eukaryota; kingdom Metazoa; phylum Chordata; class Aves; order Anseriformes; family Anatidae; genus Anser; species Anser cygnoides. The sequence goes on along the minus strand of NC_089875.1, from coordinate 49,580,387 downwards.
ATCATTCGCTTTAGGAAAAAATAAACACTGGGGGAAGTATGATAACTATAAATCAAATTTTAACAGAATTAAATAAAAATAGGTGGAAAAGTATAAGTCAGTAGGAGAAATGCAATAGTTCAGTTGCAATTTAAATCTGATTGAAGTGGCCTCTGTAAAGTTTTCTGTGCAGGGGTCTTAGAAGCCATAGTGGGCGGCACAGCTTGCAGTCACCTCAAACGCAGAAAAGTGCTTTGGAAGCTGCTGTGTCAGAACCAGTTTTATAGATATGACTAATTTTTTGCAAGTTGCATAGATTACAAAACCAAAAGCCAAGGTCAGAATACATAGCTGCTTCTCGAGAGGAGAAAAATATAAAGGTTTAATTCTAAATCGACAGAAATCTGAAACAGGCTTACTGAAGGGCAGCGTTAGGAACCGCAGCACATACTAAACCCTTTGTTTCTGCACCAGTCATGTGCGACACAGCAACTCAAGTAAATCTGCTGGTGGTGACTGAGGGGATAACCTTCCCAGCATTCAACCCGTAGGTGAGAGCAACACCAGTCAACTTCAGCAGGTAAAATCATTTTGTCTGCCACCTTGTATAACTAACTGGTCAAATTCAAGAAAAGCAAAATGGTTGGGTATAAATTGTACCGCTGCTATGCAGAAAGCACTTGTACATTTCCTGCAATAGGGATGGGCGGGGCAGGAGGGAATTAATGCTGTCCATACAGCAGCTATGAAATTATCAATAACAATTTCAGTCAGCAAGCACAGTTTCAAAGGTGACGTTGATATAACAGCCTAATAAAATACTTACACACTACTGACTTGAAGGCAATGCTGTAGTTGTAAGCTTCAAAGGTGATATGAAATCTAAATGATTCTGAAGTAGGTATGAGATTTTCCATTTCCCACGCTAAAATATTGATATAGAAGCATGTTCTACCTAGTTGCCTGTGCTGAGTTTCCAGCACATTAAATCCATACCCACAGCACATGTACAGTAGCACATCTCACAGATCTGCAGAGGCAAAGTGGACACACATTCATGCAGAAATAAATCACTGCTTTAAACATCTCATCAGGATTAACCGTACCTCTCTGAAGCATGAGGTCACATAACACAATTGCCCCCTTGCATTATAAAGTAACTAAAAAATTAATTATTTATTGAAAAAAAATTTTTTTTGAGTCGCTCAACAAATCAAATAAATTTATTCATTAGATACTGTTTTTGTAACATTCTGTTACCAGAGATAATGGATTTTGACTACTGATGTGTGTTCAAAATCGATTTAATAACTGAGTAACAAATTTATTTTTCTTCAGGTTGTTCAACAATGGATCCATGAACTGTCAACTGTGTATAAAATAAAATATAAAAATGTAATCTTCCCACTGGCTTTAAAATCCTTTGTCTTTACATGCACAAGGATATTGGTCTACAGTTATTTTTATCCCCCTGCCTGAACTGTGATTTTGTCCAAGCATCTTTTTTTTTTTTTAAATAAATGTTTTTTGAATACTATTAAAATATATGAAAATACCAAATTAATCAATTTCTTTTTACAGAAGGAACAAACTACAATCCCTCAGCACAAGACCTAGGCCCTAGAATCAAAATCCTACATACGGACAGCAGTTAACAACCTCACCTGAAAACTGGTGTTTAATCTCCAGTCTCACTTGGGGAGAAAGACCTTGGATCTCTTAAGGCCAGGGAGAAAAACAGTTGCATTTGCACCCTGGTCCATGAATGCTTTATTTGATTTCATAACTTGTGACCAGAGATGCATTTTCTCTATGAAATAACTGTAGTAGTGACAACTCTGACTTGAAAAAGCTACAATTTTATTTTGGAACTTGAGCACCTACCGTATCGCTGGCTGCACTGCTTGCTTGCTGCTTACAACAACAATTTGCAAGCAGTAAACCAGCTATGTTAACCGATTCAATGCAGTCATGCCAATTTTATGCTAGCCACACTAGCAGCTGAGCAAAACAGCAAGGTTTTTTCAAAAAAAAAACAACACGTATTAATACTGCAACCATCCATACAACTTCACTAGTTCCACTTGTACCTACAAGGCTTCTAACAGCACCAAGCTGCTCTGCTCACGGAAAACTATCATTTACCAAGAACCTGCAGTTAAGACAAGGTAAGCTTCTTCACTTTCCTTCATCACAAGCCCAACCTGCCCCAAGACAAGCAAGCAAACCTTCCAGTATTATCTTTCAGCACATGATGGGATTAGCTGGCATAAACAAACCCAAACTGAAAATGAAAAGTATCACATTTCTCAAAAAAGGGTATTTAGAGTGTCAAACTACAGTGTCTGGCAACCTGTACAAAATGCTCAAACTATTTCATCTATACCTGTTCCATCTAGCAGCATTCAACACCATGTATAAACTGCTGAGTGAGTCAGTCTTAACGAGAAGTGTCCAAAAAGTCTCTCAAGAGCCTCCCTCCAAATGCAGTGATTCCAGACATACTGGTGTTCTCTAAAGCTGTCAAAAAAATTCAATTAGTAATGGGCAACTAAAGGAAAAAAAAAAAAAAAAGCTAATGTGAATTGTTCTTCTAGTGAAGTATTTAGCCACTAGTCACACATTTAAAGGTAATCATATGTTTAAAAGACATGATGTACTAGCACAAGTACTCAGAGCTTTGCATTTCATTGATATCTGCTTCGTGTATGGTAAACAAACAAACAAACAAACAACAACAACAAAAAAAACAACAGCTAAAATAACTGTGAAATGCAAAGTTATAAATGCAACTATAAAAAATAAGTGAAAACAGATCATATTACCTGCAGGACACTTCTCACCCTTGCAAAACGGGAAACATTAAGACAGATGTCAGTAAATGCTAAGTGGAAAATTTTCTTCTGAGATTGCCGTTTTTATGGAATACTCTGCCCTAACATTAGTATTTAAAATTGAGGACAATACAACAGTTGCCAACCAAAATCAGGCTGGATTTAAAAAAAAAAATATCTTCTGATAATACAATTTGATTGCTTACTGCACATGTAAAACATCTAATGAAAGATTTTTCTCTTGAAATGGAAAATGAAATGAAAAATGCTTGCTGGTATTAAAAATGTCCTCCTGCACATTCTTGACAGATGTAATGTTAAGCCCTAATTTATTTTTCCTTCCCTTTACCTTGGTCTTTCCATCTAATAAAAAAAAAAAAAAAAGTTTAAAATTCCTTGCAGAATCTGATAAACATAACAGAGAAAAGGAGAGGGAGAGAGGAAGAAAGGACTTCAGAGTTCAGGGTTTCTGGATATTTGGCTGGCTTCCTTAGGAGCTTAATAAAATCCTACGAATTCCGTGGAAAAGGAAGAAATACCGCTCATATTTGGAAAAGGACAAACTAAAAGAGGGGAAGGCACATGAACATAGATTAACAGTATCCTATTTCTTGATCAGCAACTAACATCTGAAGGGTTGGTCACTTTTCTGTGGTACATTTTGTAGATAAATACCATCTCAATTGCAAATGTGTACAGTGTATTTTCTGGAAAACAATCAGCTCTGACACAGCACAAAGAAAAAGTATGAGTACCTCCCCCAAAACAAAGAGTCAATAGAAGGCATCAGGATAAGTGGCAAAATGAAGGATAAAGCATACACAATATGTGCACGCATGCAGATTAGCACAGATTACCAGAAAAAAATGGCAAGTGGTAGAAGAATGAACCCTCACTAGCTGTACTCTGGCTCTCGTGACCCCACAAGTTTCCAGAAACAACTGTTTTATTCCCACACAAATATCTGAATATTCACTATTAGCTCTGCCTGCTTCTGTGATGAAAAACATTATAAATCTCACCTCAAACAAACAGACTAATGGAAAGATATTCCATGACTACTTTTTGGATGTAAAGATATCATTCAGGAAAAGTAGAAGGATTAGATGGGATGAGTCTAAACCCTGACTGAGCAAAGCATATATACCTGCATTTAAATGCTGTTGATTTTAGTGGGATTATTCAGATGAAGTAAGATAAACACAGGTTCAACTGCTTACTGAACGAAGGCCATGATTCACAATGGTGTATGCCTGAATGGTCTGCAGATCAAATAGCCATGGAGACTGCTTGTGTGGTTATGCTGTCAGCATAACAACACTTCTACCTAGAAATATTTAATTCCCTGCTATTATAAGCAACACTTACAATATCCAGCACTCATAAAGCATTGCATTAAGTGAAAGACATCAAAGAAACAAAAATGATTTCTCAGCAAATTCAAATTCTGTTCTTTTTTCTAGGATAGGGAAATGCACTAGAACCAGAGCAGACATTGCTTAAGTGGCCACATTGCACAAGTGCCACAAGACACAATCATCTCTTGCAGGTGCACGACACTCTTAGTGCACTAAGCTCATTTCTGTATTTTCTCCCCATTCTTTCTAGCTCCAGGAACACTTAAATAGCTTAACTCTAACAGAAAAAAAAAATACAAAAATGTCTGAGTTTTTGGTACTTGTAATTTTTAACTGCAAGGAGTACAGATCAGGGGTGCGGAGAGAAGCACAAAAAGTCAATACTTCCTGTACCTTACTTGGCACACTATGGTGTTTTCAAGGCCAGCTACTTACTTGCCTTCTGTTTTCACTTTGTCATTTATAAAAAAAATCTTTTTCAACACCCTTTACTGTTCTACTGATTTCTTGAAAAATCTTACTTACCTGCTTGTGTAATAGCAATTTCAGTTTAAAGTCACAAAAATTGGCAGCAAGATTGAGAGGGATGTCTAAAATGCTTTGAATCGTTACTTTAAATTGCTCAGATTTCTAGATGCTGGTGTTTCATTAGCCAAAACATAATTCTAATACAAATGCAGAGAATTAGAAAGTCAAAGGTACAATAATTTATGAGCCACTAAATAATGGAAGTTAATTTTGGAACACGATTTTCACAGCTTGCCAATGTCATTAAATAACAATAAATGTACCACCTTTCACATGCAGCAAATGGTGTATTTTCAAATAGTACTCTTTAATTTGTGAAAGAAATAAGGCGCTAAATCCTAAACAAGGAACACCATTAAAACAGCTACTCTTCTGACAATTTAGCCAACTGAACATAGCTATCTAGTTGTTATTGATATATTGAATAACTTTGAACGTGTACCCAAAGTGTTTTGAAAGAAGTATTGATAATTGAACATGACTGAATGAAAACACTCCTTTGTTATGACAGTTTCACTCTTTTTCTTTTATGGCTGGACAGCCAAAGTCCTAGAAAGGGAATCTTTAGGTGAGACTCTTTTCAGAGTTTCTTGAGTGCATGAACCATTAGTGAGAATCTGTAGTATGAAGGACAGGATGATATATCAGAAAACAATAGCACAACGGCACAAGAAAGCAGAACAAGTAACGTCCATAGACTACCCCTTACTAATGCTTAAAGTTCCTAATTACTTAAAGTGAATTTGAAAATGGGTATTTCCATGTATACAGGCAGAGGATGAAATTTATAGAAAAGCACATAAATGCAAGAGGTGACAAACTCCCACCAACTTCCATTGAAAATTAAGAGCACGTACTACCTCAGGAGTGCTATGCAGGTGCTCCAGTCTGCACCTGTGAGCTCACCAGAATCTCTACATATATAACAAATCCGTATTTGACTACCTTGTATGATATAATTTTAGGTACCTTAAGAGAATAAAACATGTACCCAAAACAAACCTACATAGCTAGTCGTGTTGAAACGTTTTGGCTAATTCTACTGTGCTTCTGAAATAAGGAAACGATTTTGAATAACACTTCTCAATACCAAAAATAAAGAAAAATAATACTCTTAAAGTATATTTATCAAACTGCAGAGAGCTTCCATAATAATAAAGCTATACAACATTGGTTTATCAATAATAAGTTCATATTTTCCTTATTGTACATTTAAAAGTGTATACTTAAATTCTCTCATCCAACTTTCCCCTTCATAATTAGGCAAGGAATAAAAACAGTGGATACTCATTCAGTTACAAGTCCTGTCTCTTAGATCATTACAATTTTGTTGGTCAGAGTTTCTAACATGACTTAATTTCTGAATGATTCAAACTTCATAAATCAATGGTCAACAGATACCCCATAGACATTGCAGCTGTACAATGAATAGCACAGAGATCACAGATGTACTAGAGCATATGCTAGTCTACCTGATGACTTGCTGCACCCTGGTACAGACTTTAGCACTGACTAATCATTTATTAAGTCTTCTAAATATTTCTCTCTCAGTCTTCTCATAACTTTTTATGAACTGAAGTTTAAAACAAAAGTGTGAATCTTTTCCTTAAAGCAATGAAAACCTTAAAGAATGCAAAGGAAAGAACAAACCATTATCTATTTTTTTCTCTCTGAAGAAAATTATTACAGACTTGCATGAAAGATGCAAAATGTGTCTTACAGGGTTCTAACGTCATTCACTGACGTTGAAGTCTGCAAGGGTTAAGAGCAAGAGCAATAGTTTAAAAGTGGTCCTGTTCAAACACATTTTGAATAAGTAAATGGATCATTGACTCAGCAATGATCTTGTATTGCTGAAGTTGGGGGAGTTTTGCCAATGACCCCGATGGGAATAATATCACCTTCTCGATGTTAAGGTTAATATTTTTCCTATCTTCTGTGATCCATTTAATAATGTGATGAACTACCAATATCTGAAATATTTACTAAGTTCCAAGGGGATTACATGTTTTGCAAGACTCCTAGGAAACACTAAAAATCTCATCTAAACTTTGATCTCTCATCCTAAGGTTAAATATGAAAAAAAAGTATTTTATTTATATATCCCGTATAATCCATTCTAGTTTTAAAGGATTACCCAAAACAAACAAACAAAAAATGTGATACTAACTTTTAAGAAATACGAATAAAGCTGAATTGATTCCAAGGATTTAAAAACTCCACCATTAAAAGGAAAATATTCCTTTTGAGAGCACTGCATGCAATTTAGTGATGTCCCTCAATAGCATAGCCTCAGGTGTCAGCTTTTTGTCAATTTGGCAGAAGTCCAATAAAGTGTCTTGGGAGTTTACTCTTGCTTTAGAGACATATATATATGCATGCACATATATAACTATTTGTGTACATGTATTTATATTCTACATATAAAATATATTGCGTATACAGCATACATACATTGCATTCATATTGTATATTTATACTATATACAATATTACATGTATATATGCATTTTATATGCATGTGTATACGTACATACTATATACACAATATGAATAGCACCTACATTATATATTGTGCATACATGTACATTGTATAGTGTATACATATATACACAACACATTTACATGTGTGAATATATGCAAATATATTGTATGTTATATAAAATATGCATTATATATTTTTTATATATTGCATACTATAAGTATACATATTCATATATCAAACTTCTTTTCAATTTCCAAGTTACTGAATAACTATTGGTGTTCAAGACTGAAAGATGTTAGCACTTTGCTATTGCTAATAATTAAGTTTCTAATACAACAACCACTGCCAAGGAGGTTAGGGATATGATCTAATACCTATCCTGTTTTCTCTCTGCTTTAATTATTATTCCTTAAGCTTAGCATCTACTTGGCTGTGGTGTTTTTTGTTGTTGGTGTTGTTGTTGTTTTTTAAGAAAAAAAAATTTTAAGTTGTCCATATTTTTTGTTATATCTTTAAAGTTTAGTACCTTTTAAACTTTTATCATTTTGAGTTGTATCATTTATGGTGTATGGTACATTTTCCAAATGATGATCATAGTGAACATGATGTATAGATTTCTAGCTTTTTTCCCCTAGAGCCTGTGATGGTCTCTACCTGTACTAAATAAAAAATTGCATTAGAAGATTGTGAGTATCATGTTCTTTGACCTATAGCTGCTAACATTGCCATGCTGTTAAGAGTATGTTTTCCAGCTTTTGCCAGTATTCCATGCTCTTGCCAGGACAGACATGATGCTCTCAGATAGACACTCTTCCCTTTCATTTGCTTCTTTTTGGCACACCACTGTACATTATATAATATTTGTACCATACACAAGCCTTGAACCAGGCTTAAGAAATTCTAGGAATGAAAGAGACACAAAAAAGCAATGGCTGACAGATGCAGAGTATATGAAATCAGCAGACATCATGAACAACCACTTGCCAGATATAAAGTAACTGTGTACTTGCAGATAATTAGCTGTGTATCTGCAGATTGCTCTGTATCTGCAGATACACAGCAAAGCTGGGCATTCATTCAGTAACCAGTGAACAGTCAGAACAGCCAGTGCTGCCTGCAAGCTTTTGCAGGAAGAAAATTACAAGTTGAGCTTAAGCCTCTGCTTGAGAAACCATAAATTAGTGAGAACACTCTCAAAGTTTGCAGCCCTGAGCTCCTCTCAATCTGTCAGGCAGCGGTTCATTTCCAAACGGTTTTACTCTAGAGGATTAATTCAACAAATAAAGGGAAAAACAGAATTTTTTGATCCAGCCTCAAATGACAAATGGTAACTATTGTTACCAATAGTTTGAAGTAATTGATGAAAGATAAGGCATATTTAGAAAACAGTAAGAAAAAACAGCGAGGAACAAACATCTGGGGCAGCAACGGCAGAGTGACTGGGCTCACAGACAGAGGAAAAGCTTGAAGTAAGCAAAGCACAAGATGATCAAAGAATCAATAAAAATTTCTAATGTGGAGATTGAAGATTACAGATTATGACAGGAAAAAATAAAAACACAAACAAAACCAAAAAAGATCTCAGGATTACCTAGAGAAAAGGTGCTTTACTAGCCATGCAACAGGATCAGTTAGAAGACATTCCATAAATAAGACATACAGCTGGTACTTTACTGGTTTCAAGAGTTACTGGACCTTAGTTAAAATCCAGACAAATCAGAAGATAGAATCTGAAGGGTTTTTACTTAGAATTTAAATTGTGGTACACTCAAGACGGGCAACAGCTGCCAGAAACATTGAATTAGCGACTTGCAATGAGTTCCTTGACCTATTTGCCAGACACAAAGGGCTTCTTTTTCTATGGACAGTAACATTAAAAACAACAAAAAAATTAACGACGAAACAGAACAGTAAAGGATGGTCATCTCCCTTACTGAGCACTGATTGCTTAGGCTTGTAAATAGATTTCAGATTCATAGAGTAGAATCACAGTAAGTGCTAACAAAAGGAGCAAATTAACTCCAAGATCTGCATCACAAATTAGCACCTGATTCCTAAGTAATTTATCAGGTTATATTCAACCAAGGATAAAATCCCCCCCCCCGCCAGCTTTCACTGTGGGATAAACCACTTAATTTAAAAAAGAACATGCTGCAAGATAAGTTAGCACTATCAAGCCATCAATGCACCCTTGGGTACTCTGAGGGTGACTGAGCACTGTCCTAGGTTGCCCAGAGAGGCTGTGAGTCTCCTTGCTTAGAGATCTTCAAAAGCCACCTGGAGATGGTCCTGGGCAGCCTACTCTGGGTGGCCCTACGTAAGCATGGGGGTTGGACAAAATGACCTCCAGAGGCCCCTGCCAACGTCAACCAGTCAGTGGTTCTGTGAAATGCAGGCATATCCAGGAAAATTTATTCCATGTCTAAGATGACGCCAGTGGTTCAGACTGTAAAATTGTTAGATGAATACCAGTCATTTAATTTTCAGATATCCACTTTTTTTTTTTTTTTAATTCAGGATAGAAACAGCAACAAAACACTCTACCCTAATGCCCTAATGACAATTAATTTACTTGCCTGCTTAAAATTAAAATAACAAGATAATAATTTTATTATTATTTTTATATGGCAGGAAGAACTGAAAATATAACAAAAGTTTCAGTGTTATGAAGGAGTGTTATGAAGGCCGTGTTATTAAATTCAGAGATCCAGGTTCTGTGGCCTTTTTTTTTCCCCCCCCACACAGACACTCTTGTAAACAGAAGACACTGGTTTTAACACAACCATAACAGAATATCTAAATTCAGAAACAAGAAATGAATTATTCGGCCTCTGACCAAGGAACATCTTAAGGCCCTTCAGAGGACAGCAGCAGCAGGTCATAATTTTTTTATTTTTTTCTTACGTAGGCTAATCTGAACATCTTGCACTGGGTGGAAGCCTACTGATGTGCTGCCTGACTTATGTGTAGGCAGCATGTGGACTCAGAGACAGCTCCTGTCCCTGTATTAGCAAGCAGGCATACTGAAGTCTTTTTTTCTTCTCTTTGGCACCTGTGAAAAAACAGTATTCTTTTGCAGTATTCTTATTTTCATCAAAAACTCTACAAATGATGCCTAGAAAACTGAATACTTCCTGAGATTTTGGTTGGGATGGGGGGGAAAGTATTAGATTCAGCATCTAAAACTTAGTGTCTAAAAGTTATTGCATTAAAATGCAAGAAATAGCAATGAGTTGTGTATGTAGAGTGCTTTCCCTTTTAGTATTCTGTATTTAGAGCACTCTGCCTGCTTTTCACAAGCACTACTTAGTCTCCAAGTTTAGCTTGTAATAACTCTCCTTAACTGTTCATCTTCTTACTATGCAAAAGTTTATTACATTGTAAAACCGATAAAACAAACCCAAGTATCTGAGCCGCTGGAGAAGATGCTAAGCATACCAGACATATAGAGCACTTTGTCTTTGAAACATGGAAGAGGAGTTGTAATAGGATAATTCATAAAATCTGTAGCACAGAAATTAAATAAAGAGAAAAGTGCCACAGATTGCTGTAAGACAGATTCACCTAATAGCATTAAAGAGAAAGGAATGACCATTAGAGTCTATGAGATACTTTAAGTACCCCTCAAGGGCTTGTACATGCTTCACTGCTTTATGTGAAGCCTTCTGTCCTTTGGAGTACAATCTTGTTAATCAGCTCTCAAGGTCACAGCTGAATGCAAGAGAGGCAGGCTGTGCATCTGTAGAAGTTATTTATTTCTGGAAAAGAAATTATAGCTCTATTTATGTGAAAATGATACACTGTTACATAGTACTTGAGTCCAAACCTGCAAACACTTATTCTCACTGACATCATTAAAAACACTCACAAAATTGTTTGCAGAATCTAAGTGTAAAGGCTCAAGCGTGAGCTACCCAAGATGCCTTCACTGCCATCGCTGTGTCTCCCCCTGACGATGAGGGGAAGTGCACCTACCATGGGAATTGCCTTTCCCATTCAAATCTGGGTGACCACGGAACAGTCAGGATGGGATGAGGAACAGTACTAGATTTAGGTTTGTTCTCTTCCACCCTTGCATTGCCCACTGCAGCTATCTCTTGCGATAAAGAAGAATTTTTTGGGAGGAGGTAGGAGAAGGAAGAGGGACTGGCCAAAAAGGCACAGCAGAGAGCAAACTGGAGCTCCGAGCAGTTATTCAGTGTCTCCTTTGGTCACAGGACAGCATAGCTACGCACAGTCTTAAGAAATTATTAGGAATCAATATGTGGGTAAACTACTAAAATGAAAATTCCAAAAGTAAAGTTCTGATATGACAATATAGGCTTTAGAAAAACTGTGGAATAATTATAACCCAACAAAAAGGGGGGACAAAACACCCCACCCAAGGCGGAAAGGAAAAAAAAAAAAAGGCAGCTTTCCCATTTTTTTTTTCTAAAGAGATACATCTGCCAAAGAAATACAATGAAGCAAAGAGATGAAATACAAATGGATCGTATAGTTGAGGAATCAATGGGAAAGACTTATACTTGTTTTACATTACTTGAGGACCAGTTCTCTCCCAAGAGTAGTTCATACGTGGAAATTTTACTGCTAGAAAGGAGCTTTAAGTGGCTGTTAATACCATCCCTACTTGTACTTTCTAACAGTGATTATGGAACGTCTACTGGAGGACAATTTAGGGGAGAAAAAGTTCAAAAGTTTCAGCAGAGTCAAAAGTGATGAATGGTTCTGAAGCAAGAGGAAAAACACCAGAGTGGCTGAGACATAAGATATCCAGTTCTTCCTAAGTAGCAGCTTAGGAATCTTGATAGTCACACTTGCAGAACCTGGTAGGGATCTGTTTATCCAGCCGGATTGTCATGACCATTCTTTACTAGCCCTAGAGACCATGAATACTTAGAGTCACAACACACACAGAATCACAGAATGGTTGAGATTGGAAGAGACCTCCAGAGATCATCTAGTCCAACCCTCCTGCTCACGCAAGGTCACCCAGACCATGTTACATAGGATGGCATCCAGGTGGGTTTTGAATATCTCCAAAGAAGGAGACCCCACAACCTCTCAGGGCAGCCTGTTCCAGTACTCTGTCATACTTAGAACTTTAAAGCTCCTCTGTTCCTAGCACCACTATACTTATGTTCTTGAAAGACAGTCAAGAAATAAAAGTCCCTATGAAAACCTAGTTTGATTTAATACCTACTACAGTGTTTTTGTTTATTTTTAAAACAGGTCTTCCTAAAGATGAGTACTTTAGCAGATAAATACATGCACAACTGTGCCCACGCACCACTGTAACAACTATTTTGGTTGAAGTTATGGATATATATTTGAAATACAAGACAAAAATATTTCTTGAAACCTCAATGAACAATGACTTCAAAATATGCTTTTCTCCCTGTACTTCGGTATTTTAAACACAAGATTAAATTAGAATGCATTGGACTTCATGAATTACTTCATGAAGCTGTTTTTTTGTTTGTTCGTTTGTTTTTTCTTTCTTTCTGAAGTCTGCTTTATGTAAGCAGACTGACCCATATTGCAGCTTCATTCTCACCACATGCCTTCTTATCAGGACATATCCTGATTCCTTATGAGGCATTGCAGCGGTTTGCGAGGTTTTGGTAGCAGGGGGCCATAGGGGTGGCTTCTGTGAGAAGGATCTAGAAGCTGCCCCATGTTTGGTAAGGGCCCCACTGCTGACCAGAGCCGAGCCAATAAGCAATGTTGTTTTGCACCTCTGTGACAGCATATTTAAGACAGGAAAAAAAAAACGCTGTGCCATACAGCAGCTGGGAGAGTGAGAGGAGTGAGGAACAGCCTTGCAGGCACCAAGGTCAGTGAAGAAGGAGGGGGAGAGGTGCTCCAGGCGCCGGAGCAGAAGTCCCCTGCGGCCTGTGGTGAGGACCACAGACCCATATCTGGAGCAGTTCTTGAAGAGCTGCTGCCTGTGGGCAGCCCCCGCCGGATCACTTCAGCAAGGACTGCGTCCCGTGGGAGGGACCCCACAGCACAGGGGACGAGAGTGACCGAGAAGGAGCGGTGGAGAAGAAGTGCTATAGACTGACCATAACCCCCATTCCCCCGTTCCTCTGCGCTGCTCGGGGGGAGGAGGTGGAAGAGGGTGGTTGGGGGGGAAGGTGGTTTTGGTTTCTTTCCTTTGCTTCTCACTTCTCTAGCTCGTTAGTAATAGTAAGATTTATTACCTATCTCCCTATGCTGAGTCTGTTTTGCCCGTCACGATAATTACTGCACGATCTCCCTGTCCTTATCTCAACCCTTGAGCCCTTTTCATCATATTTTCTCCGCATTCCTCTTTGAGGAGGGTGAGTGAGAGAGCAGTTGTGGTGGAGCTCGGCCGCCCACCCGAGTAAAACCACCACAGGCATATATGCCAAAAGTGAATAAATAATTCTTTTGTCAGAAAATCCAACATACATCAACCAGTTTGGAAGCACTTTTTGGAGTATAGACATAGACTTGCTCAAGAGTATAGTTCAAGATTGACATCAGCATTGTCAGTACCTTTGCAAGGGCAGGTTGGCCAAATTCAGAGGTAACATCTCTGGGTACAGTCAGCTTTGCAGTACAGTAGACCTCAAGAGGCAAGTCCTCGGTTTCTTGACAGTTGTTTGTATAATACTGGCTTCAGTGATCACAGAGAATGTACCTTATGGGAAGAGGTCTGACTGTTCTTTTTGTTGCTGCTAACAAAACAACATGAAAAAGGAATATAATTTGCATTTGGAAAAATGCAAATGGAATTCTCATGCCAAGAGAGCACAGTTCCTCTAGTTCCTACTTTTTGTTCATATTTACCAGATTTGTCTCTGCCAAGTGAAGTAAGAATAGGGTAATTAGTGGTGAAGAAAAGTGTTTAAATTTAAAAATGCAATGCACTTCAAATAGGTAAAGATTGCTTATAAAGAAGAAAGCAAGAAATAAGATGAAGAAAGCATGTGTTTGTATAATGTATATTTATATGAGTATAAAAACAAAGTATACAATTGTATACTTGTATATACAAAATACATAATAATTTTGTACATATACCTACATATAGAAATAAATTAATGATCTATTTCGGTTAATAAATATGTAGGAGCACATAAACTTAGTGACAGAAAAAAGTCTGTCATTTTTGTTTAATGTTTATATGTACAGAAAAACTCTGAGAAGACTGAAATCTTTGTACAAAGCAGCATTTGTACTAGCTCAAATGTTCAGAAGAGTAGACATTTTTTCTCTCATCTTACTATGTAACAACACTTTTTCTATTAGTTTAATCATTATTATCTAAAACTGAACTCTTCCATTAGCATTTCCAATCGCCGTTTCAGTTGATCTTTGGAGATCAGCTGTAAGATAGGTCTTCTCTGTAAGAGAATGTTTTATCAGTCTAATTGGAGAGATGATAATCCAAACATTTGAAAAGCTTTTCATGGACAACTGTATTTGTTTTAGTCTTGCTTACTGTATTTCAGCCTATACTGAGAAGGAATTACTTTAAAATAAACTATATCATCTCAAATGAAAACAGAAGGACTTAATACAAGAGTTTGTAATACAGGATTTTGTACCAATTTAAGAACGTGTTTTAACTGGTGCCATTTTCCTTGCAGTATTCTTATATCGACTTGCTACTGCAACTATCGCCATCCTTTATGAACTTGTACTGGGAAAGTGATAGGTTTCATAATGGTCTTCATTTTTCAGTCTTCAAATGTCTGCAGGAAGCTCCTTTAAAGTGTCATAGACATTGCCTGAACACAACAAGAAAACCTCTGTGATTCATTTCTTGTAATTTTCAAATCACATCGCAAATCAGCACCTCTTTGCACCAAGTTCATAACAGTTATTTATAAACAAATCTAACTTGTCTCTGTCTACATTTTAAGTTCCACCAGAGGACTGAATTAATTTTCATTGTCCCTGCCTCATCTTGCCCTGGATTTTTCCTTTACAGGGAAAATTTAGTTGTGTTGGCATCTTAGTTGACAATGAACTTAGTCTGTCACATCCCAAATTGCGCTAAAATATTTATTACCATTTAGTATTATATAGTAATAGTAGTATTAGTTATTTAGTATTGTAAAATTTATAAATTTTAAAGTCAGCATTTTTACTAAATGAAGTTTTCTGCAAATACATTCCTTTCAAGGGGGGAGGGAATTTCTATGCAGAAGATCTATGAAAGTGAAAACCTCACTGTTTTCTTCTACAGAAGAAAACAGAGAAATCTCTTCTGATATTGTCTTCAGAAATTGTCTTATCTTCAGTCAACCTTTGACAACATACAAAAAAGGAGGGAGTAGAAGAATAAAAGAGCTATGAATGCATGAGCTGCTACAAAAGCAATATGAGTTTCTAGCTAACCAATTGTATAAGTTCAATCAATTTCTTTCGAATAATTACAAGACTAATTCACTAAGAGAGCTCTGCACACTCTGTTGTTTATAATTGTCAATAGAAAATTTCTCAATCCCTCCTTGCTCTCCCAAACAAAATTTTGACCCATGTGACCCTGAAGCTGATAAACATCAAATATATGATTGCAGAATCTGGAATTAGTACATTACTCCAGACATCTATGGAAAGCAGTATGTATTTACTTGCCATCAAATTTCATACACTTGTTTTCCTAAAATGTTGATTTGAATTAGGGTATTATGGAATCTGGTAACAATCTCCACTGAGCTATAACACCAAGGAATTGAATGGGTATTAAAGACATTACCTAGGACAATACTTACTGTTCCATATTAAATCATTAAGTGAGTCTATGAAATGTCAAGCAACATCTAACAAAGTTCCCTGCATATTATGACAGGTTCTCTATCTTATAAATAGTCCTTCATGTGTTTGATTTCAGAAATTATATCTTGGTACTTTTGCCTGACACTGCTGTTTCTATTTTTTGCTTAGTTTCTGCAAATTAAAACCACTCTATGTACATATTTTTTTCCCTGCTGTTGTGTTGCTCTATTCTCTAATATTATCACTCATTTCTCTATTTCCTAAATGAATGAAATTCACATCTTCCCCAAGCACTTCCTTTCTAGTTTTTGCTACATTACAATAACAGGAATTTGATAATACTGATACAGCTGATGTCAGTGATCTTGCTATAATTTTGTGACTAAAAAATAACCAATTAAAAATGAACTGTATCAGAAAGTGTTTATATTTTTTCCCCCTCTACGGAGTGTTATAAAGCTAAATATACAGGTTGTTTATTTTTGCATATATCTATACTAGTTCCCATTCATTCTTGTAGATTTTCTTCCAAGATACAGCAGCCTCAAAGTTTTTTTTCAATTATCAGTCCAATCACTAACAAATTACTCTTTATGACTGTCATAAATAGATTAATAGCTCTGTTTCTTCCATGTTAAACAATTGTCTTACAAAGCCCTTTTCCAAACATTAGGCTTTAACGCAGTAAGTATTCATAATTTTTCAATGCCCTTTGTAGAATTGCTTAGACACGTACTTATTTTTGTTTGACTTCTATATCAATAACAGTCTACAAAACACACCTCTTTTTCAGTTCTATGTCTATGTCTTCTTTCCTTCAGATGAATGGAAGTACATCCTAATGGACTGCACTTCTTTCCTAACCAACAACTGAATGGACTAAAAATTAATTTCTCAGAACTAAACTCAATGAAATAGATACTCATTAATAGTAACTGAAATATTTTTGTTCTACATCTGTTCTTTCCATATAGAACACTGAAGACAAAAAAAGAAAAAGGAGGGTTAGATAAAACTGAATTGGGAAAATGAGATAGAGTACATCTGCTCAATCTCATATCAAGTTAGAAATGAAGAAATTACAGAAATCAATTCACAATGGAAAAAAATTTAGTTCAACTATTTCAAATACTCCTAGCAGTGGCTGTTTCAAAACCAGAATTCACATATACTTGTACATATGAATTTATGTAATAAGAGTAAAAAATTTTAGCAGGTAGTCAAGATATTCCTTCCACAACCCCTATCTTTGATAAGTTCTTTTAGTTAAGGAGAAAATGAATGCAATTTTCTGCCTTTGCTGCTCCTGCTGATGTTGAGTCAATCAGGACAGAGTAGTTCTGCTTTCAAGTAGCTGATGACTGGCTGAGAAGGCTGGGAAAGCTGGAAAGATACGTCAATAAATACACTCCTTATTTGATACCATGGACTGTTCCTCAGGGATCTAACAGTTTTCAAATTTGCCCCAGCCCAGTATGGACATACTTGTGAATAAGATGGGAAGCAGAGCAAAATTCTTCATAAAACCAGCTTAAAAATAAATGAGTGTACACAAGTTTAAAAGAAATGCTAATTTTTATATTAAAGTTATTTATGCATATATGTAGATATATTTATGTGTATATATATACACATAATACTTTATTTAAACTATACTTGAAAACAATTTTCACACAATAAAGACTAACGTTATTTCTCTATTTAACTTTGTTTCCAAATTAAGTCTCCATCTTCTATCAATGACTCATTAACTACAAATTTAAAGGTTAGTTACTAAATGTCAATTAATTAGAAACAGTAAAGCAGTGACTTTTTTAAAAAGAGCAGATTTCTCATTGTCACACTTCATTTTGTACAACTTTCTTCAGCTATCATATTAACATTCAATTCCTTACTGTTTCTTATATTAATATAAAATAAAGTCAGAGACAATAAAAGGCAACGTCTCAACAGCTCTCATCTTACTGAAGTGCAAGATTAGTTAAATGGCAAGCTACTCATCAGACAAAAGTTGAAGTTGCTCCAGCACACCTTCCCAGAATACTTCAGTTCAGTCCTGAAGGTAACAACTCTCCGCAATTTGTTCACCTTGTTCATTCAGACCTCAGGTTTCTGCTGAGATTATTAGGCTTGCTAATTAGTATCACCTGTGATGGTGAGCTTTTGAAATATTAACATCTGTCCAAAGACAACTGGATTGTGACCTCCAGTGACATTTCTCATAGGCCACTAAATGGCTATCAGGTGGTGATAATATTTGGCTGTCACCAACCTTGACCTAGAAAAGAAGAGAAGAACCAACTGGTTGGGGGGGGGGGGGGGGGGGGCGGGGGCGTAGGAGTATCTTTTCTCTGTTGAGGGACTATTTTTAAAAAGAAGGAAAAGAAAGTTCCAAACACCTGGACCTGGACCTGTGAACATTTATGACATAAAAAACATGCTGTGGGCTTGCAAATTTCAAAAATGTCTCTCTGAATAACATTTCACAAACATCTGCTACTATACTTTTCTTAGACATTTCAAATATTTTTTTAACATTTCTATTTAAACCTTAAACATTCACACAAAAATATATATTAACTAGTTTACATGACCAATCAATGAAAAATATAAATAGCTCTAAATTTAGGCTTCCTCAAAATATTTTGGAAGTTAGGTCCACCAAATTTTGCACGTGGTGAAACTGGATACTTGACACATGTCAATTAAACAAATAATCTACAAATAAAAAAATAATCCACAAATCTGTAGAAGCTGGAACTATGTCTCACTGAAATGCAGTTGCAGTGCAGATCAAAAAAAAGAAGCAAAACAGTAAGAAATGCAGTGATGTCCTATCAGTGCCGCAGGGGACTGCTACATAATAGTGGTTACAATTCAATGGAAAGGTTAAGGCAGCTGAATTGCATGTACAGAGTATATTATTCCAGAAGCCCACGGTACAAGTGTTAGAGTCTAAAACCCCCAGTGTGCGCCACCAAAGAAATGAAGGTCACTTACTGGCATTACTAGAATTTGTTCATCTTTCAAAATACCAACAAAACAGCCACCAAAATATTTCTTCCTCGTGGTTTTGCTTGTAACAAAACTCAAATATTACAGCTGTAAAAATCAGTACTCTACAGACTACCTTGCTGAGAAAAATAAAAAAGCCTTAAACCAATTAGTAACAGTTCTTATTTTGATATTTGATTAATTTCTTACTTTAAGTGATTCTTTAAAAATCCTATTAATTTCAGGAGTATTAGAAGAGAAAGCAGTAGACAATGTCCCTGATGGTCATAGTGCTTAGACAAAGTAGATTTAATTCTTAACATAATCTTTTCTCACTTGTCTTTGAACTACTTAAGGTACATAAAAGACAACAGAATGTAGAAGGCACAGATTTCGAGGAGAAACTGCATCATCAAAACAGGTCACAGAGGGAAAACATACTTTTAAAAAAGATGAGCTAAATATAGACTTGATAACTTGCGCTAAATATAGACTTGATAACTTGCTTGAATTATAATAGCCCAAGGGGCAATTCTAGGATCCAATACCCCAGAATCAAAGAGAAATAGCAATTGTATATCTGGAATAAGGTGTTATTTACTCTTCTGAAAAACATCACCTCAGCCATATCTTTTAATAGATACAGCCTGCATTTTTTTATTTTTTAATCTTGGAAGGGAATAGAAGGTCCCTTGTAACTGTTCGGATAACATCAAAATTGACCGCAGTCAAAACTCTAGGACAACCACTTCACTTTGGAAACATTTACAGTTCAGATACGGATCTTTATCAGAATCTAAATTTTGCAGATTGTCTCTTCAGCTGTAAGATTTGATTCAATCCTGAAACTAAATATTCTAGGATGATTTATATATTAAAGCTCTTGAATATCATGGTAGACCTGCTACTTCACATATTTTTTGTTATATTCAGTAGAATATTTCTCCTCTAATATTCCCTCCCCTTTCTTTTAATTTTTTTTTTAATCCAGTCTGCATCAAGACTGAAAGAAAGGTAAGAAAAATAATTTCGTGTGTTACTAAAAAAAGAAAATCTTTTAAACTGTACTGGAAGAAACATTTGATCTCAAAGCAACATACAACATTATTATGCAATATGGGAAAGAATGCAGTTATCAATAAGTAATTTGTCACACCTTCTCCCTCACAGAATCACAGACTGGCTGAGGTTGGAAGCAACCTCTGGAGGCCATTTGGCCCAACCCCCCTACTCAAGCAGGGCCACCTACAGCAGGTTCCTCAGGACCATGCCCAGGTAGCTTTTGAAGTTTTGAAGATCTCCAAGGAGATAGACTGCACAACCTCTCTGGGCAACCTGTACCACTGCTCCATCACCTGTAAAGTACAGAATTGCTTCCTGATATTTAGACAGAACCTCTTGTGTACCAGTTCGTGTCCATCGCCTCTTGTCTTGGTACTGGCCACCAACAAAAAGAACCTGGCTGGATTTTCACTGCATCCCCCCCCTTCAGGCATTTATACACATTGATAAGATCCCCCAAGTCTCTACTTCTCTACTCTAAAAAGTCCCAGATCTTTCAGCTTTTCCTCACTGGCAATGTGCTCCAGTCCCTTAATCAACTGCAGAAAAGTAAGGGGGGGGTGGTGGTGAGGACAAGAACTGTTAGATGTACTTTTTCTTCTGATTAACACACACAAGAAAAAATGGCTGATCAAGAGCTAGTTAGAGGTTTGGGGGGATCAAAGTAATCCCAACAGAATCAGATTAACACACAGTTGTCCCTAATGACATACAGAGTTATTTGTTCTTTATTGATTCAATTTGAAGAGAGATGTCTACTGAATTTCTAACAGGACTTCCAATAGTACTTTCCCTTTGAGTTTTTCCCTCCAAGTACTGACCTTCTACAATAGTCTCCTGCTCATGGAGTTTAATGTGATCAGAGTCTAAACTGATTTGGCTTAAAAGAATTTTGACAAAAGATTTTAAGTTACAGTTACACTTCAAGAACATCTTGCATATGTAGTTCTAATTCTCACCACTAGCAATATCAACCTCCTCCTTCAATTTTAGGGGTACGAGTTCTGAATTTCAGAAAAACAAATTACAATATTCCATATTCTAAATACCAATATTCTAAACAAAACAAAGTGGTTTTTTTCTTTTTTTTTCTCCCTAAGATTATGAAATACAGATTTATCAGATAAAAACTTTTGATCAACACAAAAGCAAATACTTCTGGACAATTCTTTCTATCTATTAAGTGAAAGCAAGCCCTATATATCTCTTGTACTTATCTGTATCTGTTGAAAGCTAAAAATAATGGTGCCTTTAGGAATTGTACCCTACCTAGTTTGTGAAAGATGACGTGAGGCATTTCTGTTCCACACGTTTTATTTTTACACTGCTAGACATCATTGTTATTCCTGAGCCTGATTTATAGGTACCCAGGGGTACTCCTAACCTCTTTTGATGTTATTTCTACTAGAAACAGTTGACAAAAGCAGATCTCCCCTTGAGGATTGTACCATTTTAGTATTTGTTTCAACTTTCAGCCATTTGCTCAACATATTAAGAGCTTCTTCAAAGATATAAAATAGCAACCCATCACCTTGAATGCTACAAAAAGAAATAAATGCATAAAGGCTGCCAATTCATGCCAACTCCATTGTAGATAAGCAGAAAGCATTGGAAGGCATTACACTATATGGAATACTGGCAATGGATTTAGCATAGCCCTACAAAGGTATTTGGCTCTAAAATTCACTCTGTTGGTCAGAGCTGCATGAAAATATGAATATCAAATATAAATCCAGGGTGAAAGAATGTGCCTAATGTAACATAACACTGAACATATACTTCAGAGCATAACACTGAAAATATACTTAAATACTACTTCCACAGTGTATTTTTCTATGTACCATAGAATACACTACTTCTTTAAATAAGGTTTTTCATGAGCTCTGTAAGCCCAGCTAAAATCATGTTTGTTGTGCCAAGCATCTTGAGGTTTATTAATTGCTCCACCTGTGGTGGACTAGCTGTTCTTGATAAATGTATGTGAACAAACAGAAGAATCTCAGAATCATCTAGGTTGGAAAAGATCTTCAGGATCACCAAGTCCAACCATCAGTCTGACCTACCAAGTCCCATCACTAAACCATGACCCTTTAGCGCCACATCTACATGTCTCTTCAGTATTTCCAGAGATGGGGACTCCACCAATTCCCTGTGCAGCCCATTCCAATGTTTGACCACCCTCTCTATGAATATATAAATAACACCTGGTTGTCATTTTTCGTTTCATTTTTTTGTTTCAGAAAAAATAAAGAAATCTGTTATGAAGAATATACTTTTTTTGCCTGTATCAGAGCTAATACAAAGTAACTGTTATTGCACCAAATACAGTTATTCCTCATTTCCAGCTGAATGCTATAGACTACAATCAGCAGAGTTGGTATTTTTCAACTGCATGGGAATATTAGAAAGTGATCACCACCAAAAATACAGTCACCTATGTTTAAATAAAGTTACAAGGTTATGTGTATAAATATATTTGAGTTCTATATAAATGTTCTAAGAACACTATGTTGGAGAAAAGAGTTAAAAACTCAAAACAATGAGCAGAGATTTCATAGGTAGCCCAGTTATTTACAATGACCTTTGCACAACACTCATAATTGATTTTATTGTTCTAAATCTAGCTTTGTGTAAAACATGCTTACCTTTGATCATCCTTGCAACTGGGGTGAAAAAAATCAAAATAGAAATGAAAATGATTTGTTTCAAAGTTTTAATTGGAAAATTATTTCATTCACCCAAACATATATGTGAAGTTATATTTTGACAACTCGCGAGATTGGCCATATAAGAATATAGAAGATGACTGACTATAACTAGAAAGGAAGTTTAACCATACATTGGACTTTTTTTTTTTTTTTTAAAAGAAGGATGTGTGCACATGAATGAGAACAATGAACAATGATAAAGAAACCTTGGTTGGCACTGAAAGTATTGAAGGATTAAAGCAATGAATCCTAGTCCTAATGATCAGTGGTAAGATGAGAGTATTAGGCTGAAGAAGGAACGGAGATATTTATTATTTCCTGGTTTTACTTTAGAAGGAGAGTTAAGGTCTTCTTGATACCACCTACAAATGTTCAGTATAAAAAAATGTAAAAATAGACTTGTGGTTTTAAAAATCAAAACCTCTGAAAGATAATTAGCATTTAACATATGGATGCATTCACAAAACTTTAAACTTAACACAGAAATGTGCCTAGAGAAGTGTGTTTTTTTTTTGTTATTGTTTGTTTTTTGTTCTGTTTTTAAAGTTGAGAGGAGAGCCCAGTAAGTTGTCAGGAAGAAACAACTTTTCTTGCAATCTATAAAGACAGATTTCTTGAAAATCCAGTACATGGGTCCTGGAAATGGCTACTGTTTATCCTGTGAAGCTCAGGTTTTAGTACAGTAATTTCACCTCTTCATTGTACTTTCACCATGTTTAGTAAAGTGTTTTGATGCTTCCCGAGCCCTACATAGTGGATAGTAGGGCATGAGTAACCCTATTCCACGCTGTCTTGACACTGGGATAAAAGGTATACTTTCACTGTGGACCTAGTTTCAGCGATGAGCCCTCAGGTTTTAGCATCAAGATGCCAATCTGGCTGTGACTAAGAGCCAAACTACCACAGTACTGCGTAGAACAGCTACTAGTCATTGCCTTTTGCCTCAGGATCAGGAATCAGTTGTTGGCCTTCTTTCATTTAGCAGTACAGAGGGATGCTAGGATTCTGCACTGCAATAAAGGAAATCACTTCTTGCCCAACGAACCATTAGAAAGGACAGGATAACTAACAGCTTTTAGATTGGTCTGCAATCTTGCTATGAAATCCTGAGTTACCAATTTGAGAGAGACTGATATTTGGAGCTAGCTCTGCAACTACACCAACAAGGATGCTTTCAAAATCATCTCTTTCCAGAAGACACACCATATGAATCGGCATAGAGTTCAAACGTACCTTGCTACTTCTTTCTTTTGACCAACTATCAGTTTACAGTTCTCCTTGGCATACGTTTTATTGTAAGCAAGGGTGCTATCTGCCCTAAGGTGTCTCACACTTGCCAGAGTGTCAAGGTACAATCGAGTTAGTCAACCACAGAAGAGAAGAGGATCTGAAACAATATTGTCTAATTCCTAGTGATTTCACATTGCGCAGTCCCACTGGCCAGTACAAAAGACTTGCTCATGGGTGGGAGTAGATTAGGAGGTGTGGAGGTGTGCAGGAGAACACAGGTCATCCTCAAAATCTTATGAAGTAAACAAGAAAAGGATGAGATATCCTCATCACGATTTCATTACATCTCTTAAAGAATTAGAGAAGAAGCCTATGCCTACAGCGCTAGGAATTGAGAAGCTGAATTCTGCTTACATAAATTTATTAGTATACTTACAACAACAACAAGCTGCTGGAGGACTCTCCTGCACACTCCTTTACTCCTAGGATACCAGATTTCAGTGCCTTCTGCCAAACAATTCATTCCATGTCCCATAAGACATACTGGGATGGAAGCATGATCCCCTGAGTTTTTAGAGACTGACAAGGATAAAGCTGATCTGTAGGCTGTTTTTTGTTGTTGGTCGTGGTTGTTTGCTTTTAAAGAGATGGCAGATATGATCTCTTCCTCATGCCACAGCCTTCAGAGATCTTGTTATGATCAAGTAAAATCTGTTAGACATTCAGAAAACCAAACAGAACTTTCATTTTCTAAAAATTATCTTCATGCTCCATAGCAGAAGACAAACCTATTTATGAACAATTGTATCTGCTACTTAAAACAAGAAGATTGAAGTCACTCATAAACAGTCTTTCAAAGAACCTGTTGCTCCTACCATGGGTAGATAACTAGCAATTGTTACTGCCTTGCCAGCTGGTCAAGTATCTAAAGCCTTCCTTGTTTAGCATATAAATCAAACAAGCTTATTCATAAATAAATGCTCCCATAATGGTGTGCTGAGCTAAAAGTCTTCTGAAACTTAGGTTTCCAGAGTTAATTGATGCCTTAACTTAAATAAATGAGAATTGGCATACTTTTGTGACATAGCAATAAATAGTCCAAATAACATTTACTAGTAAAGTTTACTAGTAAAAATTTACTAGGAAGCCAATAGTTAGTCCTAGGAACAATTAAGCTAAGCACATCCAGTCCAAACTCTTTCTTTCCTTTGGGATTTTGTCACAAAACTGTGAAAGAAATTACAAATTCATGACTACAAATGAATAGTTTTGTACTGAATATATCAATTCAAGAAAATGTCAACATACTCATTTCAAATTTGATTGAAATAATTATAACCAGTTCTCAAGCCTAAGTAAACACATTTATGGCTGATATTCTACACTCTTGTTCTTTGGAAAAGGAGACGGCTGGGCTAAGAATGGAAACTGCATATTATCCTTAATTACAGAGAGGTTAATACTGCTGCATGCCTAACCATTAGGACAGCTAAATAATTTTGCACGGTAGACTCTGAAACAGATGCACAACAACTCTGTAAGCCCTGCATGTGTGTGAAGTGCTGGACACCATACTCTTCTTTTCCATGCACAATTATCTTTTAATCTATAAGTAAGAAGCATGTTCTTCAACCATATACTGTCAGCAACAAATCAGATATCAATGCAGTAGCACACAAGAACAACATAATATCATACACTGTATGGGCTACAATCAGAACAACCACCTAAAATTTCCAATAGGAAATTTACTTCCAGCAATCCAGCTTTTCCCCTCAAGATAACTCTCAACATTTTTAGACTTGCCATCTTATAGGAACTCAGACTTTTTTTTTCCTAAATACTTTCTTGTATTTCGAAACACAGACGAATCAACAGAAATACTTAAAATGAATAACACGGTGTTATTGGCTTTGAGGTAGAGCCTCAAAACCTCTCCTATTCAGTAGATGAATGTGCTTCCATTAATTCTTCACAGCAATAGTAGCATTTGTCTTTGTTGGGCAACTGGTTTTTAATCCATGCATTTGCAGACAATGGTATTCTTGAATGTATGTGCCCAAATACCATACAGTAAGATGGATTACAACATTTAAAATGGCAATAAACAAGAACATGGGAACAGACGCATCATAAGTAATTTTGCTTTGATTTATAAAACAAACATGAAAAGGTTTCTTTACGCAGGAATAGTTTGTCCACCTCAAAATCGTGCTTTCATTCACTGGCTCTCAGATACAAACTAGAAGTACAGATCTATACAGCTATACCACTATCTTAAGCATTTCAGACTGTAGCATTCAGGTTTCCACCTGTATTTTAGCTGAGTTATAAAAATGTAAACTGTAATTATACCATCAAAACAAAGAATACACCTGAATTCATGGCTCATTTTCCACCATAATACTGGGGGAAAAAAGGTTTAAAAAGGAAAACCAGCAGAGGGAAAAAAGCTCTTTGAAAGTGAGAAGTACTCTGAAGCACCGAGACTGTGAATCTCTGACACTTTTCATTGTACTTACCTAATATCTGTGCATGTTATACATGTGATAGAGCGACTGTTTGTTGTAACGAGGTTCAAAGCCACAGATGTTTCACTGTCAGTTGTTGGGTGTGCTCCACATTTAAAGTAAAACTCCTGAAATATTGAAGGAGAGATAAAGAGAAGATTACATACCTGCAGCTCATGTCCTCCCTTTATCTTAGGCTAACTGACAATTGAGACAACAGACAAATCACCACTGCTAGCAGAAAGGGAGGACAATCATTAGGAAAGGTTTAGAAAGAATCACTTGCAAAAATAGCAGTCCAGGTATTTTTCTCCTGGATTTTCCAGGTTAAGAAGATATCTACTTGTGCACTGATTTGACATCAGTGTGATACAGTATGTGAATTTCTGGATTTATAGAAAAAATGACTTGACCTTGACTTCATCCATGCATAATCATCAGAAGACAGAGTATTATGAACTGCAACCATACATTACCATTTCCACTATTTTTTTTTGTTACATATTACCATTTTCTGACTTCTAGAACATAGATTTTTTTCCAAATTAGTGAATCCTGGCCTCTATTTTTGTGATATTGGAAATCTATACAAATATGATTTTATCAACATAACAAAAAGAAGTTCTAGTTCTCTTTGGACGCATATTACATTTATAATTATATATTACATAGCATTTGAATTAAGCTGCTTTAGTCCATAGTGCTCTATACAGCTTGTTTTAAACGTCCAAATCACTGTGTGCATCTGTAAATAAAAGCAGTCTGAAGACACGTGCATTGCAGTAGAAGCCACAGATGACAGCTTCCAGGTTTGTTTTTGTTTTTTCGTTCAAGACCTTTTTTGTTGTTGTTTGAGGTTTGTAATGTAAACATTAAGACTGGTATAAATGAAGTGTGAATTCAAAGGTATAGGTGTAAAAGCATCAGAAGAAATGATGAGAAGAAGGCATAAAAGAATGACAGGTGTTGACAGTACCAAGATCACAAGTGACTCTCTAGGCATCCGTACAAAGGAAAAAAAAAATCTTTAAAAAACACAATAAACTGCAGCCAGAAAAAGAGGCATAAAGACAGTGATTCAATCAACAGTGTTTCCTAATGACTCACATAGGTAGGACAGAACGAAGAAAATTACAATCAGTACAAACTTCTTCAGGGCATGAAAGTCACATCCAAAAAGCAGGGTTAAGAACAACCTAAAAGCTATGAAAAAGACTTGCAAGCTGGTGTTTTCTAGTCCTCCCTGACACCCCAAGTTCCTAGCTAGACTATCCAGACACATATCTCAGTGTTAGTTGGTATATTAATACAAGAGAATTAGTTTGACTGAGTGGAATAAGTTTTGTTCAATATAAAATCTTCTTCTCCTCCTACACAAACTTGCACTGAGATTTGCTACAGAACTGTACAAAAATCAGTCCACAAAAAGCTCTTCCTTCCACAGTCTGTATCAAACCATACGTGGAATTCTTCTACATCTTGGAAGCAGAGCTGTGAATTACAGCTCTTTCTCAATGCTTTCTCAATATATCTCATTTAGATATATTGCATATTTCTACATGAGACAGACAGTACTATGCAGTAACGCCTCTAACATGAAATCTGATAACTGGGATATCAGAAGTATTAATACAGCTTTCCTCCTAGGTTAGTAAATTCTGCTTCTCAGAGAAGCCCTGATATGCAATACATTGAACACCAATAAAATACATATAGTCCACTGTAAGTTAAGGACTCATTTCTGAAACACGTATTTGCAGCAGTTTATTAAGATAACTAAGGGTTAAGAAGATAGTTTAAAGGCAAGTCTGCTTTTAAAACCAATAAATTGTTCACAAAGTTTTAGAAGTAATCACCTGTACATATTAACATGAACTTTTTTTTTTTTTAAATGGTTAAGTCATCCTTCTGTTCCATAACATTGGGAACAAGTCCCAGCCAAGAAAATATGCTTCCAGTCATCCTTAAACAGTTCAGAATTTGTGCTCTCTCTCTTGCTCAGGACCACTTCAACACTGCATTTAGATACGAGAGTAACTCGAAGCACCAAGCAATCATGAATGAGTCAATGGAAGTACACATTCAACTGGAGTACATAAAACCTTATACAATCAGTATAAAATCTTATACAAACTTAAACTTATTTTCAACTTTTAAAAATGTAATTTTAATTTTTGCCCTTTTTCCTATTTTTTTTAATGCATTGATAAAGATTTATTTTAATGCAGTAGAAGAATTGAAAATATCTTTTTGCTTCAGTACATCTTCCACATAGAACTAAGAGTATACTAACCACTCTCTACTCCAGAACAGATAAACTATGGGCAAGGAAATACACAATAAGACATTTTTTGATAAAACTCCTTACCCACTATAATAAAAGTTTTTGTGGGTCACAAGCAAAGAAGAAAAATGAACAATAAAGAAATTAAGCTTTAAAATACTTGGAAGAGATTTAGACTTGAACTGTTTTTAGAAAAGATTTAATATTCCAAGACTTTCATGTGATAAAACAACTAAAACCACAAAAAAAAAGGGGGGGGGGAGAGAGAAGTCAAGAATATGGGGCTGCTTTTCCAAGTTACTTTCTTTGTTACTCTGGGAAAATTACTTCTCTATACTTCTGCTTATCTTCTTTAAAACTGCTTTAAGAAAATTCCTCTACTAATTACATTTATAACATGCTTTGGTTTTTCTGAATGGGGGACATAACTGAACGTGAAAACATTATTTCAAATAACAAAAGACAATATCGCCGTTCTCAGAAACTACATGTTGAAAGATTGTCTGCTTGAGTAAACCACAATTAAAAAATAGTATATTTTAATATTAACTGCGTACAGAGAAGAGGGATGGGTAGAATTACAGAAAAATTCCCCAGATTACATATCAAGTATTTGTTCAGCTGAATTTTTCAAGACTAAAGAATATCAAAGTTGAGCGCAAGTCAAGACTAACAATGCAGTAAAACTAACCCATTTATGAGATGTGCACCTTTGCAAAAGCAACAAACCTCTGCAATATGCAGTTCTACAGAACTCCCCAGAGCAGCCCACTTCTGCAGGCCTGAGACATCAGTGCTGCGATGGGAGCTCTGAAATACAGCACTTTGAATCTGAGAGCACCTGACACCTCTGGCAGCATGGACTGCATTTCCACCATTTTTTGTTGTTGTTGTTTTTTAATCATTGTAATATGCATTCCGGTTGTTTGAATGATTTTAAAAGTCCTGAACTCAATTTGGTTCGCAGCTGCAATTAAAATCTTAACCAGCCTGGTTTTACACATTTTGTAAAAACACAACTCACTACTATTTATTTGTAACATAAGATGTATTTACAAAGTTACTTCTTAAGATTAACACCAAAATATCTTCCTATACTGAATTTATATGCTGCTGCATAAAACAGTATTTTCAGAATTTTAACATTTTAACCTTATAAAAACAAAGCTTATGGAATAACATAAAAGGGATAGTTAAAATTTAATGGAGTCTACAACACTATCTCACCACTTCTAGAATATTTCAAAATAGGAAAAATTACCACTAATAGTAGTAAGAAATTACTAATAGTAGACATTCCTCCATTGGGCACTTTGTTCTCATTTGGTAAAAATAAAATCTAATAAATGCACTTTTGTTTTTGTTAAGTATTCATGATCTGCATTGAGTATGGATGTGAGGAAATTATGGAGAAAAATTTTCTACGTTCTGAAAGTGTGTAGTTTTATGGTCACCTTCTACCACAGAGAATACCTTTAGATCATTTTCTTGCCTAAAGGCATAGATCCCCTGAAATTGTGAACATTCTATTTAACATTACAAATGTCACCCTTTTGGCAGTGTATCTGATAGACTGTTATTCAGAGAAAGGAGCAGGCATTGCTCTTACATACTTTGTCATATTCTTCATTCTTGTTATCGCTTATGTGTCATACAACATTGTAAAGATTGCAAGGGGGAAGAAAAGGTTCAAAGATGCCTGGTCACTGTTTGCTACTTTGCATGAAACTCATCCCTCAGAGGAAAATACTCAAATTTATCAAAAAATCTTATTTGATATTTTACAAAAAAAGCATATCTCCCTAAATTCTGTCTTTCCAAATAAAGAAGTTAGCATACCCCTAACTTATGATTATAAGCAAACTGTCTTCTAGATGGTCAAACAATCCAGGCAAGTGACCAAAATGATGCTCAAACCAGCAGTAGGAGACTGGGATCTGACAGGGAATAAATGCATCACAGGCAGCAGAAAAACAGTACCCTTTTAATGCACATTCTCTGGTCCAGTAGACTGGAGTGTCAGAAAAGGTACTGCTCTTTGCTAGCAAGTGTCAAAATATCCTGCATTTCAGCTGATGTGCAACTCACACATGGAAATACAGGTTTCTACATACATTTCTTACTGCTGTGAAAAATTAAAAATTCTAAGGAAGCTCAGCCTTAGATTTTTTTTTTTTTTAAATAAGCTATTGGTCAAGATCGGTCCTTAAGCTACACACACACACATATATATATATCATGCATGACCCACACATTTATTTAGAATCAATAGGCAAAACTATTTATTTATAACAAAGCTATTTATATATAATGTTATATATACATTCTACATTATATATACATTCTATATATATATATTCTATATATATATATATATAGAGAGAGAGAGAGAGAGAAGGTATAGTTTTCATTTTTCAAATTATTAGCACTTACAAGTATGGTGATACATGAAAGGAGGCTTATTCTCTAAAATAAGAGAACATTAACATCATCCTGGCACAATCCCACAATAAAGCTTCACCATCTTTTGCAACTAAAATTTTAGGTAGCTGTTCAGTGGATCTGAGGACTAATTGGAAGAAACCCACTTCTGAATAGCCTTTGAATCAAGCAAGTTTTCTGGGAAAAACTGGGTTTGGCTCTGAGCTGGGATGTTTTAAGGTTCCCACATCCCAGAATAATTGCAGGCAGCGGCTTTCCAGGGCACGGGAATCTCTCTGTATTGAAAAATCCAGAAAACGTCATGTTACCTAAATGTAGAAATTCTTATTAACAAAAAAAGTGTTAGACGGGAGAGCTAAATTACATTGGTTAACTAATGTGAGGAATGCTGTACAGCCAAGGAACAATTCTTAGAGAGAGACTGCTGAAGTCAAAGCTTGAATGAATCTTTAATAGGCTCCTGAGTGCATATGTATTGTATACATAAGACTACTCCACTTTCTTCTGTGAGCCAATAGTATTTTGACTAGCCCTGGTTCCTGGGAGACATTGTCATCAAAATAGTGGCCTGAATTACCAACTTCCTCATCTCCTTCATAGCTCAGCAGATAAATTCTTCCAAGAACGTCAAGTCAGGTTTTGAGCACTATAAGCATCACCTAGTATCACGTATTTACAAATTAGAACTCTATATGGTTTGTTTTTACTAAGAAATGAATGTAAGACCTAAACAGTTGTTTAGATAAAAAAATCATCTAAATTTTAGCAATATAGTTAGCTTTAGAATCAAAAGATGCAGAAATAAAAACACACATTCTTATAGCTACCTAAATCTCAGATGAGATCTCTGTTTCTTTTATGTCCATAGTTCATCTAGAATTGCTCTTGCAACTTCTGTACCTGAGAAATTAACCTTAGGCTCTGCTACTGTCATCAGCATTTCTAAGGTAATCTCCATTCAATAACATTTATTTTTTACTTAAGATTCCAATCAAAATCAAATTTTCTCTCCATGGATTCCCTGTAATTCATCAACTTATAGCTTGATCATGATATCAGAGATGTAAAGACTGTTCCAAACGTCTGCTGACTTCCCTAAGCTGGGAAACGCAACTGACCCTTGAGCATGGCTAGCTGGGTCACCTCCTAGGCAAATCAATGATCAATACAGCTTTCGTGGACTGCCTCAGTGGTTACGGTACAAGCAAGCAAACAGCTCATTTTGAGGGAAAGAATTCATGCATAGTATTAGAACAGCATTTAAGCTGTAGCATGTAACTCCTTAAGTATCATTTTAATATTAAAGATATATATAAATTAATCACTACAAAACGTAGAGAACTAATAACGAACCACAAGCATTATTCTATTAAGTAGGACAATAATCAAGGTTAAATGACACTGGGTTTGGAGGATCCTTCAGGGTTTATCTTTAACAGATTTTAGGAACACAGTGATGCAAAGATTAGAGACGTTAGTAACATTAACTATTCACATTCCAATATTAATCTTTCACAAGTAGTAATATCTACATTCAGATAACATTTCTTTGCCTTAAAAAACGTTGAGTCAATTTTTCCATTTGAAAACAAAGATCATGTGAAAAACTCAATATCTGATGTCACACCTACATAATTCAGAATAGAATCAAAACAATCAGCAAGAAGGAAAGCCCCAAGCCCTTAGACTTTCAAGTCCACAGAATCTCTGCTGCAGAACATGCAGTAGGACAGAACAGCAGCTCATGGATGCTGCCAGAAGCAAGAGCTTTCAAAGAAATGCCTGTATGGGATACAAATAGAAAACATCACATAGGAGAGATACAGCATGGTATAGTAAACCTTGCTAATACGTTGCTGATAATCAAGCTGATCTCAAATCTAAGCTAAACATCTTTTGATTAAAAAGAATGACAAAGTGCTAAAATAATAAATTTCAACGCCTGTAAGAAGCATATACATGTATTTAATTTGGTAACAGACAAAAGCGGCATGAGGATCTCTCTAATATCTGCTTTCTGACCGAACTCCATTGCCCTTTTCAAAAATGCCTCTGGCTAAGACAATGACAGACCTGTTATTCATGATAAAAGCTCTTTAGGATGAGTACTCTTTGCCAGCTCCTCATTGAGTTTGTCAAAATAGACTATGCTTGGCCCCAGTGAAGACATCGACTTTGACCTATATGTGGAGTAGGGGAGGAAGGGAGGTAATTTTTATTGTTATTATTACTACTTTTTTGAGACAAGTGCCAGTTCAGGCAAGAAAACTTATACTATTCTGAATTTTTACAAACTTTTTTCTGTTCAGCAAGGGCAATTGCAATTGAAACATATTTGGATGACTAAAAGATGCATTATATTTCAGGGAAAGGGGTGTCAATACATTTTCAGAATATCTCCTTTTTATTTTTAGTTAGCTTTGAGTGAAGTCATGAAAGAAAAATATTAAAAATACACAGTTCGACTTTTTCTTCAAACATACTCACCATACCTTTTATTCAGTTGAGGATATCAAGAAAAATTTGGTGCATAACAAGTATTTGAATGTAACAAGTATTTTGAGTGGGATGGGAAATGCACGTTATTGATAATTCTTTAAAAGACCTAGTGTTTTATTTCTGATCAAGTCAATTAAAGCTAGATTTTAGGCATATAAAAACGCAACTAAAAGTCTCATCATAAATGAGTTTTTGTCAGGAATTTTCAAGGGGTGACAAAAAGGCAAAAAACCTCTGTTCTCACCATTCTTCGATTCCACTTTCATACACTTTTTTTTTTTAAGCAGTCTTTATATATTTATTCCCCTTGCCATGGAAGAATATTTCTATCATTCATTTTTTCAGAATTCACTGGACAAAGAGATACTGTTTGAAAAGATAACAACAGGACAGCTATAGCTACTATTCAGTCATTTATTCTTAACCATCTAATGTGGTATAACAGATTATTAATGATCAAGAGATCTTATACACAATCCATTGCCAAGGTAACCATAATTTATTGCACATGATATTCACTGATTTGTATCAACATGGTTGTTTTCGTACAATTGTGTATGCAGCTTGCACATCTATTTTCTGCATTACAAAAAAAAAGCTACTCCTTTTCAGTCAATATTTGCATTGAAAACTAAAAAGAGAAGATGGATACAATTAGGATTCAAGTAACAGGCATGATAGGCTATTAAATATGTTATAATGCCAAACTCTGGAAATTACACGTGCAACTACAGTTTTGTAGTCCTTGTTGTGTAGGGAAAACAACAAGGAATGCAGTACCTACCAGATATTATTCTTTCCTTATCTACTGGAGAAGACCCAGTGGAAACAAACAGCAGAATCCATCAAGCTGCTGCTGCTTGGATGATGCTATTTCAACCACCCAGAAAAGTATTTTGTGTGAAATTGACTTTACTCATTTTTAAACAACAGCATTTCTGATTTGCTTTGCTTGTCTAAAGGCAGTTACACTCTGCGTTTGCTCCTTTCCTCTGCAAGTGGTGGTTGGGACTCAAACAATTCTGTCACAACTCTGCTGCCAATTCATTAAGTCACAACATTTCCATGACAAAGACAGAGGGATCGGGGCTCTCCAGCACCATCCAGCTCTTCTCTCACTCGTTGTCTGAATAGAAACAAAGAAATGAAGGCTGCAGGGCATCACATCCATAGAATGGATTTTTGCCTGGAAAAGTACCTCACAGAAGGATCTAAGGCCTAGCAGACATGTAGCCAATCATCAGAAAAGCAAAACTAACATGCCACAGATACTCTAATACCTGATACGTAAAGATGCAGTAAATTAATTGCGACAGTAACTTTTCAGCAAGAATGACGAGGCTTTCATACAAAATAAGATGAAAAATTCATGCCCTTCCTGTCCTGGAAGAGTACAAACTCTCCTGCATTCTCTTCTGTTCCTAACTATTTTCACCAAAGTCTCACTGAGAAATACAATTTCTGATCAACGCTAACTTCTTGGTTGAACTAAGACTGCAGTTTTCAGCAAGATTAAATTATTTCCCCTAGCCCCTGAAGCCCAACCATTTGGGCTTTATTGGGTTCTACTGAATTTGTTCACCAGGTTTCCAAAATAAACTGTTTTTACATGCTGAAAAGTTCCTTTAAATTACTTGAGCCACAGAGGAAGTCTTGGTTTCAGAGTAGCTACTTAGCATGTATTATAATCATCATATCCTGAACATTAGTGCTGATTTCTAGGACTTAAACTTTCCCATCAGTCTCTTTTAAAGTAGAATCCAACTGTTTAAATTTGTTATTAAGTGTTTCCTGTAGAGAATCAACCCTTTACTCTGAGCTTAATTTCCTCTGGCAATCAGATTTGAATTTTTATGTGAACGTAAGCCACAAAAAGGGCTCAAGGAACAAAAAAAAATTCAAATACTATGACATCAGCTCCTCAGACTGTGCTTCTCATGGCACAGAAAAAAGTGTTTGCAATTACAGGTTTGCAACATTTCTTTCTTTTCCAACCATGCTAACAAGCACTTGGGGTAAAGACAGCGATGAAGAATTTAGAGTGATTACAGAATAAATCTAGAGTGTATAAGAAACAAAACGCCCATGCTTGAATTTGTATCTTTCAGAAGTGACTTCACTTGCACTGTCACCCAAAGACTCTTGAGCTTCAGAGAAGTCTGCAGAGCTAAAAAATTATAAATGAAAAATCATAAACAAACTGCGGTATTTCTTTAACTAGTTGATACCTTCCATGACTACTGCATATGACACAGCCAATTCCATGATCCAGTCTCTAAATATTGCTGGATCTCTGTCACAGATACATTAGATTCCCATCCATTTGATACTATTACAGATACTATTACAACTGAAACTTTTAAATTTTGTCCATCCCTGGATATCTAAGAAATTGGCCAGGTTCAAAGCTTAGTAAAAAATAATACCTTTAACCCAACAGCCATCATAAGAAAAATCACTTATTTTTGCTTTTAGTTTTTTAGCCTTCGGCTAATATGACCAGTGTCTCTTAGTCTTGCATCTGTCCATCAACCATACAGATGATCTACAAGTCTGTAACACAGCTGAAAGGCAGTACTAAGACACCTCTCCTTTAGCACTAGGGCTGCCTCAGGGGGAGCATCAGTATCTACGTGAGGACACTGGGCAGACAGAATTAGGCTGTAATGCTACCGGAGTGGCTCTTTGCCTCATTTCTGTA
This sequence comes from Anser cygnoides, assembly GCF_040182565.1. NCBI lineage: Eukaryota > Metazoa > Chordata > Aves > Anseriformes > Anatidae > Anser > Anser cygnoides. Next base: position 49,544,017 of record NC_089875.1, on the reverse strand, counting down.
CCTCAGCTTTGAAAAATTGGATGGTTTGTTCTGTCATCTTTCCAATGCCTGCCATAGATCAGGATATGAATGAGTACATACCAGCCAAGAAACTGCCCACTTATATTGGGGATGGTGAGAAAAGGAAAAGAAAGGAACGAAATAGCAGAAATGTTACACTCTTCCTTTGTAGGAGATACGCTTGTCTTTTGCTCTCAGGACTCAAAATTGTACTAATGAATGTTTGGCACCTCCTGAATATTCACTGAATAGGAAATGGAAGGTTTTTTTGAATGATATGCTCCAGGAACAAACCCAATGTACTCCCATCACTAAGAAGCAGCCAGTTCACAGAGACAGATTACAGCCAGACAAAGGAAACCTACCCTAAAATGTATGGATAGGTGACTCTCAGCTCCAAGTGTTTTGCTCCAGAAACTTTGTTCCTACCGGCCATCACTACTCCCTAAGGCAGGCATAGCCTAGGGATGAAACCAAGCGGCTGAAGTAACTTCAGCCTCCACCCTAAACATGAGCAGTTGTCACCAAATACTATTTTGGGAATCCTGCATGCCTAAAAAAGAAAACAGGAGCTTCCAAAACAGTTTCACCTAGTTCTAATGATGCAGGCCTGAGAAATTTTATTTATTTATTTTTTTCCCTCCAGGTGAGGTCTATGAATGGAAATCAAAGTAGTGGGCTAGAAGGAATTGTACTCCGCTCTTGATTTCAGGGAAACAAGGAAATTGCGTTCTCTGTATTAAAAAATATTACAAAAACACTTCAACCATCAATTTCTCCTTTCTATAAAGAAGACTTCAAATTTTTGTCTGTTAGGACAAAAAAATGGTACTAATGAAACAAGAACACCACGAAAAAAATAACTTTCAACTTTCTTAAAATACCAGGAGAAAAAAAAAAGCCTTAGCTGATACCAGCATGTTCCAGAAGCTAACACTTTTTAATGGATGAAATGCAAATGTTCTTCCTGAAGAAGCCTCCTCACCCCCCCCCCAAAAAAAAAAAAATTAATTGTTTGCCTGTTTCTACAATTTATATGCCTCATACTAAAATGGTTTTAGCTCCTCGCTTTTTGTATGATGTCTTATAAATTGTTCCTTTACAACGCAGGGCTTCACAGATTAAAGCCCTACAAAAGCTTTCCCAGAGGTTTTGGGAGGTTCCTGGAGGTTCTTGAACATTCCAGAGAGCTGCAGTAAATGAAGGAAGTGGAAGGGAGAAAAAAAAATAGACAAAAAAACTCTTCTCCTTGGCTAATATTGCAAAACTCAGTTAGTTCTTAGCAGTAAAGAACTGAATTTGTTCCATGACATTGAATTTAATGTTTTTCATTGTTTCCTGTTATTTTTTAATTAATTCAATATATATACAGATCCTTATGCAAGATGATGTAGAAAACAAGTCACAGTGGGAAATTCATCATCTCCTCTCTAATCTTATTAGGCAAAAAAAAAATGTTTATGCTGTACTCCTGCCTATAGTTTCTAGCATAAGGAACCTGAAAAATGTAGCAAATAAGTTAAATAAGCATTTAACACAACAAACTTATTTTATGTACATACCAGTACAGAAAAAGCCGATATTAATCAGTGGTTAACAGCACAGTATCTGATTTGAAAAGTGTTTTTTTATTATTATTATTTAAAACAGAAAGATGTGGACATTTTTCCTTTGAGAATTTCATACATAGTCATATTGTCTAGTGTAGATAGCTATTTGCATAGCTTTAAAATAACACTGATGGAATCTTGATAGATTGCTTTCACTATAGTGATTTAATTCAGTTTTCCCAGCAAACCTTTAGCTATTCAGACTGCCTTCATAACAAAAACAAGCAGGAAAAAAAATAAGAATCCTAACTTAAAAACTGGCATCCAGGCACAACATGGCTATGCCCACACTAGCAAACTGCTGACTCTTAAACCTTATCCGAGAGCATTTCTAGGTGACTGAGCACAGTCGCCACACAGTTGTAGCGTTAGAAAGTCCCTGGCATGTTTTGGATGGGCCAGCAAGCACCTCACACAGTTCAGGCATGGGCGCACCCAGGCACAGCTCCCAACAGGTGGTTTGCTTCCCTCTTTTGGGGACTGAGGAAGCTTGGCGGCTACAGAGAAGCCACGCTGTGCCATTTGGCCTTAGAGCATAAGGAACTTTACCAGCAACGTTTGACCTTGTGGCTTTCCTTGTAACACTATGCATGGCATATTTTGCATCTCCCTCTACTTCTAGGAGCGCACTTTCTTCCTAAATGGTGACAATGCTCTTCTGATTTCCTGGGGTCTTCTGACCAGGCAGGTGCCTGTGGGCCTGGCCTCTTCTCTCTTCTCCACTGCAAAACACTTTCTGCTCCCTGATTTCTGCTAAGTAGATTTCTACCTAAAGTAGCTGCAAATTCATTCTGAATTCAGACAACAGAATTTGTGTAAATAGCAACTGTTTTCCTCACTAGGATCAAAATGTATGTCTGAAAGTGTGACTAAAACTGGATTTATGCAGTAAAATATTTTTTTACTAAGAGAACAAACACTGTATGAACAGTATAAAATGTTTTCTGTAAACATCACACATTGCTAAGTTCTCCATTTGACATTTCAGAAAATTATTTTGAAGATCTGTCTTAAAAAGCAATTAAAACCGCCAAAGCTTTAACTTGCAAGTTACCTCAAAAGTATATTTTTGAAAAGCTATTTTAACTATCTTTATTATTAAACTATTTTACTCCAGTTGTATGCATGGAAAAGCAATAACTTAGCAGATACAGATGAGTCACCAAAATCAGTGTTTTGATATTTGCTACCAGAACCCTGACAGACAAGAAGCTGCCATGGACATCAAACAGAAACCACTGTCCAGACGCATTGTCTTCAACACAAAGGTTTGACCAGTGTGCCAGGTTCCCAGTGCTGTAAAGACAAAGGTGCTTATGGCCACGGAGTGCACTACAGTGGTGTGTCCACGTTCACGGGAAAGATGCGCTAATTCACAGTGACCAGCATGCTGGCACTGCTAGCACCAGCAGCGCTCCAGCAGAACAACTGGTGGAAATTAAAGCTGCCCCTGACTTGCATTCAAAGGTATGTGGAGACAGAGCCAAACGCAGAGATACTGATCTGTTTGGCTCAAATCCCCTGTGTAGGATATAAAGCTTGCAGAGGTAACCGAGCCAACGGAGATGAATTTGGCCTCATGCATGTTGTGTTTGCATAAACATAACAGGTCTATTATAGCATTTGTTATGACAAATCTTTTCTCAGACTCCAAAATTCTCCCATAGATGGCATAAGCAATTAAGCAACAAGTGTTTGCCAAACACTGCCATGCAGTTACCATCTCCTGTGCAGTTTTCCTATTGCTGTGCTCTCTGCACAGGCATTATCTTATTGAATAGCAGCCATATTCATTAGGAAAGGTCACACAAATTTACAAACCAACTTTCCGCCACATAGTCTACGTGTTCATGAATATGTACTGCGTACATAGGAGACCTTGTATAAATACATTGCATAAAGCAATTCCTTCAGGGTAATCATAAGTAAAATTGGGAAATATATTTGTCTGTAAAACACACGCTTCATTTAAAGGTGCAAGTCTATAACATCCTAAAAGTGCGCCCTTTAATTTCAGATGGAAATTACACCTTGGTATCTGTTGTGGCTTTGCTTTGCTTTTCCCCCTTCACACATTTACAGTTTGAACTTCTCATTTAACTACTATCACACTACGACCTGCTCTTGAGGAAATAAAAATCATCACTTCTAAAACACTACCTATGATAGCAAGCCCAGCCTTTAATAGGACAAGTAACCTTTCCAGTCACATTTTCTGGAACCATAATAGGACTTCAATCAGCAACGCCTTGGAAAATAAACACATTTATGTAGGAATTAGAAAACCTGAGTTCAACACTTTGCTGAACACAGAGTGAGCTTCTGCCCTATGAAGTATGCAACTGCATTCCTACAAACACAAAGACACACGATCCATGTTTTATCTGGCCTGTCATGCAAAATGCTGAAGTAGCACACAGGCAGGGACCAGAACCAGGGCTCCAAAAGCTCAGCTTCGGAACGATACTTAGGATACTCAAGATCACTATCTGCAAAACAAATAAGCACAGCACAACACCCCCAACACATGCCATACTACTCTCTCAAACTAAGGTCCCCCATGTACTGCTGGAATTGGTTATTCTGGTGTACCTCACACATGAAGCACAGAAGCCACGATGACTCTTTCTGCACAGGCCCACCAGAAAGGGCAGTGCCCTTCTGCAGGGATGTAGCAGGTGAAGCGCCCTTCTCTCCACTTACTGGATGAAACAGGCAACAACTACTGTATCAATAGACAGTCCTCTACGGAAATTAATTCCAGAGAAGCACAAGGTCCCTCTGGAATGCATTGGTTCAGATCCCCAGGCTGAGCATTATCAAGAAGCGGGGCTAGGGGACAGAGTTGTGCTGTGCCTCTGCCTCGCTGAAGGCTGGTGGATCAGCAGGAACATCAAGTGAAATTTTCCTAGCATGCAATTTGCTTGCTCTTGAGGAAAGTAACCAGGGAAAACAAATTCGCGTATTATAAGATGTCCCAGACATAATATACAAATGTTTTCATGAAATTGAGATCTCAGATATCCAGTGACCTGAATTATGCTCTAACTCAATTTCTTGACAGGCACCCTGAAACCTTGGCTGCCTGTGCTAAACCTAGACATGCTGTAAGTCTATCTTAAGGTCACTAAGAATAATCTGACCTTCTACAATGCCACTTGATGTAAAAATGAGCATTTTTTTTCCCCTAAGAAAATCTTTGCCTTACAGTATACTATCTCCTAGGTAACCTGCATTGCTTATTATAAGCCTCCCCCAATCACAGAAGTTCTCTAAATAAGAAAATGAAAAACAGGTCCTCAAGAAGCACATTCCAAGAGGCTAAATATATTCAAAGTGAACTCAATGTCTGATGCGTGACGTCATACAGTTGTTAACAAAAAAACAAACATGTAGAGTTATGGAAAACAACATTACTTCAAATGTAGCAGCAAATATTATGCTAGCGTATGTAGGTCATTTGTTTAAGAGGTTCTAATTGTTGCCACTTGCATTTGATTTTGGGGTTGCTTTGTTGTTGTTCTTTAATGTGGACCCAATTTTTTTCAGTAGTTCCTCTCTTATTCACATAATTTGCATATTTCTAAACATTTTCAAAGAATAACTGTGACTTCTACCTTTACTTAGAAATCTAAGTTTAATTCAACTGCACAAACTTATTAGGTCAGATTTCTCTAAAGCTAGGAAAATCAGCTGAAAAAGATTCTTACAGAATTCCATCTATACAAATGCTCTAGCAAAACCTGTGAATCATAAGAATTAAGTCATTGCAGCAAATCCTTATTGACAGGTTAGTGATCCTGCAAGCTAGGCACTATTTTGTAGCAGTGTTTAAGATAAAGCTTCCATGAATCAATCTGTTTGATTCAGTGAGTATTGTTATTTTTCCCCTTAACTTTACAACCTCGAATTTATAGGGCACTGATATTTTTGTTTTGAAATGAGATATGCACAATTACACCTTCTAATGCCATTTTAACAGTGGCGTTTAGTGAGAAGTTACTTTTAAGTAGTTACTACAAAGGCAGGAGAAGCATGTGGCTTTTCTCTAAAGCAAAGGAAAACAAAACTAACTGATGCAACTTGAATACTTCTGTGTCAATTCTGATGTTGCAATGGTGGGGCAGCAGCAGGAGACGGAGCTTTGGGCATCAAAAGGTTGAAGCCTGTTTCCCTAGAAGGGGCTCTCAGGTCCTCTCTTCATCTCCTGGCACCAGTGTAAGTATGGATGGCTTTTATGAACAATTCTTAATTGTAGTTACTTTGCTCATACGCCTTCAAGTAGCACAGTGGAAAAACTCAAACACTTCATCCATAGGTGGAAAACAGACTTTGTGCCAAGGTAAATTTTACAGCAGATTTTAGATCTAACGGAATATATCACACAGTACGCTAGCCTGCAAAATGACAGTTATTAAATGCTCAGTAACAGTACTTGCCAGATATGAATGAAGAAAGCATGCTCTTTCGTACAAATACTGCCTGACACTTTTTGAGGAGAGACTCCTATATAACTACACTGCACCCAGACAAAATCACCTTCATTCAGTTTGATTGCATATAGATGATTGGAAGAATGTCGCTTGCTTGAAAGGAAATCCAAAGTTTCAGTCATCAGTATGAACTTGCCACAGTTGCTGACAGTAGCATATCGTTTATGTCATGTGCAACAAGCAACAAAAGACTCACTGAAAGCATTACTGAACTTCACTACATGACAAAGAACTACCCCTGAACACACTAGACATTGCACACAAAGAAAAAAAAAGTATCAAACATTACGTATTTGAAAAAAAATTGGGTCTGATTTGTGAAACAAACTTGAGTAGGCACAACATTAAGGTTTGGAACCGATTATACCATACCTTCTTGAGTATATTTCCATTTTCAATATAACCACATTTAAATATAACAGCATTTAATTCATAGTTTCACTTACTGCTTCCCAGTTTGTTTAGGACCCTGAATGTCTGCAATTTTTCTAAAACTTTAGCAGATCAAATACCTGAACAGTAAAATCACCTCCAAATAATAAAGAGGAATGACCTGTAGAGCAACATACAACATAAATAGGACAACCATAACACTGCTCTCACTACTAGGCACAGGACTATATTATAGCAATAACACGTGCCAGCAGGAATCGCACACCTTCTCACATTTATGTCAGGTATAAGAATATGATATACTGAATTTGGAGTGTGCTTCCCTTTTATATTTAGCTAGGTATAACTATGACTGTGCACACTCCCATCCCCTGTGTAAACTGGAAAACTTGAGCTGTTATATAGTTTGCAATAAATACTTTGTCATATTTATGCTTTTTATCTCAGTCTAATCATATCTGGCTTCTTTACATTACCTGTTCTGGTAACATCTGGCTATTTCAGGAATGGTCACATAAAGCATACACCAGCCTATCTAGCCAATACCTTGTCTCAAATAGCAAGCTAACAGTAGATGCCTAGAGTACGCATTTATAATTAAAAAAAACACACCACACACATGCACAGGGCAAACCTAACATGGTATCACCCTAAAGTACATTCCCAATCTCCAGCAACTTGCAACTCAGACTTCCTAACACAGAATAGGTATCTTAGTGTTTAATGGTTCCCAATGGATTTCTCTTCTAAGTCTTTGTCACTCTTTGAATTCATTTGCGTTGGGTTTACATGGCGAGATTTTGGTAACAAGGGGGCCATAGGGGTGGCTTCTGTGAGAAGGATCTAGAAGCTGCCCCATGTTTGGTAAGGGCCCCACTGCTGACCAGAGCCAAGCCAATAAGCGATGTTGTTTTGCACCTCTGTGAGAGCATATTTAAGACAAGGAAAAAAAAATATGCTGCGCCACACAGCAGCTGGGAGAGAGGAGTGAGGAACAGCCTTGCAGGCGCCAAGGTCAGTGAAGAAGGAGGGGGAGAGGTGCTCCAGGCGCCGGAGCAGAAGTCCCCTCCGGCCTGTGGTGAGGACCATGGTGAAGCAGGCTGTCCCCCTGCAGCCCGTGGAGGAGACCACGGTGGAGCAGGGTTCCACGCTGCAGCCCGTGGAGGAGACCACGGTGGAGCAGGTGGACCTGCACCAACGGAGGCTGCGGCCTGTGGAAGACCCCTGCCGGAGCAGATTCCGGGCCGGACCTGCAGCCCATGGAGAGGAGACCACGCAGGAGCAGGTGACCTGGCAGGAGCTGCTGCCCGTGGGGGACCCGGGTTGGAGCAGTTCGCTCCTGAGGGATGGACCCCGTGGTACGGACCCATATCTGGAGCAGTTCTTGAAGAGCTGCTGCCTGTGGGCAGCCCACGCCGGATCAGTTCAGCAAGGACTGCGTCCCGTGGGAGGGACCCCACAGCACAGGGGACGAGAGTGACCGAGAAGGAGCGGCGGAGAAGCAGCGCTACAGACTGACCATAACCCCCATTCCCCCGCGCCACTCGGGGGGAGGAGGGTGGATGTGGGGAAAGGTGCTTTTGGTTTCTTTCCTTTGCTTCTCACTTCTCTAGCTCGTTAGTAATAGTAAGATTTATTACCTATCTCCCTATGCTGAGTCTGTTTTGCCCGTCACGATAATTACTGCGCGATCTCCTCGTCCTTATCTCAACCCTTGAGCCCTTTTCATCATATTTTCTCCCCATTCCTCTTTGAGGAGGGGGAGTGAGAGAACAGTTGTGGTGGAGCTCGGCCGCCCGCCTGAGTAAAACCACCACACCATTGTAACTTCCGCAATGCATCATGGTAAAGACTTCCACAGGGTAAGCGTGCACTGTGCAACAAAGAATCTCCCTGTGGTTGTTTTGAACCTTGTAACAACTGGAAGCAGGCACAATCAGGCCAAAAAAAGGATGTTACAAACTTGGGACAGTGAAGCAACATTACTGTTGTCACTTCTTTATGACAGCTACCACAGCATGGATAGAGAGTTCCTCACTGCAGTGCATCATCAACATGTTTTTCAGACATTTCTAAAAGTAAAATCTCAGAAGTATGAAAGGGGCATTTCCATTCAGTTTCGACTTGCTGATACTATCTCGCTTTCAGCATCGGCAATGGAATTACAGAGGCTGAGAATGATGCAGAATTTGGTCGCATGATGGCTCTGCTCACTTTCCATAAAATTGAGCCCTTGATACTGTCTCAAGAAGGATATAAAATGATCATTTATAAGACATTAACTGCTATTTCAACAAATCCAAGGGCATCGCAACAGAAAAGCTGTTGACTTGGTAATCTAAGATATTGGTCTTGCAAAACTCTCAACAATTCCTTTTACAGGACAGATCTTCAGCTCACCTGAAACTGCCTCAAAAATGATGAGGCATCTATACTGTTTGAAAACATTTTCAAGAGCTCTAATTGAAGGAGATGTGAAGCTGTGCTCAGAAGAGCTGCCTATTTTCTAAAGGCTATTTCAAAAGACCAACAAAACATAGCAGCTGAGAATGATGATGCAAAGTAATTGTTCACAAAAGACAAAATTAGACACTGGAAAAAAAATCTCTGAAAGCACAATTAATGCTCATGTTTTCAGACAAGGTTTTCTGGAGATGCAAAAAGTAATGAGCAACGAAGGTGTCCCCCCCCTCCCCCTTCAGCAGCAGAGTAAACAACTTAAGAAGAACATCAAAGAGCAAAGAATTTGTTTGAAGGCATTATAATCTTCAAGATAGTTTGTTTGATCTTCTACAAAACTGTGACATTTCCTCATATAAATACTGAGGATTGCAACAGAGGAAAGATGAACTAAACCTCCTGAAACCATTCAATACATAGTACAAATACACAAGCTCCTTTGGGTTTGCCAGAATGTCTACGTAATTTCAGCTTACAAAAACAGTAAGGAATTCTTCATGGGTGATATTGAGAAAACTGAAGAACAGATCCAAGGGCCTGGCCTGACCTCAGCTTTACGTTTTTTATGATCCACAAAATTATACATTGTTTAAAAATTATAGCTTCTTAAAAATACTTTAAAAGAACAATTTTTGTGCAATATGTAACCAATTGATCTAAATCATACTTGTGATGTTTGCTGATGGTAGGCTTTGATACTTTTCTGTGACTCATAAAGTGTCCAACATACTGTGGAATATAATGTATTTCTACTGGGAAAGAGTGAATATATATTATTTTTTTTTAAGATGAGGATAGATCTTAATAATAAAAGCCTTTAGTTTTCTCCCCAAGATAAATAATTCATTTTTTCTGTCTTCGTATAGAATTAATTCTATTTTATAATTCAGTTCTTCACCTATCATTGATTTTTCTGCTGTAAATAATGGAATAACAGAATTTCTTTATAAATGAAACATTGATCGACTCCAGAATGAGGTTACTTTGAGAATATCTGCAAAACAAAGATCTAATTATAGTTTCCTAAATAGGTAACTGGGAAGTTAAAATTGAGTTGAAATAATCTGCAACTACAATGTAAAGAACTCTACAACATATCATGGACCTTTAAATATATATAAAAAAAAGTCAACTCCCTTGTTTGTTTCTTCACTATTCAAGCGTTTGAGATAATAGCAAGTACAGGTAAGAATGCTAAGTACATTAATTTAAAGGTCTAGCAAAAAAAATACTGTAATTTAATTACAGCACCTTGATAGGCTACTCTAAGTCTGCTATTTTATTTGCTGTTTCCCCACACCACCAACATACACTTAGAAATCACACTGGTGGTGAAGTAAAATATAAACAAAAACAGCACTTAGAGTTTTATAAGGATGACTTTACAGGAACAAAACCACATCATAATCTAGGGCAGATTTATATGAGGTAATCTAGGTAATTATAGGCATGTAAACCTGACACCAGCCCCAGATATAATAAATTTGGTACTTTTTAATAAAGGATGTGTAATTAATGTCAATCAACAAGGGCTTATGGTAACGAGACACCATCAGACTGATCTGACATTTTTATGAGATTACAAGTTTAGCAGAACAACATAATAGCAACGTTGCGATTTACACAGATTTCTGTGGCATTTGATACAGACCTCTGACATTTTGATTACAGAACTAGAACAATGATAGATCAATGTTAGATGGATTTAACTGATGTTTCAAAATGTAATTTTGCACAGTAAGTCATCAAATAGTGTTTTTCAAGGTGGTCTTGCAGTGATCATCTCCTAGCCCTATACTATTTAAAACACTTGTTAACTTTCTGGTAGAAAAAGTAATTATTCAGTTTTTCAGAAGACCAGAAGTCTAGGGTAGTGGAAAATAATGAAAAGTGCAAGTAACTGACAAAACCCTATGGACAGCTTGTTCAGCTGAGATAAGCCACATAAGTCAATTTAAACCAGCCAAAAATAAAATTGCACCTTCAGAGACAAGGGCCATACATGCAAGAGGAAGGACTCTATCCAGGGAGGTAGTAATTTGAAAGGACTGAGGTTTTTGGTAGGTAACTGTAAAAACTGAAACCCTCAAGGTAACATCATGGTTAAATTGCCTAATAAAACTGCTTATATCTACACAAGCAAGTAGACTGTAACATGTCTGTAGTTGGCACTGATGGCATCTGTGTGTGACTGGTTCTGAGGCATGAAGTTTACTACGTATGTTGAAAACTGCTCAAAGTGATGCAAATAGCTAAACTTATGATTAAGGACGGAAAAAATATGCTTTTTTATATTAAATTACGTCTCAGAATATTCAGATAAAGTACGAGGTATAGCTGAACTTTAGTCTACAGGCATCAACACACAACTCATGTTACGCAGTAGGTTGGATGAAATGATCTAAACGTTCCTTCTGCTTTTATATCTACAGACCACTTATCTCCCATACATGCATGACAACTAAATAATTTGAAGTTTCTGTGGTGCAAAGGATTCCCCTACCGCACCTTTCAGCTTCATATTTTATACCTCAGCAATTCTGGATTACCAAACAGTTACACAGAACCAGAAATTAAAAATGAAATGCAGATTGCCCTGTAAAATTAGGCTTTGGGGCAGAACTGTTCACCATGTAAATAAAGAATAAAGTGAAGCAACATAATGTCTTTCCATACATTCTAACTTCTAAACTTCTGAAACAAGTGCTAACATGTCTATAAAAGTTTCTGGAGGATCAAAGCCATGGCATACTAAAAAATCGCTTGTACAGCTCAAATTACTCAATTTGAGTAATTTAAAGCAAGTATGTCCTGGCTTGCTGCTGTATTGTTACAGATGTGTTGTGAGAATGATACATACACTGTTGTGATTGATTAGAAAGCTCACAAACATTTCAAAGAGGTCATTTTACATCAACGCTAGATCTGTCTTAATATACTGTAAGTTGTTGAATGTTTCAGTTGTGCATGTGGATTCTTACATTTTTCTAGTAAAAATTAAAGTCAAGTAACTGGCTTGAATAATTTATGATATAAAAATTAATGATTGAGTAGTACATTTGCTCTGTAATTATTCTAGTTATGGTAAGAAATCTGTACATAAATGGTGGTTATAGACTTAGAAAGGTCGAACTGATTTTGTCCATTGTTATGCTCAGTTAAATAGACTTTCAAAGACATGCCTCACAAAAAATTTAGAAGCTTATTTTGTTATGCAAGAGAATCACAAATCAAGCAAAAGCATTAGATGTGTTTAACATGATAATTTAGCGATTAAAACATATCAATTTTGTCTTTAATTCAATTAATGGATAGGTTTCTGAAGGAAATAGTTTAATTCAGAAAATTCTCTGCAGTTATTTGCCCATTTGTTAGCTGTCCCCTTCTTATGTCACAAAATCGGAAAGTAGGTTACACTGATGAGTCTAGTTTATTTGTAACTTAACTTTGAACTAACATTCACTTGCATTTAAGCTTTATTCCTTTTACTTGCACAGATGTCATACTACAGGGTATAAAAGAATATAAAAGTTCCTAAGTAATAAAAGCAATGGCCTCAGAGTCTCTGGGAAATAAGAAAAACTGAAGATTGTCCAGTATGAAATTTGAATCATTCCCTTTTCAAGGATAGGGAAAGAAGCTGTCATAATCTTACTCCACATATACTAGGTTGTCTTTAAAGAACTCTCATCTGGTACTTTAATTAGCACTCCTGTTCCACCACACTGTGAATGTGTTTTTAAAGCATGTGATATCTGGACTAATCTTTAATGCATAAGACAAACTAACATGGACAGCAGTGAAGTAGAAAAAATCCAAAGAATGAAGTCAAGAGTTTTCTTAATGCCAAATATATCTCAGAATTTTTAAAATTACCAAGTAATTTTATTTATGTGAGTTGGAAATATTCTAATGGTTCCAAGGACAGACAGAGATAGCTCCTTTCCCAAATAACTATTTCACTGCACACAAGGAAGAATTAATGAATAATATAGCAATGTATCAGAGACTTACTATAATGAGATCATAGTTCTTTAGCTTACTATATTCACATTTTGATAATATCATTAAATTTACTACTTTACTCTTGATACACTAACTGCTACAGAAAATTATTTCTATTCTCAAATGAAACTGGGATCTGAACTGATCAAAGCAAATGAGATGAAAAAATGAAGCATGTTTCATGCAGTGATGTTTGAGAACAGCTTTGGATGCTTGAAAGAAACAGCATTTGGTAAACTGTGTGTTTAAATCATCCAGGCTGAACACTGTTTCCGTGACTTTGTAGTCCAGTATATTCCAGACAATCACAGACTCCCTGTGGAACAGGCATTAAATGATATTTCTGTCCTCAGGCTTGGGCCTAGTGACTGTAAACATGCAGGACAAGGACAAATATTCATGAGAAATCCTTAAAGATTCCAATAAAAAAAATAAATGCAATATTCAAATCACACAGGAGAAACATGGGAAAACAACTAAAGTTAAACAGGGTAAAAATATAACATGCTTCCTACTGCAAACTTCTTGCCCCAAACATACATAGTGAGCCTGCTGTATAGTGGAATCTGACTGTTTAAAACATGTATAATGAATACTGAACATTTATTAAAAAAGGCAAAAAATAGTGATCAAGCTAGAAAATAAATATAGCAACCTACTGTATCCATAGCAAAAAAGTTCAATTTGAACAGTATAGTGATATTTAAGGAAACCCAATATTTAGAGAGGCTTCAGTAAGTTCACAGAAGTCCTATTGCTTCTTTGAGAAACACTTTGCTGAAATGGAACATATATTTTGAGGACTAGAAAAGAAAGAAAAATGCTATTCCATTTTCATGATCACAGACAGTTGATGCAGCCTTCATCAGAACTATAAAATCATCATTATATCAGCTGTGAGGCAGATATCAAACTTGGATAGAAGTACATTTATATTTCCATTAAAGTCATTTTCATTTTTCCTTATGCACAATAACTTAAACTGTATGTGAATTATAGTTCTGTTTAACCCTTCCACTATTGTTTCTGAGACTTTAAGGTACACAGAAACTCTTTCTGCACATTAAGTGAGAATCTCAGGAGCACATACAGAAGAGTAATGTTTTTTCTAGTTTTCTAAAATTCAAAACAGTTTGCTGTATTTTGTGCTTTGTAGAGCCAGCAGTGTCTTTTTGTGACCGATACATGTTCACTTGAGGGGGGGGCGATGTAGAGCCAATTCCTATGAAAGAATTACTACAGAGGTTTACAGAGCAGTCTTACAGCTCTGTTTCTAACTACCTATGGGGAAAGCTGTATCATTTCTGTGGTTCTTGATGGCTTTTGAATAATGTAAGCCTAAGGTTAGAGACAGAAAAAAATAGCATTTTTAAATACACAGAAACAGCCTCTCCACAATTAGAAATACACTTCATTACACGATAAACAGAATGTGTTCATCAAGTATTTCAGACAACTGCACAGGTATAAGCTTAATAAGAACACTTACTCAGTACTTTTTTATTTGAGTAAGGAAGCTATTTACCAATTGAAGAAGATTTATTATCAAATATTATCAGATTGCTTGTAGAGAAACCTGAATTCACCAAAAGTATATCAGAAATTCCCTTTTCCCCAAAAAGAAATAAACACCAGACCCTCAGAGTAACAGCTAAAATTTAAATTAACGTACAGTATCTAGAATTTTTGTTCAGCTACGTGACAGCTGTATTTATTCAGCAGCAAGCATATGTTCTAATTATTAACATTACACTGAAAACAAAAAACAAAACCAAGATAGCTCCAAAGCACTCAAATTCAAACTTGCAATTTATTGAGAAATAGCTCACTTGTCTACTTCCCTGAGTTACTGATAATTTATAATGTTCTTAGAAAAAAGACATTTTAATTCTAACCCTGAGGTATAGTACACTGTACTTACGTTTTCTGTCATAGTACTATTTTTAAAGTCGTTTTTCCTTTTTGTCTTCTTGGAAAGATCTAGTATGATTTTCATTTTCAGCAATTTCAGCATTGATTTGGACAAAAAAACTTGTACAAAATAATCCTAAAATCATTTGAGAAACCTTACAAATATTTAAGTATTGGAAAACCTTGAATCAGTGTTTCAAATACACCATTGGATCACCCTTGCACTAAAAAGGAGAACTGCATTCGCAAGAAGAATTAATTTGACTTTAAGAAAGAAAACAGGAACTTAATTATGAGATTCCTTTCTTTAAACGCAGCAGTTATCTTCACTTGTTGGTTATGAATGGTTTGGGAATGTTTCTAGCTTAAGAATACAGTAGCTGACAAGAACAGAGACCTAGTTATTCCTTCCTTTACTAAAAGTCTTCATACACTTTTATGGGTCTTGAACCCAATGCTGTTCTGCATTGAACAAAGCAACCTTTGGCTATCTAGGTAAGTAGCAAAAAAAAAAATTAAAGCTATTTGATTTGTACCTAAATTGGGCTCATGTGAGAGAAATATTTGCAACTTCAAATAATGCCCATTTCCATAAATTTTGGGTGTTCCTATTCAAAGTACACAAAGAATTATAAGGAAGAAAAAAATTGAAAACAAACAGCCTGGAACACTTCTGTTCCATTCTGTAGAGTAAGTGTCTACCTGCACAAATACATTCAGTGGCTGCAAGTGTTGAGACAACTACCAAAAGCACAACATTTTGCCACATCTAAACGTGCTTGAGAACAACTTGGAAACAGCTTGAAAGACTCAAAGTTTATCCTCATTTCAGCTGATTCACTGTGGTACATTTAATGTCAACATCTCCATATTTTAATCCACGTATTTCAAGTTTGTTATAAAAGTGACTTGAGTGTTCCACAACTACAGTAATCTTCATTGTGTGGGGACAAATGGATGACATGAAGTCACAATGACTTCAGATAGGAAAAGTTTTGGAAATAGGCATCGTTGGATCATTAGACTGTTTTACCAGAGCAGGAAAGAGTGACAAATCCTTGGAGACAGGGCTGTAGAGCCTCTATTGTTTCCAACACTGGGAAAGACAAAAAAAAAAGCTCAGTGATTTAAGTCTTTGGAATGGAATTATTTCCCAGGAAGCAGAGAAGCATTTTCACAGTGACAGAGGCTGAAAAAAAAAAAAGCCAAAAAAAAAAACCACGCACACACTCTTCAGGGGCTTAGAGGATCTCAAAAGATTTCTAAAGCGAAGATCTGGTGCAGGGATACATATGATCAGTAGATAAGTGAATCTGGCTAACTATTAAATGAGTTTTCTTGACTAGAATCAACTAGACTAGACTTGACTAGAATTTCTGGCAATTCTTGTTCAAATCATAAAAAGCGGGATTATTCTCACATCCTAGTCTTGTTAGGATGGAATGCCACTGGATGGAGTGCTTTGCAGCTGAGAGGAAAAGTGCTTCAAATTAGAAATATAGAAACATGCTGTTCCTTTGATTACAGTGTCATACCTGTAGTTAGGGTGATCTGTGCAACATGTCTGCCTAAATTAGGCTGCCTCCTGATTTTTGTTCTTCAGTAATGCCTTACTGGAAGATAACATTCATCCTTAGCTTTGCCAAGCCAGCAACTTGCTAGAGGTATTAAGAGCAATGGGAATCATGGGACTTAGTTGACTGGGAACTGGTTATTTGCCACAACATTAGCCAGTTAAGATTTTAGTTTGATGGTTTTTTTGTTTGTTTGTTGTGACAGATCTATGATGGTATATTACTCCATTTCCTGCTTCTTAAAAAAAAAAAAGAAAAAAGAGATTCTGTGAGGGAATGGAAGTCAACCCTCTTACAACCAGAACAGTTCCTGAAGTATAATGATAAGCAGACTATAGCTAGTCTGCCCAGAGGGTTTTTTGTTTTGTTTTTACACACACACACACCTGACAGAGGCCAATAATGGCAATGCACAGAATAGCATGTCTAATACCTTCCAGTTTAGAGAGTGCAGTTGAGCCACTACCACAAGGAGCACACTGTGAAGCAGAAGCCCAAAGCAGCAAGAACTCTGTTTCTGCTAGCTGTGCATGGAGAAAACAATAAATCCCGTTATTTTAAAACAACTGCGTGGTGCCTAAAGCTAGATAAAATTCTTCCTGACACCACCTGCAGCCAAGCAGGCCTATGGAACTGCATGGATGCACCACTTCACAACTGCCTTGCTAGGGAAGACAAAGAGATGACTACACTAGAGCAGGTGAATGCCTCTGGAGAACTGGCACTAATGACATCCCAATCTGTCTTTGAAAGCAGCATCCAGAAGTAACAAAACAAATTAAACTTTTTCCTGAAAAAGAAGCATTTCCAAGACCTCTTTCATAGTGTTGAACGGTATCTAACACGTGAAAACATATACAAATATACACTTTTAAAAACAAAAGTCCTCATTCTTAAGAGCTTGAGATGCCCGTGCTGCTTCTTACTCAGGTTTTCCATTGATATCACTCTGAGAAACACTTAAACAACCATAACCATGTGACAGGTCACAAAGTAGCAAGCAGTGTAAAGAATCAGCTTCTGTGAACAAAGCCGGAAAATCTGACATGAAATACCTGATTTGCAAGATGAAATCTGAAGCTTTCAGGGCATTACTATGTAGAAAATGATAAAACATTTACAACACTTTTATTTAAGTATTACACTCTGCATTTCACGTATGCATACTTGAATATTTAAGAGCTCTGCTTCAGTAAAAGCAATCAAAATTTCCTCCTTCATCCTATGCAACAACTGACCAAGTTCTCCTGGAGGAACTGGAGATGTGTATTATCTGATGCTACACAACTCTTCTGAACTGCACCCTGCGCATTAATTTACATTAATTTCCACAATCCTAATATGTTTAGAATTGATACAAACGATTATTTTCGTTAAGTACTTGGGGAAACATGAAAATATATTACCGCAATAGTTCCGTTGCACGTTTGGGACTGGCAAACACCTGTTATTCTGTTTGGAATCAGCACATCATCCCAGCAAGATGGGCCCTTCAAAGGAAAACAGAGCATACAAAGGTTTTAATCTACTTAATATGTAAATGCATAAAAGTTGGTTTTGTTCCTCTCTCCTTCTACTCCCACATCTTTTTTTTTTTTTTTTTAAGAGTTTTGCTAAACAGTTTTGTTAAATCAATGCTGAAAAAGTACAATCAAATTACATGGTAATATCCATAAGTAAAGCTCAATAATTAACGTATATAGTTCCTCCATTCCAAGTTCAATGTCATGAACAGGAGGCAAACAGTAAGTGTGTTTTCTCAATTTAAGACTGAGACTAACTCCATTATGATTAAAAGGCTACAAAGATTCATCTTCTGGTTCAACACTGTTGGTCTACAGCTGACTGAGGGCAAAAAGGAAAAAAAGAGTTGAAAATTGAATTCACAGTTAGAAATACTGGAGCACAAAATAAGTTAAGTATTTTTTCTATATTTGCTGTTTAAGTAACCGTTCACTCCTAAGGACACGATAAAACAAAGAAAACACAAAACGTGTAAAATAACTAAGACAGTATCAATAATTAAAATATGTATTACTCTGAATACTCAGAGCGTTTGGAACCAAAACATCACAAAATATTCAAAATTTACGTATGTCCTTGAGCAGTGAATGGGAAGAAAGAATTTCTGAATTTTTCATTTCTTTCCTAATAATCATTATAACATGATTGACTTTGCTGACCTTTACTAAACACTTCAGTAGTGTTTCAGTGGAATTAACTGCCATAGCTCCTAGATATCATTCCTGAATGGTAACAATTACCTCAAAAATTCATCATGTTTATGTAAAAATCTGTGTTTACTTTCTCAGTGTATATCACTTAATATTAACATGCATTTAATTTCATCTGCTACTTCACTGACGAGTAATTGAGTATCCTAAGCATCTTTCAGCATGTCTTCAGTCAGCCATCATTTTTTGTTCTACTAACTATTTATTATGGAAAAACATCATCACCATACAATACACCATTTCATTCGAGCCACTTAATAAATATCATGAACAGTATTGGTTTCTGCATAGACCATTGAAGAATACCATTGGTCACCAACCTCCCCTGTGAGAAGTAGTCATCGTCTCTCTCCTTTCAGTAAGTTGCCTTCTGGGCAAGAATCTTATGGCAGTTTAGTCTCCTTAAAGCCAATAATTATGGAACTATACGAATGTCTTTTAGAATAGTTATTACAACATACTTGGATTTCCCTCATCCACACAGTTTCTTATACATCAGAGAACTCTCAAGAGGAATGCTGTAAAGTCATGACCAACCCTTAAAAAAGCCCTAAGTTTTCCCTGATATGGTATATTTACCCATTCATTGATTCTTCACTTTAGAATATTTTCTATTTCATTCAGAACGGGCTTCAGACTTTACAGCCCAGACTTGCTGGATTTGTCCTGAAACTTTTCTCCTCCTTTATTTTAAAGACCAGTGACATCATGCACCTTCCAGTCTTATGGAATCAGAATGATTTTGTGAGAGAGGTTGTGAACTCTGTTCCAAGTTTTGCTATTTCATACCGAGTCCTTCAGAACTCAAGCACTAATTCTGACTACACTTCGTCCTTTCGTTTGCTCCATAAGGCATTCTTACCAACGCTCATATTTCAGATAAGCCCTGTGCCAAATCTCTAGAGGGCTTTCTAAAGGGTACTGGCCCAGTTTCCTCCATGGATGAACAAGCTAAATAACTAATCCTCTTTGAATGTCTCTCTTGTATAGCAATCATATGTTGGTCTCACTTTCTGCTCCTGTTGTACTTTAAAAGGACTAAGTAATAGTTTTTCTGTTGTTTGCAACTTATAACTTTTTTTTCCAACTGCATAATTGCAGTCTTATATTTAAGGTGCCTTTTTTTTTTTTTACTTCTGTAATTACTCATAATCTTTCTGAAAGATGCCCCTTTGATTCCAATAACCTCCCTTCCTTTTTTCTTTAACCCTACGATTTAGTCACGCAAGCTTCCTTTCAGTTCTCCTTAAATTTCTGTGCACATAACCTTTGATTCTAGCATTGTGCCCATACCTCCTAGAATACTTAACTCTTTTTAGCTGCTCCTTCTCAACAAGTTTCCTTATTTTAAGTAGCTTCCTTTTTTTAAACTAAGCATAATACCAGTAGCTTTCTCAGATTCCAGGAAGATTCTGAACATAAATATATTATGGTCACTGTTAAGGAACAGATCTTTGTTATTGATATTATAAATAAGGTCTGCTGCATTACCTTCTCTTGCAGGTTCTGTCCATAAGAGAGCCTGACAGCACATAAAAGGTTACTCTTGGGAACACAGCCTGACACAATAGTTACCTAATTTATATGGAAGCAATTGAAATAGCCCACTATCATTTTTTTTCATGCACTTCTAAGCTTTTGATTTTCTCAGCATGTTAGACTATCATCATCTGGTCAAGTGGCTACTAATGGGAGTCTTATATTTTTCTTTCTCAGGCATATAATTTTATTCCATAAGAATACTGTGTTTCTCACTGACTTGTCAAGGACAAAGACGACTAACAAGTTAACATTTCTTTACCATTTATCCTTCTACCTTCATATTCATGTTTGTTAGTATGCATTTATTAAAACAGGTATTTTCCCCTACTATAGTATGTTTGTATCTCTCTGGATAATCCTCATGTAATTTATGCACTCCAGAAAAGGGTACTAGAAAGAAGTGGCAAGAAGGAAGGGTGCTTTATAAAATTATTTTAAAAATACACAGACCCTGAAGCACCAACACCTTTACTGTTGATTTTATTAACAGGATCAGAAAATCTTCCCATTACTTCATCCCTCTTTATTAACCCTTTATTCTACTTTCATCTGCATGATTGATACGAGACTTTCAAAGTCAATGGTGTTATGCCAATATACACAAAAAAGTCACAAGATTGCTACACAATAAGAAAATTTAAGTCTCAGGAGTAGAAGCAATTCTGCAGATATATGTTACCAGCTATGGTACTGATTAGTTGATTGCAAAAGTAGAAAGTATTTCGAGCCAGACTTTTTACAGTTATTAATCCTTTATCTACACTAGACTTATTTCAGAAGAAAGCTTCCCAAGTATTCAGTAGTTCTCAGGTCTGCGTCCATAATGAGAAAAATCTAAGGCGGCATAGTAATTCTTAAACAAAAAACGAACATGTACAGAAGATCATTTGTAAGGCTGATATTCCAGAAAAGTGCCTATATCAAATTGATTCAAGTGTGTGACTATATTGATTATACCACAGTAGTATGAGAAACCAGCAGCTGATTTGCAAAATATAATCAAGAAATCATCCTTACAGAAACCAGAACAGAAAAGAACTCGTGTAATAGTCACTCGTTTGAGTTCAGCATCTACAAGTAGTGTGGGATCAGATACAAATACATTTAATACAGCAATATCCTTTTAGTTACTAACAGTAACTACAATAGGATGTGAGTTTTGTGGTCACTTTCCTAAGGTCCCATCTACAAGGGAAAGCTAGCATGCTACACGGCATGGTGTGAACTTAACCATCTCACGCTCTGCAGTAACTTCCTTTAGACACTTCTCATGCACACAGGAGTAGTCTTCACAAGAAGCAGCTCTCTGTTCGAAAGGAGAATGAACTAGCAGCACAGTTCCACACAATCAGCAGCTACTTAGCTGTTCACTCAAACCATAGCTTACAACTTCCTTATTTCTCCTCATACAGTAAAAAAAGCACCATATCCACCATTTCTTTGCATTAATTATAGCAATGGACACAGAAGAAAGTCAGATGCACTCAGCTCTTCTGATAACATTACCTAGACTTAGCTGCAACTCAAAAGCACTTTGTTTTCACACAAGTTCTTAAGGACAGATTGATCAAGCAGCAAAAGCCTAAGAGGGACAGACAAAATATCTTTCCTTTGTGCCTGATTGTGAGAAGTGGGAGAAATACAATATGTATACAATATATATATGTAATACATTCATAATACATTATATGCATATATATTATATACATGTAAAATAAATTAAAACAAATATCCCCCCAAATCAATGCATTACTTTCCAGATTTGTAATAAGAGCAATTCTTCTTTCCCAGATATATGCTTGGGCTTCTTTCATGGTCATACTTTAATATTAATGATAATGTAATACACTTCTAAAAGATTTAGCGTGTTTGGGAATTTTAGTTTTCCACCTTCAAAAATCAGCAAAAAAGACATGTCCTTGAAAAACACTGTGAATTCAAAGCATTAATGTTTCTTTAGCAACAGCACTACTAAATGTCATTGCTATAATTGTGCCAGAATAAAATTAGGAATTCTGGTGAGATAAGCACTTTAAAATGCAATTTTTGTGTTGCTCTTTCTCTAGTCTAAGAAAAGCCTGTCAACTGCAGACCAGCCAATCACTTGTGTTGTTGTAACACCATGTGCTGCAGTGTTTGTAATTATTAGTTTACATTAATCAAGAACACACTGTGAGAAGAACAAAGCCTTCTGATTGCCAGGTTAAAGCAACTGCCCCTCTTGTAGGCAGCCACAGAGAAAAGCTACACATTAAAAAGAACGTACCAGAGCAGACATTTTCTGGTATATAAGACAGGAAAATGACTGAATAAATATAAATAGGAAGAACACCACTATATCATCAAATTAAGAAACAGTAATGCCAAATACAGTTGAATATTTACCATACAAGGGGGTATGGGAATTTTTATGCTTTGGAAATGTGGTAGTTGTTCTTTCCTTTTTTGAGGTGGAAAAAACAAACAAACAAGCCAGAAACAACAATAACAAAACAGCAAATCAAATTTCAACTGAAGCTCCTGTACAGTATATGAAGAACAGGGAGGATTGAGGTGGTTTTCCCCAAGTACAAGGGAAGTACTGGAAGCCTGTGTACATCCACCAGCATACTGTACTGGTGGACTGCAGAGTAGACAGTACGCTGTATTCCCAGTGTACTTTCCATCCAGTGGCCAAGATCTGATTTTGGCTGAAATTCATTTATGGTTCTACAATACAATGATCACTTAAAAAAACCTCTGTGAAGAGAAGTAGTTTTAGAGATCTCAAATGACAAATTACTCAAAATGCAGTTACTGACTGAACTGTTGACCTGTGAAGTCAGGGAAAGGTCAGAAACAGAGGTCAGCAATAGAATCCAGTGATTCATCAAAGACTTTGAATCATTTAAAAGGCTGAAAACTATCCATGTATTTAATGCTTTGTATTTTCCCTGCTTTATATTCTCCCCTAGTGAACAATATGCAGCAGAATATCATTAAAACACATCTTTGTACCTGCTAATACCTACATGAGAGACATAAATCATTAAAATGTTGAGCAAATGACCCAACCAAGGGACAAGTATTAATGCAGAAGGATTTTTAAAAGAATGTAAGAAATTCCAGGTACTTGAGAGGGTTTAGAATCAGCATATAAGTCACTGAAAGAGTGCTAAATTTAATGCAAGCACTCAGACTCTTCTGCAAAATAATGGTTATTAACCTGTCTAAATGAGAGTATTTGAAGAGTTAACTCTTATATGGTGCCCCCTCAGCATGAGCTTAGTATCTTATGACAACAAGACAAGAAAGCTCCCCAGTATGCAAGGATTATTTAAAAAAACAAACACCTGGTTTCCTTTTTTGCCACTCCATAACAGAGGAATCCACACTAAATTTCCACTTTTAACTGCCTCCAGTGCCAGTATGGAAGGAAAACACTGGCCTCCAGAGAGCAGCAACTGGGAAATACCCTGACAATAAACGGGCATACACAGACACAGCTTAATACAGCCATGAATACTACATGAACAGCAATGGATCCCACCTACTATCACAAATCTAACGCATTTTAGCAGAGATAACAATGTTTTAGCTGTTGGTTTCTTCTGCTCTTCTCAATGTCAAAGAAGAGGTCAGATGGTCAGTTCCTGGAGGCTCACAGGTGTCTCAGGACCAATGGGGAGGCTGGAGAAGGGTCAGCAGGTGGAACAGCCCCAAGGAACTGGACAAAATCTTGAGCATGTCAAAGGGAAGAAAGAACAGGGCTTTTTCTTAAACAGATAAACATAGTGATTAAGCCTGATTACCACTGGTAAAAAAAAAGGTGTTCTTACTTGTTCTCAGTATCCTTAACCTAGAAGGTGATTTGCTCTTCAAGCTCCACACTTCCTATTAAACCGACACTGACGAATGTTAGATTGTTTGTTCTGTGCACAGATATGACACATTCAAATAAAAGTTTTCATTCTATTTTATTAGTGCAATAACGGAGAAGACAAATTAAGACTTTCAGATATGCCTATTAAGAATTTATAAAACATACATCAGTATAACTTAACAGACCTATCTGATCATCTTCTCAAGCACTTATCCGGAATAACCTCACTGCTATGTGAATGATACACAATTAGACTCAGAAGAAAAGAGCCACATGATGTGTTTATAATAGTAAACAGATTTACTACTGAATAGAAATGAGATCTCCAGTCTACTTGAATCGTAACATTCATGTAGAACTCCGTATTCCAGAGTTCCTTATATCTTGATGATTATGAATACAATTAGATTATGTTTATTAGATGCTTGCTAGATTTCTACTGAATGCTCAGATATCATATAGATGTTACTTATTCTCAAGTAAAATTCTATGAATGTACTTGGGTTTGCGCAAAATGCATTTCTTAAAATTTCCAAAGCATAGTCTAACAGCATCCATCAGCAGAGATGGAAGACAACAATAAGTTTTATAAAGAAATTGCACAGTGCTTGCTAGTCTTTTACAGATGTTTTATTTAAAATACTTGAAAAATTACCTTACATAATCTATTGCAGGTAAAAACTACCAGACTGACAACTTTCATGACCAAAATTCTCTCCTTAGCCACAAACTTCATCACAGAGGCAGAGGTAATTAAAGAATACCTACAGTTTACACAGATCTTCAAAGCCTGTTTCTAGTAGCAAGAGCAATTTGCATTCCAAACTACCAAGTTTTTGACTTTTCCTCTGAGAGGGATACCAGCTGCCTAGGACACAGGTAGCAGGTTACATGGATGTGACAGGCTATTTGTTTAACAGTGAAGCTCTTTTTTTCCTGCACATCACACTTCAACACATGCTACTGAGCGATGTGACTTTGCATGTCACGCCAGAACAGTGGAGAGAGTGCCTCCCACTGCACATTTTGCTAGAGGTACAGCTCACCCATATACCAAGGACTGACTCTGACATGGCATCTCCCATATAGTAAGCAACACAGTAGAGAAAAGACAACCAAATTAGACCTAGGGCTAGTTTTAATGAGGTTTGCAGAAAGGGAGTGGGAAGACTGTCATTAACTACTTAGTCTACACAGCACATTTTAAAAAAATAATAAAAAAGAAATCTTTTAGTTATTATTGATTTTGGACGCTAGAACAATCAATAAAGCACATGCATAGCTTTATTCATATGAGAAATAATGCTGAAGTAGAGTTAATCGCATGTTTTAAGTCTTTGCAAGATTGTACCTACCTGTTTGATTTATACTGGTATCTTAGAGATTAAATTCCTTGCAAAGTGCCCAGCCTAATTAGTAAATTGACAGTTTTATGTCAATAGTTATAACTCTTCCAAAATGAAGTAGCTGACAATTTGCTGAACTGTATGAAGTTGTGCAATTAGGAAGACTTCCTGCGTGACATTTATTTCAAATCAAATATAAGAGAATCACGTATCTAACTGAAAATGCAGGTAACTGTAGTGAAATAATTTCTGTTGTTATTTAATTGATAATTACTTTCTCTTTCTAATCACAGGTATCACTTCAAAAAAAGCATATTAGCAGCTTTTCTTAAAAGTTTTGGTCTTTATTCTTTCGTATTGTATTCTAGGACATATATCTGCAAGAATAATTCCACTGATCTCAAGTAAATGAGCAAGGGCTCATACAAAGACATTGAAGATAAATGTGTCCACAGTAATCTCTATATCAATAGTATTTTAAAACTGGTGCCATGTTGCTAGCTCAAACAATTTTTCTGTAATATAGGCAAAAAAGATTCAAAAGGCTACTTTTGGACTTATTTTTTGTAGGCCTTCCCCACCAAAAAGGGGCAAAAAGAAAAAATAAAATACAACTGCATGTGAGAAATTAAACTGAAAGAGTCCTGCTTGACTGCCTGAGGAACACAGAGAGACAGTAGTCTAGAAAGGAGATACAACTTTACAAAAGAAGAAATGGATAAAAAATAATACCACTCAAATTAGAAGTCATTAGCCTGATGGATTATCTATAAATGCAAAACACATAATTCATGTGTTTTTTTTTTTTTTTTTCTCTCCTCCCTCTCTCTAGGTGACATTATATGTTTATCAAGACTGGAAGAAGAAAACCAGAGAAAATACCTGCAACTCTCACAATGCATCTACTGTGTCGGTTGAAATTATATTGTTAAAATGATATATGTATTTAGGTGTTAACACTAACAGACCCTACTGAAGTTTATAAATCCAGGAGCAGAATAAAAGTAACAAACATCAGACCCCCCCCAGCTTCAGTTGGTCTTGCTGCCAAAGGGACTTTTCAAGCACCTTCCTGAAGAAACCAGATTTCTATGAGCCAAAGGACATGAGAAGATGTGAGAAGAAAAGTCACAGCCTTGAAGACATGTCTCTTCTGGACCAGGTTCTGAGCTTACCTTACCTAAGCAGGCGAGAGGGGGCTCCTGTTAGAGCTTCAATTCTCCACATTAAAAACAGTCATTGGCAAATTAATGCCAATTACATCAGACAACGCAAAGACTATTTTTGAAATCCATCCAAAATACTGCTCATGTTCCCTCCCTTTCCACCATGAAATTACACTTACAAAGCTGTAAAACAGACTACCTGTGAGTTCAAACTTAATTCATACCTCAGGTTTTTCTAAAATGGTAGCTGCTGGCACCACATGGATATCACTTTCCAGGGTGGGCCGTGAGGAGCAGCCCCAAGAAGAGGCCTCATCCCCAAGCACCACCAGGGCCTGGCTACGGGAGGCAGCCTCCCAGGGCCCCTGCCCAATGGCGGCCAGGGCTCCCCCTCAGCTCAGAGCAAGGTTTAAGGGGGGCCACAGGCTTGGCATAAGTTAAAAAGCAATCAGCATACGGATGAAGTATTCCTAATCACATAAGTGTCACCAGCTGTTGTGCAGGTCGTTGGCCAGATTGATCCAGCCCAGTGAGGCTGCCCACAGCTTCCCCAGGAGCTGCTCCCCCCAAGCCTGAGAGCTCTGACAGGACATCAGCCATCTGGAGGCAAGGCACCTCTGGTATCTTATAGCAAACCTTCAAGTCTTTCAGTCTCTACAAAACTGGGCAGTTAGGTTAAAACTCTTTAACACCTCTAAAAGGTATTTGAAGTTCAGTATGGAAAGGTGGTGGTGATTCGATAATCCACAATAAAGAGGGAGACATTGAGCTTCTCCTTCATTAAACAGACTATTTCAGATCAGATTAGGTAGAAGATATTTTCTTTGTGAAAGTTTATTCATTTTTTGAGTTACAAATAAAACATGATGTCAAACAAAATTTCATCTCACAATTCAAAATATTTCTGTGGAGCTATAGATAAATAACTTCATATGTTTTAGGTGTGAAAGATCCGACTAGTCCTGCAATTCAAAAATTTATAATTATGTCTGCATGGGAAATACATGAGTTGAATAAAGTAGTACAGAAAAACACATTTAAACAAAAAAAAAGACATTAAATCTAAATTAATTCCACATACAAACCAAAAAGTACTATTAGCAATTTCCTAACAATGCCAATTAGACACCTTGCAACACAAATTGAGTTGTAGTAACAAAAGTAATAAACAAAAGAGAAAATAAGAAAAAAACAAGGTTCATGAATAGTCTACAGTAATAATTTGATTCAGATATGATAACTGCATGTCACATCATTTAAGTTTAAATATTTTTCCTTAAGAAGGATTTTAAAACCTCTTTTAACTGATAGATGAAGTTAGAACAGTTCCATGTAGACAACACTCAAAGCCCTCAGCTCATCCATTCACTTTAATAGCTCACCATTAGACAATACTTCTAAAGACTAGAGTCAGATCTACTACTCAGGCTGCGGTAGTTCTCTATTGAGAGGATACTGCCCTCCTTCAGTATGCATCCCTGACATTCCCTTTCATTCTCTGTGCTAAGATCTACAGTGCCTTATTTCCTCTGCTTTTAAATTGTCTGAAGGGTCTCCTGCCCATTCCTTTTACCCACACTCAGAGAATGCTAGATAATTTAATGAAAGGGAAAAATAAGGCAGAAAAATGCTAATGGATTCTAAGAAGAAATTTCTCAAATAATCAACGCAAAGGTCTAAAGCAGAAAGGCCGCTAGCAAGACAACTTTTTAAGGCGATCAAGCAAATTTTTCAGTTACTATAGTTATATAAAACTGTAAAAATCAAGATTACACACTACAGTACCTCTAGAAAATAGATTGCTATATAATCCATTTTTGATTTTACACATAATCAAAAACCCTGAAAGACAAAACATTACCAGTTCCAGCAACAACATCTCAAATGTTCCAAAGGGAAGATAATAGCATTTAAAAAGCTTTTGATATCCTAAAGAACAAACTACGTTAAAGCCTAGCATTGCCACCTTCGCTATTTTTTCCCTGAGTGCTGTTGTTGTAAACTTCACATACCCACAAGTGAATGCATCTTTACTTTAAATGTACAGAAATACAGAAAATCCTGCATCAGGTGTATTATTCAGATGTATTCAAGATTATGTTCCAAACACCCTTTATTTTGTTAAATATGAAAAAAGCACAATCCTGCTAACGCACAAAAGAAATAAAAATATGCCTCTTAAAGCATTTTACACAAGCATTCATGTAGTGTTAAAGAATTAAAGCTGTGCCAGGCAGGTCAGTAAAAGCTTCATGACAGACTGTGTGTGTCACACAAAAACCTCAGCTGGCAGGCAGGCATTTGAGCATACAAACACCAGTGAAACAGCTAGTAAGACAGCCTAGGAAGAAATAAAGAAAAATCAGGAAAAGGGACCAAAAAATAAACAATGACAACAACAAAGCAGGAACTAGAAATAAAGACAAGCAAGCACTTTGCAAAAAAACTGCCACGTAACTGTTGCAGGACAGAGAGGAGAGGGTCTCTTCTCACAGCAGAAAATTCCAAATCCAAGAGCCTATTTTGGATTAGGGTACCTGCAATTTATCTGAACCTGAGTCTGATTTATGCTAAATCCATTGAAGTAGACAAGTACTACATTAAAAGAATAAAAATATTGACAAATTAGAGTTCTGTGCAATCACCAGTTGTATGAAGTTTAACAAGAACAAATGCCAGATTCTGCACCTGGGATGGGGCAACCCTGGCTGTATGGACGGGCTGGGGGTCAAGAAGCAGGAGAACAGCCCTGCAGGAAGGGACCTGGGGGATTTTGGTCAACAGCAAGTTGAATAGGAGTCAGCGTGTCCTGGCAGTCAGGAGGGCCAACCATACCCTGGGGTGCGTCAAGCACAGCACTGCTAGCTAGTTAA
The DNA here is from genome assembly GCF_040182565.1 of Anser cygnoides. NCBI lineage: Eukaryota > Metazoa > Chordata > Aves > Anseriformes > Anatidae > Anser > Anser cygnoides. The sequence goes on along the minus strand of NC_089875.1, from coordinate 49,514,548 downwards.
GGAAAGTGACTGTCCTGCTCTGCACCAGTGTGACCTCACCTCAAGTACTGTGCGCAGTTTTGGGTGCTTCAATATAAGAAGGACATAAAACTATTAGAGGGTGTCCAAAGGAGGGCTACAAAGGTGGTGAAGGGTCTAGAGAGCAAGACATACAAGGAGCAGCTGAGGTCATTGCATTCGTTCAGCCCGGAACAGAGGAGGCTGAGGGGAGGCCTCATGGTGGCCTGCAGCTTCCTCACAAGGGGAGCAGAAGAGCAGGTGCTGATCTTTGCTTTTTTTTTTTTTTTGGCAGCAACAGCACCTGAGGGAATGGCACAAAGCTGTGTCAGTGGAGGCTCAGGTTGGATATTAGCAAAAGGTTCTTCACTGAGAGGGTGGTCAGGTACTGGAACAGGCCTCTAGGGCAGTGGTCACGGCCCCAGGGCTGGGGAGTTCAAGAAACATTTGGACAAGGCTGTCAGACATATGGCTTGATTTCTAGGTGGTCCTGTGCGGAGCCAGGAATTGGACTCAATGATCTTTGTGGGTCTGTTCTGACTCACTGTATTCTACAAAAAATACTGTCTGTTATCTCCAGTCAAATGACCGGTAGCAACCTGACATGCAGGCAAAGTTCAGCACCCTGTCACAGACACCAAGGTATTGCACGTACATGGAGGAGTACAACTGGATGAAAAACAACCACTGAATACCACTACCAAATAATGAGGAGATACATTCCTGCAATCTAGTATCAGACTCCCAGCCTACCCCTAAAACAGTGTGTTTAAGGCTGCAGGTAAGCCTTTTCTTCTCTTCCCCCATGAACCTTGAATGGATATATTTTTTTTTAAACCACACACTGGCACAGTTTAACCATCAGACCAGATAGAAAAATGCCTTAACTCAATCTTTTATGAGTTTTCACCTAAATCATGAAATAAGTGAAGAAACTCAGGCTAAAGGAGCACTGAACCCAACTTTCCTGTTTTCTGACACAAGCTCTTGAGGAGGTCACTGCATAAAAGGGGTGCCTCTACCTCTCTGAATTTTGTAACAACTCGATCTTGTTTGTACATACAGGATGATCTCCATAAATGTCTTGAAGAAGATCAAACTGGAGAAATGCTTTGTTTCTTTATATCTACCCTGAATTGTTCATTTATTTCTAGGATTCAACTTGTTTAAATAAGATGATTTTAGTCATGACTATCAAATTTCTATGCTCCAGTGTTCTGAAGAGACAGACAACTACAAGTTTTAGAAGGCAGTTGAGTAAGGCACCATGTTTCAAGCTGATCAGTGCTTTCCTACATGTAACTTGGTTTCCTTCCATACATTAGAAAGAGATATTCTCAAGTATAAAAAGAGTAACTCTCCAGTCATTGATGTTATGTGTGAAGTTGCTTCACAGGCAGTAGAATGTATAGTAATACGTGTTTTAAAATAACTTGAAATAAATATACATAAAATACAATTTAATTTCAAGGTAAATATCAAATTCTCATTCTCAAATGGATTCTGAACAGCACAAGTGAAAGAGGTTTTAGTTTGGAAGACATGATACTTGTATTTCCTTTATGGTGGTTAGGACTTGCATTCAAACAACTGAATCCATTTCACGCTAAAACCTCTTGTAAACTGGGTATGATAATAATTTCTCAGTTTTTTTTTTTTTTTTAAAAAAGAGCAAGCCCTCAGAGATAAATTAAGGGTACTTCTACCTTGCATTGACAGCCATTGCAAACTATTCTGCATTTCCACAGGCTTTATTATTATTATTTTTTCTCCCCAAAGTCAGTTTCCTTTTCTCTTATTGCAATCTCTTATCTGTTTCTTTGGTCACATGGAAAGACAACAGGAAAGTTATTGAAATATATCTGGCCTATTATAATGCAGGACTAACATCCTAACTATCACTATGATGTTGTTTTCCTTCCCTACCACTCTATGTAAACCATGAAAACAAAATTGAGGTGATTCATTAGAACTAGTATTATGACTAATTAACAGATCATTCCCTATGAAATGACTTAATCAGTACTTTTTATTCATCGTTAGTAAGTTCAGCTATAACAAATGAAGATGTAATAATGAAGATCTAGAACTAGCACTTAAATTTTAATCAGAACATAGATGTACAGCACAATGTTATATATTAATAAACAAGAATCTGCAGAAATTCCTTGAACAGATTAGCCCAGTCATTCAATTCTACATAGCTTCTAATTGTATTCCGCTACTCCAGTTCTTAAATATTTCTTGAGTGCTCTGTTCCCATATTAGGTACAAGTTGTTTTTCACTGTTATTTTATGGTCTTTATTTCACATTTTAGTCTCCTCTGGTCTGAACAGATATTACATCTGCAGAGCAATCAATAGCCCCAGACTGCAATTCTGTAAACAAGACAATTATAATTTCAGGTGATGGCTTCTTTCCACAAAGAGAAAGCATATGCCAATCCTATCACCACTACTGAGTGCACACTGCAGGCAGGAAAAGGTAACAGAGTATCTCCTTGTGAAAACTAGTAACAGACACTACAAAGTGAGTATCTCTGATAAAAGTCAAGGTTCAAATACATTGAGTCCTTCACATATTAGAAAGAAAACAAATCATCTTCATACAGATTCTTAACGCTGTCTCTCAATTTATGAGGTGCTTTATTTGTCTACAATCAGACTTGGAAAAAAAAAGCATTGCCATGTGGACTTAACTATTGTTTTGGCAACAAGTCATAACAGAATCTAATGTCTCTAATACTTGCATTAATCTGGAATGCCAGCAACACCAAAGATTAATAAAATGTTATATTATAAATACATAGAGTTGTAATAATCACCAATAAGACTATTTTATGAAGAGTCATGTTATCTTCCTTTTAATTCATACCAATATTCTTTCATTAATTCCACTTGAACAATTTCTGAGTTGTCAATACATGGTCAGAAGTTTTCCTCTCATACCATTTCTGCAAGTTTGCAATGTGCTGGAACACCAAACAAATACTTTCAACTTATTGTCATTTTGAAAACACATATAGATTAAGAAAAAAAAATCATCCTCAAAACCTAAAAGTGTAAAGTGAGATTTAAAAAAAAAAAAAAAAGTCACATTTTCTGATTCTTGAGCTTTCACCCACTGCATCCTCCCAAAATTTTTCAGGTAGAAAAACACTTCTGAAAAGATGCCTTGTTCTCTAGAGCTTTGGTTCTACTACTACAAAAGATTATAGCTATACATTTATGCATGATAATTATTCACAAGCGTTTAATTATACAGTACAAATATCCATGTACTGCATAAGACAAGTTCCTGTTGGGTGTAACTACTCTGAGACAAGTAGTCACATGAGAAATAAGAGAAGATAGAAAGTTGGTAGTAATCAATTTACTCTATTATATAAAAGCTTGTAGTCCAGAACCTAGTTTAGAATATCCCATAGTTTAACATAAATTTAGCAGTATTACTAACAACATTGATTTAAAAAAATTGTTACAGAAATGACGACTTGAAATAGTCCTACTGCCTTGCTCTAGAATTAGGCTTTCCATTGAAATCAGAAGGGTTTCTTCTCTACTCAGATGTTAAAATAAAAATAATCAACCCCTGAGCCAGTATTTTCTACTTGGATTACAAACAAGCAACAACAAAAAAATCATCAGCTCTGTATTTCAAGCAAAACTCATATATTTTTACTTCTTCCTAGCAGACAAAGACTGTATTTCCTATTACTCTAGAGGAAACCACTTGATTTTAAGCTCAGAGAAACAAATTGTTGTCTTTTCCAATCATGGTTTGCAATTAACTTCTCTGCTTTTATGTAAGCATAGAATTGATCTATCAATTCATGCATCGTCACTTTTGTCTAATTATATGGTATGATCACAGGAAAAACATTCCACTATGGAAAATATACATGTTTGTAGGTCTCCACTCATCCGTTCTTTGAAAACATTTCCTTAAAAAATTAACTAGGTTCAAACTGGGTGTGGGGGAGAAGGAAAAAAAAAAGAAAAAACCTCCAACCCCTAACAGCTCATTTATAGCCATTTTATGTTTTTCATTACGGCAATCCCTGTTATCTCAAATTGATATGCATATGCCAGCCATATTCAGCCTTACCTCATTTGTTATAAAAGCAATGGACTTTCAAACACTTCTCTAGTCTTCCTTTAAAAGAAATAACCACAAACAAACATATGAGTGCCAGTGAAGTGGAAAATTAGCCTTTTGAAACAAGCAACCCATCCTCCCCTCTATATTAAGAGAGGTGTAAGACAACAACAACAGCAAAAAGCATGCTGAACCATGTAAGGTCAATTTTACTGTGCATGCTCCAAAAAAAGTCCTTGACATTGCTAATGTTTGTCTTGCATATAGGTCCCAGAGCCAAACCTCCATCTGGAAGAGATTTGAACTACTATCCAGAGGCATTTCAGGATCTGAACCAAAAGGTTTACAGCATTACAATCCAGTTAATTCTATTGCTTCTAATTCCAGCTGGACTTAAAGTCTTATCTCTGTGCTCCAGGCCTTCAGATACAGCCTATCACAGTAACACCAATTCCCAGAGAATTCAACTCCATGACCCATGTGAGATTAAATCCCTCCAGATAGCCCAAGTAAATGGCTCATAACTTGTTTCTGTCACTTTCACTAATGCCTTTGTACCGTGAAAGAAACCAGCAAAGGTGTAAATATCTACAAATTATTAACTGCACTTTTTCCCTTGACTCCTATCAGTGATTCCAGTTGTCTGTTTCCTGCTGAGAACATCAGATATTTACTAGCTGAACTTTCTCTTTAAATACTGCACTAATCAGCCACTGGATATTTGTACTCTATCAACCTGAGTGCTGATATTTTGGTGAAACAGAAACAGACACAGAGATATAAATGAATACAGAAACACTGAGGGGAAGAGGAGACACACAGTTGATGCTAGCTGTACTTAAACTCCCTCAAGTCAGGTAATCACACAGCCCATTTAATGTTAAGTAGTTTCAACCAAACAAAAGTAGCAGTAAACTGAAAGGGAGTTTTTCAATTCTACTAATTGTGACATGCTTAATTTCTACTCATATTTATTTTAATATTTATTGTAAGGAACTGAAGACATGATTTCCAAATATTACTTTAGGACAAATAGGAGAAGAAAGAAACATTCTCAAGATGTTGTATATTAACAGTGAGAGTTCCTATGCACAGATTAAAAACCAAACCAGCAAAACTACATTACCATCTTGGGAAATACTCTAAAAAAATAACTGTTATCAAACAAGATTTTTTCTAAACAACCCCCCCCTTCCCCCCCCCTTTTTTTTTTTAATCTCAGGGAAGAGAGGAGCATGAAGAAAGGAAAAGGAAGGGAACAAATAAAAAGAATGATTTCCTAAAGTAGTCTCCAGCACTAGAAGGATCTCCATTCCACCAGATTTTTAAAATTCTGAAGAAAAAAATAGATAAATAAACGTTCAAGTACTTTGGATTTGATAATTTCAGTCTGCTAGAAGCCTGTCTGTCCAGAGCACTTCAGAAAGACAGGTAAGGCAAAGAATATTACCTACCAGAAACACACCTCTTCTTTCCCGTAGAAGAAACAGATTACTTATATACAATAAAAACCTCTGGAAGTGGCAAACCTGCACCTTCAAACACTATAATTACATTAAGCCCATAAAGTTCTCCTCCACCGTTTCTACCAAGAGTTTCCCTTCAAGACCGTGGTTGACAAAGGAGTAAGGAGCTTCAGGGTAGCATGAGAGATGGCTTATCGCTCGTAGTCTGTATCTCACAGGTGCAGCTGAATTCCCAAATCAGGAGGATGACTGGCACCTGGGACACTGGGTCAGTCCCAGGGCAGCCAGTGGCTCCCAGCTGAGGCACAGCTGCAGGACATTGTATCGGCACGATGTGCTGGGACAGCACCCGGACTGACTTGCAAACTGTGGTAAAAGGGCTGCCTCTGGGTTGAACAAGGTGGAGTAGGAAACAACTGGGAATGGCAGGTAGTCTGGAAAGGAGTGAGGCAATACAGAGTTATAAATAGCAGCTTTGATCCCCTCAAATACTAGTGGCTATATTCAGGTAACATCCTTTATGGTAGAGAATAAGGACTGTGAGCAGCATTCTGAGGGCAGTTGTATTTATATTTTGTAACCAGATACTGGAGGACTCTATTGCTGAGAATATGCACAGCCAAATTTTCTTCTGGTACTGTATCCGGACAATGCTATACACCTAACTGCCAAGAGGGTACTCCTACCTAAACTGTCTAAAATGGCTGCCTGAAAACTACTCAGAATTTAACAACAACAAGGAAGCACTCTTTGTTAATAGTTAAAACAGTCATGAATACTGAAACTTTGTTTGTGGCTCATTTAGGGACCTGTGAATAGAAAAGGACATTGTGCCAATGCAATCCCAATGAAGTCAGATCAGCAGGGGTACCCAGCAAAAGGGAAATGACTATTAACGAGGCAGATGACTCGTACGTGGTTTTAATCTGAATAAAAGACCAGAAGCCAACATAGCTCAATTAGTTTACTGATTCTCAGATTGTGACCATGTACTAAAACAAAAAATACCTTGGTAATCTTCTGATCCCTACGGCATTGTAAAGGGACAACACTGACACCTTTGTTTAATTACCTGTATATTATAACTTGTGTAGATCTAAAAAAACTCTCCACATCATCCGCATCCAACATCTCTTGTTTTACTTGAAGCAAGCTTTGAATACAAGGTCAATTACATCATGTATTAACTCAGCTGAGAGTGCATGTGTATTGGACTGGAATACTTATGCAAACTGCCAACTTTGTAGTTTCAGTATTTTGGATAAATACCAACAAGCAAGGCACATTTTATTTCTATTCTCTATTTATCCTTTTAAGTGCCACATTTTTTAAGCAATTAGACAGGCAGTATTTTTTTTTCTACATTAAAACTGGTTATCTGTCTTGAGACAATGCTCAATGAGATTTTTAAAGCTTTTAGATATTGTACCACTTGATTTTGGAAGGATTGTGCAACTAAGGTGGCAAAGACATGCTGTGCAAATTGTAAGACATCAGTAAATCATAGTTCCACTGAAACTCAGGCTCTTAATCACTTAGGACACTTCTAAATGAGTTATATTAATCATATGAACATCACAATGCTAAACATAGAAGCAACTTGGTATCTGTGAAAGTCTGGTCCGGAGGTACCTACAGTAGTGTTTATTTAATCAAACATAGACATTTATGTTTGAGCAAGACTTCCTAAGGTCCCTTTATAATGGAGCATTATACATGGTTTCAGGGTTGGACTCTTTTCTCAAGCAGATGTCCAGAACTGGTCAGATGAATTGTGCTCTGAAAATGCCCATTACTTTATTTCTGACAAAGAAAACCTAGAGTTAATTCAAACAGAGGTATCTATGTGATAAATGTTAAATTTTAGGTGAGGTGAATCTATTGCTTACTCGGAAGAAAAATGTTTTCCCTGCTGGTTTTGATATGAAAATTATTGAAGAGCTCATTTTCATTAAAATAAATGCTGATATTATTTATTTGCACCTTTTCACGTTATATGAGGCCAGGGATTCATAATGAAGAGGGTTTACAGAGTGTAAGTATCTTTAGCACAGAGTAATAGAATAAATAAGAAGTAAGTATGTGAATCATATAAAGGTATATTAAAAAAGGCATAATAAAGGGAGTAATGGGCACACAATGACATTACCAACATACACAGCTGATGGGAAGAGTTACTGTTTAGAGACTGTAGGAATTCCCTTGGGCACCATGCAAAGTATAGAGGTCTGTTTAGGTTCACAATCAGTATCAGATGGCAGAAGTACATAGGAACTGACAAGAAATCACCAAATAGAAATTATTTTGAAGCTGAAGAAATAGTGTATTTGTGTGTCAGAATTAAATGTTTACATGTCAGCTATTGTTCAATTTGAAAAAAATAACCAGTAATTAGCATTTTCTTTGACCTAAGGATGAATATGAGAAACTGCAGGTTAAAAGAGAAGCTTTCTTTCTGTGTTTTGTTTTGTTTCTTTTGCATCAAGATGTAGATGGCCAATATGTTTATATTAGTAATTTATGTAATGCAGATAAAGCAGTATTGAAATAAGCAGCAAGCCAATCTTACAATGCCTTGGACAACAGGAATGGTCTGGAGCAAAGCTGTGTTTTTCCCTTTCATGTAACTAGATTAACAGCTCCTCATGGGAGAAGGTAGGGAATCATGGTGGTATTTTTTTGGTTAATAATTATTATGCACAAAACAAGTATACATCCTGTTTTTTCTTGAGCATTACGATACACAAACATGATGCTATGACAATATTTCTTTATTTGAGCAGGTGTCTGTTATTTACTATCAACAGTGAAACTGCTCAAGAGTTACTGCGAGATGTCACACGGGCTCAGCAACCAGCTGTCACCACGTTCCAGCTACTCAACCAGGTCAGAACATAGTGCTGTGGCGTGCTAGGGAAGGAATAAAGCTTTCAGAGAAGAAGAAGAAAACTGAATTCAGTCTCTTTACACTTTATCTCAAGTAGGAAGCAAAGAAATAGAGGGCCTTCATGGAATGACAATTAAGGTATCCTAAGAAAAAGTTTTTGATGAAAAAAATTAAACTTGGAGATTTGTATTTTCTGTTTTGCTTTTACTGAAGCAGGCAATGACTGTAACTATACCAAGGCTATGTTCTACCTGAAAGATGTACAGTGAGTTTCATTTTACTATTTTCAGTTGGCATATTAATAGCCAGTGGCTGTTCTTTAAAACAAACAAACCAAAAACTACCAGGACCTCCGCACTCTTGGACAGCACAGACAGGAGTGTCACTTTTCCTGTTCTAAAGAGCTTGCCATTTTCAGCAGCAGAACATACTTTATCCTAAAGTACCTTTTTCCAGAAATGAAGCTGGTATATTTCTAGTGTATCCTACCAAACAGCTCATATATGGTTGATATACTTCCTATTATTTTTATATTATTAAAATCTTTTTCATAAAGATGCCTTTTATGTTCTCTCTGTCGCTTTTGACTCCAGGCTGCACCATCTCCTTAATCACTAATACAAGACATTACAATTCAACATGAACAAAATAAAAATCAGTTATGCACAAAGAGGAGAATAAATGTTAAAATATACTGTCAGTCCACTGATTGGATATGAATTGTGTCTTTGCAGAGCGTTCTATTTCAAAGCATGATACAAAATGGAATTCAGAGACCTTGCTGAGTGCAGATCGCATTTTTAGATATCTAACTTAAAAGAGGACTTAAAGGTCATCAAGCCTGATTACATTTTGTTCAACACAATGAAGTGCAGCCATGTGTAAATTATTATTGAGCAAATTATGAATGATTCATGGCAGATTTTTCATTAGACTGTAATGTCTCCTTTGCTGTAAAGTCAACGCTATGATCTACACTGTTATTTCTTAGAGCTCTTTAGAGAGAGAGATGCTTTTATTTTACCATTCATATCTGCATATGGGATAACCAGTGGCAAAGTCACATTAAAGAATGCCCACCCCTCAGCTGTTTCCAAGTTCTCAATCACAAATTTAACAGGAACTAAAACTTTGGTATTATCCCTGCTATTTGTTTTGTCAAGGTAGGATTATCATAAAATAAATACAATTTATTATAACTTGCTTAAGCACTGCTTTCTGTCAATCTGCAGCTATGTTTTTCACTCTGCATGATCAACCCCCCCATTTGCTTCATAAAGGTTACAGAAAAATATCGTTGCCTGCTCTTTAGAAGATAGCCACTTCAAAGACTCTTTTGAGAATCAACAGCCTTTAACAATGTTTGATACAAAGCCAGAAAAGGGCATGGGCTACGTAAGGGGAGAGGGAATGCTTAAGTTAGTATTGTGGGAAATAAATGCCAAAAACACTCTTTATCACACAAATGAAATTCTCTTTTTCTCGACTAACTCTCCCCTCCATACATGCCTACAGCCTTCAATGATGATGTCCATAGAAAATTCATAGAAATTCATCTGTGAAACTTCATTCTCAAATTATTAACTATCCATGTTCAGAAGAAACAGAGCAGGTGCTGTACCCAGCCATTTTCTGTTGGTTTAGGAGCAGGCAAGATAGCAGTATGTTTCCCAATATGAGTGATTTGGCTTGGAAGATTTGAAAGAGTATAAATAAATAAGTAAATGATTTAAAACCCTTTTTTCAAAAGACCAGTATCAACAGTAGAGAGAAAATTACTGTAGATCATTAATGTACAACTCCCAAACAAATAAGCTTTTGAAGAGAGGAAGGCAGTGTAAGAGAATGAAATGGTTTTAGGGTAGCATCAGGTTGTAATTTAAATAGATTGTAAGTCTTTAATTCAAGAGTAACATAAATCCAAATGATATATTTTAAAAAGTACAATTAAGTCACTTCCACAAAGATTCCCATACTAGCTAGCTAACTGGAGTTTATAATTAGAAATTACAAAATAAAGTATTTTAAGGTCTTCAAGAGATCATTTTGGCTTTGTTTGCATGCTGAAGATAAGCATGACAGTAGCAAACTGTGTCTAAAAAGTTTATGTCAAACTTTATCATAATAGAGGAGAATGTGAGATTCATAGAGTAAGAATCCCAAATGGAATACTTCTGGATACTGCTGGTTCTTTTATGGAGCAATGGATAGGATTGTCAGGAACTTCCAAATTGTACATCCAACTTTAATGCGAATGTTCTGTCTGATACTTGGCAAATTTCTTAGTCTGAAATTAAGTCAGAAAGTATATATTTCCTCTGTCGATTTTAGAATTCTGACTTTCAGGGTTGCTTTGTGCTACAAAAGAAGCTAATTATAGATAGGTATTCAACAATAATTGTGACTTCCTGGCTCTAGAAAACAGACCTTGAAGAATAAGAATCTACATATATATTTACTAATCTTAATAAAAAGAATCTGATTTTGCAGAAGCTAAATTAATGGGTAAGTGGATACTCTATAAAGACATTCTCATTCTCCATTTGCTTATATATCTAGAAATCCAGTTGCAATCTGCCAATTTTTACTTCCTCCTTAAAATTCTCTAAGACTACAAATAATAGCAGGTATCACTAAGAAGTATGAAGGATTTTATCAGTTCATGTTTTCCCAATGTTTTAGGGTACCCGAGTGGAAGAAACATAGGCTACCTGCAAAGAACCGCTACTAGTAGAACTCTCCTGCAAGTAAACTGGAATAAACCCATTCCACGGTAACATGTCCTGAAAATGGCCCTGATGCAGCAAGGTGTTCAAGTGAATAATTAAGTGACATATAATCCCACTGACTGGGGCAATTGTATGCTGAAAATTGAACCTATTTTAAAATGGTTGGAAGTAAATAAAAAACAAAACCATTGTCTGTGGCTGTCTTTCCCCAGTCTCATTCTAATTTAACTTCTGACTAAAAGTCTAACCTGAAGAAAAGTACTGCAGAATTCCAGTTTCTGGAAATAAGCAAACAATATTTCACAAAATTTTGTTTCATGATTGAAATGTCAATTATTCAAATGAGGCTTTTAGTAATACATTTCAAAAATTAATCTGTTAAAACTACATCTATCTAGTTTTTCTAATGAAAAAATAATTAGACAAACAAAGAAGCAAACATGTTAGATTAAAACAATGAAGCTAATGTACTTTTGAGAATAGGTCTTGTGGTGATATTACCACCATTCTGTCTTCCCTCTCCTGCACTGCCAGCCTTCCTTTTATATTTAATACAAGTTGCTGTTTCAGTTGTCTGGGGGCATCTATAATACTTAAAATATAGTAATAATAATATATAATAATAATATAGTAATAATAATAGTATTTTAAAAATGATAGGAAACCAAAACAAAACACAGTAGAATAATATGAGAAGTAATACCTACAAAATTCACGCCGAGCACTTTAACTGCCCACAGCTTTTCACACAAGCTCTTGCATCATCACTGATGCAAGAAATGCACAGTGAACAGGTTAATAAGCAGCGACAGCTCATGAAGGAACTCCTGACGGTTTGCTCTTCAGGAAAAAGGAACCATTACATATGGCAAGGACTGGTCTTTGTGTTTTAAATGTAGTGACTTCAACAATATTATAGTATACGGAGGCACAGTTGAGACCAAGATCCTGTTCTTGGTTAGCAACTCGTAATCAGTCATAAAGTAATATTTTGCAGGCATTGAACACGGAAATCTGTCTTTTCTTAACAAGATGTATATCCGAGAAATTCTACAGTTGACTACAAGTTTAAGCCATCATCCTTAACGTTACTAAGCTGGGTAATATTATGTCAAAACTATGGGTTACTGTATCAAAGATAAACCCATTCATCTTGCTTTTTCAAGAAGGTAAAGAATATATCTAAAACCACTGACAATCACTTGTTTTGTCAACCAATATATTAAGATAACACAAGTCATTCTTTATACAACCAGTATATTTTTAAAAGCCTTAACTCAGCTGCTCAAGCATGGGGTTAACTTTCAAACATAAAACCACTCTCCATTGAAATAATGAGCTTTGCTGCACCTGGGCTTCAGCCAATTATACTTCATGAGCCTTATTCGCATTTCTGAACTTACATAGCTGTTGCACATTTAAAGATATCACTCATATAAGAAATACGCACTGTAAGCCATGTTGTGGATCCTAAAATTGACAGCATTATGCTTTCAATCTTTTCTCTGAATCTGTGAGGGATGCTAACCCACTAAATATAATGAGAAGCCCATGTAGCTTAAACATGAGATGAATTTCTGATATATTTAACACAAAAAGAATCTGAGGTAAAACAATGATTTATGATGCATTTTAAAGCAGTCTCAACATGAACACAATCTGATCTACGATGAGGTGGAGCTGAGTCATTTTTGTCAAAAGATCAAAATCTGACCCAACAAATTAATTCTGCATTCTTATAGTCAACTGTTCCTGTTTTTCTCCCCTAGTACATTCTTCTAATTTTATTTATAACAATTTGCCTCAGAATACTTTCATTAATCCTTTAATATTTATATTTTCTAGGCATAATAACCGAGAGTCATAGCAGAAGCTAATCCAAAATTAATTCCAGTTTTATGTTTGTTTTATCTGTAATTGCATTGTAATAGCTTTCTACTTGGCCATGAGAGTAATTAAAACAAGACTGAAGTATTCTATAACATAGGGACTTCCATCTAAACACTATTTTTAGTGAAAATATTTGTGTAGCTTCTCAGATGCTGTGGTAAGGAATGTCAAAAAAAAAAAAAAAAAGAGGGACTTAAGCCAAGCAAATAATTTAAACAAGCATGTTGGTAACCAACGGATCACAGGGTAAGAAACATGTTTTAATGGAGAAAGTTTGAAATCCATAGGAGAAATGTATCACTATTTTCAGTGTTATTTGCTTATTACACAGATGAAATATTTCCAAAAATGTCTGTATGTGACCATGCCTTTGTCTTGTTCTCTCTTAAATCACAAGGATTCCTTCCTATTTATTTCCTCTAAATTATCTCCCTGTTGAAACAAAAACATAGGACCAGAGAGACCAAATGAATTACAGTCAGGTCTCTGTAACCGCAGATCACTATACAAAAGCCGTCGAATTCAAAAATGTCCACAAAACTCCACGCACTATCAGACCAGGACCACAAAACATCTTCTGTGTCAAAAGACAAAGTTAGGTTGTACAGTAAAAAATAAAAATTAAAAAGCCACAATGGTACTGTAACTCAGGGACTGGCAATTAGTTTAACTCCAAGCAAATAAGCAGGATATATCACACAAGCAAAGCGGGAGATTCTATTATAACAAAAAGCAACCTACATTTTGTATCTAGTTGTGGATTTTTCCTAGCCAAAATATGTGGCTAGGGGACAAAGGTATCCTTTCATGTCTCTCTTATATTTGGAAGCCCAAAACTGGACTCAGCCCTCCAAATTTGTCTCACCAATGCTGAGTATGGGGTAAGGATCACCTCCCTTGACTTGCTGGCAATGCTTTTTCTATTCCCTATTAGCTATCCAAGACTCCTTATTATTGTCTGTATCTGAAATGCATCCATACAATTCCTCTATAAAATTAAGCAGTAGGAATTACCAAATTCCATCTAAAATAACTTGGGTTTCTCGCACCTACTATACTACTATAGAAAGTTTTCCAAACTTAATCCACAGGATGTTTATTAATTCTCCTTTCATTAGCAGCATAAAGTTATTCATGATTATTTTAGAACTATTAGGTTTCGTGTTGCAATTATCCTTTAAGAGTTCTTTTTCCTCTTCAATGTTGTAATGTATGTATATTTATACACATACAAGGAATGTATTAATGAAAGTCTTCATATACAAACTCTTAACCTTCATTTGTTTAGGCTAAACAAGATAAGGGCTTTCAATCCTTATCATAATACAGACGATCCATTGTCATCATCATCCTAGCAGTTTGTCTACACTTGCTATAATCTAACTTCACGTTCCTTGGAAAAAAAAAATCTAGAATTGTATGCTACACTCAAACTATTTTAGTGACTTTTACAGTGGTTTTAAAACTTCCTCTTCCTTTCTATTACTTCTCTTCTGAAACTAATATCCATCTCAAATCTGACTCTAAGAAAAGAGTCTCAACATGGCTACTGCCTAAAAGTCTCAACCTGGCTACTGCTCTAAGAAAAGAGTCTCAACCTGGCTACTGCCGTTAAAGACAACAAAAAATCCTTTTACAAATATATCAACGCGAATGGAGGACTAAGGAGAATCTCCATCCTTTACTGGATGCGAGGGGGAACCTAGTTACTAAGGATGAGGAAAAGGCTGAGGTGCTTAATGCCGCCTTTGCCTCAGTCTTTAGCGGCAATACCGGTTGTTCTCTGGATACCCAGTGCCCTGAGCTGGTGGAAGGGGATGGGGAGCAGGATGTGGCCTTCGCTATCCATGAGGAAATGGTTGGCGACCTGCTACGGAGCTTGGATGTGCGCAAGTCGATGGGGCCGGATGGGATGCACCCGAGGGTACTGAAAGAACTGGCGGAGGAGCTGGCCGAGCCGCTTTCCATCATTTATCGGCAGTCCTGGCTATCGGGGGAGGTCCCAGTTGACTGGCGGCTAGCCAATGTGAAGCCCATCTATAAGAAGGGCTGCAGGGCAGACCCGGGGAACTATAGGCCTGTCAGTTTGACCTCAGTGCCAGGAAAGCTCATGGAGCAGATTATCTTGAGGGTCATCACGCGGCACTTGCAGGGCAAGCAGGCGATCAGGCCCAGTCAGCATGGGTTTATGAAAGGCAGGTCCTGCTTGACGAACCTGATCTCCTTCTAATGACCAAGTGACGCGCTTGGTGGATGAGGGGAAGGCTGTGGATGTGGTTTACCTTGACCTCAGTAAGGCTTTTGACACAGTTCCCCACAACATTCTCCTCAAGAAACTGGCTGCTCGGGGCTTGGACTGGCGTACGCTTCGCTGGATTAGAAACTGGCTGGATGGCCGGGCCCAGAGAGTTGTGGTGAATGGAGTCAAATCTGGTTGGAGGCAGGTCACTAGTGGTGTCCCCCAGGGCTCGGTACTGGGGCCGGTCCTCTTTAATATCTTTATCGATGATCTGGATGAGGGCGTCCAGTGCACCCTCAGTAAGTTTGCAGATGACACCAAGCTAAGTGCGTGTGTCGATCTGCTCGAGGGCAGGAAGGCTCTGCAGGAGGATCTGGATAGGCTGGAGCGATGGGCTGAGGTCAACTGTATGAAGTTCAACAAGGCCAAGTGCCGGGTCCTGCACCTGGGGCGCAACAACCCCAAGCAGAGCTACAGGCTGGGAGATGAGTGGCTGGAAAGCTGCCTGGCCGAGAGGGACCTGGGAGTACTGGTTGATAGTCAGCTGAATATGAGCCAGCAGTGTGCCCAGGTGGCCAAGAAGGCCAACAGCATCCTGGCCTGTATAAGGAGCAGTGTGGCCAGCAGGTCTAGGGAAGTGATTGTGCCCCTGTACTCGGCTCTGGTGAGGCCGCACCTCGAGTACTGTGTTCAGTTTTGGGCCCCTCGCTACAGGAAGGACATGGAGGTGCTCGAGCGAGTCCAGAGAAGGGCGACCAAGCTGGTGAGGGGTCTGGAGAACAAGTCTTACGAGGAGCGGCTGAGGGAGCTGGGGTTGTTCAGCCTGGAGAAGAGGAGGCTCGGGGGCGACCTCATCGCTCTCTACAGTTACCTTAAAGGAGGCTGTAAAGAGGTGGGGGTTGGTCTGTTCTCCCACGTGCCTGGTGACAGGACGAGGGGGAATGGGCGAAAGTTGCGACAGGGGAGTTTGAGGTTGGATGTTAGGAAGTACTTCTTTACCGAAAGCGTTATTAAGCATTGGAACGGGCTGCCCAGGGAGGTGGTGGAGTCACCATCCCTGGAGGTCTTTAAAAGACGTTTAGATGTAGAGCTTAGTGATATGGTTTAGTGGAGTACTTAGTGTTAGGTCGGAGGTTGGACTCGATGATCTTGAGGTCTCTTCCAACCTAGAAATCTGTGATACTGTGATACTGTGAAAGCATTTAGTAATTTCCCATCATTTCTGTCTTTCCATTTTAACTGTAAGCATATCACCTTGACAATCTTACAAACCCAGAATTCTTGTCTCTATTTATGTAAAATATTCCTAAGGGAATATGATGACTTTATACAAATTTAGGTATATTAAGACATCACCATTACTACTGCCCAAGAAGTTGGTCATTTTATCAAAAAAAAAAAAAAGTAATCTGATACATTCTCCCTCAGAAAAATAAACCTCCTGTAATTCACTCCATGCCTCCATGTGCTCAAATATTTCTTTTTGTGGCGAGTTGACCTTGGCTAGCTGTCAGACACCCACCAAGCCTCTCTCTCACTCCCCTTCCTCATCAGAACAGGAGAAGAAAATAAGATGAAAAAACTCATGGCTCTGGATAAAGACAGGTTGCTTTCTAGTTTGGACATTATGGACAAAACAGACTCAAAGAAAATTAATATAATTTATTGCCAATTAAAAAGTAAATTAAGATAATGAGAAAAAAAAAAGAAAAAAAAGAAAAAAGAGAGAGAGAGAAAGAAAAAAAGAAAAGGGAAAAAAAAAAAAAGACCTTCCTCCCAACTACCTCTTCTTCCCAGGCTCAAATTCGCTCTTCTACCTCCTCTCCCCTCTTCCTCAGAGCAGCTCAGGGTGGTGGGGAATGCGAGTAGTGGTCAGTTTGTAGTAGTTCCTCGTTGCCACTCCTTCCTTCTCATGCTTTCTCCCCTTTTCAACATGGGGTCCCTCCCACGGGATGCCGTCCTTCCCAAACTGAGCCTGTGTGGGCTGCCCACAGGCAGGAGCTCTTCAAGGACTGATCCAGATATGGGTCCTTACCACAGGGTCCATCTCCCAGGAGCAAACTGCTCCAGCACGGGTCCCCCACGGGCGGCAGCTCCCCCCAGACCCCCTGCTCCTGCGTGGGCTCCTCTCCACGGGCTGCAGCTCCGGCCCGGGGCCTGCTCCTGCGGGGGCTCTCCATGGGCCGCAGCCTCCTCCAGGCCACATCCACCTGCTCCACCGGGGGCTCCTCCACGGGCTGCAGCGTGGAGATCTGCTCCGTGTGGGACCCATGGGCTGCAGGGGGACAGCCTGCTCCTCCAGGGGCCTCTCCACAGGCCGCAGGGGGGGGACTGCTGCTGCGTGCCTGGAGCACCTCCTGCCCTCCTGCTGCACTGACCTTGGGGGCTGCAGGGCGGGCTGATTCTCTCACGCTTTTTCTCACTTCTCTCCCTCTCAGTGTGGCTGCACAGTGTTGTTTTTTTTTTACCCTTTTGTAAGTATCTTGTCATAGGCCACCACCAGCACTACTGATGGGCTCAGCTCTGGTCTGTGGTAAGTCCCTTTTAAAGCTGGCTGGAACTGGGTCTATCTGACATGGAGGACAGAAGCCACATCTGCAGATCTTCCCACCCCTTGCAGAAACCTTGCACATAAACCCAATGGACTTTTTTCGAAATTATTTCTAAAATCTCACAGTTTTGTAGTTGTACTGACAGGCTTGCAACTGCCTCAATCACTGAAAAATAAATAAATAAATAAATAAATCCCATATTCTGTCATCACACGATACCAATCTTGAATTTACAATTGTATTAAATATACCTGGTGTCTGTCTTGCATGTGATTTTGTCACGACTCTAACAACAGTTACAGGTACTGAACTGATAGCCTGAAAAAAACTTTTTCATGGATCTGTAAAAGCGGTGTAAAAATAGACTGATGCGATACAAACTGATGGACTCTGAAGGTAGAAGGAATAATTAAACCTCTTGGTCAGAAGTCAGAAATATAGGAAGAAGCTTGCATGAAACTCAGGTGGTGGAAAACAGGCAAGTATTTCCAGAATAAGAAAACCTACCACAAGCACTACATGTATTCTAAGCACTAAAGTTACTTGATTTTTATTATGGTATTTTCCTATTCATCTTCATGTTCCTACCTGTTCTTTCTTTTTTTATTATTTCACTCTGTTTCCATAATTATTTTTTACAGTGCCTTCCTTTTCTCAGTTTGCTATTTGCTTCTCCCCCTTACATGTGACTGCACCTCACCGCCTGCCGTTCTCCTTCCCTTCCTTGCTGCACTGCCTTTACGCCACAGTCTGTCAGCTTCTCCCACCAGCCCTTGCTGCTTTTCCTCCCCTTGCCTGACGTGGTCCTGTATCATTCCCTGTCTCTGTGGTTTCATCACCTTCACACTGCAAATGTATTCTCCCTCAAGTTAAGCCGCCTCTTTAATACCCTCCCCTCCCAGATTTCACATACTGCTTGGCTTTTTTCTCCCCCCAGCAGAGACCATTGTTTTCCATAGCTCCACAAGCTCTCATCAGTCCCTTTTAGGGAGAGAACAGAGGAACAGCAGAAACTCCATGTCAGAGACCATTCTGTGGTAATGAGCTCTGTCAGCATTAAGACTTATTTTCAGGATAAGGCAAAACAACTTTATAAAATAGCCATACACGTATCTCCCGGAGAAATACAGGGCTTCCCCCTCAAAAGGGGATACGCAAGGGTTTATTGGCAGGTGAGCAGCAAGGGGTCCGCAGGGCTCCTTGATCGCAGCAGTAGAGCAGCGCAGATGTGGCAGCTGGCTAATTATGCTGCAAAGAGCTTGGCTGTTTTTCAACTTGCTTTCTGCATTTTATCAGAAAATGTACTGGAGACTGTGGAACAGGATATAGATGATTTCTAGAGATATTTTTTGCTGCTCCTTCAAGTAGGGAGAAGAAATGGTCTGATGCAAGGGCTAGCTCTTTCTGTATACCACAGAAGCTGCTTTCATCCACATTTATGTGCTTCGGAAGGAGTTCTGAAAAGGGAGGCTTAAGGAGAGACAGAAGACTCAGGTAAACAAGCCCACCCAGCCTTTTGGGAAGGCATTATAAAAAACAGCTAAATAAGAATTACAGAGTAAATTAGGTAAAAAAAATCCAATGAGCCTGTAAATAATTTCTCAACTTGCATAATGACAAGCATTTTGACCTCTGACTAGTTTATTTGTATATGTTACACGTTAAATGAAAACACATTTTAATGGAAGAATACTAAAAAAAAAATGTTACCAAGAAATACTTTATATCAAATGTTCCTCAACACATATTCATTTTTTCATACTTGAAACTTTATCAGGAATATCATAGCCCATTACACACCCAAGGTGTGTACTATTCAATTTGCTACATGAAGCACCTTTCAAATAAAATATTAAAAACTAGTAATGATCAAGAGGAAGGAGCACCAGAAATTCTTACAGACTTAAAAGGAGTCATACCTGGCTAGCACCTTTGAGAAAGATGAGTTACTCCAGTTTTGTGTTAGTGTACACATAAGTCAGCACTGCACAATTTGCACATTCATTATTATTACCATATGCCTGCAGAAAGACACTCAGTAACGTGGCACTTAAGAGCATTCAGCATTCTTTTAATTTTATAATTAATGCTAAAGAAAAATAAAACAACCACAAAATAAAATGCAGTTGCATCAGTTTCTCAGCATAATTGTTCGTCTGTCCCCACAGCGATAATGAGTTTCATGCACCATTTCTCTACCTACTTGCAGCTCTTTGACCTACGAATCAGGCACTTCTCTATGATGTGAAAAGACATACCTGACAGTTCTCTACAGTAAAGGCTCTTTATTCCTCTATAGCTTAGTTTAATCATCTGCAAAAAATACAGGATAACAATTTCTATTTCACAGCATGATCACACAAGTACACAATTTAAATTAAGTACTGAGCAATGATTAAAGAAAAAAAATCTTCATATCTGGAAAGCTATTTGAGATATTTGAAAGCAGACATAAAGGTCACCAGAGGGTGTAAAAATTAGAAAAGATGAATACATGTATGTCAAAGAATCACATTTGATTTCTCCACTCCCTTCTGGTCAACATAACTTCAAATATAAAGAGCAAAAGAACAAGTGCAGTGTTTCTATTCTCATTTTAGTCTATAGACTCAAAAGATATTTCTGATGGTGTCTTTTAGATGGCAAAGAATGGTCCTTTAACCATGCGAATCTGTAAGAAATTCTCCTGGAGAGGAGCTGGAAAATTAGTTTTAAAGGGAAATTTTCTGTATCAGTATTTTCAAAAAAGAGGTTTTTTGTTTGTTTGTTTTGTTTTGTTTTTTTTTTTTTTAATGTATGTTAGAATAAGAGAGATCAGTGAATTAGTTCAAAATCTCAAAATAGCTATAATATGGTTTATTTATTTATTTATTTATCTATTAAGTTTTCAATGTATAAGAACATACAGTATTTTCTTTATGAGCAAAATCTTACTCTTACTCCTCAAACAACTTACTCCTGATCCTGTTTTTCACTTGTGGATTGTGGGATGTCTCCATTTAAACATGATACACTAAGATAATACAACTTCCTAAAACTGATATTCTTGAACATGTATTATAACAAACAGTTAAAAAAAAAAAAAAAAAAAACTTTTTCACAAAAATATTCTGGTTCATTTAGTGATTTAATTCAGATTCTGTTTTGTACCAAAATAATATGTGTTTAAATTAGATCTGTTGTTCAATTTTGCATATATTCTTAGACTTACAGCTCTTTAAATGGATTCTGAAATGTATAAATACTATGCAATTTCCCAAAATCATTAATAAACAATTTAGTAAAGTACAATGGCTCATAATTCCTAAACATGTTTCAGTAAAAATTTCAATGGAATTTGAGCAAGGTTAAAAATTGTGCTGCCTATTTTCTTTTCAATTTTGCTAAAATGTAAATAGCCGTCTTTACCGCCAGCCATCACCACTCCACCCCAAATTAATTCCAAGATGCCAAAATAATTCTGCTTTACATCCTGGTAATAAAGAAAGAAAGGTTGATAAAGTTATAATAATAATAATAATTTAAAAAAGACTTTGAAGAAGAACTCAGACAAAATATTTCTGAATATGTGGGTTTATATTAGTTTTTTCCAAATAACTGGGGCTTAAAATACAACTTTGATATACAGTTGAGATGTGACCAAAGAATCAACTGTGCACCTGCAGTCAACAACTGGATTAATTTTGTTAAAGAACTGCACTGTCCTTCAGAATCTGTTAGTATAAACAAGTGAGAAATAACTAGCTCCAATCAGTTCAGGTAACAGCCTGCTCAGGCTTATTAGGGGTTTTGAATTTAGATCCTGATCCTTTGAATAATTAAAGGATTTTAAATTTCAGATGTCTCTGAAATCCTACTTCTCTTCCTCTGCACAAAATACAGAAGGATGGTTCATGATCTACACCTATTTTGTTTTTTAAAGGAAGGAGCAAAATGCTCTTTTTAAAGGAAGGGCAAAATGCAATACGTATGTCACGGCACACATGCCAATGTATAATATATTCAGTAGGACAGTAATAGTTAGACAAACCTCAGGAAAGTCTTAGCTTATATTATCTAATATTTATAGTTCATTTTTGAGAGAGAACCTGTAGAGATCCCTCCCAGCTAAGGTTTCTATAATGCCAGTGGTAACTTTAAAGCAGACTTGGCAACAAATCTCATTCCATAGAGAATTACAACATCTCTTTTCCTAGTAATCTAATGAGCAGGACCAACAAAATGATCAGACATCAAGAACTTAGATGACACACAAAGAACTTTATGGGGATTTCCACTTTATGGTGGAAATTGTTCATCCTAGCATATCACAAGTCATTTCTGTCTAATGTATAGTATGTAAGTATAAGCTGCAGTGCTTCTGAACAGAAGCTTCTCTGCACAGTTAGTACTGAACTGTCCACGTGGAAGTACAGTATGCACATCGAATGCATAAGCAGTACAGAATATACTTCTTAGGATAAATACCAGGAACACATAAATCAATCATCCTTCTTATGCTGCTTTCCAGCAACTGGTACAAATGCTACCACTGGCTTTAATGGACTTTGGATCAGGCCCTATATGGTCCCTTGTGTCTCCTTTAAGATACTGCAGGAATGAGGAGAATAACAAGCAATTGTGTTATTTCTTTTAGAATGGAGCAGGACTGCAGGCATAATTCCAGATGTGGTGGCATGCACCCGTGGTCCTTCCACCCGCGGCCTCCCTCACCGCTGGTATGCAGTGCAGGGGCACAAAGAGAAAAACTCCATGTTTGAGCCTCAGCCTGTAAGGAGTACCTGTCAAACATTTGTTCCTTCTAGAAATGTGATACAGAGACCTTGCAGAGCTGGGGATGAACATTTTGAGTAGTTATGACTAGTCACTTAAGTCACGTTTATGCAAGGAAGACTTCTCTTTAGAAATGCCACATTCTCATTGTTACATGAAAAATAACACGGCAAATATTCTTGGGTGACTTACAAAAATAAATAAAAACAAAAAACAAAACAAATCAAAACAGGTGACAGCACAAGAAATTATCTAACTCTCTTGAGGGATTTTTTTGTGTTGAAAAGGTGAAAAAAGGACAGTGAATGAGAACACTAGAGAGTGTCAGTAAGATGAAGTAGAGGTTTATTAATTCTTCCACTTTTCGGTAGCACAGCTGAGTCTGCCCTCGCTGACCCTGGCAGTTTTACACAAATAATACTTTTTAAGCATGAACTGTTCTTGAGCAGTGTCACACTTTCATTAGACACACGTACATTTCAATATGACATCAGGCATCAGTTTTTTGTTATTCCACCTTTCCCCCTCCCACACTGCTGTAGAGCAAAAGGCAGTTTCTACTGACCTTTTACATCAGTAGCTTTCTCCTTGGGGGATTGAAATTGATGTTTCATAGTGTTGCCCTTGCTTTGTTTCCCAAAACTATGAAGTGCCATGACTGTAGAAGATGCTGAGGTTACAGCGTGCTACACATGGCCACCTTAAAAAGTCAATGTAAGCAAAACACCACAAGGTGGTTCTTCCATCATTGATTTGCCATTTGTATTCTTTAAAACTATCACCTTATCTATTATCCATCAACCACTTGTTTCCATAGTGTGTGACACAGTGGGGCTCTAGGTAGCCCCACGTGAGTAGGAGGATTGGACCAGATGACCTCCAGAGGTCCCTTCCAATCTCAGTCAATCTGATTCTGTGACATTTTGCAGTGAGAGCTAACAGAAAGGCAGGTAAATTTGTATACCTGAGTTAAAACAAAGTGTTTACTGGCAGTTAAGACTGAGAGGATGTACCAGGGACAGTTCATAGATAAGAATAAACAGACGTTTGGTAAGACAACCCTGAAATATTTGGAACTTGCCTATGTTTTACTAATATTATATGATCCACACATTTCTTTGATCTTTGTGGTATTGTTATCTATAGAACTGCAAGGAGTTAATTCCAACAGGAGCT
The DNA here is from genome assembly GCF_040182565.1 of Anser cygnoides. NCBI lineage: Eukaryota > Metazoa > Chordata > Aves > Anseriformes > Anatidae > Anser > Anser cygnoides. Next base: position 49,490,740 of record NC_089875.1, on the reverse strand, counting down.
AATTGCTAGCAGACAAGAAAGCAGATAAACCCTTCTGAAAGCCCAGAAAGCTCTTGCCATCAGTAAATAGTGCAGGTCATGGCCATGTGGAGATCAGGCCATGTGGAGATCAATATCACAATTGTGTAAGATAGGGAGAAGCCCAGTAAGAAATTACAAGGAGAAGAAAAAAATATAATAAAAAGAAACCAGTGATCCTGAGAATGGTGAGAGAAAAATACCCCCTAAGAAGAGAAGGAGACAGAATCAGAGACTACCTGGAAGCCAACTTGAGAAGTGGAGTATTTGGATTAACACTCAGAAGTACAGATACCTGTTTGTGTTAAAATCACCTTCTCTTGTTATATCTTGTTTCTACTATTGAATTAAAAAAAAAAACAGATTGTTTTGAATAAGCTGGTTTAGGTCATGACCTTCATCTTTTTCAAAAAAAACACCAACCAACCAAACAAAAAAACCTGCAGAAATAACTCTAATTCTAGGTTTTCTTGACAACTACAGCTGGTAGCAAGGCTGCAATAGATCGGTGCAGGAGTCACACAAGCTGGGCCAGGGACTATTAGATTGGAGAGTGTCATGAAATGCCTTTAAGAAATATCTGTAATGACATAAACAAATAAATGAAACTACCTTCATGCAGTGGGAAGCTGATATTTTACATTTGATCTGAAATGTAGCCATATTCTGTAAAATGAACTAATATTACATTTCTACTTTTTATGTTGAGAGGGTACCACAATAAAGAGCAGGGAATCCAAGGTGCAGCTGCTTAGCTGACCTTATCTTTCAAAAATGTCCATTTCCACAATATCAGCTAAATAGGAAAAAAAAAAAAATTGTAAAGTCTTTCATCTTCCAGACCTTCAAAGTATAAACAGGAACATTAAGAAAAGCTATTACCTGTCCTGACACATGTATGAAAAATTATAAAAGAGTCAGAATACAAAGATGAAAGAAATGAAGCAAAATTCTGGAAATTGAAGTCTTTTTGGCAAACAACGATCTGCAGACCTCACAAGTCCCATACCATGAGCATATTGCATAGAAAAAATAGTGTTAAAAGGCACGAGTCTTAGTGCTAGTAACAGTCAAATAAAATTGAGAAACCTTCTTTGGGCAGGCCCACCTGGTCCTAAACATCCTGAGCCAAATGATGAGTTATCTAAGGGCTTCCTGCCCTGACCACCTATCTCCTAGAGTCATGACCAACTGGAGATGAAAAAATATCAGCTTCATCCCTAAGGGGTGGTTCTTGCCAGAAGCTGTAGGGAAGGCAAGTGACTGGCCAACTTAGGGAGCTGCTACTGACAGCATGGGGCTGCCCAGTGACAGATTCAAGAATCAAAGCCTTTTTTTAATTACAAAAAAAAAAAAAAGTGCTTTTGTTTGTTTGTTTGCTTGTTTTGTTTTTATTTTTCTAAGAAACCAGCCTTTTCTTCTAGAAATACTTTACATGTGGAGAATCCTTGCTGCAACATACCATTCCCACAGCTCAACTGCTTAGGTTGGCAAAGTTTCCTTACATGTCTCCTACCTCTCACTACAGACAGCATGCCATATAGGAGCAATTCATTTCACTATATAATTTATAAAGCTATTAAGTATAACAAATACAAGAGCAGATCCTAAAAATAATTAATAAGCTATATGATCTGGTTCTATTTCTAAAATATCTATTCTTTCACATTGGCAGTGGGACGCAGTAAGAATTATGGAGATTATTTTAACTAATAAGCTTGGAAATTGAAAGGAAATGGGGTGATAAAAATCCTGTTCAGTGAGCTTCACTGCCAGGCAAGGGCATTTGGATTGTAAAGTGGGTATTTTGGCAACAAAGGGTAAAGACCAAAAAGCTCTCTGTTCTGCAATGCCTGTATTATTATTATTATATTAAAATCTTTCTTTGTACAGTATGCTCTAAGCATGAAAAAAAATAATTCATGTGGGTCTTTTTTACAAGACATAACACCAAAAGCATTTTTACATATAATATATACATTCTCCTATTACAAGAGGGGAAATATTAGAAATATATTCTGATTATTGCTCTGAACTTCACTCATTCATTCATTTGTTCTGGATTCCCTGCTCCTTTTTTTTTTTTTTTTTTAAAGCTTAGATGCTACTCTTCCCATATCTATCCTTTAATCTCTTCCTCATTTTTGCCACTGTTCTTCCTGCTGAAAAGTACTTGTTTCTTCTTTCAAAGTTACCTCTTGATTAATTTTGATACCTACACTTTAAAAGATGCTGCATATTAATACATTCATCTTCCCTTAGCAAGAATCACAGCAGAGTGAAAATTTAAGTAAGCTGCAGTGAGTAGCCAGCAACGAAGTGACACCAGTTATCAGCCCAAATAGCACAAACTATATACACAAGGCTGGCTGGACCAAATGACATTTAAGATGATTAAGTGCATTTTACTCTCCCTGGGGATAAAATGTGTCACTATATGGAATCACACACACACACAAAAATAATTTTCAAAATCATTTTCCATTTTTTTCTATCTATATAAAATCCTGTTGTTTAATATCTTGCTGATAGTACTGTAAATTACACCCCAAAATACTGAAAAAGAAAACAAAAACACAGTATTGCTATTGCTATCTTAATACTTGTGTTTCTTGGGTTTCTGCAATGTTAAATTCCTCAGCTAATTTTTTTTTTTTTTTATTAAGGCCATTTCGTAAGCAATAGAACAATATTCCTTGTTATACTGCATAGAATACAGCTGGCAATAATAACATTGATTTTCCAGCTTCTCTCCCCCACAATAGCTGGGGAAGTCAGATGCAAATTGCATCCACCTGTACCAGGGAGATATTGACTTCCAGGAGAACACAGAAAAAGTTACTATCAGGAGAAATGCTTTATTGGCAGGGAGAGTCTGAAGGATTCATAAATTTTACAAAATAAAGCAGCATCCACAAGCCTTCCTATTTTCTTAGGAGAATCACCTATTTCTGAGAGTGGAGCTTTGGGTTGAGTTCTGACGTTGTAACATTTCCCTGAGCAGACTCTCCACCATCAAGAGAGTGTCAGATACAGTGAAACACAGGTTCCTCAGCATTTAATTGCTCACGTTACTTTGAAAGAAAACACTCAGTTGAATTACAAAAGGGATCACTGAACAATTTCAATCAAATTCTTTTCCTGCAAATTATTTTCAATGAAGTTTTAAATGTCTCATACTAAAACAAAACTCTAACTCTTTCTATCACTTGTTTAGACTTATTCCTAGAGAGTGCAACAGAAAACAGTTCCTGTTACTAAAATTCTTTCATCTTTTATTCTCCATGAAACTTTTAGAATTAGGTCTATGGAAAACTACCAATATAAAAGCATCTTGTAATAAGTATCTATTTGAGCTCATGTAACATAAGGCTCTCTAAAAGACAATTTCATATTTTCATCTTGTTTTTCTATGCCCAAACCTTCAGAGGCACTTTCAGGTAGGCAAGTTTCTCATTAATTAAAGAAAGGCAGAAGGTCTTTACTCAGAGATGTTAAGTATTTTTCAACATGTTTGCTGTCAACATGTTATTTGGAATTTAATTATGTCAACTATGTCTTCCATTCTAGAAGAGAACAGCTAAACTCTTCCCCTTTCTTGGCTTCAAATCATACACTGAAAGACCAAATGACTGGGACACCTTGCTTTCTCTTCTACTCCAGTTTCAGAAAAAAAAAATAAAAATCAGAGAAACATATTATGACAGGTAATAATTTGCAAACATACAACTCTTTCAACATCTGCCATGTTCAGCTTCATTTTATAGCATCTGTCTTGGCAATATAAATTGTGCTTGGCTTCATAGGTGTTCTATGCCATACAGTGAAGGAAAACTATCATGACAACTTAAAAACAATGCACAGTATGGGGGCAGGGAGAGGGAGCTGAAAATCTAAAAGGTGCTCACTTTTTCTAGCTTTATTTTTAAAAGAAAAAGTGTGTTATGTTAGCTTTCCTGTTTTCTTTTAAACAGCATACTTTTGCCAGTGGAAGAAAAGTGACAAGTATTGCATTTATGAAAGGTACTAAACAACCTCAAGCGTTTCAAAAAGCATCCCCTGAAACAGCTGCACAAAAAGAAACCAGTTTAGTCCAGCACACGTAGATGAATTATGACAATAGAAATTTATTGCTACAAGAAGTTGTTTTGTTTTATTTTTCCTACACTGATCAGCTCAATTATCAATATTCCAAGAAAAGCAGCAACTAGGAAATATGAATTTCACATGAGAACCATGATGGAGGGAAGTTAACATTTTGTGGAATACTATATCATTGTTACAACTTACGTCATAATTACAAGTGTTGTCTTCATTTCCTTTTATAAATTTGTGTTATAATTTTAAAAAAGCTATTGCTATGAGTTAATATATATATATATATATTAAAAGTAAGGTTGACAATATACCAAATACCATATGCCATATACAGAAAAGGTTGCAATCGGCCCATTTCATTTAACCTTATTTTCTATAAATGTACAGACTACACATAGAAATATTAACAATGTAAACACATATTGTCAATGTATTTGTAAATACAAGAGTCCAGGTGCTTTTCTACTTTTCAGCAGTTTAAGCAAGGAAAGAAATAATATATTTATAATAAATTTTGAGATGGTAAAAGATTGTGCAGAACAAAATATTTCAATAGCTGGCTGTAAGCAGCAGTGGGGTTTTACCTGCCCATAATGGTCTGTATATCTGCAATAAACTGCAGACTAAGAATTCCATGAGTCCTTTAACATAAAACATGGCTGAGATTCTTCAATGGTGAATTGGGAAGTATTTCAAATGCAATTTTAAAGCTAACCTTCACTCACTATTTAAATATACAAATAAATTTTCCTGAAACTCCAAAAAAAAATCAGACATTTTTTGCCTTTGTATTAATGACAAAGAAAGGAAAAGATGACTTTGCTTCAGAATCCCTCTATTAAAAACAGCACTAAAGCACATGTACAAAGCTTAGTTTGTTCTTAAATCCAGTCTTTTCAACAATACATTTTAATGTGAACTTATGTCCCAGAGGACTTAGTGAGATGCAAATAATCAAAGACAATAATTTATAAATCTTACCAGCAAACATATTTAAAAATCTACATATTTTCATTCAATATTCGATGTAATCATATGTTAATCAAAACATTTGTTTCCATTTATGTCCTAAGTCATGATAAACATCGTTCTGAAAATAATGTTCTTCCTTTAAATAGGATTTATTAATACAATTCAAGGTGTCCCAGGGGACAGGAAGCAATCTTGGAACCTCTCCACCTTGCATCTGATAGGTCTTCGTGCCCATAAGGACCTGCAGGGATCAAGAGAGGTCTCCAACGGCAGCCATGTCGGAAGGAAGCAGCTTCCCCCGTATTTTGCTCAGCTGACTTCCTCTTTCAGCTACTAAGGAATATCTAAACTTCACTCTGAAACACCAAGCATGCCTACTGCAGTTCCCTGGTGTCTCTGGATAAATGAAGAGTCTCAAAAGGCTGTTTCTAATTTTGCCACAGATCATTTGCCTCAGATCTATTAGTTATAGGAAAGGGCTGGAGTGCCGTGTTACATTGTGACTGAGCTCCTGGAGGCCGTCATGGAGGCAGAGCCTCAAGCAGGGCCTACCTGTCCTGGGGAGCCTGACCAAGCAGTCAGCTTGCAGGGGTCAGGGATGGGGAAGGCATAAGCAGTCCAGAAAACACACTGTAGACAGCCTATTTTTCAGCCTATGAGCTAACTTCTTGACAGTAAATAAAGTATAAATTACCGAACACAGAAACAGATGGATATTAAGAAAGTAACCTGAGCATGCTGGAAATGAAAATACTCATCTGAGTTTTAACTCAAGTGTGTAATCTCTAATACATACATTTATCTTAAAAGGACACTGTCAAGCTGTTCTTCATAACTTTTTAGGTATTTGCTACTAGGTTACGAGCTTGTAGAAGCTTTTGGATTACCAGTTACAGAGGGAGCTAGGTCCAGGCCAAAGGCAGTGCGGTGAGGGTCGGGGTGAGCCTCCCTGCCAGGAGCTAGGCCACAGCCTGCGCATGAAATGCGGGGACCACTCACGGGCAAACGATGGCAGCTCCTTCTCTTTCTCACTTCCTTCCCCTTTTTTACTGACTTCTTCATGAAGAGTTGCAATCACATAACAAAAGATAAAGTGATATAACCCTTTATACTTTTGCTCACACATTGCTAATCCTTGAAGCATATCAATTAAAATCCATTTCCCCAACAGAAGAAAGAAATCCCAAACAAGCTACGTGTCTGTTTGGCTACTTGTCAACATCAGACTGCTAGGAAGATATCTGTGCACTGAGGGAAAAATAAATACATAAATAAATAAATAAATAAATAAATAAATAAATAAATAAATAAGGAGGAAAAACCCCAAACCCTGCTGTTCATTTACTTGTAAACTAAAATACAAAGACGGAATCAAAGGCTTTTGAAAATACAAAAACAGCCACTGAAATGCATTCTGCATTTTACAATGACAATTTCTTACCAGAGCAAGCTGTGGTCACTCCACCAACACACTCATGTTTTTTAATATAGCTACCCTAGCTGTAATGAATGTGGTTCAAATGTACTTAAACAAATAGCTTTCTTCCTAGCAAAGTAAGCCACCAATGTACCTCCAAAATTTCTCATTGATTGTGTTTATAGGGGAATTTGGAATCTCTCATGACTCAACAGGAGACTGAGTCCAGAGGAAATGCATGCAGAATGGCAGCAGATTAATATACTGCCAGCCTCTTTTGGTTGTCTTTTTAGTCAGAGAGCAAATAAGAAAGCAAATAATGTGCACAGGGAGAAAAAAATAAATGCATAAATTCAAGTGACAGATTATGTTTCTAATAACAACAAAGCATGGTTTCTTTCCAAGGTTATTAATATAGCTTAATTATGTCACAGGTAAGATTTGTGTATAAATCATATTTAGGGCATCTCACACCAAAGAGTAAAATAATTCATTAAAATGTATTTGGACAGACTCTTAATCATTTTCCATGGAACAATTATTTTTGGAAACCCAAAGTAACATACCTTTGTCTCCAAAGGACTGAAATTACAGATGGGTACCTAATTTTTAAATCTTTTGTCCTTGCAGAAGAAATCACTTCCTCTACAGGACTGGAAGGAGAGAAGAAAAATTAATACCTGGGTGTTTCAAATAACTGAGAGGTATTCATAGCCTTATGGTATAAGGAAGATGAATGAGTCAGGAGGGGAGAGGGAAGGGATGAACAAGCTAGAATAGAAAAATAGATTACAGATTTTTACCATCAGACAGACATCAAACTGTGGCAGTCACGCATAATAAGCAACATATGATTTGAATTTCCCTTTAATTTCATGGACGCTCTGTCTAAGAAGGCTCATTGGTTTTGATTGTTTGTTTTTATTCAGGATGATTTGACAAAATTAGCTTTCACTGTTCCTTTCTTTATTGTTGATGTTGTTATTTTGCACAGCATTTTAGAGGGAAAATGGACTGGTATATGCTACTCATGTTAACAAAGTCAGTGATATCCAAAAATTAAAATCAAATTGCTCAGAAGACAAAAATGACATCATAAGTTAGCATTTCTACAGTTTGTCCAAGCAGCCTGATCAAGGTGACAAGACTAAAGCAATGTTTTCCATTCAGTTCCTCTTGTAATGTCTATATTTGGCTTTCTATATATACACAGTTTCCTTCTGTTTTACATAACAATTCTAACTTGTTCAATAGTTACATAAGTGAAAAAAATGCATGGCTCCATAAAGTGAACTTTTTGTGAGGAACTAAAAGACGTTTGATGTCGTGACTCCTCTGACATCCTATCAATCCCTGATACCACTCCATAACACAAGAAAATTGGCATTGCTGTGCAGCAGAAAGTATAATTTAGCCATATAAGCTATCTAAATGTGAATTAATCTTATTCCTTTGCATAGTATCATTGCTGAGAATTTTGTCTTTCACTATATATCCACTAACACTTACCATAGAGGCTATAGTACTGTCCACTTACATTATGGCTTTAGCAAGTAATCTGAAGGAGAATGAGCTTCAGTTTTAAAATAATACTATATGATTAGAGAAACTTTTCATATACTTCTTAGAAGAGTTTCCATGTAAAAGTATCTCACGCAATTTGTTGGAAGTGAACAGTTGGTTCATATCTACTATCAACTAGAATAAAAATGGGCTTAATATTATAACTATATGCTCCAAGTCTCACAGAAGTTCAAACTAAAGTGCATGCTGCTAAGAAAGAGTAGACTGGAACAATCAATTTTCAGCACATTCTCATTAGTGAACCAGTACCGAAGTTTTAATAAAGCAAAATCTATCTTCACATATTCTTTGGAAAGAGTTCTTGGGAGAAGGTAGACCTCCCCACTGAGGAAACAATATATTTGTGGTCTCATAAAATTTGAGAAACAAAAAAAGAATTATTATTACTGTTACATGATGGAAGAATATAAACATAGTAACTTAACTCTATGGCATATGTAAAACAAAATGCAATCTTCACATTCTTACTTCCCTACTAGCATAACACAATAGTGCTGTCTTACTGCAATATGCACATACTGATATAGATGTAAACTAGCATAAATATTTAGTTAACTTGAGTGAAACAAAAGAATTCCATTTGTTATTTCTGAAGAGGACCATTATTTCTCATTTTTACATATAATATAAAACGTCTTATCAGCTGTTATGGCATGAATGATTATTTTCAGATGTCACAGTAGAAACAGCTTCAAAAGTTATGTTATATGCAGCTCCCTGAATGAACGCTGGTGGGTCTAAGTTTAGCCAACAACCTTTCTTTGTATTTGGCGCCTTTTTTTTTTTTCGTCTGGAATTTTTGCTTGGATGTTACAATTCATTGTTTCAGTCCTTCATCGGCTGCGTGCCTTGGAACTGTGTTGTAATTGTTTGATTACGTATAATAAACTGACTTTCTTACTTGCAACACAGTGTAACATGGAGAGGTGCAACTCAGATGACTAACATGATACATTATTGAACAGTCCATACTAAAAGGGAATACAGTTAAGGCTGCTATCTGTCTGGATGATGGATGTTCTTTGCTTTCCTCTTTTCAAATCATGAATCTAGTTTTCTGTCTCACCAGTTCAGCTTATATTTCCTCCACAAAATATATTTAACATGCTTTTTTTTTTTCTTTCTAGGGAAGTGGCAAATTCCCTCCATCACAATGACCTCTTATATTTGACATCTTATCCCCTACACCACTCTCCCGTATCTGATTGCATATAGAGAAAGATCAGTTATTTATTTATTTATTTATTTATTTATTTATTTATTTCACTTCAGATATCAGTGTGCTCATGGAAACCTGCAATCAAAGAAAAAATTTAGTCTGGAAGAAAATTAAGAAGAGTGACTCTCTGCACCTCCCTGCCCTCCCCAGCTCTTCGGGATGTCTGACTCTTTCTTGTATTAAACACCCTCGAAACAGAGCAATGAAATGAATTCTATAAGCTGGGAAGAATTCTACTCTCCTAGAAGCCTGCTGTGACAGCAGGAAAATCAGGAGATAGCCCAAGAGGGAACCATATGGAAACAGATAAAGCTTGCAATGAAGATTGCTCACATCATTAGAAAAAACTGCAGCAGTTTTTCCTCTGAATTAACTTGTAATACTCCAGTATATCTTGTCCTTATGCCAAAATACTACAGCCTTGAAGAAACCCTAAATTCTGTAATTGTTCAAAAATAAAAGGATATCAAATATAGCAGAAAGCTACTTTATAGTACTTTTATTATTTTCTTTATTGTATAAATAGCATAATGTTTATGTAGATGCTCAACAAAAGATGGCAATGCTCAGAGGTTTGAGGAACTCTGTGCAATATTTATTAATATCTCTTAACATTAAATGATAAACTTTTGTCTTTCCCCATGTGAACACACATATACCTTGATTTCTAACTGTCATGTTTGGAAACTGGCTGTCAGATGATGAATAAAGATGACAGCAAGAAAATACTGAAAAGTACATTAAGAAGGTGCATACAGAAGTTGAAACACCTTAAGGCTGGCCTTAGCTCAACAAAGTATACACTACTGCTGCAGTCAAGCTGAGATTTTCTTTAAGGGTCTACTTTAAAAGCTCTAAAATTATCATTCCTGTACATACATGTGTACTAAAGTGGAAGGAAGTGCAATACCCAAAAAGACAGAAACACACAAAGAAATCTGGGCACAAAACAATAAAATGTGATGCACCTTGAATCTTAAGTAAAGGTAAGGTGATAATTCTAGCAAATACATTCTGAGACCAACCCTTTCGAAAAGATAAGCTTGGAAATCAGCAGTGCTGAAAGACATTTGATAGCGGTGGACAATGAGCACGTAATGGGAATGAGCACGGAATGAGCACATAATGGGAATGAGCACGTAATAAGCACAAATGAACACATAATGGGAATGAAAAGGGTCAATATACTTTTCACCTAAATGTATAAAAGATATTCCATCACTGGAAAAGGATGACAATCACCGTTTCCTATCTAGCTCTTGCATGGCTGCACCTTAGTTTGATTGTGGGAAACGTGTTTCCAGAATATTACTGACAAATACACATACAACAACCAAGGTAACAAATGTTTACACATTTTAAGCCTGTACTTCACAAGAGGAAGAGTAAATGATTAAGCATGTGAAAAAGAAAGCACATGTGAGTAAGCTAACAAGCAAGAGAAATGCAAATTATGAGAAAACTTTCCCTGAAAATTTACTAAAGTTTTACTCTTCTTATTATAAAATCTGGGTATTTAACAAGTATTTACACAGTAATCCTCAAATACTTGAGTGAAATACGGATGCATTATTTTTCCTTTTCTGTTAGAGTATGAGCTTCCAATTCAGTGAAATATTTAGGTGTATACCTAACTTTAAGCACTTGACTAATTCAATCTGTTTTAATAAAGCTACAACTATCTTTTAATTCAAACTAGAGCCCTTGAATATCCAGGCTCAAGAGTAAACTACCTGGAGGGTAGTTTAAATTCTCCTAGGTTCTAACCTGGTGCCCTAGCTAAAAGCCGATATTTCGTCTTCTCCTCTTCTTCTCCTATTCAAATACCACACCCCCATAGAAGAAGAAGAAGAAAAAGAAAAAAAGAAAAAAAAAAAAAAAAAACAAGCCATAGGCACTCATAAACACAACCAGGAGATTAGCAGCACAGGTGTACACCGAATATTGAGCTATCAAGCATTACCAGAGTGATGAAGCAACAGATTAATATGTTTTTTTCCCCATCTGATTCAATATTTCTTACAATATGTAATAGTAAGCATTACTATGTCATTCAGAATATTCACAATGATATCTATAGTATTAAAAATAAATCAGAAAACATAATTTGACCTGTATGCATGGATCTGAATGTACAATTCATGCTGTAATGTTTTCCTTTTGCTCTTTTCTATTATGTATACAATAACTCAAAAAACAAGCTCAGTGAAGAGTGGGACTGAATAAAATGTTTTCCGTATTATTATTCTGTAGGAAAAAAAAGAAAAGAAAAGAAAAGAAAAGAAAAGAAAAGAAAAGAAAAGAAAAGAAAAGAAAAGAAAAGAAAAGAAAAGAAAAGAAAAGAAAAGAAAAGAAAAGAAAAGAAAAGAAAAGAAAAGAAAAGAAAAGAAAAGAAAAGAAAAGAAAAGAAAAGAAAAGAAAAGAAAAGAAAAGAAAAGAAAAGAAAAGAAAAGAAAAGAAAAGAAAAAAGAAAAGAGAAAAAAGAAAAGAAAAGAAGAAAAGAAAAGAAAAGAAAAGAAAAGAAAAGAAAAGAAAAGAAAAGAAAAGAAAAGAAAAGAAAAGAAAAGAAAAGAAAAGAAAAGAAAAGAAAAGAAAAGAAAAGAAAAGAAAAGAAAAGAAAAGAAAAAAGAAAAGAAAAGAAAAGAAAAGAAAAGAAAAGAAAAGAAAAGAAAAGAAAAGAAAAGAAAAGAAAAGAGAAAAGAAAAGAAAAGAAAAGAAAAGAAAAGAAAAGAAAAGAAAAGAAAAGAAAAGAAAAGAAAAGAAGAGAAGAGAAGAGAAGAGAAGAGAAGAGAAGAGAAAGAAGAGAAGAGAAGAGAAGAGAAGAGAAGAGAAGAGAAGAGAAGAGAAGAGAAGAGAAGAGAAGAGAAGAGAAGAGAAGAGAAGAGAAGAGAAGAGAAGAGAAGAAGAGAAGAGAAGAGAAGAGAAGAGAAGAGAAGAGAAAAGAAAAAAAAGAAATATTTAAAAGAACTGAACAATTCTATATTTAAAATACTGAAATTCAACCACCATCTGTTAGCCTCTAAGGCAGCTTTCATTAAGGCCATCACCTCTTCATGAGTCACTACGGGGAGCTATCATTAACATTAGCTATGATTAATGAGGATGTTGCCAATTGCAATTATTTCACTCTAAAGCTTAGCAATATTCTGGTAGTGTCACATAGCCTAACTACCACCTCCATCCTCTCAGTCGCCTCATTAAAAAAAATCTCTGTTGCAGTTTACTTTAGATTATAATGCGAAACCCTAGCAATTCGTGGAGGTTCTCCCTGTCTGCAGAGCTGGGCTGGTCTTTTCAAGCCATCTCTGGAAAGTGCTAAAATGCAATCACTGAAAGATGAGCCTGCATCCACCGTAACGTTGGAGTTTTTGTAAATTAACGTAAAAGGTGAAGAAATCTTTATCTCATCCAGTTGTAAACTGACACGTGGATTTGGTTCAGCTCTACTGTATAACAATTATTTTTCTATTGCTATATTCCTGTACTTGTAAATGTCATACACAGAAACGAAAAATAATCTGAATTGCTAGGCCTAATTCAATCACAAGGTAAAGAAGCAAAAGTACGCATCCAAGCTTTAACACTGTACGTCTATAGGAACTGCATCCCAATCAGTATGTTATTATTTTTAAATGGAAAGATAGACTCTGAAAACCTACTTTTCCTTATTCTCTGAATGTGCTTGATTTTTTTGTTTGTTTGCTGAGCATGCAAAATGGACATAAGAGAAGAATATTACAATCTTAATCAATGCACAGTAATTTATTTGCAAAAATTATCTACAAACTAGCAAGCATGCACCAGATGCTGCTCAGAGCAGCGATATTTTCACAAGCAGCTGCATGCTGCTGTGCTAGGAAAAACTGTATAACAATCATGAAAAAGACAAGGCAAAATGATAATAGTCTATCTACTTTAAAATAATGATAATAATTATTAGCACGTTTCTTTCCCTTTTTCACAGCATGGCATAAGTGAAAAGCTAAACAGTGTAATGTTTTATCTTTGGGTACTTTGAATGGATCCAAATGGGCAAAGACAACTGTCTTTTCTGTTTGGTTCTTCCACCCAAGAGCTCTCTCTTCTGTTAGGTGGGAATACTCCAGAACAGTTCAACAGTTCAACACAACAATCGATAAGCTCCTTTTCTTAAGAATTATTTCTTGTGGAGAAGTATCCTACTTCGGTCTTACCAGATGATACTGGACTGTATTTCCACTTTATGGTCTACTCAGCATTTGGGCTCCCTCTGGTCTGTGTATTACAGCACTGCAGTAAAACAATGGACTATTTTAATCATATAAATTGTGTATTAGGTAAAGGAAATAACTTGATGAAGGGTTAACAGAAAAACAATACAGTAGAAGGATGTACAAGCAGCCAATAAGAAACTGAAGGCCTCAACAAAAACAAAGTGAGGTAAAGTATGAGACCTGGACCTAACGCATTCTCAAAAGCAAAAGCACTTCTCTTGCTTTAAACTGTGTTTTAGTATGACTGGGATCTCATAAGAGAAACAAACAAACAAAGAAAAATTTTAAATAGCATTGAAGATGAAGATTAACCTCACAAAGAAAGTCACACAGTTAAACCCACAGTGCTCCCCTGCTACAGAACTTTCTAACACCATTGGTCTTTGTGCTTGTTCCTTTCTCTCATGGCTGTATTTTCCTGTGTTCCTTGGAAAGCCTTATGTCACTTCTGAAAGATGTGACTGCTAAGTAACAACACGTAATAAATACAGCGAGTAGACTGATCCTTAGTCCAGCCTTGCAGGCTCCTGCTTACTCTGGGCTTTTGGTCACCTTAACTGCTCCCAGGAATAAAAAAAATTATAAATTTATTCCCTAATTTAGAAAGGGCACTGTGAAATCCTGACCATCTATAAAGATTGTATTCAAAATTTAATTTACAATTTTTGTTCCTTATTTGTATGCTTTGTTTACCTAAAACAATTAAGCAAGGCTGGCTAGTCATATAAACTAATATAATACCAGTCTTCCAATAAATCCTATTTTTATTAAAATAGGAAAAAGTCACATTCATAACGCTAGTGCTGTTACATATAGGAGTCCTTTTAAGAACTTTTTAGAAATTAGAACATCTTAATGAAAAAATAATTCTCCACTTTACAGAGTTTAATTTAGAATCTTTTGTGTTAGTGCAAACAACAAAATATCCACCTCACCATTTTACTTACCAACAGATATTGGTATTCTGTCTAGTTCTGTTAAAAATACTTAAGTTCAAGCAGGAATCTCCCTCCCTACAATCTACACTGTTTCAGATTGAAACTATAAAGAATTTTTTATTCTCCTTTGCCAACAGCTGAATGTACTGTCAAAAATCAATCATTATGACTTTGCTGAACATTTTGGTTGGAAGACAAATTGACTGATACCTAACTATTCATCTTACACAGTCCCCATTTCTGTTGTACCGAACACTTCACAAACATTGAAAAATAGATATAGCAATGGCTATCTTCCCCTTGCTTTCTTCCATGCTTTAGGAGAAAATGGTTTGATTGGTTTCTAGACTCACTAAATTAGAGTGTGAAAAAGAAACGGAAAGCAATTTACTGGAAGAGTTGGTCTAAGAAATTTATGTCGCATTTAATTCTCAAATGGTTGCATGTGTTAGCTTCCACTAAAATTATGATTCCTCCCGTAACTCCTCTGGAGCACCTATCCAAATAGACGGCTTAAACAATTCTCAGTTTTTAAGAAGGGATGCACTATGGTTTTCATACATACGAAAAAGTCCTTAGCTCACTTAAAGTTTGGGTTACAGAGCCAATCTCTGATCTTTTGGGGGCACAAACCCTTCATGAAATATACAACAAGCACATCAAGAACTGCTGAATAGGGAAAAGATGTCAGGCCTCAAGGCTGAAGAGTGTAGTCTCATGAATTCCAAAATCTGCCATCAAAGCTACTTGGTCCAGCCCAATGAAGACTCTGACATTGTTCCTTTTGATTCGCCTATTTATAGGTTTATACCTTATCAATAACTACTTTCAGCCTATCTAGCTAGTTCAAGCGGAGCCTAAAAATCTAAGGTTCGTCTACTTCCAAAACCTTGTCAGGTACAGGTGCACAGAATCCTTCCCCAAAAAACACAGGATTTTTGTCATTCCCAGGACACTGACACACAAAATTGTCAAGGGGTGACTAAGCGAAATAAGGTGACTGCTAATAAACTTCTCTGAGTGTTTACTGAAAGCATAACACCCTGTGCAATATCTGCACGTCACCAATGTTCTCTTAAAAATAATATAACATCAAAAAAGAAACACAAAGGATTTTACTTGAAGCAAAAAGTCTTTAGGATAAATTGTTCTAAGTATCTAGGAAACCACACAGAGTACAACTGACCACTCATGTTTCTTAATGGAGAGAGAGCTGAACAACTTACGAGGCCTGGTAAAGGTCTGTATATCATACGTAGATTCGGAATTATTGCTAGCACTAGAAAAATATGCTGCTATGTAAGAGCTGGCAGGATAGACTACACCATGAGTTCCACCATGCAAATTTCATGCATTCCTGAAAAATGAACTCAAGGTCTGTGTGGTAAGTTTACACATACAGGACCTCGTTGTTAAGAAAAGTGGAATCACAACAGTGAGGAGGCTCAAACTGTTTTTTTGTGGGTAATGATAGTGAAGAAAAGTGTACCTTGAATGCTAGTAGGAGGAGGAGGAAAAGGCAAAGATCCAAACAGTTATTAAGTGTAGCAAAAGTGGCACAGGCAACTAGGAAATGTATACATACAGAAGTGAAGAAACCTGTGTTTAGGTATATTTAACAATGAATGTTTTCAAATTTTAAAAAGTGCCCTTTTATCTTAATAGAAAGCAGAAATTTGCTGAAAACCTTCTGCAGTAAATGTTGCTCATTTTTTTCTCATTAATCAAATTCAGGGTTTAAAACTGCCATCACACCCTATAGCATTTTCCTAATGACTATCACTTTTATTCAAAATACATCCCACTGTTTTCCTGTAGCCTAAATAACTGTCTTAAGATCCTGCACCACTAGCAGATATGCACACAGCTTAAATGGCACAGCTTCAGGCTGATAAGGTGGAAGGAAAACAGCAAAGCAGGTAGTTTCTGCAGTTGAGGACTGATAAAATCCTGAAACCATGCTTCAGTTAGCTACACAAATAGGCTAGGAAAAATGTTAATGGTTTTAAATCAGACAACAAACCAGAAAATGAACACAGTACATTGTACACTACTAAACAGTATGACACTTCCAAAGAATACATTTAGTCCAATAGGGCTGTCACCATAGAGCCCTCCGTGAATGAGAGAGCAGCACTTAACAGCATAGCTTCTGCTTATTACTGTCACCCACAGTGAGCTGCAGATCTTACTAATCTTACTAACCAGCAAATATATCTATTAACATAGGCACATGCTTAAACATTTGCAAAGCTAGCTGTGTATAAAATGACAACATCTGAACAAGTGAACAGTAACGTGTATGCGCAAAGGAAAGTGTCAGTCAAAGGACATACATGTGTGTGCAATGACATGTTGCGCTGGAAGAGTCCATGCTGACAGCATGTCTAATTTCACATTGGGCTAAAAGAGAATATATGACTCCCTAAAACATTTTAAAAAGCATATTTTTGAGGGTTTATCCATTCATTTTCTGACTTTGAATAATCTACGGGGAGAGTAAGGTCCATTTCACAGTCCTCTTTACATCTCCAGGTGCACACACACCAGATAAATAGAAAAGACTTGCATTACTCCTCAGATGTTTCTTCAGCTGGTTAATTGTTCCTATCAGCAACAACATCCAGCCCTCCACATAGAAATTTGGCATTCAGGATACAGAAGGTGTCTTTGAGGAGTGGCTAGAAAATGTGAGGCTTGCAAGTCAGATATGGTTTTGTGTAACCTTTCCAAAGTTGCTAAGAGAAGACTCATCTAGCATTGTCTTATAAGCAGGAGTTTCCCAAAAGGAAATCTAAATGGAGTTATATTCCGCATAAAACAGCCTTAAGTACACAATAAGCCTCTTTTACACTGAGATGATGAAGACAGCACCTTTACATGAACATCGATTTATTTTATTAATGGGAATTTAATTCTAAATAATAAATTAAGAGCCCATTCAGTAGATCTGAGGTGGAGCTCCTCCTGTTGCAAATGCCTTCATAGTGCACAAACTGTTGTTCACCTACCTGAGAAGACAAGATACTTCAAATACGTGAGTAGTGGTGGAAATGACCCACAAAAACCCTTCCAACCAAGGAGATTAGAAGTGGTGCAAGTGTTTCAATGCTGGGATAATGAAATATAAAATGTTGAGTTTCCCGCTAGTAAATGATACCTTATCCATTTTGAACATATCTTTGGTTCTATTCAGTCATGAAACAGGCTAGTTTATCTGTTGCTTCTTTGTCAATCAACTACTTTTATGAAATGCTCCTTTCCAGGGATTGATGATCTATTAAAGACAGTGGGACTTGCCAATATTTTCTTCTGATAATTCCCACACTTTTTTAGATGTTCTTAAGCATAAAGCAGCAAGCAGACTGCTTTTGGTTTTACTTTGAAAGGTGTAACATAAACTAAGACAATGTGCCTTTACCGCAAAGAAAGGTAATAGTGTACTGTGCTGCATTAAACAAAGTATTGCCAGCAGGTTGAGAGAGATGATCTTTCCCTTCTCCTCAGCACCGATGAAACCACACTTTGAGTGCTCTGTCCAGTTCTGGGGTCCCCAATCAACACAAGAGACATGGACCTACTGGAGATAGCCAGCTTCTTTTTACCATCACTGTCTCCTTTTTCTCTTATATACATCTTTATAAGAGAAGGGACAAATTCACTGTCTCATACATTTCATTAATGAAATAGTTTTCATAGAAGTAGTTACTTTTAACAAAGGGTTCTTTAAAAAATATATACTTCATCATTTTGACAAAGAAACAAGTCACAAAGAATTTGCATAGGAAGAGTAGGGGGATATCTGGTAGGCAGAACAGTAGCACTAAGCCCTTTTTGCTTATCATCAGTAATAACATATTCATGTCATTTTTTCAAAACTACAAAATCACAGCTTATAATTATCAGTATCGTCTTCTGCCATCTTAGGTACCACATATATTCTCAGAAACACTACTACGAAGTTTAATTTATGTCCTTTGATGCCTTCCTGAGAACTACTTTGAGTCCTTTGATATGGAAGATTGCAGATTCCTTCTGCCTTGGTTTCTGTATTGGAAGAACGCTCTGTGCAACTTACACTGGAGAGGGAATAAATTTATTTGCCATGTTGCCACTGGAGCAGCTGTGTCCTATGACTCAGAAAACTGAACATGTTATTGAATGTCGATGATTGCACAGAGATAGAGAAAAATACATATTCATATATCTGAAAAGCAATGCCTGACGTTAAGCAGTGAACTATCCAAAACACAGAACAGAAAGTAGGGATCACAGGAAAGAGTATTCTAATGGGTGACTTCATTGAAATAAGATTCGTTGTGAGAAACACTACTTACAGTAATTTAGGAGACCCTCAGTCATTGCTTCACTATATTCTATAATATTCAAAGTGTAAGTAATACAGCAGTGGAATTATTCCATTTCCTCAGTAAGAAATCTGCTCAGGCTCTCTTGGTGACCCTGTATATCTGTTGAATATAACAGTTGACACATTTAAAATTAAAACAATTTTTTTTAAAGGTGTAAAGTGATAATGAATATCTACTCTAGATCAAACTGCACTTCTGTGGCTTTCAGGCTACACCGGCAAAGATTTTTGCTCGGATTTCAGATGATCTGCTAATATCTGACATTTGAGCTTTCTTGAAAACTTTTTACATGTGATAATTCTTAGATTAGTACTCCAGTTTTGTTGACCTTCCACCAGGAATTTATATATGTTTGAAGTTCTCAGCAACTTTGCATTGCACCATGACAGGCTGGAGGTTGACCACCTAAAGAGCAGCTTTGCAAAAGAGGCCGTGCTGGTCCCAGTGCAGAACGAACCAACAATGTGGCAAAGCAAGCAAACAACATCCTGAGCTGCATTAGGAAAAGCATAGCCAGCAGGTCAAAGGAGATGATCCTTCCCCTCTATTCAGCACTGGTGAGGCCACGCCTGGAGTGCTGTGTCCAGTTCTGGGCTCCCCAGTAAAAGAGAGACAAGGCCATACTGGAGAGAGTCCTGTGAAGGACAAGGAATATGATGAAAGGACTGGAACACCTCTCCTATGAGGAAAGGCTGACAGAGCTGGGACTATTCAACCTAGAGGAAAGAAGGTTCAGGGGGATCTCATCGGTGTACATAAATACCTGAAGGGAGGGAACAAAGACAATGGAGGCAAGCTCTTCTCAGTGGTGCCCAGTGACAGGACAAGAGGCAATGGGCACAAACAGGAAATTCCACTTAAACATAATAACGTATTTATTTTTAACTGAGCAGGTGTTCAAACATTGCAACAGGTTGCCTGGAGTGGTTGTGGATTCTCAGTCCTTGGAGTTATTCACAACCTGGCTGGACATGGCCCTGAGCAACTTTCTCTTGAAAACTAACTTCCAGAAGTCCCTCCCCAGCTCAGTGTTTCTGTAATTTTAACCTACAGGCACAAGATGCTCTGGTAGATGGCCTAAACTGGAAATCTGAGAGGTTAACATACAGGGATTCTGCACCTCATTGGGGTCTTGCAGAGGGCTCCATTCAGGCATTTTCTCTGATTCAGCAGAAGATCAGAGAGCAAAATATCTCTCATGTGCAATATTTAGAATTCAAAATCCCCAAGTTTTACAGGAAGCTACACTTTATTAGGCATTTTCCAAAGTATTCAGAAAGAAGCAAAAACATACCATTGGAAAACATAACAGAGCCCTTCTCTAATAAATGCCATTCCACTCCACAACATCGCCTGCATTTTCTAAAGATTTTTGACACAAGTTAAACAGACCTATATTAATAAACACAGTAAGTAACCTTTGTGTGATGTGTGGCAAATTCTGTCATGGTTTAGAAACCCTCAGGAGCTGATGAGAGTCATGAAAATATATCCCAGAGGATTCATATATTTTCCTCAAGCAGTTTTCCTAAAAGATTAAAGCAGTATTTGAGAAGCTTACAGAATCACAGAAAAGCAGCAAAAGGATTTCAGCCACTAATAGATCTGGCAACACAGAACTAATATGAACACTATCATTTTACCTCCCTCAATACTATGCCATAGCTATTAATGGTGCCATAGCTATTAATCCATCAGAACTTCTTGCTATAAACCAGCATTTTCAGTGGTGATAAAATACAGTCTTTTCCTGAGCCTTAGACACCTCATCCCAGATGTCAAGATTTTATTAAATCATCTTCCTGTAGAGGAAGAAAAAAAAAAAAAAAGAAAAGAAAAAAAAAAGATACTTCCCAGCAATTAAAGTTTCTTTTAAGTCATAAACACCCTTTTATTCCACTTTGAGGAAATATTTCATTCAGAATAAACAGAAAGGGGGACTAAAAAGCATTTAATATT
The DNA here is from genome assembly GCF_040182565.1 of Anser cygnoides. Classification (NCBI taxonomy): domain Eukaryota; kingdom Metazoa; phylum Chordata; class Aves; order Anseriformes; family Anatidae; genus Anser; species Anser cygnoides. The sequence continues at coordinate 49,469,912 of NC_089875.1, read as the reverse complement.
TATCAAACGTGTGGAATAATAATACTTTAAAATCTAAGGTGGTTTCTCCCATGTACTTGATCACTACACCTCAGTCTTGACTTGGAGTTTTAAAGATATCCTTTGGTTTCTTTGCTATGCCCAGGTAATAATAGTACAATAGCTAAAATACAAACCTTGGAGAAAAAAACACAAAAACAAACACACACAATACACACACACAACACAAAAACATACATCTTCTGAAATATACAATCAGCAATTGAAAAGTTTAAAATAATTCAGAGCCAAATGATGCGACGGTTACTCAAAACTCACAGGCATCAACAGAAAAGACTTCCACTAGAAAAGGCAGATAAAACCTGCGAGATTTGGTCCACAGAGATTTTTAAGATATGTACAAAGCTCTGCAAGTACATATTTACACAAATGATCAGAGTATGGTCTTTTGGGTAAATAATAATTAATTATAAACTCTCTGAGGGACTAATTCTATTTCTTGCATTCTGCACTCCACATTAAATACATGTTAAAACACCAAGTAAACACACTTGTCAGGAAGATCACAGACAGTCAGCATGTTTTTTTTTTTTTTTTTTTTTTTTTTGAGCTGTGTATTTGATTAACTCAAAGTAGTGACTTTATCTGAAAATCTTCATGGAGAAAAATGCAGGCAGTACAGCGTCTGAGCAGAACACAGATTAGAACACAGATTATTTGGGGTTTCTGGTTTTCAAGAACTAAATTTAATTGCCAAAGTTTAGGATTAAAGAAATGTTAGAATTTTAAACAGTATCAGAAAACAGATGGTACCCCACACTTTCAACTAAAAGACTTAAGACTACACACTCAACTTGACATGCTAGAGATATCTCCTAGGCCTATGATAAAGCAGTTCTTTCACACTGTTCAGGCTGCCATATTTCAGCCAAGTCAGACTGCAAGTCTTTCTATTTTAAGTACATTTTTATTTATGTAAGACTTTTAATTCAGAAAGCATATCCTTCTACTTTTTCAGTGCTCTACTTGATTTTCAGTGGAATAGCTAAGATTATCTTTGGAAATCCAGCTGGGTGAATAGGAAAACTAAGCCGGCAGTAGTCATTCACAAACCTAATAAGAATTTCCCAAACAGTTCCTGAGCAAACAATTGTCATCCTGCTGCTGCTTCTGTTCTCTGTAAACAGAAGTTTTAAGTGACTTCGACCAACTGTTTGTAAGTTAGCAACTGCTTTATTTTAGGTCAATGGTTTTACCAACAGCTGCTCCACTGTAAAACTTCCCATTTACTGTAGATTACAAGGGGAAAAATTATAATAAAGAAGGTGAGAATGACACTCCAGTACCTGACAGCAGTTAAATGCAATGGCAAAGAACCCAGCAGTGTCCCAGGGAAAGCAAATGATTTAACTGTTTGGCTGCCTACCTCATTACACAAAGAAATATACTCTTGCAAGTTTTGCCTTCATCATGTGCTATGTGGAATAGCAAATCCCAGAGTTTCATACAACAGCTGTTGCTATGAATTTACCAAGTATATATACTCTTCATCCTCCTCTGTACTCCCCCTTCCCGTTATTTATTTATTTATTTATTTCTTTAATCAGGCATCAGCAAAACAGGCATGATTGAATCTGTTTTCTAGCTTTTCCATTGCTTATTTATGTATGTCTCCTCTGGGGCTACGGAAGATGGTGGGAGATGTGGGAGAGATTTTGCACATTGCTGTTTCAAGATAGTACTAGTATAAATGGCATTGATATAGCAAAGTATCTTCCCACAGGCACTAATTAAAAAGCCATAAGCTCACATGAGAAGTGTTTGCTTCTATTTCTTTCCTTCAGTGCTAAATGCACTGAAGTTTTTCTCTTTTTCTCCCTGATTACATCTACACATTAAAACCTGAGACAATACGAAGGTAGGAGAGAGAAATTTTTAGTACAACCCAGAAAACAAATCTCTCTGTTGTTGCTCTCCTGTGCACACTTTTGTATAATGAGTTATAGCGAAAATATTCTGACTTATTTTTAGAAATCTGGCTATGCAAGAGCTGATTATTGACAGAAGCATGGGTTCTGAAAACAGATTACTGACTTGACTGCCAGTTTGTTTGTGATGAAATATTAATATTTGGCTATTTTCTGTAAATTGTTAACTCTTTTAGAGTTATCACATTCCCATCACTATCAGAGACTGATATTATAACGTGGATAAATCATGTATTTTTTTGTGAACAGAAAAGGTTAGCCAGATTAAATTCTGACAGTAGAGCAAAAGCAAAGTCAGTACAAGCAAATTGAAATGGTTCACTTTACTTGTAAATAAGATGGAGACAGCTGACAGAGAAGAAAATAGGAACAAGCAAATGAGACCTCAGAACCCATAGTATTATTTTTACAGAGAAAGGAATGGGAAAAAAGTGAGAAGAGAGGGCATTTCATTTTTATTTAGTCCTATCAGTACGACTTCCTGTGATTTCAAATTGCCTATTGTCTCTTTGCTTATATACCTTGCCACCAGGTAAAGACATCAAATACAGAAACCCCAGTTCAGAGGTAAACTCCTCAGTTGCTAACACAGGAGAAAAACAGGTTTTATTACTGAGGAACCAAGGACCTGCTCCTTGCTTTCTTGATGAAGGAGATGGGTGAAGAGTCTAAGCTTAAGGACGGAGCCATATCCTATAACTCTGCTTTCAGAGTTACTGCATGTCAGTAAGTCTCCTTGGTCTCCATCTCTCAGAAATAATGTAACTAAATTCAATGAAGTGGATTTAATTAATTGATTAACTTTTAGATGAGACTTTAAACAGGAAAGGAACTCTTGCTCATTATTTGTAACCAGATGCTGAAGATCCTATTCTGTTCTTCATAAAAAATAGGCTTTATTCCTATGAGTGGACTTAGGAACGTCAGACTTTTAAAAGGTTAGGTATTGGTAGAAGTTTACTGAGCAAGTCAGAGCTCAAGAGGCTACAAACATACTGGAAAAGTGGGGTCAGCCGGCCTGTACTGATTTCCTGATCTGCGTATTGGGCCCATGCTAGTAATTTTAAAGCCCATTCTGGGATATCTACCCTACACTGCCATTGGTGGTGAAGAGGTATACCATCTGGTTAGGACTTCTCTCCTTTAACGCATAATGGATTTCAAATATTTGAATTTTTAAGTCTTTCTCTCTCTGTGTATGCTTATATAGACACACAGATACCCACAGTGTAAAACATTTCCTTTAGAAAGAAAAGCACTGTATAAATGTAAATATTGGGTAAACTCATTGTCAAGTATTTCACTGCTATTTGCCAGACAGAAAAAAAATGAGTGTCCTTAGATAAACAGAGAGACTATGTCCGTAAATCCCTAAATCATGAATGGAAGAAATACAAGATCCTGGTGGACAGAGGAGCAGAACTGGTAATACAGAAGGAACAGAGCTAACTTTGGCATTATGGTTGTTTATCTGTTGAGGGAAACCATATGCTCTGAAAGTGATATGCTTGGTCCTGGAGGGGGAAGATAGATACAGAAAGATTACAATACCCTTAACAGATATATTTTGCCGTGGGATTTACAATGTCTTTATGAAGTGTTTTACAGCTGACCCTTCAGCACTGAGGCTGAGGATAATGCTGTCGTGAGTTACCAGGGTTAGGAAGCTCAGCTACAACCACCACTGTGGGACAAAGTTCTGCTCTGCTCTATAATCCATGAGGAACATTTTACTGGCAAACAACAGGCTAGAAAATTAAAATGAATCCCCAAGTCCAAGTGTAGACAGGTGGCAACTTTAAATCTAGGAAGCTAAATTACCATTTTTGTAAATCTCTTGGCATAATTAATGCCAGATTTACTTTTCTCACAAGAGAAATTTTCAACTCCATCCTTGTTACTGGCACCTGAACTGAAAACACTGTGTAACAAACAGGTCAATTTAACCAGCAGGGGCTGTTCTTAACTGTTTCTACATAAGATTTCCTGCTACAACAGTCACAGAAGTAGAAAGCTGTAGTCTGTGGCTTAGTTATGATGCTGAGTAAGAGCTGCAGCAGATACTATTATTTTCTAAACCCTATTAGAAGGATACAAAATAATGGTTAAATATTTCTACCATTATACAAAGGCAGGAAAGTGTTCCTTCACCCAGAATAGTGTCCAAAGCTGATGAACAGGAGAGTAAAACTTCTGAAGACTGATTTTTCACAGCAGATGAGTTTTCCCTTCACTTTTATGGATAAGGACAAGGTATAACTTCACTCAAGTCAATTATTACAGGTCTGAAAGTTTTACGGTAATGTAAAATAGGTGCAAGTGATAGAGAATAAGGTCCTCGGTATTTCATGAACTTTCAAGCTTTGAGTATGCCTGTATTCAGTTACTAAAAAGTAGACATGTATTGTGCTAATATTTTTACAGTACATAGTTAATTAACCATGATGGAATGCCATATATTTATGTATACATAAAAAGTCCGTGTACAGGAGCACTATGATTTTCAAGCCAAAATCATACAGATGTCAAATAATCTGATAAAATGTAAATAATCTGATAAAATAAACAGAGACCAATGTTCTTGTTTATTAAACAACCCTCTAAACAGATTGCAAGTCTCTATAACAGTGTTCCCCAGCATCCCACAATGGTAGTGGTGCCCGAGGAAAGCCCTTGGCCAGTAGGACTTCTTGCAGATACAACTTGCACTTCACAGATCTTGTCTACATCATTTTATACCACAGTAAGAACAGACTGTAACTGTAAAATCCTTTGTGATACCGTAGCTGAAGCTAAGTAAAGTGCTCATTTAAATCTGATTTGCTTATCAGCTGCTATTTGTTCAAAAGAGACCATCCTGAAATGATTTTCTCCAAATACTCCTAAGGTAAAATTTTGCTGTGATGAAGATATGGTGATCTTGGCGACAAAGATCAAGAGATCTCTTCCCACATGATCTTCAGGATTTTACAAGCCCATTAAACACTCTTCTTGACACACACACACAAATTCATCTGTGCTTGTAATGTCCTTCCCTTTTTGAGTCTTGTTTGTGAAGTAAGAGCAGGAGAATAGACAAGGAGTTTCTACTGGTACTCACGTCCTTCTTCTCATATGGAAATTAATTACCTAGCAAATTCATCAAAATTTTAGCAACATACCTAAGGCTGACATAAAGTTCTAGTAGACCATAGAATAACTTCTTTTTCCACCTTTGTGCTTCCAATTTTTACGCAAACATGAGATTCCTTGTTAATAGGTGTGTTGCCCTCTGCTGAGTTTTATCTGTATATGGTGTACAGATATGAAAGAACTGAAACTAGGTAAAAAAATCCTTGTAATTTCATCTTAAATTTTGGAGGCATACTTAATGTGAGTAGGTGATCTCATGCCAGGCATTTCCATGCAAAAGACAGCAGTGAAGTGAAGTGTCAATAGATAAATTTCAGATTCCATAAATATCAAAGTCTTTTAAAATAAAGCATGTAAAAAATTGCATAACAACAAGAATGAATAAAATAAATGCTTTCCTCTTCCTTCTTTACTATATTTTCTTTAAGGGAAAACTGTTTTTTTTTATATATATATATCTATCATTCCACTAGTTTTTGCAGCCATATGGTCAAATGGAGAACACAGTGACTAAGTGATAGACTTCCAGCCTCAACAATCTGCATTTGAAAAGGAGTAGATCCATATGTTTTTCTTCTTCTCTCTCTCTCTCTCTTTTTTTTTTTTTTTTTTTTTTTTTGTCCTATACCACTTGTCTTTTTTGCATAAGGTACACATTTGGGGGAGTACTTTGTACACAGAGCCAGTTGAAATTCCTGGCGGTACAGAAAGGTCAGACTCTACCTATTAAAAAGAGCCTATGCCAGAAATTAACCTACTGCCTTAGCTGTCACTAACAGCTTTTGACTTCATGAACATAGCACAACTGGAGAACATTTATGTATAATCAAAGTACATACAGACCGGTAAGTCTAATACAAAATATTTTTTTGTAAGCTAGATACATCAATTTACAGCAAACTAGTGCCAAGATCATTGCAGTCTACATTTTTTTTATAGGTCTAGTTTCTGAAACTGCTGACTTTTAATATCACCAATGTGCAGCAATGTGAAGCAAGCCTCAGTGACATGGAGATTTGTGATCTTTTCTTTACTTCTGTCTCTATGTGACTTAAAATCCTGACAAAGACCAAGTCCTGGGCCTGCTGTTTTCATTGACCATCTCCTTTCTTCAGCTGATAGACCAAAAAATACAGGCTCCATCTTTTTTTTTCTAGTTATTAGTTGTTTTATGTGTTATACCATTCAAATGGATTTTGTACAGAAAATCCTTTCTGCAAAGTAAAAATACCAGACAAGAGGTGAGGTTGTTCATGCAGTATGCTCTAACAAATGAACTGCATCACCCCTAATACGCTTGATCATAGCTGGTTTTAAAAGTTTGGCATAATCAGTAATTTATTATTTGAAGGAGAATCTTTAAAGAGGAGGGAGAAGACAGTACTCAGTTACATTTATACTCATTTGTTTATTGTTTATGAGTCTCACATAAGCATATTACTTTAAAGGGAATAACATCAGGCATAGATTTAGCTCACTAGCTACACTAACCCTTTTTTTTTGAGAGAAGCCCCCAATTCAATTTCTCGCTGGAATGGGTTTTTCACAAATAAGGATAATCCTTCATTTACTGTTTACACACTTGGTTACCTTTTAGCATTCTTCCCTGTCATATCAAGTTCTAAAATTTTATTTAAAATTGCCAGAATTCATTTAAGCATTAGCTGTTTTTATTATAGTTATGGACGAGCTGGCATTCAACAAATTTAGCATTAGCAAAGAATAGTAGTGATTTTATCAGAATATAACAGGACCCATACCCAATTTTTACCTTCATTTTCTTGTGACGTGTTACTGTTCATGCAGAAAAATAGCCAGCCAGTACAAAATGAGTATCTGTATTGGCAAAAACTAAATAGTTTCTTTTTGACTGTCCTCTCTTCCTCCTTTTCTTTTTGCCTAAGATAGACACAAATACTCTCAGGCCTCCAACTTCATTTTATCAGAGCGTATGTGGGAAAACAGAGGGTAGATAACTGCATGGCCTCTCTGAAGTATACAGAAAGATTCTGCTCACTACACAAACTATGAGATGTAAAAATATCAGATATATTTTAAATAAGAAAGTGACAACATGTCAATTCTCTTTCATGTAATTTACTGCTGTGGTTTTGTCTGGGATAGAGTTAATTTTCTTTGTAGAGGCTGCTTTGATGATGTGTTTTCCATTTTTGCTGAAAATAGTGGTGATAGCACCCCTATGTTTCAACTGTTCCAGAGCTGTGCTCACACAGAGCCCAGGACTCTTCTGCTCCTGGTGCTGCCCTGCCAGCGAGGGGGCTGGGGGTGCTCCAGGAGCTGGGGGGGACACGGCCAGGACAGCCTGGGCTGGCCAGAGGGATGTCCCGTGCCATGGGGCACCATGCTCAGCAATAACAGCTGGGGCAGAGGAGGAGGAAGGGGGAATTTGGGGAGTGATGACATTTGTCCTCCCGAGGAGCCACTCGGCATGCTGAGCCCTGCTGGCCTGGGAGCAGCCGAACCCCTGCCTGCTGATGGGAAGCAGCGAGGGGATCCCTTGCTTGCTTTGCCTGTGTGCCCGGCTATTGCTTTACCTGGTGAACTGTCCTCTCAGCCCATGAGTTCTCACACTTTTACCTTTCTGATTCTCTCCCCCATCCCTCCTGGGGACAGCGAGTGAGTGGCCGGGCAGTGCTGAGCTGCCTGATGAGGCTAAACCATAAAAAAAAAAAAAAAAAAAAAAAAAAAGGCATAAGGGAACCTTAGTCCAGCTAGTTGAACCTACTTAAGTAAAAAAAAAATAAAAAATAAAAAAATAAAAATACAATTTCTAAATTCCTCTTTAAATTATCATTTTGCCAAAATGCCAATGTCAGCAATCTTAGCCTTCATCACCGGGCCTGAATTTTAGGAAACAGCTTTTTACATTAGCAAAAATTCAGTACTGAGAACTGAAGCTGACAGCAGAATTAAACATGCAACCTGCTAGCTCCCATTTCTGATCACAGCTTAGAACTTGAAAAGCCTGGTCCTGCATTCCTCATAATTAGGTTAGCCACATGGGCAGGGTAAAAACAGGTCTAACTTACAATAGCATCAACGGAATAATTATGAATGCATGTTAAGGAACTGTTATCATGAGGTCAAGACCTAAGGCAAATTAACATTATTCCAACAGCCCAAGAGTGAGGCAAATTTAATTTTTAAATCCATCTTCAATATATAATCCTCTACATCACCATCAAGAATTTATGCCTTTTTTTCTGACACTGTCTTATATTAGAAACACCTGTATTACACCAAATAATGGCAAATAGGTTGCTTAAAATACTAGTCAAAAAGTGAGATTCTAAAAGATAAAATATAACTAATAGTATTGCACAATAGAAGTACATTTGCTTACATGAATCCTGGCTTTTGCATGTTTTTCTTTTTAAAAATTTCTAATACTGTACAAAACGATGGAGCATTTAAATATCCTTCCTTATTAGTCCAGAATAAATACAACCCTCAACTTTTCATTTTACAATTGACTAAGCTGATTTACATCCTATAAAGCAGATGATACACAAAATTGTACCTTCTGATGGCATCTGACTGTATTATTTTAAATCCATTTGACTTCAAGACAAAATTACAGGCACATTTCAGGCAGAGGCTTACTATGATGACTTGATGTCTACAGAAAGCTCCATGATGCTCAAGACCTATGCAGGTAACCAGGCAGTCTTTCAGTTTGGTGTCTGTTTTTACAGGATTGTATGAATTTTCTTCTAACCATATTTAGAAAGAGCTTGGAGGTTTTTGATCTGAGCTAAAGTAAATACATCTACAAATACAGAAAAGATTGAATATTTAAACAAAAGTATTCTCCCACTGTCAAGCACCATATAAGACACCAGGCAAATCTTGGGATAAAAACATTCTTTCCTATTTGCCTGAGTTGTTAGTTGAAGAGCAAGCAAGCAATTAGAAATGACTGAAATGAAAAACCTAACTTCAGGGGAATTAATTTCTTCCGTCTGAAACTAAACTTTTAAAATTATGCAAGTCAAAATATGCAGACAGAATATTAACACCTAAGAATGAATGCATTGTTCACATGAACTCAGTACAAAACTGTACATCCTCTTAGCTGTAAAGGTGGTAGTGTGTTCGTAGATAGCCAAACCGCAACCCAAGAGTGGACCAACATACCTCACTGTTAGAAATATGACATAATTCAGGGAAGTATTTTTTGAAATTCTGAGAACATGCCCTACCATCTATGAAATGGATGAAAATGTAGTGCCTTATTCTCAAACAGGAAACTTCTGCTTAGCTGAGCTGGCTTTTTTGACAACACAAATCAGATAATAACAGCTGATGAGCATATGTAGATCAAATCTAAGTCAAAATAGCACTCCTACTCTTTTAGCTCATCTTTTATGACACTACATACAGCTATCTCAACCAGAAAGACAGACTTTCCCAGACTACCCAAAAGTCTGCTCCAGTATCACCACTAGTGGATGCAAAAATAAGGAAAGTTAGTATCATGTAAGTGGTACAGATATGCAAGTTTAGGAACCACTGACCTCTAGTTTTAAGTATCAGTAAAACTAAAAAGGCAAAGCCTGAACAGAGTGTACGGGTTATACTTACATCAGTGCCTACAATCCTTAAACTTACATCAGTGCCAAGTGCCAGGAATTTCACCATGTGCTAGGAACTGTCCTTATAGTTGCAGTTAGCATCTTTATCTTTGTCCCAAAGCAGCAAGTTTAAGTGTCAGTATATACAAACAACATAAGGCTTAGAGATTCAGGTATGTAACACTCTTGGCTGAACAGTTTTCAGTGTTAAAAAAAAAAAAAAAAAAAAAAAAAAAAAGAGAGATCTCAGTAAGTACAGTTTGTTCTCTGATTGTCTTACAAGATGCGGCCAGAAATGAAAATGTTTCCCTATTTTTTTCCCCCGCAGATCTAATGCAATTAGATATTTTATCAAGTCCAATATATTCCATCACTACTAGCTTGAGAACTTTTCATGAACTCACTCCATGCATCTATGTGCAAAATTTGTTCCAACTATGCTGGCGTCATTAAAACAATACAGCAGTCTTAGGATGGCTGCAGTTGAACAGGTAGTTAAAAAAAAGCCCACTTATTCCAGGACAAATAATTCTCAAGTGTAACTGTTAGAATCTGTACAGTTTAGAGGTAGCTGCGCCCACTCTAGAAAGTAGATCACTTTGCCTATAAAAAAGTAAACAACTTCTCAGTCAAGGTATTTTTACTTGTCTGAAAAGTCCATGTGCCCCATCTTGACAAAAACATGCTATTTCACTTAAATTTATAGTATTACACCATTAGAACTGACAAAATATTTCTCTACAAATCACTTCCATAATACACGTTTCATAGTTACTATGGAGCCCCCACAATTTTCTTCCTGCTTTTCACAAAACCAGTTACACCATTAAGAGTTATACAGTAATAAACCCATGCTCAGAACTCTAGCCAAAGATCAGATTCTCCAAATAAAATCTAGAAAACCTACAGATTTTGATGTTAGATTTTTCTTTGTGTAGTTAAAAATGGAAGAAAGAAAAAAAAAAAAAAAACGAAAAAAAACAACAACACCCTCCCAATACAGTGAATTTTTTTTTCTTTTTAAATCACATAAACATTTGCTATAGCTCTATCAAAAAACCAACCAAACAAAAACCAACTTTTATATCCAAGTTATACCACCAAATTCAAATGGACTCTTTTCCACATAAGAAGCGAGCTGGACAAAAGATGATATCCTTGCTTCCCTTAAGTAAATGTCTTTTGTGCAGTTGATTACAACAGAAAAACATAAAAGAATTCTAACAGTTTAACCGTGGATTACTAACTGGTCCACATCACATGTCCCTAAGAACTTATTACCACATTAATAAAATTTCTCTGAGAAGAAGGGGGAAATTTTCCTTAGTACACTGCATGCTTCCACCAGTATGGTTCAATCAAAATAACTGTGATGGTTGTGGTTGCATCTTGTTAGAGATGTTTTACAACTAGGTAGCTCTGAGGAAACTTTTAACAAGTTAGACTTTAATAACTTCAGATCACAACTCTAAACAATCGAGTATAATCAATATAAGTTCAAATTAGCTGATTTATTAGCTTCAAAAGTCTGACTTCTTACTTAGATTATGGTTAAGTACCCTAAACCCTTTTTTATTAACTAATTCAGTCCAAAACAAAGGAAAAAACCAACAAACAAACAAAAAACCCCTCTGACATAAGGAAGAAACATAAAGGTTTGGCAGGGTTTCTCATAAAATGAGCTAGAATAGAGATTTGTTTATAGTAGAGGTAAACAGTTACTTTAATGTTTTTAATTAATCATCATAATTATCAATAATTAATATCAAAATATAATTAATCATAATTTAGAAATTACAGCAGCTTCTTAAAGGAAATGAAGGCACACATTTAAGAAAACAGTTTGGTGTTTGCTACTTCTGCTACTGCAGTCTCTTAAGAAAATATGGTTATTTTTATTTCCTGAGCCAGTTGGTGAATCAGATGCTCCATCATCTTAAAAATTAGGATAAATTACTGACCCTTCAGAATTTTTTAATATTCATCATTATGAAAAATGTTGAAATAATCTAGTGTAAGCACAATCTCTCTGTACCCACAGCTATCTAAGGAATAATACTGAGAAGACAGAAGTTTGGCTCTACTTTAATAAAGAAAGCAAATTAAGAGCATTATGCACTGGGACATCTGAATCTCAGTGGCAGCTGCCATATTAAAAAATAAAACAAAACAAACAAAAAAGAACTATCATTGTGCAAGTACTATGTTTTTCTACTGTAATAAATTCCAGCAAGCCATCCCCAGCACATTATGGTCTTACTGAATAGAAAGGGAAGGGGGAACTGTGAAGGATTCACCTACACATACAATGTAAGGTGTCAACAGAGTAAATACAGCTCTAATGTTTTAAATGCTGAGATACATCCATCAGCTGGTATTGAAAAACACTAATTATATCTCCTTTCAACATAAAAAGAGACAAAATTTGAGAGGGGGTCCTTCTTTGTTGGGGAAGGAACTACTGTATGCAAAAAAGGCAGTCTTTACACATTGGTAATACAATGACGGCAGAGCTGCTAACAATCAATATGGCAAAAAGATAAAGATGTAGCCTAAAGATAACCTAGATCACCACGAGAGGAAGAGAGCAGTTTCTCTTCCAGTTAGATTTCTGCCCCCAAAAACAGCCCAAACTGAAGCTGAATACAGCTTATAACATCTCCTGGCACACATACACCCCACTCCCAGATACCAGATAAATAAATAAATAAATAAATAATACAAATAGCCTAAGACCTATACAATAATGAAAGAGATAATGTCCACAATCTGCCCTGCATGTATACGTGATCCTGTGCCACCTAATGGTACATGCTCTAAATTTTTAGAGATTTCAGCAGGAGTTATGAACCGCAGGTCCTATTTATCAAAGGATCCTTGATTACAAATCTGAGAACAGGCAATTTTACACACAAGAAATTCAAATGCAACAAATACTTTGGACAAAAAAAAGTCAAAACTCCAAGCCTGGTATTTTTCACTAGTCACAGGTTTTTTGCAATATACTGAAATATGTTTTAGGGGTCACCTCACCATCCTGTACAAATAGCTGAAGAGAGGGTATAAAGACAACAAAGCCAGGTTCTTTTCAGAGGTGTCCAGTGACAGGACAAGAGGCAATGGGCACAAACTGAAACATCGGAAGTGCTGTCTGAGCATAAGGCAAAACCTTTTCCACTGTGCAGATGACAGAGCACTGGCACAGGTTGCCCAGAGAAGCTGCGGGGTATCCTCCTTGGAGATCTTCAGAAGCCACCTGGCCATGGGCCTGGGCAACCTGCTCTGGGCAGCCCTGTTTGTAGGGGGCTGGCCCAGGTCTCCTCCAGAGGCCCCTGCCAACATCAGCCAGACTGTGGTTTTGAAACATTAGCAACTGTGAATATAGCCAGACTGAACCGATCACCATCTGTATTCCTAGGCACGCATCTGTCTTCCCCAGCCAGCAGGGTTCATTAGATATTTGATTCAAATACTCATGGAAAAATGTAATCTGAAAGTAAATTTTTAACTGGTTTCCTTTTCATTTATGACTGTTGTCACCCGTGCTGGAGAAACCCACTTTAGTCTTCGCATTAAAGGGCAGTTTTATTTCACAGCATGGCTTGAAGTGGTACATAACACTAAAGTTATTTTCCCTCTTTCCTATAATTGGTATTTTTTTCCATCTTTTAAGACACTTTATAATGTGTAATCTCACTAAAAACACATACCACAATAAGTTGGTAAATACTATAAATCATGCATAGACACCTTAGTGCTTCTAACAGAATTAAAGTGAAAATGTACTTTCTTATCCTATTAAAATGAAAGAAAGACCTGTATGTTATTTTTCCCAAGCAGAAGCAATACTGTTTTGCAAAGTTTACTTTGCATCAAAGAATTGTTGTTCCTGTCTTTGGGAATGGATGGAATGACTGTTTTCATAAATTAAGAATGCTTTTATTTTTATTTACTCTATATACAATAATTAAAGAATTGACAATCTAGTGAAATCTGTTTTTAGTGGAGAAGAAAAAAATGAAGAAAAGGTTTTAAGATCCTTTTGCGATCACTCAGTGCTGAACTTTCCTACTCCTAATCAGTGCCACAGTATCTTAAACGGGCTCTGGGAACAGCCACCCCAAGGCACCACTGGAGCTGGATCTCTTACACAGTGTGGCTATTTCCTAGTTTTGCTGTTTGTCACAATGTCAGAGAGCGGATTCACGGAAAGCAGCCATTGTCTTCCTTCCGCACGGTAAAACTGAGACTTTTAAGAACTCTTTTGTATTGCTTTGGCTGTCTTACTTAGCTTTTGTGGGGGCAGAACAAGAAACAGGTCTCACCCTTAAACAAATATTTAAGAATATCAGTGATAGCATTGTTTATTATTTTCTAGAAGAAATACATACATATAGCCAGACAGCCACAATGACAAAATTTGCAATAATTCTTCAAATGAGGATGTGACAACTTTGGAGGACCAGATGACTGTGCTTAGTCAGAAGAAAGATCTTACTGAATAGATTGAGGCTGGGAGCACATTGTTTGTTAAAGCAATTCCTAGTCAGACGGGAACAGGACCATAAGCAGAGCTGCTCAAAGTTGGTGTAATACAATAGCTTTCTTTGGTACCCCTTCTTTCCTTCTGCTTTATGGGTTAATATGACCATTATGAACAATTTTATTTATTTTTTTTATGAGAAGATATAATAGCAATAGCTCTGTAATAACAACTTTCTTCAAAGACATAACAAAGAAAACAGACATTTCAGGTAGAAATACAGACATTATTTTTTCTTGTGATATTCATTATTACTAAAAGCAATGAAGACACTGGTTAAGTGATGGCTCAATCAGACTTGCAGTATCATCTGTTCATTGTTAGGAAAGTTCCACCTGAAATTCTGTGTTCTTCCTCAGCGCAGCACTTAAGTTTATGTAATGCTGATGTCCTGCTCCAAGTCACTGAAAGTAATAGGAGAACAATAAGGAAGAGCAGAGGACACAAAACCCTTTTAAGCACAAGACCTATGTATCTACAGTCAAAAATATTAAAAATATTGGTATCCTTGGCCAGGTCAACTAGTGATAGATTCTCCTTCGCTATGATGGAAGAAATATCCCCTTCTGAGATAGATTTTTCTATTGGAAACTGCTCAGACTATCAAATAGATATGTAAGATAGAGGCTTTGTATCCACTTCAGCATGGAATTGGGCCTGAACTACAGAAAATACTGCAAGACAGGATTTATTATCAAAATGTAGCTCTGCACTAACAGACTAAGAAGTTTTATCATATTTAGCAGGCCTTTCACTATCTGATCAGGTCACGAGAGAAACTAGTGCACACACAAGTACACTTGCCTGTGTGGCTGGTAGGGATAAGGCTCCAAATCAGCCTGATTTCTCTCTGGCATTCTGGCACAGGTGGGCTTGGGCTACACACCAGTGTACAACATCTGTACCTTAAGATGTTCCCTCATTCTCAAAAACCACTGGTTCACTAGAAAAAAAATAAAAATAGGCTTATGACTAAGTACATTGACTTAACATAACTAACACAGAAAGATTTTCTGAATATGTTGAAATCCTGGAAAAAGAACTCAGTGGAAATTCTGGAAAAAGAGCTCTGAGGGCTCTTTTTCTCTGTACTTGTCTTCTCTAAACATTATTAACATCAGTGCCCAGTGGTAGTAGTTGAGATGTCAGAATTGACTTTTTTTTCCATTATTTATTCATAAATTCACTATTTAGTCATAATTATTCATAATGTTTTCATTATTTCTATCATGTAGATAGAAATATGTATATGGAATACATATAATTTCCTGTGTGTACTACTTTTGTTGGCCAAATGCAGGGGAAATAAAGCTATTTTTGTAATCACAGGTTTATTAGCAGGAACTCAATAATAAATCGTTGCTTCAAATTTATTAGTTTGACCTGGGAGCACGGATTACAATGACAACTTTTCCTATGCATGGTATTTCAATAGAAGTATTTTAACACATATTGTTTGCAACACAGCTAAGAAGTATCAAAAACATTTTTATCCTCACAGCAAGCATGCCATTTTGGAGAGACAAATACATACTTCATCCAGTCTCAGGAATTCAATCTCATATTTAATATCTTCCCAGTCTGTGAATAAGATCAGACTTCATCACATTGCACTCCACAGGGTGGAGCTTATTTTGCAGTTAAGCTTCAAAGGTCAAATTGATTTTTTTTTCTATCCCAGCTTGGCCCTTGTCGCTATCTGTCACTCAGTCACAAGAAAATGGACTATTGATGCTAAAGACCCTTCATGACTGGCAGCTCTGAAACAAAACTGTGCCAAATAGACATCTCTATTAGTCTGTGCACCAGGCTTAAAAGAGAGTAACCAATAAAGCAGGCAGTCTCGGTTGCCCCGTAGGCTGCCTGTAACGTTACCCCAGCAGTGGTAACCAGCAGTGGTGAATCAGCAGTTGCACGGGCTAGATGATTTTGGAGCTGCTACGTGCCCATTTGTCTTTCAGCCAGCCTCGCTCCGATGCAGTGAGTAGTACTCCTTCCCTCCTCTGTCACCGAGCCAATTCCAGGAAAAGTATGTGATCCGTAATGAGCAATGGGGAGAGGCAGTCTACTGTGGAATAGACTTTTACAATGATATATTAAACAAAGAGATATGTAAAGTAAATTACCTACAGGAACAAAATCACCTTTACCACGGGGACTGTCCCATAAGTGAAAAGCAAATACAGAATTCTATGAAATGAACTTAAAGTCACTGCCTTTTTTTATATTACTGAAAATCTCTGCTAAGCCTATATTCATTAAAAAGAAAACACCCTAATTAAACAAATACTAAAATGGTATTAGGAGGTAAAAACTCAAAGATAATGACTGTATTAAAGGCCTTTCTTTTCCTAGATAACATGAAAGTATCAAATTCAAAATACTTTATTTTCAGCTATCAGGACGACCACTTAAACTACGAATGACATGTTAGTCACTGAGGCACTTGATTTTTGAGCTTTTTCCTTGCCAGAACTATGATGTACAACACAGCCTATTCTGAATGCCATGATACTGAAATGACAAGCTTTTCACGGTGCCAGAGAAAAATAAAAAAAAATAAAAATCAGCTTGTTTTCATTTCCTTATTAGCTTTAAGATGAAAAGCGATAGATAAAAGTAATATCCATAATGTGGCAAACAATGAAAGAGTAGTTCTCTGACAGAGGTGGTTTAACAAGGGTGTTTAAAAATGGAAGCTCCCCTGGAGCACCAAGGGTAGGGACAGAAGAAGAACTGTGGGCTTCAGCCACTGAATAAAATCCATGTGTGCTTTGGTGAAAGGAACTTAGTTTCATCTCAGCTGCAGTCAGTTAAATCAGATCCAAATATAACTCAACATGTCTGAAAAGTTCTGAGATAATGTAAGCTACAAGGATAAGTATAGAAGAAGTTAGTACAAGCACCCAAGGAGATTTGCATAAGTAGAAGATATACTGAAATCACAGACAGCACTACCAAGGGCACAGCATGAAGAACTACCAAACAGTAATGAGTTACGAGTCCCTGCAGTGAAAATGGCCTCACCATAGAGCCAGTGCCTAAGCATGGAAACCCAAAGTCCATTTACGGCACTTCAATCCCGATTCTTACCTTGGCTGAATTTTGTATAGTGAAAACAGAGACTGAGTCAAACGTCATTGTCTTGTGTACCAGGAGTATGCCACAGAGTCAGGTACATTTAAAAAGTGTGCTTTAAGTACACAGCTCGGTGTATAACAGTTTGTAGAATCAGGCTTTCCATTTGCATTTTCCTTTTCATTACAGAGTTAACAATGTAAATGCTA
Organism: Anser cygnoides; assembly: GCF_040182565.1. Classification (NCBI taxonomy): domain Eukaryota; kingdom Metazoa; phylum Chordata; class Aves; order Anseriformes; family Anatidae; genus Anser; species Anser cygnoides. Next base: position 49,452,388 of record NC_089875.1, on the reverse strand, counting down.
AATAAAAAAAAAAAAGTGACCTGGGTGGGGTTTTTTGTTTGCTTTTATTTATTTTATTTTCCTGAAACGGGGAATGCCCTATCTGAATCATGGCTACTGAAACAAACTGCAGCACCATATGAATAAAAAAATTATATTTTTAAAAGCTTGAAAGCAACAAAAGATATAAACCGGTGTGAAGCTGATGACTAAAATTTTTTGAGCTATTTGGAGAAAGTTGCTGGCAGGCTTGTAGGTGGTCTACATAAGACTCCCACACTCCAGTCTATCCATACATGCTTTTGTGCTTGATTAATTAGAGAAACTAGGGAGAGGTGATACTTTTGCAGTGACTGATGTTTCCTTATAATTAAATCAGTCTGGTATATATCTTCCATAAAGAATCAGGTCATGAAATGTTCATAAAACGCCAACCTAAGTGTCATCTGGAAAATTACAAATTTAATATTTAGATGGATGTCTCTGGTGAAAATAAAAATAGTGGGCTCTTTAATTTCATAGAAAAACAGTATAATAAATTTACTCTGGGCATCATATATTAAAATAATGCTATGCAAATAGGAATGACAGTTAAATAAGGTTTTAGAATAAGACTGTTTAAATGAATAAGTAATATTTTAAAATGTCAGTCAGTCAACACACCATGAAAAAAGAAAGCTCAATTTAATTAGCTTGGTCATTTGTGGCTTAGGTAGAGAAAAGAATTAGCATGTTGAGTAAGTTAAAGCTTCCCAAAGCTTTGTGTGGGTTTTACACAGGTATTCACTTTCATCTCAGTGAAAGAATTACTGTAACAAATGCTGGCTTAGATGGTGCTTTGCTGCTTATGGCACAAGAGAGCTTCTTAAGCAACTTGCTATGCTGCCTGGTAAAGGTCAGGCACAGTTTACTGAGCACTGGATAAAATATATCTTAAAAAAAAACATACAGCTTTTCTGACAAATCTGTAGTATGATGGTATACACGTGCTTTTTTATAGTTTACCTATGTCCACTTCATGTTGACCAACTTCTCTATAAAAGGGAAATCATAATACCAGTAAAGATGGTAATACCAGTAATGATGTAATGATTACTGGTAATACCAGTAAAGATGATAATACCAATAAAGATGATGTCTATTAGCAATTGCTGGCATAGTCCAGTTGGGACTGGACAAGCAACATAGAGGGTTTGCAGTAATACACTACCTTCTAACATATATCTATATATATATATATATATTTTAAATGTACACAAAGGTCAAGTTTTGATAACATTTTCAGCCTGACATAACTTGCTTACTGTAGACTGTGATGCACTGAAGAAAGCATAACAGATACAAAGCACCAGCTCAGAGACTACACTTTTGCCTAGCATTAATGCAGAGAGGTTTCTACATAGTATTGAAAAATAAATGAGGCCTGGTACATATTTCAAGCTTCCTCTGCTGGAATTACTTTCTGTCTCCCTGGAAGATGGACAGCAAGTGAGAAGAAAAAAGGTCACTAGGACCAGGCACATACTAAATCTGCACCTAATCTTCATAACCACAGGACTGAGGTAGATTGCATGTATTTATAAAACAAACTTACTGTTGCTTAGCACATTCACTACCGTAAGTGTGTCCTTCTTGCAAATATTTCACTTCTGGATGCACTGAGGACTGCCAGCCCAAACTAATGGAACAGTGCACTTGCTGTTCTATCTACCTTGCTTCACTGAAATTGAGAGGGAAGGAATTATAACATATTTTCTTTATTTTGGGGAGAAAGTAACAAGAACCGGAACTGCAAATTATTTCTGTAGACATTATTAAAAAAATGGAACAGTCAAAAATTATCATTTGACACTCTCTAAAAGATATTTCCCTTTTCTCTTTTGTACTTTCATACTGAAGTACCTTATTAAATCTTCTGAAAGCTGTTATTTTTTGAACCAATCTTGAAATTAGCAAATGCTTCCACTGCAAGTTTCCAGTGACTTTCTGTTCATACCTAATGTAAAATATGCTAACAGAAAAAAAGACATAGCTGTCATTCAATGGAAATTATCAGCTTGTGTATATTTATTGACACAAATTTGCCCAAAAGAATGTAGGTCTGCGTACATTCCAGACAATCGGATACTACAAGTTTATTTAGAAATGTGCAATACTGGAACTTTTTATAGTAGCGTTTTCTTTCTTTCTTTCTTTCTTTCTTCCTTTCTTTTTTTTTAATAATAATGGAGTCATGAGGAATTCTTCAGAGACAAAATGAAGACTACTATTTAGCAAATACTGTAAGAACTTCAAGTTTGTAAATGTATTTAAGTCTACTTGATACAAGAAACATAATGATTCCAAACCAAACACCACAGGAGTGCAACTGATAATTTCCATAAGACTGGACATGCTTAAAGAAGCCACCAAATCTAGGAAAGGATACATGTTCTGTGCCATCCTTGCAATACACAGAGTTCAAAGACAGCTAGTGATAAAAGCAATCATGCAGCAGCAATGACTGCTTGCATTCAATCTGAACACACTGTCACCTGTGTTTATATCCGTTCTGAGTATTATATGAATGGACATGTACATTAAAGGCAACTTCTGTATCTTGATTTATATGTGATTTAAGCCTATACTAATTACAAATATTTAAGTATGACTTTTCAGAAAAAAACAAAGGCTCTTAGATGTGTTCATTTGAAACATCACAATATGCAATACTTGTAAGCCTCTGAAATAAATTAGAGATATGCAAGTAATTCAGAAATAGCACACAGAGCTTGAGGGGGTTTGTTGTGGGGTTTTAATTTATATATGTATAAGCATTACTACACTTTATTCTTTCAATGAGATTACAGTAGCTGTTTTTTTTTTTTTAAGTGTCACAGTGCTATTTTGTGTCATGATGTAGAAGTACTGGGCTACAACAAGAACATGAAAGTGAAATTAATCCTTTTAAACCACAGCAAAAGACACTTATACAGTTAAATATGTATCACAGAAAGCTCCCCAACACCTATAGCATGGTAAGGCTCAGTCTTCCACACAAGCCTAAGCCTTTCACAGAACGAACCTAGTTGACAAACATCATGATTTATGAGAGAGGAAAGACTCTTATTCCCCAGTAGCAAAACCAGTGAAATTCAGCACAACGGATACAAAAACAAACAAACAAACAAAAAAACACCTCCAGAACTTCACACTACTGTAAATTCAAGTCAAACAACAGTGTCCTGTTTTTAGATGCAAACCAAGCCTGACAGTTCTACTAACTTTCTGTCCCACCATAGCAATGTTGCCCTGACTTCACATACACTGGCTGAGCTGGAGAGGTTAATATTCTCAGCTGCACAGCCACTTAATTCCTCCTTGTCTCATTCCATAACGTTCACAGTCACTGGCACTGAATTCAGGTCTTTCTGTGCCTATAAACACTGATCCAGGCCTTGCATAAGCACCTATAATTCTAACCCTTAAGCATACCCTTAAGTTGTGCATATTATGCATACTACCAGGCTAACCATTAGGACTTCAAATATAAAGCCAAGAATGTCTTAACAGGATTGGAGATACAGTCTGCAATGTTTTCCTTGTGTGTACTGCAAATAGTGGAGATAAGTGAATGAAATCTTCACCAAGCTTTAAATTACTCAGACATAAATAGCAATAAAAAATTTCAGTAAAAATACATATATACATAGTTACATATATGCAAATGGATTGACAGAACAATATATGTAATTTCTATACAGTCCAAAAAATTGAAACACATGCTTACCCTTGCCAAAGTCAGTGTTCCTTGTTTACACACACTGCAGCGGACCCTCAGTTTCCCAGGTTTAACAGCTTGGCAGAAATTTTTGCAGAAAACATAAAAACTGTTGTAACTAGCTGCACCTGTCAGGAAGAAAAACAAACAAACAAAACCATTTGAATTATACTGAAAATCAGTATCAGGCTATAATGAAAAATTTTTATTTAATAAGTGATAAACAAGGGAAAAAAAATGTTTTTAAGCCTGAAGACAGCATTGTGATCTTCTTCCCTGGTGTACTTAGCACATTCGAGTAACTCCTGCTTCTTGATCAATATATAAAGGCAAACTACCCTGAAACCCCTAGAAAATATATCCTAATTTGAGGTTGAGCTTATCACTGATGAGAACCAACTGTAATCTTTGGCAACTGATGTATAAGATTAATTACTCCATCTATCCATGATTGGCGTCTTACTTCTAATCTAGATTTGTCTAGCTGCAAATTTGAGTGAGTCCGAATTGCATGAATATTTCCTTGGATAAAGTTTAAAAGATTAGTTTGATTGATATCACAAGAAGAAAACAAATATTTAATTTAGTAAATCTAGTTTTATTTGTGGAATAACGGAAATAATTTATTTATTTTTGCTGGCAGTCATATTACCTAGCAAAGTTTGTAAACTGCTGCCAAGTCAATTTTCAAGGAAAATGAAATGAAATACATTCTATTCTGGGGAACTATAGAATACGCAGAGAATTGTGTAAGCCTGAGGCATTGCTAATGATTGTGATTTCACTTACAGTCCTGGTCACTGTTTTGAGTAAACTGCTTTGTAGGATGACTATTGCCATCCCTCAAAAAATGAAGGAAGATTCACAGAGTGGTTTTAATTTAGACTAGTCATCTCCAAGTTCAGACACTCAAGCTTATTGTCAGAACTTGAACTGAGACCAAAATAAAGCTTTAGCATTTTATTCCCAGTATCAAGAGGAATACTTGTGGAGATTTGCCTCAGCATGGGTGAACTTTAGAATCTATAGTAGTCCCTTAGAGAAATAAACTCTTCACCTTTTTCTTCCCCATTGTCCTACCTCTCCCTACTTTTATGAGCAATACGCCCTATATACATTTCAATCCTAATGTGTTACCACCATAAATATCATTGGGAATAATATTTTTCAATAAGACTGATTTACTTTATTTTTACATGTCCTTTAAATGATAAAGGTGAGCCCCTGCATTCTGCTAATGAAAATCCATACGAATTTCATGTTACACCTATTCATAGGTGTCCAACATTTATGTGAAACTAGTTTCCAAAAGTCAACCTCAGAGAACTGTCATGTAAAACTTTTTTTCTAAGAAAAAAAGTTGTAGATGTCTTCAGAGATGTACACTAATGAAGGAGCACATTTTATAATACATGGTTTTAACACATATCATTTTTTTCAAGTTTTCAGAAACATAAGTGATGTCTCCAATATTAAATTTAATAAAACTGATCTATCAACTATTTTCATTATGCTTCCCTCGGAATTATTAATTACCATAACTGAACATAAAACATAATAGAATTTCAAATGAATTTAGACTTCACAGAAAATTAGCACACATCCACCCTTTCACACGTAATGTACACATAAACAACTGCAACTCAAAACAGTTGAGAGCATACTTCTCAAATCAATCTATAACACAGTTCTAAGATAAAAATAGTTCAGCTAAAGATAAAGAGACATAGGCTGAACTATTTAATAATATATGGTACAATGTTGAGAGGTGACTCCAAACTAAATTTGCCAAAATTTTGAACATTTGGATGACTATTTACTCATATTTTACCCAAGGTTCCTAACAGTAGGACCAAGAACACTTTTAGATTAGCTTCAGTTTGAACTAGAATACACACACACACAAATCTAAAATACAATATTGAAAATGAGAAGGCATACACTGGCAAATAATTGTATTTTACTTTTGGTAATTCCTCCATGCAGGATCAGCAGGTCAACCAATAAAAAAAAGGGGGGGGGGGGGCATTAAATTTAGTATAATTTGAAGGAAGTATTTAATGACTTAAGTAAGCAAGTATACCATTGCTACACGAGGCCCATCATAAACAAGATGCTTCCAGTCAATTACTCCTGACTCGGTTTCAGCTGCAGGCAGTGAGACCAGAGTCAAGTCTGGTATCAACAGTGCTCTGCCATTGCTCTGTTTTCTTGCATGGTCTTTGAGACCTAATTTGAGTGCTGTTTCTTCTGTTCACATGCAGAAACACCTATCCTGAGTAAATCTGTGATGCCACTGTTCACTGTCCTGATTCCTCCTACCTCCTGGATGGATTCCTGCTATGACTCTTATAAAATCCTTCCAGTCAAACAGCAACATCTTATTGAGTACATAAGCCCTTATGGAATAAAATATTTTGTTAATTGGGCTGATGCCTTTCCTGATCCAATCCACCATTCCCTGATGTCTTGTGTATGTCTGACATTCTATATCAAGTTTATTTCAAGCAGAAAACTACTTGAGGCAGAAATCATACTTTCTGCCTGCTATTTGTTCTAAGCTCATTCCATCTGCACCCAAAGATAAAACTGTATTATTGATAAGAGTCTACAAAATATTCACAAGATAGTATGGCATAAATCAGCATGACTGAATACTGCAGTAAGAAAACAGCAGTCATAGGAGAAGCCTAAAATGAGACATACTGATGATTTACTGTAGAGGATAAATCTTGTGCATTAGCTTGATATTTACTCCTTGCAAAAACGGACTACATTTACTCAACATTTATATTTCTTAGCACTTCTTTTTTTTTTTTTTTTTCCTCTTTCATGAATTTAAAAGGTAGCCCCTATATGCATCCCTGATGCACAAATTTGAAACACAACAAGAAAGAAATTTATAGCATAATGAATCGGAGCAGTTAAGCAATGCAGACACCCAGAATAACTTTTGAAACGTCTCTTACAGCAAGGCTGCCAGAGAGGCAGATGACTACAGGAGGAATGTTCTGATCTGAGGAGAAAGGAGTAAATGAAGATTTTCAGCAATCTATTCACCATTTGATATACATATGCTGATCTCAGTCTCACCAAGTGCAGTTACTTTATTCAGTGTATGTCTTGAGAAGCATCACCAGGAGGAGGAGAGACTGAATTAAATACACAAATGTTAAAAGTTGGCATAGTGTACAACACTGATGACAAGAATTAAACTCTTTACTGACTTGTCAATATCACTGTGACTTTTAGCAAGGCCCTTGGCTGAGACTGTATCCCCCTGAATAGCTTTTCAGAGGGGAACTGAGAGAAACAAGGACAAAGATATCTACTTTATGCATTAGCTCTGACGTAGCAGTAGTAATAAGAAATGTAATTATGGCACCATGCCAGTAATCACTCAAATGGCTGCAGCACCAACCTTACAACCTCGTCTTTCCTCATTCAATCATGGTCTATAGGTTTTCATAAAGCTCTCCATTAATATTTTATAGCACTGGTACTCAGCAAGAATGTGCAGACACAGCAAATTACAAGCTAAAAAAAATTGGAAGTCCCTTAAGTGCTGATTCTAATACTGAAGGTGTGCGTTAGAACAATAAATAAATGAAATTATTATTAGTAGTCTGTTTGCAGTTACATACATTGGTGGATGGAGGACAACTAAAGGAAAAACAAACGTATATGGTCACTGGAAGCAAGGTCAGGCAACGTGGGAGGACTACAGAGACGCTGCTTGTCTTTGAAGGGAGAAAATTTGTGCAGCCAAAGCTCAATTTGAGTTGAAGCTAGCCAGTACTGTCAGGGATAGTAAAAAGGGTTTTTAAAATATGTTAACAGCAAAAGAAGGACCAGAGAAAATATTGGTTCATGGACGGTCACCTCACAAACAGGGATGTTAACAAAGCAGTGATTTTTAATGGATTTTTTACCTCTGTCTTCAACACCAGTGATGGGCCCTGGGACCCCCGGAGCCCTGAGATGGAGGACCACGACTGCAGTAACAATAAACTCCCAGCAAACCCCGAACTTGTGCAGGATTTGCTTGCCATCCACCTGGATGCATGTAAGTCTATGGGATTCATTCCAGGATACTCAGAGAGCTGGCTGATGTCATCACGAGACCTCTCTCAACTATTTTTCAATGATCTTGGGAATCTGGAGAGGTTCCAATTGACTGGAAGCTGGCAAACATTGTTCCAATTTTCAAGAAGGGCAAAAAAGAAGAACCTGGTAACTACAGGCCTGTCAGTCTCAATTCAGTGTCTGGTAAAATTATGGAGGAGATTATTCTGTGAGTTTTGGAAAAACACCTGAAAGACATTGCAGTAATTGGTCACAGCCATCATGGTTTCATGAGGTGAAAGTCATGCTTAACAAACTTAATTTCCTTTTATGACAAGGTCAGCGACCTGGTTGACCCAGAGAAGACAATTGACATAATCTTAGCAGATTTCAGCAAAGCTTTTGATACTGTTTCTCACAGTATCCTTCTGGACCAAATGTCTAGCATACAGTTAGATAAATACACAAAATAATGGTTGAACAATTGGCTGATGCATTTCGCTCAAAGGGTTCTAGTAAATGGGGTTACACCAGGCTGGCAGCCAGTCGCTAGGGGGGTTCCCCAGGGCTCCATTTTAGGGCCAGTTCTCTTTAATGTTTTTTGTAAATGACTTGGATGCAGGAGTTGAAGGTATAGTAAGTTTACAGATGACACTAAATTGGGAGGAGCTGTTGACTCCCCTGAGGGTAGAGAGGCCTTGCAAAGAGGTCTTGACAAATTAGAGGGCTGGGCAATCACCAACCACATGAAGTCTAACAATATCAAGTGCCAGATTCTGCACTTGGGTTGGGGCAACCCTGGTTATACGTACAGACTGGGGGACAAGAGGCTGGAGAGCAGCCCCTTAGAAAGGGATCGGGGGGTTCTGGTTGACAACAAGTTGAATACGAGCCAGCAGTGTGTCCTGGCAGCCAGGAGGGCCAAACATACCTCGGGGTGCATCAAGCACGGCATTACTAGCTGGCTGAGTGAAGTGATCCACTCTCCTCTGTGCTCGTGCAGCCTTACCTCAAGCAGTGTGTGCACCACAATATAAGGACATAAAATTATTAGGGAGTGTCCAAAGGAGGGCTATGAAGATAGTGAAGGGTCTAGAGGATGAAATGTCGAGGAGCTGATGAAGTCACTTGGATTGTTCAGCCTCAAGAAGAGGAGACTGAGGGGAGACCTCAATGTGGCCTGCAGCTTCCTCATGACAGGGAGCAGAGGGGCAGGCACCAATCTCTTCTCTCTGGTGACCAGAGCTAAAGCTGAGTTTTTCATAGGTACAAATGTATTTTTCACCACATGATCATAGGTCGTCTTTTTAAGAAATCATCTCCAATATGTCAAACTTAAGAGAAATCTGACTTAGAAATGCATAACATTTTTGTCTTTCATTTTATTCAGAAGAGATAAATTAGCAGGCAAATGATTCATTTCCATCTGCATCAGTAAATTTTTCTCATAACTTGTTCAACATAGCAAAAATCATTTCAACAGCTGCTTGGCTACACTGGTCTACCTAAATTGTTCTCTGTATTTGGTGAGAATACTTACAGGGCTGAATCTTTCAGGGAAAATATGGGAATGTCTCCTTTCTGGAGTCCCAAGAAATGTTTCTCCCAGTGGCAGCCACAGAAAAATCACAATGTCTTTCCTGAGGTGTTTTGTTCTAGTATTTCAATCAATATCTTTATCATTAAGAAGATATTATTTTTAGTTTTAATTTTCTGTGCTGAAACTAAACTATTACTTCCTCTACCTGCCACCAAGGATATGGAAAACAATTTATTTTCTTTCTCTTTGCAGCAGCTTTTTATATTGGTTTTCTACTTCTTGTTCTATTAAACCCCAATATGGTCATTCTTTTTGTATATGCAATAATCTTTAGATTTCAAAACATTTCTCTTGGAGTTTTCTTTAAAGGGCATTAGGTGTAGCTCCCCAGTCTTGTCACAATATTCCAACTGAAGTCTCTCTGATACTGAGAACAATAGGGTTCTTTTTTTTTTTCTTTGTCCTTTTTTGTTTGTTTGTTTGTTTTTTAAGGCACCTTAAAGGTTATACTTCCTTTTTTTTTCTTTTTTTTTTTCCCATTTGGTTTTTAATCTAAAATGAACCTCCAAACCCTTGTCTACTTCATCTGTTTTAACCGATTCTGTATCTGTGCTGCTGAATACTGCCAGCCAAGTGCAATATGCTGTACTGGACCCTTCTGAGAAGAACTGTGTTTTTTTCAGAGTAAATTTCCCATTTATCTTGATAGTTTTGCATTCTAAGACTGTCATCCAGTTTATTAGCATTCTCTCCTAACTTGGTGCTGTCTACAGATTTAATAAATGTAGAGTCTATTTCATCATCCAGATCATTAATGAGAGTATTGATTAATACCAAATGTAGGGCAGACCCATTCAATATATCCCTCCATTTTGATGATGAACTACTACTAACTACTCCCAAGCTACAACTTAGTAGACAAGTTCACAGAAACTCCACCATGTTTTTATATATATTTGTGCTCTCAGTTTGCTGCTGACAATATCATGCTAAATTGTCAAAAACTTTACAAAGGTTAATATGTGAAATCATAGAAACATAGAATTATGGAATGTTTTGAGTTGGAAAGGATCTTAAAGATCATTTAGTACCAACCCTCTCATGGGCAGGGACATCTCCCACCAGACCAGGTTGCTCAAAGATATATCCAACCTGGCCTTGAACACCCCCAGGCATAGGGAATCCACAACTTCTCTGGGCAACCTGTTCTGGTATTTACCCACCCGCATAGATTGAAATCCATCCTGCACTTTTTTGCCAAGTGGAAATTTGTGGAGCTCCAGTAGCTTGGGTTTGCCTGTGAGATTACTTATGCAGAATGTGTAATGTGTGTGATTATATATATGTGCATATACATATATGTATAATGTAAATATATGAAAAACCAACTTTGTTGATGTAAAACCTAAAATTTAATAAAAATTCAGAAAACAATCCCTATTTTGCAGTTTGCACTTTCAAATATCAGAAGACAAAGCCATTTATTGCAGGCTACCATCTTAGTAAAATGCTTAGTGACATTCTCTATCAAGTTAATTTAATTATGAAGCTCTTACTGGTCACCAAAAAAAAAACCAAAAAAACACGAATGCAAAAGGCTGCTCATTTATGATCTGTGCATGGACCTATCTTCTCATCCCAATGAGACACCCTCTCTCTCTTCTACCTCTTCAAAGCTAATTTCATCACAAATACTATTCACAGAAAGTATTAACACTGTTCTCACCCTTTACTGTTTTTATATAAAAGGAAAAAGTAGTATTCTCTGATATGTGCCCCAGTGTTTTGTACTTTCTCCACATTTAGATTTTTAAGCTCCTTAGGACCTGAATTACCTCCTTTTTTCTGTCCTATTAATGATGAACATGCTGTGGGAGCTTTATACATGTTAGTGATAGTATAGACCAATTATTTTTATACGCATGACTAGTTAATCACAAAACATTAGTCATAATCACTATAGATCTCATTTTGAATTCTCTAATCAGTCAAAACACCCATTATCATCCATATGACTGTTTTAAGTGAATAAAATTTGAATAGGGATATTAGGAGCTAACCTACTGTTTTCATTTGAAGCACATTTTCATATAGATGATAATGATCACTGATTCTTTTCTTTAACTCAACTATTTAAAAGAGGACACAGCTATGGGAAAGTCTTTCAACAGACTGAAAATTGCATAAAGCTAACATTGTTTCAGATTCCATTATATTTACATTTAGACTAGTTGCAGTTTGTAAAATGTAGACAGGCTGTCAGAGACCTCTCAGACCATTTTAGCAATTTGCAGCCACATAATGAAAAATACAGAGTTAGAAGTGAAAAAAGTATTTTTCCAACTGTCTTCACTTTAAGGATTCCACTTGATTCAACACAGTAGGAGGAAAAACATCTGCAGTATATGCCCACTAGTCCCAAAGCAGTGAAAATTTACACATAAAGCTAAATTTAAATAAAGTGTGCAGGTTGTACTTCAGCACCAGAGAAAGAGAGAGAGAGATTACTTAAAATATCTCATTTGCTTTCCAGAAATACAACTGATATGTTCTACCTTTAACCTTTTCTTTTTTAACTGTCCTTCATTATCTGTAAAGATTTCACAGGACACATAGCTACGTGTTGATAATGATAATATTCTCTATGGTGCTTGTCTAATTTAGACCATGAGAATGGTATTTATTTGACAGATAGATTCATGAAAACTGGTTAAACCATTTTTTTCATAAAAACTGAGAAAAATTGGCACTTTTATGGTTTGATTTGATTCATCCTAAAGTAGATATAAAAATATATAAATATATCAGATACATTGTGCCGAAAAGAGTCTGTTTCTCTCTGTTGTGAGGATTTAGTACACCTGGGTCTGGTACAGATATTTACAGATATCTACATTGCAGACCTATAAAATTAGGTGACATGAATCTTACTTGGTGATACTGTGAACAAGAACTACTTTTTTTGCCTGAAAATGTGACAAATAGTTACAGTATTTCTGCAGTATAGATAACAATATTAAGAAGACTGAACCTTTAAAAAATTTAAAAAATAATTTTCTTGAGACTCAAATATGATTTTGAAAATGTCTACGGATCTCAGATAACTAAAGTATATGGAAGACACAACTGTTTGGAAAAAAAAAAAGAAATGGACTTGTCAGTGTAACAAGGACTACAAAGGAAAATAAGAGAGGATATTAAGAAGAGTTAGAATTTGGCTGAAAAGTGTGTATATAATGCCTGTGTAAGAGATGGAATATTGGAAGTGCTTGAAAAATACAACAGGGGAGCATTTAACTGCTAGGTTCCTTCTCTTGTAATTAAAAATTTATGCTTGCAAAAAACAGTAGTCTTCTATTAATTAAAAAATTTCAAAAAAAAATCTATTTCAAATTTCTAAAGTTTGGGGTGGAGCAGGGAAAAGGTTTCTTAGGCTTTCTCTTTCAATGTTTATCATGAAAGAATATTCTGTTACCCTTCTTGTGTTTTTTGTTTTTTTTTTTTCCCCAATATCTGAACCAGTAATTATAGTGTGTACATATATATATGCACAAAAATTGACATTTAATAAATAGTGAAGTAGCAAGTTTATGGAAGATAATTCAGTTAGTCAAAGAACTAAAACATTAAAAAAAAATTATCAGCATTTTTTTAATAGAAATACCACTATTATTGATTTAAAAAAAAAAACAAATCCCAGGTAGCCAAATAACTGGTTAAAACACAGGAAAAAAGGTCAAGACTAAATGGTCAGTTTTCTCAGTATAGCACCCAGGAAATTGTGCTAGGACTGTGTTCACCATCAGAAAAAGAGAAATGAACAGTGAAATGACAAAGTTTGCTGGTGATATGTTTGTATTCAGGGTAGAAAAAATGTAGGCCAATTGGAAAAAAAAAATAAAAATTGAAGAATGCAGGATGCTGAATGTCTAGTAATAAAATGAAAAATGAAATTCATTGTAGATAAATGTAAGGTTATGTACATGGGAAAAATAATTTCACACATACAATGGTGGGCTTGACTACTTATTACCACATAGAAACAAGATCTTATGTTTATAATAGATAGTTCTACAAAAATGTCAGCTCAATGCTCAGTAGCAATCAAAGAAGTAAATTGAATGCTAGGACTTATTAGGGAAAGAAAAAGAGAAAGAGTAGAAAACAGTGCTGTACAAATGCCACCACAAATTCCATGGTATGCTCCATTTTCAAAAGCATTTGCAGTTCTACCCGTTCTATTTCAGAGGAGGATACAGTAGAATTGAAAAGATACAACAAAAGAGGGAATGGATAATCAATAGCATCCATACCAATCTCTGAAGTAGCCTATGACTTTCTAACCACCCTCAACCCCACTCCCAAAAAAAAAAAAAATAGTTAAAGGAGAGTATCATAGAGATCTACAAAATCATAAGAGGCTAAGAGGCATAGAGAAGGCGACCAAGACTAGGATAAGTATCCTAGAAGATACCATTACCAGACTGATTTGCTTTTATACAAGCTACTGGCAGAATCTGTGGACTACCAATAAAATACTGTCCTAAATAAATCTTTCATCTGAGCTTGTGTAGTCACTGTCATCCTTTCATGTAAGAAAGAGGTGGAAGTAATCTGTTACTACATTTCACTGTCCTGTTGCATCCCTTCAGAAGGACTGAACCTTGGGTGTGTAGTTACAGATTTACTGATCCAGCCTGATTTGAATTCCAGGATGCCATGGGAAGGTCAAAGGACAGTCCTACTCAAAAGGATGACACCTTCCATGCAAAGCAGATCGTGCCCTGTTGTAGGCATTCTGTGTTCCCTGCGCATGAAAAAATCCTGTCCCATAAGTCTTTATCAAATGACTTTCAAATCATTATTTTTTAAAGTTTAGATATTTATGCACTTGCTGTTATCCACAGGTACCCATGGATACTTACGGTCTTTAGCTCTGCTGTAGCAGATATTTTAACAATTAAAAGACAACAGGCCTTTGTACAATTATTATAAATTTAAATTACTAGATTATATACCTTAATGTATTTTCTTTGAATTCCCTTGCCTGTTTTTGAATTTCAGGCTGTCATCTGAAGCTTTATAAGCTTTATATATTGTGTTCTGCACTGCACCTTCATTTTCTGAAGAATGTTTCTACCACTGTAATATTTAATATAGGTAATATAATTCTTTAAAGTATCATTTCTTCATCTTGATTATGATCATAACAATACCAATGTAATTTCAAAAGTACTTTTCATTTTCTGTGTTTTTGCTAATACTTCAGTCTTTTTATTTGGTTCTGATCTCTTGGGCATTCAAAAGAGTATGATCTTTCATTCTATTCTTAATTTTTTGTTATTTTACTTTTCTAAAGCTTTCTTTTATAAGCAAATATTATTATTTGATTACTTTTTTTTTTTCCAGAGACATTTTCAAAGAGATTTCACCTGATATAAAGAAACATATTCCAAAAAAACTAATAATAATGGCCTATGTGGATGCCTGTGCATACAGAACATGAGTAGTTTTGTAATACCTTAGTATTCCACATGCACTTTTTTGGGTTCAAAAGCATTACTGAAAAATTTAATATACCTTAGCTATAGTTAGAAAAGATGGGAATTAATACTTTGTTTAAGTTTCATATGTTTATATGAATTGATGATTCCACTGTCCTATGTCCATTTTAAGAAGAAACCAGAAAAACTTTGAAATAGCTTCTACTTTTGGGAAGACTTGAGAAATCCATATTTAGTCCACAGCTGCACAACAGACTACACAAAAGTAGGGAAATGTTCATGGTGCTCTACCTAGGAGTCAGTTTGTACAGACTTTTGACAAATAAGGTCCATGACAGTTAAACACCAATATCCATAAGCTGTCCTAAATTTTTCATTGCTGTAAATTTCTTTACAGCTTTGCAATAAATTCATTCGACTGAACATTCAATTTTTAATTTTCTATGCAACTTTTTATCGGGGAAAAATTCTATGCCACCTCAGCGTACCAGTAACCCAGCACTTGGCAAGTTCTTCATAAGTTCCATGGCTAATACCTTTCAAGAGAAAAACTGAAAGAGAATGATAAGCTGACTTTGTAAAAATCTATCTTGTCCCAATAACAAAAGGAAAGATGAGGAACATGATGAAAATCCAACAAAGAAAACACTACAGACTGGCATCTAAGATTTGTCAATAACAGACTCAGCTCCTAACCACTCAGTGAGATTGAGATGTACAATGGATATAATCCGTGAAATGTCAAGAAAGTGAAGACAAGTGGTTTATATTTGAAGAACAGAAAACTAGCAACATCATGAGACGAGGGACCTGGTCAAGGTAAAATAAACTTTCTTTGGACTTTGCTGTCTTTTAAGCATAAATATATGAAAAAATATCTTTCATTCCAGCAAAAGGAATGTTGCATTGATGAAGAACTGAAATACTAATATTCTGTGTCAGGGTTTTGCTTGCACAGATTGGTAGTAACGACTGCATTATTGAATGACCTACAATGGAGTATGGCAAAGACACCTCCAAGCCAGTAAATCTACACAAGATCAGCATAGGATTTATCAGTTTAGGTTCTCAAACACACAGAAAAACAAGCTTAAGGCAACACCTTAAAGCTCGTATTAATAGAACTTTTGAATATAGATGTAACACTATTCTAATATTGGTATACATTTTCCAGATCTGAGCTTGTAAATCTCCACAGTCCTATATTGGGTTGTGCAGATTTGTCTGGGTTAGCACTACACTAGGCATCTTTGTGCTGCATTCTATCATATTGTGTGTCCATGTCCTTGCAATAAGTGTGCGACTCTGTAGAGGTTGACAGTAAAGAGATGAAATCAGAGTGCTTAGCAGATGGATAGAAAATGAATAACAGAGAGAAAGTCAGGAAGAAGAATAGCATGGGGATGGTAAAAAGGCATTAAAGTAATGAAAATAGGAGTGAAGCCTGCTGCCTCCCACTGTCCCTGTCTAATGACACATACAACAGAAGTGATCCATCCCTAAACATGCAGTACTAGAAAAGCAGAGATAAATAAGACTAGCCAGTCTCAGAAGCCCAGAGTACAAAGGAATCACAGAATTTCTGAGGTGGCAAGGCACCTCTAGTCTAGTCTAGTCCAATCCCACTGCTCAGAGCAGGGTCAGCTGCAGCAGGTTGCTCAGAGCTGTGTCCAGGTGGGTTTTGAATGGAATAGAGACTTCATAAACTCTCTTGGCAACTTGTGCCAGTAGTCAACAAATTTGCGCCTGTTCTCTCTCGTCAATTCTCTTAGCACCACTGAGAAGACCCTGGCTTCATCTTCTTCACTTCATCCCCCCAGCTATTTAGACATCTTGATAATATTCCCCTGAGCCTTCCCTTGTTCAGACTGGAGAGTCCCAGCCCTCCCAGCTCCTCCTTGTATGTCAGATGCTTCAAGCATTTAAGCATTTTTGTAGCCCTTCACTGGACTTGCTCCCATATGTCCACATTTCTCTTGTACTGGGGAGCCCAGAACTGGACCCAGCACTCCAAATGTGTCTCACTATGGCTGGGTAGAGGGAATGACTTCTTTGATCTGCTGACAATGCTCTTCCTAATGCAGCCCAGGATGTTGTTGGCATTCGTTGCAGTAATGATTGTATTAACTGTATTAACAAAACAAAAATATTGAAGTCATACATGTGAAGAGATATGGCCAGGAAAAAACAGGTCAAAAAATGTCATAGCTGTATATGGATGTATGAAAAAGTTTGGGAAGTAGCAGTAGCAGGAGTACTATGATCATGGGAATTTGCTAGTCAAAAAAGCTCCCTCCATAATGTAGAAAAATACTCAGATGGTAGCACTGTGATTTGCTGATTTTGAACAAGATGATAGAGTAACAGACATACTATCAAAGAGATATTTTGCATAAGCAGTGAAGTTGAGTGTTGGAGATGAGAGCCAGAGACTCGATCAAAGAGATAAAAATAGTAAAGGAAATTAACAATGAAGAAATCACTTACATTTTAACTCTGAAAAAAGGCACACAATAAAAGAAGAATGATGAGGGAAAGGAATATTAAGGAATATTCTCCCTGACAGAATACATAAAGCTAATTTGCTGTATTGTATCAGAGATGAATTATGAAAAGATAAGGCTTGGACCAGCACAATGTAGGAGAACAGAAGTATTGGCAATTTTTAATAAGGATGCCACACTGTATTTGTTAAAAAGTGTAAGGAAGTGTTTGTCATTTCAAAAGGGCTGCTATATACTGTATGTCACTTTGTGAGATTTTGACCAGAGATATCATGAGAAATAGCATGTTACAAATTTACCTGCCTTTGATGAGCTACAAATTAAATCAAGACATTTGAATTTTGGAGAAGAAATGCCTTCATCTTAATTATCAATCTCATTCATAGGTGCACATGTATTTAGTAAGAATGATGTACATGAAGTATGATGAAGAATATGACCTTATTCGCAGAAAAGTGTTGAAAAGAAGAGTATGTGACTTTATATAGGGACTGTATGGATAGCTGCATTGCCAAGGAGCTCCAAGTTTGAATGCAATTATCTTACTTCCACAAAATATAAATTAGTTTTTTTTTACCACAAGGGAAATAAGGTAAAGTGAAGTTATGCATAGCATCAAGCCATAGAACATTTCAGCATAATTAAAGAGTGTTATTCAGAAGAGGCCCTTCTGTAAATTCATGTTAGGAATAAGATACTTCAAGACAATTATTATAATAAAGATAATGGAAATTAACTTCAACCCAAGTCACTTGTCACCAGCACCCTTCCACTTTAAAAATCCAGCATCTGTAAAGCATTTCTACTATCTGTGAAAACTGGTAGTGACAGAGAATAGGAAGATAGTAAACTCAAAAATCTTGAAATAAGCCAAACTCCCAAACTCTACATTTTCCAAGAAAATGAATTTGCCAAACAAGATTATTTGTAAAGAGCAGATGGTTTTCACGGATAAAAATGTGTATGATGTACATGTGGAATTTATAAATGCAAAGAGTTGGATGCTCCAAATTGCAAGCAAAATTCTTAGTAATATTCAGAGTGATAATGTGCAGAAACAGATGAAATGGATGTTTCTGTAAAAGGAAATAAGTGAAATCTATGTTTTGAGGTTGTAGGACAAGCTACAATTCTGTTTTCCCTCTTCACCAACCTCTTGCTTCAGAGACTGAGTCACAACCACCTCAACAAGTGGGAAACAGATGTATATATGATTGATTTGCAGATTAAAGATACTGTTACACACATACAGACATGTGCATTTACATTCATATAAACTTAAAAGTGTTAAAAATTAATGTAAAGCTTTTTAAAAAAATAATAAGCATGTATCAAGTCACATTTATCAACTACTAGGAAAGGAAAATTATTGTATAAATTATACATTATAAATACCATTGTTCAAAAGTTAAAAAAAAAAAAGCTATAAAAAGGAAGTGGATTGCAACAGAAATTAAAATAAAAAATTAGTTCCACCAACTTTGTACCTATTCTTTAAAACTGCCTTACAGTTACTTTCATAGAATTATAGAACCCTAGAATGGTTTGGGTTGGAAGGGACCTTAAAGATAATCTAATTTCAACTCCTCTGCCATGGGCGGGGACACCTCCTACCAGACCAGGTTGCTCAAAGCCCCATCCAGCCTGGCCTTGAGCACATCCAGGGATGGGGCACCCCCATTTTCTCTGAGCAGCCTGTTCCAGGGCCTCACCACATTCAGAGTAAAGAATTTCTTTTTAATAATATTCTCATTCTACTCTCTTTTAGTTTAAAGCCATTACTCCTTGTCCTATCACTACATTCCCTGACAAAGAGTCCTCTCTCTTGCTTTCTTGTAGGCCCCCTTTAGGTACTAGAAGGCTGCTCTAAGGTCTCCTTAGAGCTTTCTCTTTTCCAGGCTGAACAACCCCAAGTCCCTCAGGCTGTCTTCATAGGAGAGGTGCTTCAGCCTTGATCATCCTCGTGGCCCTCCTCTGGACTTGTTCTAATACTTCCATGTCCTTCTTGTGCTGGGAGCCCCAGAGCTAAACACAGTACTCCAGGTGGGGTCTCACAAGTGCAGAGGGGAAGAATCACCTCCCTCGACCTGTTGGCCATGCTTATTTTGATGCAGCCCAGGGTGCAATTGGCTTTCTGGGCTGCAAGCATACATTGCCAACTCATGTCGAGCGTCTCATCAACCAACACCACCAGGTCCTTCTCATCAGGGCTGTTCTCAATATATTCTCTGCCTAGCCTTTATTTATGCTTGGGATTGCCCTGACTCAGATGCAGGACCTTGCACTTGGCCTTGTTGAATCTCATGAGGTTCACACAGGCCCACCTTTCAAGCCTGTCAGGGTCCCACTGGATGGCATCCCTTCCCTCCAGCTTGTCGACTGAACCACACAGTTTGGTGTCACTGGCAAACTCAGTGAGGTTGAACTCAATTTCACTGTCCATGTCACCCACAAAGATGTTAAACAGCATAGTCCCAATACCAACTCTTGAGGAACACCACTTGTTACTGATCTCCACTTGGACATGTACATATACATTTCACGTCTATATGTTTTAAAAAGAGTTTCATCTTCAAATAAATACTATGCAGATTTTCAGAGTTTTTCCTTTTAAAAACAGTCCTATAACATATATCTATAAACCAGTAAAAATACCATAATAAATGACCACAGAACCTAATATAGACCTTGAAAAATACTCTAATCAGCAGTTATTAAAAGAAATCCAGTCACTGACAGGCTATGTAACAATTTTCAGAAAAGTTAAAATTCTATACCAATAGCAATTAGTTCAAAATATTGCTTGCATGAAATATACTGTAAAGAAAATTGAACAGAAACAATCATATTTAATGCAGGTGTTATGCAAAAATTAAGCATTGGACTTTAAATCAAAAGTATGACTTGATAAAAATTTGGGACACATTCTTCTATGTGTCAGTGATAAATACTTAAAAAGTATAAAAACTGAAGGGTTTAAATACATTATATATTGCACTGTAAGTTTTTAATAAAATGTAACTGATAATATAAGCTATTCAGTTACTTGTTAACTAAAACAAACAAACAAAAAACGAACAAAAAACAAACAAAACCACCACCAACAAAAAAAAAAAACAAGCATCTTTGGAAAAGTATTTGAGATACACCTTGTATAAAGATTAATGACAAATACTGCTTCCTATGAGATGACCCCAAGTAACACTTAGGAAGCTATGGACAGGATTGCAAGATGCATATTTTTCTAATATTTGGGGACAAAGCCCAGGAGGAATTGCGCTTATAACTAAAAAGCTTATAAATCCCCTGTTACATCATCCTTTATTTATTTATTTATTCAGTCCTACTATTAGGGGACAAATTGAGTAACTTGTTTGTCAAACCTTTCATGTTTTAGGGACCAAAGAAGAGAGTCCCTAGCCTGACTGATTGAACATACAAGAAACAGCATTATTTAGTTATAAACTAAAAGAAACAGAGAGTTTAACAAAACTTCTTCTTTTTGCATATCATTCCTATTTGGAAGCCACCTTAATCTTCTCTGCCTTAGTATTTATACTGCAGTGTCAGTATGATTTCAGGCTTTGATTGAAAGGATATCCACCAATGATAGAGACACATGCAGCAATCATATTATCATTTACACAGATGGTGTTATATATGTCTGTGCCAACAACAGTGACCACAGATCCTCAGAATTTCTGGATACAACGGACAAATCCACAATACCAAAATGTTTTAATAATATTTGTATTTGTAACTGGTGGTCTATTTAAGAGAAGAGAGCTCTCCAAGTCAAAGCTATTCTTTCTTATATATACCGCATATAGCCATTGTATATTTAAATAAAGAAAAATATGATGAGTAACTGCTTATCTGACTCATGACTACAGCTAACACTGCATGTTCTTGCCATTTCCTTAATAAGCACTACGTCATTATTCAAGCAGAAAAGTAAATGTCTAGTGGATATAAGAGTGTCTATTAATATACTAAATAACTTGCCAGTGCTTTTATTATAAAAAATATTTCGGTGTTCCAAAATTTCACACAGTAACTGTATCACGGAAGCTGCCTTTTTGATTGATCTGTGCTATTCCTTTTCATTCTTAATGCCCTGCATGTCATACTCTTAAGTCTGAGTCTCTCACTGAACAGGAATTTTAAAGAGGATTTACTTCTCTAAAAAATAATAGGGAGCAGGGAAACAGCTCAAGAAAGATGTATCTATAATTCAGTTAATAAAACATTTTTCAATAAAGTGAGAAAATACCACTACAAATACTTCAAAATGGAACTGCTTAGTTTATAAAACTTGCTATTTAATGACATGGATAACTTATTGTTTCATCAAAAGAAGTATTTTTAAGAAGATCCTTAGTTGCTTCTAAAGAAGCAACAAGATTTATATTAGTTGACAACCTCTCTCTTAAAGACTTGTCCATAAAAATGGAAATCTTTGTATAAAAAAGGCACTTTACTATGATGTATTGCCACAATATAATGGCATGATCAGTGCATCACTTTCACATAATATAGCACTAGGACAGTACTGTGAAGAGTAAGAATGGATTTTGAGAAGAAAAAAGTCACCTCAGTTTTACATACTGTGTTTATATATGCTCTAAACAGCAATGTTAGATATGTGACAAGACAGTTTTGAAAACAAAGCAATGTAAAGAGATTTCTTTATCTCTTTAAGCTATTCAGCAAAAGGGGTGGGAAGAAGGCACATAGGCCTTTCAGAGTGTTAAAACCTACATATTTAGGCAATAAGCAGTAAACGACAGCTATTTAAAATAAATATATTACAGTATTCAGCTTCTACACATGCAAAGAGATAACTTCCTCCTATTGAAGAAGGAAAACACAGAACAAAGTATTTCAGGAAAAGAAGGAAAGACAGCTAAACAGAGAGACATAGTGCATCGTAATGGAGCCCTAAGGCCTTTTATTTCAAAGCACTTCTAGTTCTGAGTTAACTAACAGAATTCCATCCACGGGTTAGCTGAGAGCCAGAACATTTATTGCAATAAAGTTAAATGCACAGAAAAATAGAATCATAGTAATCCTCACTGAGACATTTATACATACAGCCTGTTGAGCTTCTATGCCTGTTACTAGAAGCACAGAAAGCATAGAAAATATTTTGTCAGTCTCTGAATGAGTGATACAGACTAGTGCTATCCCTGGAACTCAGCTGAAAATTCCCCCCAGTGAGGTAATGCCACCTACAATATATCATGAGATCTCTTGCTTTGTCAAGATACGTGATTCTACCTGTGATAGCTTTGAGCTTCAGCTCTTAACTGTTCCACACTGCACTTTGAGGAGAAACTTCGGGGGTCTCCAGGCAGAATACCTGTTGACTTGATCATTTACATAAATTGGAAAACACACTTTATTGTACAGAGGGAACATTGTTTCTCTATCAAAAGGAATTAAGCTAATGTTTACATGCTTAAAATCACCCAAGATTAAATTTATAAGAAGTTTATAAGAATGTAAGTAGATGTCTGTTGCTATAACTCATTGATTACTCTTTTTTCCCTAGATGCAAAATTATGATCAAGTAATGCTGCAATAATATGTAGGTCCTGCAGGACTACACGGTAAGAAAAATTACCAACATACTGTATGGTTCATTTATCCATGTGTTCTGTGGTTCATCAATTGTTAGATATTTTTGATACTAAATGTCCAATACATTTAAATGTGATATTAGTACTAATTGTTCATTGCATTTTAGGTACTAAAATGCACGGCAATTCTCTTCTCCAGATTAATTAAAGATTAAATTAAGATTAATTTAACTGAGTCCTACTACCTGTCTTCAGACTATCAGTTCAGGAACTCCCCTGATCCACATTAGCATTCCCACCCCAAGAACTTATGAGACAATACTCCTACAGTATGCCAACAGGGCTTTACCAAGTGGTTACCTTCCTGCTTAACAAGATACTGACCGAGTGCTGCCAGCTTAACTCACAGTTGTTCCTGTCACTAATCAATTAAGCCAATTGATTTTGGAGGATGGCTTTGTTGGAAGTTAAACAGAAATGCTTAAAGACTATTTTGTACATTCAGCTTGAGATGTACTTCATACCTCTTAATCTCTACTAAAGAAGTCTGTTCCCTTTCTCCCATCTCACAAGAATGTAAGACAGCTTTTTTATTTTTACTATTTTTATTTTTTTTTTAATTTCCATATGATTCTTTTGACACTTGCACAAACATATGCACTGGGGGATGTCCTCTCTAGTGCTAAATTGCAAGTTTCCCAAGACACATCATAATATAGAAGACATTCCTGCAGCCTCTAAAGAAACAAGATTTCATTTAAGATGCCTTCATCAGAAACCATCTGATTTCTAGTGATTCTCATGTGTTATTCAGTGAAGGATCCAAATACTCCAGGAAATAGTTGGGCTATTATCTCTACTTCTCCAGTCCATAACTCAGATTCTTGAACTACTGTGTACTTGTGCAGGAGGTAATCAAGCCTGTAGTTCCACCATTTTAATGGTATATATGATAACAGATAAGAAGCATCCTGTACTCTGGAGATCTGACTGACATGATAGACCAATAAATATCTCAGAAACAAATGTAACTCAGTTTCAGGAGTTTTAATCACATCATCCGTTGAGATTTTCTTTTCTGAGAATAAGATACGTTCTTGATAACACGAATGAATGAAAATACTGAATGAAAAAATAGAAAGCCATTCAGCCAAAGAAAGAGATTTCAGTACCTGGACTTCAGAGGTCTAGAGGAGAACGGGGATAGTAAAATGAGATATAGAAAGAAATCAAGGAGAATTGGCAGAATGAAAGCTCTTGTTACAGATGACAATACTTAATGAAGCTATTTCATGTATCTCCAGTTGCTGGTCAAACGCATAGTGACTGGGAGATTGAAAATCACCTTTCTGCTGCCTATTCAAAAGGTACTCTACTTCTTTGTGCCTGGATGGCAGAAATAAAATGTATTTATTCACATTCATACTGCTAAATTAAGTACACCCGAAAAGTCCCTATTACAGCTTAAGAAACAGAATGTGGAAGACAGGTAACATTTCTGTTTGAAACAAAAATTTGGCATCTCTGTTTCATAATGGTTGAGGTTTTAAAGAAGATATTGCTCAAGATAGGCCAAAGATCAGCTCAGCTATGGCCAGTGTTATGTTCTTATCAAGTTAAAAATCGCTGTGGACAATGTTACAGCATGGTTTAGAAACCAGTACAAGAAAACTATAGTAATTCACAACAAATTGGGTAACTTGAGATGTAAAATTAAAATATCCATAATCACTAATATGCATGAAATCTTGAATTCAGATCTTGCCCTTGCACAGCTGAAGATAGTGGAGATTTTGCTACTTATTGCATTATTATTAGCATAAGCACAACATTCTTTTCAAGAAACTAAAATCTTCTTAGGAGAAGTCCCTGACAATGTTAATCAGCGTCCTCAGCTGGCCATATCTACAGTTCTGATTTTATCCATGTTTGCTTCATCTACTTCAAAAAAAAAATTGTGACGGCTGCGAATGGTTACAGTAGATAAAAATTCTGATGCCAAGTACTGTAGCTTTGAACCAGAAACCAACTGATTGTTAGTTGCCAGGTGGAGTTTTCTTCCAGTTGTATATACTTGGTATTTTGTTGTTGTTGTTGTTGTGTGGCAAAGCTAAAGAAGGAAGAATGGTGAAGTAAAAGAGGAATCAGAGCTTCAGATACTTTGGATGGTCAAGTAAACTTTTGATCTCCTGTGCAACATGTGCCAGGTGACCCTGCTTGGCAGGAGGTTTGGACCAGATGATCTCCAGAGGTCCCTTCCAACCTCAACCATTCTGTGGTTCTGTGATTCTGTGATCTGTGTTTAAATTTTGGCTAAACCATTTTCATAACAAATACATAATAAAATAATGTCAGCCAGCACTGGAAACCAGGACAGAGAGCTTTATCATAAAATCCTTGATAAGTGGTGCAGTGTTACGTGAAGCTGAACACCAGTGAACATAGTACATAGTGAACAGACTCAACACTATGATGATAACCTGCTGTTGCCCCCACCCCACTCTACACTCCAAGCCCTCATCCCCACAACCATAAGTTTTTTCCTTTTTTGTTCTCCCTGTCTTTTGACAGGGAAATGCCAAGAGCCATAAAACTGACTGTTGCACCAGTAGGGCATCATAGAAGCTTGGACAGAGAACACTAGTGCTCAGCAAATATTTTGGCTCTTGGAGTTCCTTGGGACACTTTGCTCCAGGATGCAGCTGCCACTTTTGACTTCTTAATCTTTGTTTTGCTGAGTGGGAGGGTAGCTAAAATATAAGAATATACAAAATATATATATTCGTATATATATGTATATTTACAAATCTGTGGACCATATGGGCTTGCATATAAAGTGGAAGTTTAGTTACAAGTAATCTACTCCTGAAATGCAGAAAGCATTGCAGGTGGAGAGACTGCCAACGGTAAATCTGAAGCATTCAGCTGCAAATACCAGTTACAGAAGCAGTTGGATATAACTGCTAAATCAGAACCTGACATGTTCTCAAGGTCAAAGACCTCACACTGAATACCCACATAGATGTCAACAGTACAGACAAGCTTATAGGATACAGTTTCAGGTGTATCAGTGAAAACAAAAATTAATGCTTTTTTGAACTAGCATTCAAAAATGCTAGTTTAGAATATTAAGGTTAAACATTAAATATCAGCTTCCAGACCCTTGATACCTCATTAAAGAAACTGTGATTCTGACATAGTATTTCTCAAAAAATGATGCTACAGCAGATATAATTCAGTTCAGAAATACTCCAGACAGTTTCACATGCAGGCCACTGTATCATTCTGTCTAATAAGTGGAAGGCAAATGAAGGAAGACAACATTTCTTCATTTTTTTTCCTCAGTTTGATAATATGATCACAAATGCTCCCACCTCAATCCAGTTTTCTCTTAAAATTAAAGTCTAACCAATGTTAGTAGGTGCCATAGAATATCAACATACAGAAACGTAGAAGATATTTAATAACTAGATAAGGCAACGGTTGTTTGCAAGGGTGGATCTCCATTTTGTTTCACAGGGGTAATAAGCTTAGCTGGTAGGCATAATGCAGGCAGTACACTCACAAGAAGAATGCATAAGCACAAGCAAGGTTTAATCACAGGGTTCAACATAGCTCGGAGTAGGGAAAAAATACTACACTGAGGAATTTTTGGAAATCTACATAAAACTGATAGAATCTCAGGTGTTGTGATCAGGTATTCTCAAACAAACAAACAAAAAAACACAAGAACAAACAAACAACAAAGAAAAAAAAAAGAAAGAGAAAATAAAACCTTGACAAAACAAAGGATGAAGAAAACAACTGAAGTCCTCTTGGATTCAGAGTTGGCAGTCTCTGGCTCTGAAATGGAGCCTGCATGGACATGCAGGCCTTAGCATCTCCAACAACAATCACCCAGAAAGCAATGGAAATGTGAAACCTTCACTTTAAAAAAGCTGAGGGCAAAATTGTAAAGACTTTTTGGCAAAGCAATGCAAGAGACTGCACTGAGTTTTATTCTGCTTTTCTGTGAATAAGAATTAAATCTTTTGAATGAACTGCCCATTATCCTGCCACAACCATTATTTTCTTTTTAAAGAAAAGAGAGAGAGAGAGAGAATTGTCTTCTGCCAAATGCAATGATCTTTTTCTTTCACAGAAGTTTGAATTTAGTACCATTGAAGCTATTTTTCTTTATAAAGAGAGAGCAGGGTAAGTTTTGGATGGCTATTTTTAATCTTCTAGTATCAATAGAATTTATTAAACTATCTGTTCCATGTAATTAATTTCTGTAGATCAAGCTGTTCTAATAGGCCTGTTCTCCCTCTTTTCTTGCTGTGTGCACAGAACTCCCAATGACATTAATGAAACTCAAGCATGTGATTTGAGAGAAGAATATGTCTCATGTCATGTTGAGCAGAAAGAGTTTGTCATAGAAACCACGTGCAAACACTAAGCCTCACAGTAGTGGAAACTACTGGTTTTTAATCACATTTAAACAAAGCATTTTTTCATGTGTGCCTCATAATAGGACTCTTTCTGTTAAAAAATAATCACAATGCATCTCTATTGTGGTGTTTCCACGTAGGAAAGGTGCTTTTGAAGTGCTATTTTCCTATTTTTCCCTGTAGCATCAGTAATTAATTCATGCCAGCAATTGTTTTGGAAAACACAACATGAATAGTTTTGTTTAATAAACACAGAACATTTTTGACCCACGAATGTCACCTCCAGCTGATGGCATAAAGATGCAAATCCTGCATTTGCAGAAGAAAGTCCATCTATGCTGTCACCCATAAAAAAAAAAAAAAACATTCCAAGGACACATCAGTGTTCCCACCCTACCCCCTGACACAGGGGAGTTAGAAAATGTTATCGGCTTCAATTAACATGAAAGGGCCTTTAAAAACAATAAAGTAATTAGACACGTTCATGAGAGATAATTATGTCATGTAAGGATGAGCATTCCCAGAAGTGCTTTTGGCTCCATTAGAAAAGAACATTTCTCCTCTCAAATGAATTTCACAGACATGCAAGGTGTGGGAAAATGGCACTGTTCTCATCAGTGTTAAAAGCATATGATACGAATGAGGTCTCCAGCATGGCACTGACAGCAATAAATTATCAACTGTGTGTTCTGTTTTCTGAAATGGACTCAATTTATCATTTTATTGAAAAGGTTCCATTATGCTAATGTCTTATAAATTCACTTTTGGCTGTTGCTCGAAGGTGAAGAAGGGATATCAATTTTTATATAGAGAACTTGGAAGTATTGCAGCAGTGAGCTGTCAAGGGTTAATAACCCTATCAGGAGATGCAATACACATACGAACAAACTTCCAAGGACTTTGTAATGACAATTTTTTTATAACGCTACTGGAAGCAGAATAACCAGAATACTTTTCTTAAGCTTAGCTATTTTAAAAGAAGTTTTGACAGAATTAGCAACAGTTAATTGGTGGGGTGAAAACTCTCTCTCTGTTCTCCAATTATAACCCATGAATTGACATTCGAGATTGTTTAGGAAGTGCTGTTTCAAAGAAGGTCAAATTAAGGAACGCCATTATTGTTCTTGTCAACTTACCCAGATAGTAGACATGAAGGATAATCAGACAGGTGATTACTCGCAAAAAGAAATTCTCCTCTAAATATAACATTATATAATATGGACACTTGCTTTCTTTTGGATACAAAACAGGTAAGTATTGAAAAAGAAGAACTAGATTGAGATAGACAATTGGTTTGATCTCGTAGAACAGCTCTTTTCTGTCTGAGATGTGACTTGTATCCACAAAACCTCTTCTATGCTGTGCATCAAAAATAGAGTATTGTTTCAGAAACATCATGATGCTATGAATAACTTTTAACTGGAAGCACTTTCTTATGGACTTATATGCCCTTACCTCCAAACATAGTAATATAGCATCCACCAATAAAATACAGCAGCTAATCAAGAGGCGAAATTTAACATATATCCAGATAGGATTTTAGTATATATTAGCAGCTGAAAATGAGTAAGTGTAGCTAGATCACCATGACCATTATCTCCATTGGTCACCAATAAATATCATTCTGGATTTCAGAGCTTCAAACATGGATCACAGTTTGAGAACTTCTGCAATGCAACATTTGCCAATCAGTTTGGAAACTCATTAAAAACTTCAAAGAAGTTCTCATTCAGTACAGAGCAAATATTTAGTGAGATTGATTTAAAATGAAATGTAATCTCACTGCACTATATAAAAAGAGTATATGAAGAGTTTATGGTCATACTCTTCTCTTAGTACACACCTGGATTTTCCTACTTCAGATGCACATACTCAAAATATAGTTACCTCTGAAAAGCATCTTGTAACATTGTGATGACACATTCAGGCACAATGTATAAGCATTTTGTGTTAAATATATATCAGTGTGATCACCAAAGGGATAAGGATGTGTATAGTTGCGCACAGGAGGCATCCAAGGGACAAAAGTTTGCAAAACAAAACAAAGAAGCACACGATACTGCAAATGGGCAGAACACCTTGCAGGTATGGAATACCCAGGAAGGGTAAGCAGTAAGGGATGTCCCTTTTGTTAAGTGAACAAATTGTATAAAAACATCAAGCATGTGCAGGAAAGATGGAGAGGAAGGAAAACAATTCTAGTTCTGTTCCAGAATCTCTTGACAAAGAGATTTCAGGCCTGATCATCTCAGTTTCGGTGATTACAAGGCACATAAGCATCAGCTCCATGGTACTGTATACTGACAGAAAATTTAGGATATATGTTCTAACAGTTAAATTGTTTTGTATATGTAATGAATGCATGGTGCTAATTATTAACAATGTGCTGGAGATAACCAAAATGAGCAGTTAATGCATGAACTCTGTAAAGTTTTCTTTTAAAGTTTAAAATATGCCTTATTTATCAGTCTTCTAAATACTCCATCACAGTGATTTCTGCTCAGTTTCAACTGAATTGTACATACAGTATATTCACCCAGTGTGTAATGAAGACAAATGCAGCCATGCTTCCCAGAAAGTATTTGTCAAAATCAGGACTAGTACATTATTGCTGAGTTGGTACTTTGTTCTGCTTTTCTAAAATAAGTAAATTAGTTCCTTTCCTTTTCAGGATATAGATTGATCCTCAAATCGATTTTGCATTTCATATTTAAAAGTTTGTAAAACAATGCATTTTAAAAACTCTGAATCAAATGTAGACTAAATCACAATATGCAGCATAATGCATTTTCATTTCCATCAAAAGTGGTTTAATCCTAATACAAAAGTAAACTCTCAGTGCACCAAATCTGAAAATACCATAGTAACCTAAATAGTTACTTAAAAGTGTCTACTGAAACAATACATTGGTTGCATATGAAATAATTTATTACTCTTTCTTGTACAGCAATATGAATCTTATTCAAATGAATGTCTGTCTAAAGAACTACTCTAGGAACCATGTCACCATGTTTAAATGGTGTATTAATATTTCAAGACATTTAAGAAAGGTTGGTGTAAGTACTCTGATCACTTGTTTTTAGAATAAGATTTGGATAACTCTGGAAAAAAAAGGACCTAATTACACAATGCAAATTAAATAGTCCCCTCCTCAAACTATTGATTTACAATACAAAGGATCTAAAGTACATTTAATTCATTAGTTTATTTTATAATTAATCCATGAATGATTTGCACAAAGATGCCATTGGAAAAAATCTTTACACTGATTAATTTCCCACTTAAAAATGTAGCTAAATGAAAGCATAGAAATTTGAGGAATACTTTTCTTTTTTTCTAAAGGAAGAGTAAATTTGTAGACATTTAGTTTCATGATGCAGCAAAGCAAAATTAGGTCATGGGAAAGTAAGCTCATTGTTGTACTTGTCTTAGTTTTGTCTAGTTCAGTTGCTAAACGCTTACAGAGCTCCATGTCTGAGGGTATCAATACAGATGCTCTTTTGGTGCTAGAGGCCATTTTGGATGGATCAGCGCTCGCATTTTGATGGCATTCTCAAAAAGAGGATAAGAAAAAGCTGCAATTGTACTTTTCATTCTAGGGGTATTCAGTCTAATGCCACATTAAAATGAGGAGGTGTAGATGTACATCATCCCATTCCCTGATCTGGAATTAATTTGACAGTGTAAGTTTTAGAAAAAATGTTAAGTAATTTTAAAATACTTCAGGAGCTCATTTACTCATCTACTTCAAACAAACCCGACACAAAAAATCTTATCCTCTTAGGCTTTTTGATTAAAAGAATCATAATAAAAAATAATATCAATTACAGAGCACAGAAATGTCAATATACTATCAACAGAATACTATTTAAAAAGCGTTCATACACTGTCGGCAATACCCTCAGTTAATTTTTTATTTATTTTTTATTTCATCAGAGCTTTTCCTGGAAGTATGCACAGTTCTTACTACCAAACCCTAAGTTCTGTATTTTCCTTCTAAAAGTTTCTGCCTGTGTCTTTCACATAACGGATTTTACATAGACCTGAAAAGAGTTTATCACTTTATGTTTTTAAACACTAACAACACTGAGGTTTTGCTAATGACCCTTTTACCTGCTCTAACTTGTATTTGTATTATATGCAAGGACAGCAGGTTTTAACCAGTGTTAAGTTTTGGCAAAGCATTTTGTTAACTAGCTGGAAGAGAATCAATTGCTCTTTTTGCTAGAATTTACAGCTTGGCCCACCTAAGTCAATATATACCAGTAGCTTATTTACTCTTCTGTGAAAAAAGGAAACATAAGGGGACAGAGAAGAATTGCAAGAAGCATGCAAGTATTTTTAAAAGGCTAGCTAAAGAACACCAGCACATGCTAGGGAACTGACCAGATAAGTGTTATTTAAAAGTTGTAAAGAGAAAGAGCTGAATAATGACAAGCACATTTAATAGATCCAGACAAAATAATAAAACCATTTATAATGGATTAACGCAGGAATTAAGTAGATAACAACATCAGTATAAGCTTACAGAAAACAAATGTTGTCAGACTAACTTTTTTTTGTTGTTGTTTTTTGTTTTTTGAGGTTATGAATTTGCTTGGCATAAATAAATAAATAAATAAAAGCCTGTATTTATTTTTAAATGGTCAAATATGGAGAATTCACTATAAGCCAGGATAATTTACATCAGTGGTTAATTTCCCGGCAACTTAAAATACATGTGTGTTATTTATATTCAATGGCTTTCAGTTTCAATGAAAGCTTAAACCCCCAAATGTCTTATAAGATCAAAGATTCCCGTTATATTTTCACTCCCATGGACATCACATTATTATACCACGTATGAGCCAATCATGACCTGCCCTTTTGTATTTTTCTTGTGACTCTTCCCTTAAACCATTTAACAGTTTTTTTTCAGCAGCTTTCCTGAAGTTTAGACATCAAAATGGTGCATTGTATTCCAGCTGTAGCAATTCAAGTGCCAGAAGCAGAGGTAAAGCATACCTCCCACTCCACTCAGAGTTTCCTGTTTATACACCCAAACATCACATTTGTTTCTTGGACCCACGATCATGATGCATGCCTATATTCAGCTGATGGGCCATAGGAACCCTTATGTTTTTCAGATTCAGTGTTTCTCAGGCCACATTGTTCATTTATTTACAGATATGCAACTATTATGGATCATTGCTTTTTTTGCTTATATCTTGTTTATCAAAGCACTGTGTCTGAGATATTGGGCAGATTCTAAATTAGATGAGGGTGAAGTAGGATGAAAGTCCTGTGCTGAGATTTTTTCACATGCTCATTAGAAATCATGCAAGGTGTTACTCATCAGACAGAAAAAAAATGCATTGCTATTACCTTTCTCTGAAAAGAGAGGAAGCATGGAAATCCTTGATGCAGAGATTATTTATATCAATTTTTATATTTTTTTCAGCCTGTTAAGGACTGTCAAACTTCTGAATTTCTCATGGACAAACGTGTTTTGTACATTGAAAACACAATATTTATAAGATGGTTCTCCAGGCAAATCAAGGATTGGTTTCATTACTCACCACTAAGGTGAGGGGCAAGCAGGGAAGAGGATGTACTGTTGTGTTCTCAGATAATAACCCTTATCTGAGACAGGATGCTAGGCTATGAGGGCTTTTGTCTGATCAAATGCAGCAGTTTATAGTACATAAGTGCCTATACTACATAAGTGTACTTACATAATAGCAGTACAATATAACAAGAGTTCTCTCTCCCGGATTCTCTGATACAATTCTACAATTTGAACTCCATGTATTCAATTCAAATACTTTAAAAATACTATTTTTTCAGTCAAAAGCTGAAAAAAAGCTTCTAAGAGAAGCTTTTATTATGCAAAAGTTATGCACAAAATTTTGTCCTTATAATTCAAAAGTGGGCAAAATAAAACAAAAGCAGGGCAAGGGTTATAGTGTCAGCATCCTATGGTAACAAACAGAAATACCTTAGACTTCTGAAATAGATGTGGCCTCTTACCAGTTACTGCTACAATTAAATAATAGTTGTGTAGCTTGTTAGACTAAATAATAATCAATTAATCAATCCTCTGCCTCTAAACTGTAGGTTTAAATTTGCCTTCCGTTCATGGTGTGTGATCTCTCACACACAGAAAAAGATAATGCTTGGTTTTACTGGATAGGTTTCTATTTTAGGTAAATCACCACAACAGCCATCCACCTTCTAAAAGAACAGCTTTATAAGTATCATTGAAAGTGGCAGTGGTGGCATATGCAGCCCTCAGCCACTCATTTCCACTACTGTTACTCATCACAGTTGTGTCAAGACAAATGCTTGCTACACAGTAAAGTTGACTGAAAAACTCATGATTTATCTTTTCTTTCTTCTTTTTTTTTTTTTTTCTTGATGGATCATTTTTAATCTAGACTAGTCCTTACTTCAATGAATTTTATGACTACAAACTAACCCACAACAAGTCCTGGTAACAATAAAACCATAAAAATCCTCCATATTGAACAAAAGTGGTAGAGCAGAGCAGAGGCAAGGTCAAGTACTCATTGTGAGAGTCATAACAAGCCAAGGAGAAGATAACAGGCCTTTAAAAAATACTTATTACTAATATCCTTCCAGGCAGAACTGTCAGTCATGACAGGTGGCTCTTTTTTTTTTTTTCTTTTTTTTTTTTCAGTATGACAAAAAAATCTGTTTAACTTAATCAGAGATAAAACTAGTTCACATATACTCTCAAAATTTATTTTTTTTCCCACAGCTGTCATTCTGCTATGAAAATATTTGCTGCAACAGAAGATGCCTATCAGTTGGTACTTCTCTTCACAGAATTTGTAAGGTCCGGGAAAAATGCACTACATTAGCAAAGTTTAAAATGCCTTACAGATATATAAAATATTCTGTAAAGTCAAACACAACTATTTAAGTCCACATAAATATCATGTACTTTAGAGAAAAAATAAGTAAGTAGCATTAAGAAGCTCACACATTTGCCTTGACTTAGATGGTAGGCCCAGCCTGAAACTCTGTCCTCAGCTTACCAGATTTAAATTGGAATGCACCCCTTTTATCTCATTATTCATGCAGAATGTGAGATATGGATCATTAAGCTGGGCACTAATTTGTTCGTAAACTGCACTCATTCATCATTACTTGGCAGTGAGAGGTTGATCAAGTCAGTTATGGAGCATTTC
Organism: Anser cygnoides; assembly: GCF_040182565.1. Classification (NCBI taxonomy): domain Eukaryota; kingdom Metazoa; phylum Chordata; class Aves; order Anseriformes; family Anatidae; genus Anser; species Anser cygnoides. The sequence continues at coordinate 49,417,831 of NC_089875.1, read as the reverse complement.
TCTGACCCTCCCATGAATTGTATATTTTCTGCATGAGTTACTTAAAAAAATCTCTAAAAATTATTTTAATAGTTTTAGCAGCTGTTATGTTAAGCATGACTATTTTTGTGTTCAGTTTAGTCACAGTGATATCTGTGTGTCATACTTACATATTATCTTCCCTTCTCTGGACCTATATGTTTGGTATTATCTTCCACGTCACGTATAAGGGGTATTTTGTATATTGTTCTTTCCAAAAAGACATCTTTGATGGACTGTTACCAGAGATCACTACTCAGAGCCTGGTATTCCACAGAATGATGTTTCTTCATTGGGGACAACACAGTTTTCAGTGTTAGTCAGACTGTGTGTGTAGGAGGGGGTTACTCTGAGAAGATCAAAATAGTAGCTAAGATATTCTTATATTTCCTTCTGACTGGGACACATCTCTCCAAAACCACTTTAAATATTACAGCACAATCCATTTGCCACACTTAACTTGTGCCTCAGATGATTGCTCACGATGAAGAAAAAAATATGCTCAATAATAATTTGGTGGGCGAAGAACTACTCAAATCCACAGTATGAATCATCATATTTTGTACCAGCTATGTTTTTATAAATAGGGAACTCATTGTATAGAAATATTTTTTATAAAGTGTACAGGTATGAAAACACTACAACAGATTGGGAATTCAACATATTTCCAACGTAAAAGTTGCCCAACATTCTAGTTATGGAAACTTCTGTTATGGAAATTTTAGAGGGACTATTTTTTGCTTGCTCATAGACCTCTTTTTTCTTTGTTTGTTTTTGTGTGTGTGTGTGTGGTTTGTTTTTTCTTCCAGCTTATTTGTAAAAATATTAGCATATTACAAATTAGAGATAGGACCAACACAAGAAATCACTGAGTTTATCCACTAAGCAAAACTATTTTGCTAGAAGAAGCATCAGATGCTTATCACCTTTTAATACAGTTGCTTTTTTTTTTAAAAAAAAAAAAGAAAAAAAAAGCCTTTTTTTTAAAAAAAAAAGAAAAGGAAAAAAAAAAGCCAAAAGAAACCATACGTTATGTTTTTTCCTCTGGAGTATACAAGTGTTCACACTAAGAAACTTACAAATTTGGGTCTGTGTATTGAAATGTACCAAACTGCTGATTTACCTGATTTTTCAGAAGGAAGAGAAATGCTGGGTTTTGTAGTATCCAGAATAACAGCCAACCCTGCAGACAGTGATGGGAGGATGCTAGAACTGAGATCTATGCGAGTTAGACTTTCAGATTCTCTTTCCAAGGTTTTTAGAATGCCTCCAGCATGCTTATTTTCTGCGTCATCGTTCTTCTGACTGCTCTTCTGTGGACTCTGAACAATATGAACGATACTCTGCTGGGTCAGGTCACAATTCTGCAACACAAAACCAAAATACCAAGAATTAATAAAATAAACAACTGTGGCATAAGGGACAAAATCCCTCTATCTCCGATTTGTTATTTTTTAAATGGTCTCTAAGCCTTTCTTTGTAGAATTTCAGTGTGCAGTAATGGAGTTTAAAGGAAAGTGACAAGTGTAAATTGCTAGAATTAGGATCACTTGCATTGGCAAAAGGGTCACAACACTTACAAAAATTCTAAACATTTAACAAGGAAATGGTGGACCAGAGCCAACAGCTCTAAATAAGTCTGGTTTATTGGCACAAAGTAAAAACTCCAGAGAGAACACTATTAAATCAAGTGTTAAGTGTATTCAACACATAGAATGCATTTGTACAGATAATACTCATACACAGTCTTCATATAATAATTTAGGGTCAATTTGACAATCACAAAGAGTTCATGACCAAGCTTCTCCAAAGCGTCTTTGTAAACAGAAACAGGGATGATGATGCTATTGATGAAAACCGATACCTATTTCTTCTCTTTAATGTAATTTTCAATCTAAGTCTGTGTTTAGATGTCATGTTTGCTCTAGTCTTTTCTGGTAAAAAAACAAGATTGTTAAATATTAGCCCAAGAGGTCTCACATATGCACAAGTACTTTCTCATTCTCAGTTCTCATGAGAGAGACTTACGGGGAGGGACTATTTATCAGGGAGTGTAGTGATAGGACAAGGAGTAATGGCTTTAAACTAAAAAAAATGTAGATTTCGATCAGATATAAGTAAAAAAATTCTTTACTCAGATAGTGGTGAGACACTGGAAGAAGTTGCCCAGAGAAGTTGTGGATGTGTTCAAGACCAGGTTGGATGGGGCTTTGAGCAACCTGGTCTAGTGGGAGGTGTCCTTGCCCATGGAAGGGGGTTGGAATGAGACGATCTTTAAGGTCCCTTCCCACCCAAACCATTCCATGCTTCTACGATTCTGACCCTTAGTCAGTCCTTAGAGATCTTATGTCTTAGAAAAAAGCAAGCTGAATAAGGATCCTGTGAAAGGTTTATCTATGATAAGTCAGGATAGAAGTCACATTTTGCTTGGTGTTTTCCAAACACAGAATAGGAATGCAAAATGTTACTTTAGAACTAGCAATTACAGAGCTTTCAGTTGACCTATAATTAATGAGGGGCTTTCAAGAAGGACTTGCATTGATCCTTCCACAGCACATCTTGAAGTAAAAATTGTTCTATTTTGGGTGATACCTCCTGGTGATCCAAACCTAATTTTCCACTGTGATGAGTGAACCACATATAAATGTCAACCTACACAGAAATAAGCTTGAAATTCCCTCAAGAAAATGCATTTCTAACTGTTCTCAGCATCATTAGGTTGGTGATGTCTACACTGAAACATCAAGAAAGATAGCAGAATACATTTTGGAGGAACAGAAAGAAAAAAAAATGAAGCATTTGTCTACATATCTAGAAAATAATTTTGATTTTTTTTAATAGTTTGTATTTGCAATTATTACATTCACATTTAATTGCAAAAGATTCCTCTACAGACATTTTAGTACTGTATAGCTTTCTGTACCACCTTCTCTTCTATCACTTTTTATCTCCTGGTCTCATAATTTCTGTTTACTGGTTTTACTTCACACAGTCTAGTACATTATTACTCTGTGCTTCCCTCTCCACCTTTTCATTATGTAATTATGTAATGCAGTTCTAAAAGGTGAAAATCTGTTTTTTAACTTGAATTTTCAATAACATACTCTTCCCTTAGTGAAGCAGTAATCATCCAGTAGAGATTTTTCAGAGCAAGGACTCTGCAGACTTAATATTCAAATAAAATAGCTGGTAGATTTAAATATTATGTTGACATTAAAGGTCTCCTTTATGTACAACTTGTTGTCTCTAACATTTTCATAATATCCACTTAAATAGATTAATAATTTTATTCATTAACACAAAATCAAAACTCCATTGTCACTCTAAAACTTCCCCAACACAGAATACTGCATAATATTAGAGTATGGAAATTAACAACCTATGAGAAATTAATAATGAAATTAATAACCTAAGAGAATGAGGAGCTCCAAATTGGTTTGCTCAGTTACAGCTGGAAATACAAAGGGAAATAGGTATATATAAAAACTTGCAACCTTGAAAACCCCTTATCAACTGTCAGTCAGTCAAACCATGTTTTAATGAGCATCTCTTCTGGCAGTTTAGCTTGCTTAAGCAGAGCTTGTCCTGCCTTTTTCTACTTTTTCTCATTGTCTACTGTCTTTCTTAGTCAGTGAGAGAGACCAGGATAAGAATATCACCAAACAGTTCCCAGACGTAGGGTAATTAATGCTTTATAGCAGACTACATTTCATGGACAGCAGATGGGCTAGGTCCACAGAATTCAAGCTATTTCTGTAAGTTTTTAGATTTTGCCTTAGGTTACTAATGCAACACAAATCGAAGGTATAATTGTTTATGTCAATGTCACTTCCATTTTCTTTATGTATTTGTTTTATGCCTCAGGAAACATTTCTTCTGAGAATACCTGTTATTAATGATTCCAGAGATATTGCCTTAGTTGTTGATCCAAATTAATGCCTGCAATCCATACTCCAAAGGAAAATACTGTAAGCATACATATATTGCAGATTATGAACTATCTACTTCCATGAGTGCAAAGGGAGAAGATCCAGAAGTGATGAAACTCAGCATTAAGAACTGCTTCTTTGCAGAGGGAGGTTTTTTGTCCAACTTGGACAAATGAATTCATAACAGAGGAAATTGAAACTTTTTTTCATCCAAACTGTTTTGCTTTCATATTCTTTCTGACTTCTCAAGTTGAATTTCACAAGGCTAAATCAGCAAACCCTGAGTGAATAACAAGATATTCTTTGGTGCTGCCAGCTGTGGGCTGACTGTAAAGCCATGGGGGAATACTGAGCTAAATCATGAAAAGGGAAGAGATGACTGTGTTTCAGTAACCCTGAAATCATCTGGTTCTGACAGATTTCTGCTTGACATCTTTCTGACAACATTTTTTGATTGTAACATCAATGCCAAAGGAAGTATTCTCAACTGAAAAAATACACGGCCCACTAGAGAAGTCATACTACTTTTTCTGAAGTACAATGCATTTTAATTTTGAAATCTTTAATTTGAAGAAATACTAGACAAGAGAATAATTTTAATTTGAAGTTGGATTTGAATTTAAAAAAGCAAATTTCTTCTGGCATTTTGTCCCGAAAATAATATTGAAATATTTTCATTTCATGTTAACCACTAGGGTTTTTGGTTTTGTTTTGTTTTTCCAGTGGAAGATGAACTGAAAAAACAGTTCTTCAAGCTCCACTACCTAAAATCCAGTTAAAACTCTTCCTGTTATCTGAGGAGCAACCTCCTTGCCCATGAATCCCTGGGCCTGTAGAGTGGAATCAATAAGTTTGCCTAATTGCTGCCTATTTACATTAAGCAGATAGACTGCCTGATGTCACTCAGCAAGAGATTCACACAAGGCAAATGCTCAAGAAAACGTATTTTAAACTCAAAGGAATGATCAACAAGAATCAAAATGCTGGCTTTCCAGGTAGGGTTTATTTTAATAGTGCTGCATTTCAATATCAGCTGAGAAGATATGGGGAACATTTTTGTCTCATTAAACTGCAGAATGAATAAAATACTCAGAAAAGCTCTCCAGAGTGCCGATAGCACAACACACCTCTTCAAAGCAATAGGACCAATGTAAAAGTGCAGGGGACACAGCAACTTTATCAGAAAAATCTTTTCCCATGGATAGTGTAAAGAGACATTAAAGGTGACCTTCTAAACATGAAAAAAAAAAAAAATGCATACTGCACATGAAGTTCCTAGAAGACAGAAAAAAAAAAAAACACCAAACCTCACTGTATTGTTGTTGTAACCCTCTCATAACCCAAGGAGAAAGACTAAGTCTCCAAGGCAGCAGATATGGAAAGGAAATCTGTAGGAAGGATAAAAATACAATTTTTATCCCCCAATCTCAGATCAAATGACTCAAATATGATGAAAGCAACAGGAAAAATATTATTTATTACATAGGGAGCAAAAGCTGAAATATTAATGCATTTCAAAATTGAGATTACGCAAAAAAAAAAATAATAATACAGATGTAATATTCACAATCTTTTGAACCACGATGGCCTAAGAAATAGGAAGCAAGATTTGCAAGAAGACTTGACATCTTTTATTTAACTAGTTGATAAAGAAAGAAAAACTAAATAAGCTTTTGGGCTTAGAGACCCTTACAGCAGGTCACAGCAAGGGGAAATATGAAGGAAAAAATAATAACTCTATTAAAATAATGTAGCAAATCAGCACCCTAATCTGATATTGCCATCTATTTGTGTGAATTCTGTCTGCTGAGTGGCAGTGAACAAAATATTGCTCCACATGGGGTGGGTGAAAAAAGCCAGTGCACCACTGGGCCTACATCACACAGCCCACTTAGCGTTTAAATTCCAGCAATCTGAAACTACTTGCTATTTTATGATGATATGGAATATATCTATATTTGACTTGAGTTCACCTTTTCAATGTTTTCAGAGTTATACTTCACTGTACTTGTTTAGTATTTAAAATATTGTGGGTGCTAAGCAACGCTTCAAAATAGAAGGAAAAATAGACGTACTGCTGAAAGTACCACATACTCAAATAAATGTAATGAAAAGGCAGAAAACCCTTCACTTAGCAGAATCATAGAATATCCGAGTTGGAAGGGACCCATAAGGATCATCAAGTCCAACTCCTGGGTTTCCAAAGGACCACCACCCCCTAAGAAAAAAAAAATCATATTTAGTGACTGATAAAGTGACCCACACTGATGAAGTATAATGCCTTTAGAATTGTGCTAATTTGACACTGTAAAAACTCTGAAACTTTCATCCTAAAACACAGACATAACAGCATTAAAAAAAAACCCTTCTCATATAGAAAGACCTAATCTGATGTTAAGGTACTATAATTAAGATATAGAATCTGCTACTTACTGTTTGAGAATGATGAAGGCAAAATAATTATTTTTGCATAACCAAATAAAGTTGAGTGGAATTCAGGAAAATGCTCCTGTGTAACAAATCGAGGCCATCCTATTACCTTCCTTCCAGAAAAATTCAAGTTCTGTAAAGTTGTCACAGTCCCGATTGTGTTTACTAATTGATAATTCAGGATTAGCGCAAACTGCAAGCGTAGGAGCAATGCTGATATATACTGGTACATGTTTTCTCTTCCCTGAGATTGAACTTTCTGAAGACCTCTGTGAAGACTGTTTCTCTCACATCTGCAAGTGCCAAGTGAATGGAAGAAACTCCATCTAGACTTTATGAGGAGAGAGGATGGTCCTAAGTCCTGAGACATTCCCTTAAAACCATAAATCATATCATTGCTTTGAATATCAACGTGGAAAATTCCTCTTCTTGAAGGCTTGCTTCTTAGCTTCTCTCAGGTACTTTTGTATGTAGTATTATACAAAAAGGGTTAATTCATACACATTTAAAATAAATTGCATTATTTTTAGCAAACATAACAATGCAACTTGGACAACAGGGAATAGAAAGGCAGAGAGTATGATTTAATACATCTCCCCCAGCTAATTGCTCCTCTGTGTAGCAGGAAGTCTTGATTGGACTTTATAAAAAATAAAGTCCTTTGATTGACAGCATAAAATAATATGTCATATACTACATAGTTTCTGCTCTGAATGACGCTCTTTGAAGAGAAGTGCAGGACTAATAATTTTATATTGACTAGTTCATTAATGAGTTAATCATTTGCCAGAAATATTCAACCCATCGTACTTAAACTTCCTCAAACTAAATTTAGATTAAAATTGAATCCCCTCTCTCTTCTGACTTAAGAATAACTTTATGTTTCATTTCTATCTTTCTCAGATTATAAAACACAAAATTTAATGTTAATCTTGTAGCTCAATGGAAGGAACACGGATATAATTCTAGCTAGTAAACTTGCAGGATTATTTATACTTTGGACACAACATAAGACCTTCACAACGCTGTACCACTGTTTGCAAAGGGCATTACTAATACCATGACATTATTAATGCCATAACTTTTCTTGAATATAGACCTTCTAGCACAAATTCCCAAACGAAAAAATAATCCTTAAGCTAAGTAAAAATATTTTATTGGCAACATTTCAGACAGTTTGCAACATGAAAAATATGCACTGTTTACTGTTACTACCTTTAAAGTTCCCTGTAATGATCTGTAAAAGACATAGAAGGTGGCCAAACTTTTTGATATTATGTTTAGAAAGCTGTTAGTTTGATGTTAAAATGACATTAAAAATATATCATGCTGATACAAAATGGAAAAGAAAAACAGTAAAATGAACACTAAATTCAGGTGAAACTTTTCTCCTCAGTAAAGTAACATTTTTTTTTGTTCTAGTAATTTCATGTACTGTGTGCTAAAAACAACAGCTAAAACTGCAGTTTATTTTAATATCTGTATAGAAAGTAACTGATCAATGAAAAGTTTATGATACTAAATTAAAAATGAATACATTCAAGTTTTTGTGACTGATTGCTTTCCTCATAAATGCAGTTGATTGCACCTGATTATATACTATCTTCAGCAGTGAACTACTTAATAGAACTTATACTCTGTAAAGGTGTCATCTTCGTATGTTACCTACATGTAAACATAAAATAGGAAGGCTCATTATTTACAAGGCTTAGACAATCTTTTCCATCGCTCTGATTTCTTGTCACACCAAAAAGAAGAAGTAACAAGTGTATATTACAAAATGCTTTCATGAATTACATTTTGGACACTTTTTTTTCTGGGTTAAATGATGGCAATTGGTACATAGTTCGGAAAAAAATAAAATAATAATCATAAGCCAGCACAACTAGCAGACTGCAGCATGCAGAATAGACTCAGGACTGTGGACTACATGTTGTTTGAATAATGTAAATTTTAATTCTTAACTCCTCTTCCCTTTAAATCCTCTTAACTTTACACAAGCTGTGAGCCAGGTAGAAGCTGCCAATCTAGCAACACTTTTCTGTTTTCAGTTGGTGTGTACATTAAGGAAAGCATTAGTGAGCATGCGAGGCATAAGCATAAAAGTGGCCTCACACTGACACTTAATCATGGGAGGCCAAATTATCCAGGACATAAATGAGACATAAATTGTGTCTGAAAAAGTACAGAGTCACTTACTCTGAAAATCTCCTGGAGAGCTCAGTTGTCCCTCACACTGAACCAGAGACTATCGTGGCAGCTATTGGGCTACAGAAAGGAATTTGGGAAATTTCCTTCTCCAAAATGTACTGGAAAAATTAATATATATAGTTATGACTGTACTGTGGAAAGTAAAATTTCATATGAATTTATTGCCTAAGTTTAATAAGCTATAAAGATGTATTTCAATTACTTCAACTAGTCACTCACAGCCATCTTTCTCATGTTTTATGGTCAGTGTCTGGTATTCATTGTAACCAAAGAGCACTTGAGTCTTCTACTTACCCCCACGTATACATCTCTTCATCAGTTAGAGCAGTAGCTATGGGAGCAGCCATAAATAAAGCCCAGTGGACATCCTGTGTAGGTTTACTTTGTAACTTGTTAACCCACTAGTATAACCATTCACAAGAAATCAAGTATTTTCCAGAGCTTTCCCTGATTTTACTGGAAGGCTCAAGTTTAGTCTTAACGTTACTATGGGAGGTGAGAATGGTCCTAGAGTTGATTTCTGGCAGATATCCTGCCTATTAAGCAGGATAAACAAACCTGCTGGATGTTGCTAGAAAATCTATGGAATGCAAAAAGTCTAGCAGTACAGCTGACAGCTAACTGGATTTTACTTTATGGTAGAAGAGGCTGGGAATAGAGGTATAGTTACAAAATCATTATCTTACAGACTCTTCACCATCTCAAGCTGTAAGAAATATGCCGTATCAGAAAATGCTTGTATGTAACAAGTTGATCCCTTGAAGAACACCAACTAACACAAAAACAACAACAAGCATAGAAGACAAGATGAATGCTAAAAAAATATAAAGAATTAAAATTGCTGTAAAATGAGATTTTTGTTTTGTTTTGTTTTACTTTTAAGCCATCTGCGTGATTTTTTTTTTTTAAAAAAAAAGGACTAGCATAAATGGAAAATATGAAATGTGCGAATCCAGACTCATTCTGCTAAATAACCAACCTGTATATTAAGTTTGCCACTGTAAAAGGGAGGTTAGAAAGCCTTGTTGAGTCACAGATGAAAGATGTTTTTGAACATCAGAACAAGAGAATAATGACCCATGAAAAAGATAAAACCTGCCTTAGGAGAGTGCTTTTATCCTTACCTTGAAAAAATATAAATCTATTTCCCCGTGAGGCCATTCAATTTTAAGATAGAAATCTTCAGTGATATATCATCAGCTATGATAGGGAAGTTTAGTATCCAAATTATTAAGACAAACACGGTTCTTGACAATTAATTTGAAGACATTTCATATCATTGCCATCTCTCTTCTGTATACATTCAGTTTGCAACATATCACATGCTTTTTATAGATGTGTCACAGATGAGTTCTAACTCTTACTTTGAACATCCAAAAAATCTGGAATATTCAGATCTTTTCACGTGGATGAGAAATTTTTAAATTTGGATTCAGATCAAGATTAAGATTCTGAAAACACACGCAAGACAAACATACATTTATGAGCATTCGTGGGGAAGGGACATGTGGTGTGAAATTCAGTTGTACCAAGGCTGCAAAAATTCCTCAGGCTACATCTGTATCAGCAAGTAATGCGGGCCAGCAGAAAGAATCTGCTCTCTACAGCAAAACACTTGGTAATGAGCACCTGACCTACAGTTGGGGAGGGAGGGAGAAGTAGGTTTTGGGGTAGGTTGTTTCTTGTTTTGTTTTAGTTTAGATAACCTCTGGTCTCACCTTATTGACTGTATGCTCTTTTGCAACTGGGATGCAGGAGGTGAGGTCCTGAGATTTATCTTCCTGCTTAATTTCATTCAAAAGGCACCTAGTTCATTTGCTTTCAAACTAAAACAGTAGTGTAGACACACCATAATTGCCTAATTCTGAGCTCCAACCAAAGGCATCAGCAGACACATTTCATGTTATGTGAAGGCAAGGTATTTCCATAATTAAAAAGTATTATTTTTTTTATTAAAATTGATGCATATAACAACTGGCAATTCACAGACTTCTGTGCAGTGATTTGCTGAACATTACATTTATCAAAGTTTATAAATAGAGACTGAAGGAAACAAATAAAGGTACCATATAATGACTAAATGAAAATTAGTAAATATATTTTGCCTTCTGTTCAGAACAAAATCCTTCTGTGTAAAAGATCATTTGACCATTTTTCTTACCAGGCGGAGATTTGACAGGTTTCACAGCAATTCTTAAGAATTTCTTTCTACTGATGTATCTAGTAAAATCACCATAATGGTTTCTTGAGAGGATCAGACCCACTTTGCTTAGTTAGATCCACTAAAAGTAATTTTAATATATGTATTATTTTTAAAACAATTGTCTTGTTAATGGTTGTGCCAAGAAAGCATATAAACTCCTGTAAACCTACCTTAGCAATGGGAATCAAGCCTTATAACACTGGACTTGGAAACCATTTCTATTTTACAGCACAGACAAAAATTTTAAAGCTGAAAAACAGGTAATTCAACCACAAAAGAAAAGGAAAAAAGAAGAGAGAGAGAGAGAGAGGAACTAGACAAAGCCATTGACTGCCACGCTGCCACACTTCAATAAGAAAAAGCATAGAGACTACCAGCAAGGCTTCTAGCTTTCTGTGAAAGGGACTGTCATGTCAGAACACAGCAAGCATCATCCCTGTCTTTTAGCACTCCTTTTATCATAGTGGATGGGTATTCCAATGGTGAGGTGCACATCTTTTTGTTAATTACTGTTTCATGGTGTGAGAATACTTTGTGACTTCAGCTGGGGACCAGTTTAACAGTCCTGGAGTTTTCATCTCACTGAGAAGTAAGAGCCAACATTGTTCTTATCCCTGCAAGGGTCAACGCTGTAACTTGTGGTGCTAAGGCTACATTTTCAGCTTCCTAAAGCTCTTTGATCTCATCCAGTCTCAACTGACGTCCCTCTCAAAAAGTTACTGAGAACATTCATGCTAATGACAAGCACATTTCTAAGTTTGTTGTTGTTGTTGTTGTTTGTTTGTGTTTTTTTTCTTCATTTGTCTTTATCCTCTATGCCTTGAGTGGGAAAAGAGCTGAAGTGAATTCAGTGATATACGTGTTAAGAAGCACATAGCTAAGCGCGATGTAGAGCTTATAGTCACCTTTTTATCAGCATGCACTCAAATGATGCTAGAGATGGATGGCTGCAATTAACAGGTTGTAAAACTGAAACCCTGATGAGAATAGGCTAAATTGTCCTCCTTACTTCAAACAGGCTAAAACTGGATTTGAAAACAGAAAAGATGCAGAGGAAACAGGGATAGGTGGGTTTGCTTGGATAGGGAAGACTATGGATCTGGGAGCTTTCCTGTGTTTCTACCAAGGGAAGGAATTTCCCTTATTCAACAATGAGATACTTGTGTAAGTTAAACACTAGGGATGGCAGGTACATAGTTTTTATTCTGCAAATTTCAATAATACTTTGCATATTTTATCTCTAAAATGAACGGAAAGATGTAAATTCAGGTAGAGGACTTAAACTAAGTTCACCTGGGTTCCAGTTCCAGCTGTACTCCAGACGGTCTATACCTCTCAAGCTTTTAGATAAATCTGTACCAGCACCAATTCATCTACTTTTTTACTTTTTTTTTTTCTTCTATACCTGTGAATGCAAGCTGCTGTAAGGCACCTGTACATTTTGAAAGAGGTTGAAGGCATCTGTGCAGACATTGCTAATAGATCTAAGAGGACCTAGAGAGCCCAAGGTACAGGTTATCTGAAAAGCAGCTTGATCACTGTATAAGCTGACTTCATCTGGCACACAGTAAATAAATAAATAAAATAAAATAAAATAAAATAAAATAAAATAAAATAAAATAAAATAAAATAAAATAAAATTAAAATAAAATAAAATAAAATAAAATAAAATAAAATAAAATAAAATAAAATAAATAAAAAAAGAGAGAGAGAGAGACTTAGACAATTGGGAGATGATAACAATGCTTGTTGCACAAGAACCCTTGAGACTGTAATTCATTTAGTGTCTGAAGGAGTCAAAGCTGCTTCTCCATTAAAGCATGAGGCAAAGACAAAAGCTTTCACCAGTTTTTTGGAACCATGAAACAAGTTCTATTTTGTTTGCATTTTAAAACATTAGAAAACCTTTTTATTGCTACTATTTCTAGATTTTATTCTGCTGCATTATTTAACCTGGGACTCATTTGCTAACATTGAAAACTGTGGTATATGTGCTACTGTCAGTATTCATGTTACTTAAATGAAGTACGAGGGGTTGGTCCTGTTTGCTTGCATGGAGATGCTAAACCAGGAAGGCACCTGCACCCAAAAAGTTTTTTTATCTCCCTATCACAACATAAGTGTCTCCACTGACTGGCTGACCAGGGTTGGACTGGGTACATAAGAATTTAGCATTAGATCCTGTTTTGTGGTTGTTCAGGAGGTTTATGATCTCAGACGGTTGGATTTTTCTGGAAAATGACAAAAGGGGCCGTGAGAAACATGAGTCTATGATCTTAGTATGGGCTTAGGAAGGAACACTGAAATGCCCCTCTGTAAAAAAAGAGCAAAACAGAGTACAGCTAGTACCCAGAGCCAAACTGCTGCTGTTGCTGACTGTGGCTACTGCTGTGTGGTATGACTGGCTTGTAGAAATATAGGAAATAAACTGTTCTTACTTTAATAGCATCTACTGCTCTAAAAAGTATCAGACTAAAGGACTAATTGGTATTCTTGCTGTCAGTCCTAGTACAGGAACCCACATTTAATTGGTGCAAGCTAAACCACAATCATTCCCAGATGTGAACACTGGAAATGAAGTTTGAACCATATTAGCAACCTAATGGGAATAAGCTTGAAAACCACCTCTTTTGACTTTAAGATACACAAAGGGCTTCACTGTCCTGCGTTGACAATGCATGAAACCCCTAATTCAGTTTAAGAGACAAAATGTGGTAGTTTAATAAAGAAATGGAATTACCACTTGTGCTATAGTTTTCTTTACTATAAAACAACAAATTGTTTTTGTGAGCTCGAAATAAATAGAGAACCTGTCATTGTGATTCATCTTGATTCTGGAAGAAAGAACCTATGCAATATCGGTTTATGAATGCAAATGGTGGAGATGCCAAAGCTCCAGCGGTTGATCACTCATCCTCAGTATGGTGAAGTACCTCCAAGGTTCTGGGGCAAGGCAGCCACCCGGCCAAAACAGACAAGTCCTTTGTCACTGTACTAGATGCACTTCCAACGTCTTGCCTGGCCAACGAGTCACATACGGGGTTTTAGGACCAGAGACTGCTGATCCTCATGCCATAGGCAGTCCCTTGACCGCAGCTGCACTTTGAGCACAGGCACACACCTGCATCAGGTCTTCCAGCACGTGCCTTCCTCCACACAAAATTATGCACACCCATCCTCCCAGCTAAGATCTGGGACACCTCTGCCTTAAATTATCACGGAGCGTTATGCTAACAAGTGCTAGTTCACAAGGTGGAGGAGCAAAGGACATGGACACAGCCGAGTGGTCATTGTGAACTTGGAAATTCAATTGCCTGTGATCATCTGAGCATGCAGGTAAAACATTTACGTTAATACCACCCTTTAAAAGGAGCATGTTCTCTAAAAATTACTGCAAAATTACAACTCATGTGGCAAATCCTAGGTATTAATTAGGTATAACCTAATTGTATCTGACTTCCTTTTCTTTATTAATTTGCAATAGTTTATATTCCCGTTGGAACTTCTCTACATGTAAAATTGTTGCTATTTTTCACCTTTAAAGACGCAGCCAAAGGGCACTCATAAAAACTGAAGAATTTTGCTCTGTAAATCTTTGTATCTAAAACACTTGCCAGAAATCCTGAAAGATCATACAAATTCTATTGTAGGGATTCAGTGTTCCTAAAGATGAGACTATCATACTTGTAAAACTCTGCTCTCATTTTCTGACAGCAATGACCAGTGACAATTCCCCCATTTTTACTGAGGAGAGAAAAAAAAAAAAAAGGTGAGTAAAAAAAGCAAAGAATAAAGGTGTATAGCCCACATTATTTTCTAAACTCTTAAAAAACTTGCAGTTCAGTGTTTGTGTTAGTCTTAATATGTCAACATTTCAGAAGCTGTGGCACAATAGAGACATAGTGGGATTAGGAATCCTCTGCCAGCATCTCCCAACCAGGACATGTGCAGAACTAAAATGCTTATCAAACAGACTCATCTTAGCTTGGCTCAGTACAAACATTGATGCACCAGTTATACAGAGAGTGTTGATATACTCACAAAGATAAAATGATGCAATTTACTATTAAAAACTGACTTTTCATGATTAAAAAAAAAAAAAAAAGAACCAAACTAATTTCAATTGGTTCCCAACAAGCTGCAGAAATCAGTAAGTGATAGAGATGAAAACATAGTTACACATATTTAAGTTACACTTGAAGGTTTCTCTAAATGAATGAACATATGCAAATGTTTGAAGCCCAGGGGCAGCTGTTCCTTGCACTCAGGACATTTACATAGCTTTTCAAGCTAATATTTAATCTAGTATTCAGTAAAACATCATTAATTACTTTCATAAATTTCTAACATCCTGTGAGATTTTTTTTTCCTCTGAGCTGCAAAACAGAATCTTCCAACACCTTCCCCGTCATATTAAGTGCAGCAATTTTTACTGAACAGAGCTTTTAACTGTAAGGAAAAAAAAAAAAAGTTTTCATCTTATTGCTTAATGCTGTTTTTTGAAATGTTAAAGAACACAGAAACATTACACTTTGGGAGAAATAATTTGGGGGCAGCAGGGAATAGGAGGATTATGCCACGAAGGTCAATCAAAGAACTGGCATGCTTTGTAATAGTAACTTGATGAGAAGAGAGGAACTGCCACACTGGATCACCTATATAGGTTTATCTAGCTCACTGCCAATGGCTTCAAGGGAAAATTATAAGTAACTGTTAAAGGCAGTTCCAGCAAAAATTGTCTATGGAAGATTTTTTATTTATTTATTTTTTTACCTAGCTCCTGTAATATTAGTGTGAGGATCCATTCATTTTCTAGTTGTTTGAGATATTTTTATTATTCTTAGACAGATACGTACTTTTATAACACAACTCGAAACCTCTAGGAATCCTACTGCCTTGGGTCTGCCAGTATGGTAGCTGTAACTATGTTTGTCCTTAAACCACAACACTCGTGCTATAAACTCCCTCTACATCATGCCCGCAGAAACAGCCGAATAAAAAAATCTCATCTACATTCACTTCACAACTGTTCTTCTATATATGTTTATCATGTCCCTTCACCAATTTTCTCCCTCACACAAACAGTTCAAGTCTTTCAGGATCTCCTCTTATAGAAAAGTTTTCTGTGGTATCAATGATTGTTTACGGCTAACAAGTCCCACTGCAGACAGTATTCTGATCTGACCTCAAGCATTTGATCATTGTAGTAGCCCTGCAATGTGTCAGAAAAAATCCAAAAAGTAGTAAGAAATATGGCAGCATATGCAATGCAAATGACTGAACAGTAAAACCATGTGGTGTAACATTAATGGATGATGCACCTCTGCTTCATGGAATCCTCTTCTTCTTGCATTTTATATTCATTTTCCCAATTGTTTAAATTAGACATAAAATCAAATCCCACATGACACAAGAATTCTACAAGAATGTTGCAGAAATACCTACATAAGTAATTTCTTTTATTGATTTGAACCCTTTGGGTCTATTTCACGGATTAAAAAAACTCCTAAATAGGGCAGCCTGCCCTGGCACCAGTCAAAGTAATTTAACACAAATCTATAGAAGAGGATTGATCTTACTGAGCTTATCTCTAATGTGGTTTACAAATACTGACTCTTAGTGTGTTAACTTAGGCACTCTTTGCTTCAAAAGCTATTTTAATGCCTACTCTCATACCAGATGGGCATCCAAGTATTTCATAAAAGATGACAGAAAAATTACATATAAGGTTGGAGAGAGGCAGACTAATATCAAAACAGAAAAAGAAGAGGATAGAAGTAATGAATTTGCCTGAACCAATCTCGTATTTCATGACCTCATCATGCAAAAGCTGCCTATCAATTTTGCAATAAGTAATAAATATTAAAATGATTTTTTCATGTCTTAGCAAAAGCTTCAAATATAAATTGTTTTCACAAATGTTTTCTCCTGTAAGCAGTGAATGGTTCTTCATCAATCTTTTATCAAAAGCAATCTTGTTCTGATTTCAGTCTTATCAGAAAATCTTCTCTCTCCCCTTTGTTGTTCTTTTACTTTTTTTTCGCTTTCTTGGTGGAAGTTACATGAATATCATTTTACACTTGACTGTGGATGCATCTCCATTGATTGGGAAATAAGAAGTAAATCTGAAGGATGTATTGTGACCCTGCAGAGCTCCAAATAACAGGCATATATGTAATGATTCCACTGTGCCTGATAGTTACAAAGAAGGAAAACGTGCATGTCCACACAAATGTGTTAATATTCCTTTTTCCAAGAAATTTTTAATGCTCGTATGAAGGAGAGCTAAAAATAGTCTATTTAGGGGAATGACTTGGATGGAGACCTTCCTGTTTGTGTTTGAAACTGATAAGACAGCAGTAATTGCAAAATTATCTGTTTTACTCAGGACACTGTAGAGACCTGAAAAGAACAGATCATTTAAAAAACTTTGTCCAACATAAGACAAAGCTGTTTGTCTTTTTCTGCACATATATAAATGGAATTGAACATAGATGAACATAAAACAATGGTCACGTACTTTATTAGCAGCAAAGAGGGTCATACCTCCATATATCCAGAGTAAGAGCCAACATGCAGTTGGCTAAACTCTATTATGTGAACTTTCATTAATGTTACAAGAAAAGAATCTGGTTGTGAACTATATTTTTCATACTTCACATATCAATTATCATTTTGATTGTTTTGGTCTCTGAAATCTTTTTGAAAGCTTTAGTTATGAAGTAACTGCTGAACTGTTTTTTTGTTGTTGTTGTTGTTTTTCTCTCCCAAAAATACAATGAATACAGCAGGCAAGCCAGCCTGTGCCATGCAGAGAAGAATGAATAAAGCCTGATTTCCTAAGGATTTTGTTTTCACATCCCACTGATCCTACTTTAACAAATACGATTTCCCTGTGCTTTCCTGTGATGGATTTCTCCATCTGTTTGAAACACTGTCAGGTCACCTCCACATCCAAAGATCCCGCTGTATTTCTCTGAGCACCCTCACACATCCTCTGACCCCACCAGTTGGCAGAATACAGTGTGGTTGCCTCAGAGCTGCACAGGCTGAGTGGCTGGTCCTGCTGCCAGGAAAAGTGGATGGCAGCTGAGGTCTGCCTGTCCTCTCCTCAGTGGGGACATTTACTTGTTTTTGTCTTTCTCCTTTGCTGAAATACAGATTTTCAGGAATATTGTACACATTTTTTCATCTCTGAGATTCTTACTTACCCATCAAGTTTGGCTGATATTGCCCATCAGTTTAGAAAGTTAATATAAGATGCAGATAGGTGGTTGAACAGGCAAATGGGTGTACAAAAGTAGTGCAGTAACAAATAGCTTTATTTCTTTACAAAACAAGCCTAAAACTTATAGTCCAGTGACAGAGAAGCTGTAAATTATCTTCAACAGTAACTGAAGAGGAAACAGGAGGGTGTGCTGCTTTTTCAAAGGTATTTCTAGTCACTGATTGTGCTTTGCATTATACCAGCTGGGTGTCTTAATTTGTTATGTCAAGTGTCTGTTAGTTCTTTAATTATGTCACCATGCTCCAAAATGTGATGCCCTTATATATTTTTTGTGTCATACAATGTATAATTGCAGTTCCCTATGCTCCCTGTGACTTTCCCAAAACTGATATGACATCTTATGTGGTAATCTATAATCAGTTAATGAATACTAAATAAACAAAACAAACTTAGAAGATTAAAGCATGCTAGGCCTCCTGATTTTAAAATCACAATAATCTAGCCCTTGTGCTCATGCATAATACATGCAGTTCAGAAAATACAGAGCCAAGTCTAGTAAATCCTTGAGCTACTAGACACTGCTTTATACTAAAGGGATTTATGCAAACACCATGTGTGATGGAGAAGGGAACTGAAAGGAGGAGAGATATAGGTGGGAGCACGGCAGAAATTCACAACATTCTCTAAGGGAATGTCAGCTTTAATACTTCTGCCCATGGAAGCTGTAAGAGACTGTTTTGAATGTCATACCTGGGCACAAGCCCTTCCTCTAGCTCAAACATAATCTTGCCCACAGTATGTAGATGCATTCTTGTGTTGAGGACACATGACTTTAGCCCAAGGATAAACTGATTTGTTCTGTATGCTTGTCTACGTACATGTCATAAGGCAACCCAAGAGCAGCTGTAGTCACCACACAGATGCATAGCACCGTAAATTACATTTGTTTTTACAGTAACATCAGCTGACTTTGCTGTTCTTCCTTATATGCATGCCTCTCTGGAGCCTGAAGTGGTCTCACAAAATCTAAATGCCTCCTGGGGCTAAACAGGATGTGTCCTGTTCCCAAACCACACAGGAAAGTGAATCAAGGTAAAGTGTCAGACCAGATTTAGCTGGCATACATACACCATCTACTAACACACACAGATATTGCTCTAGACCTTTTGATCATCTTCTAGGTGGCACAATCCAATCTGGGGACATGAATGCTGTGTCTGTTGTACTGATGTCTGCAATCACTATTTCCTCCTGTTCCAGCACAATCTTTTTTCTATTACTTGTCCAATGTTAGAGTTATTTAAGACCGGAATTAAGACATTTCACCATAAGGGATCCTACCTGATTTTTTCATATCTTGATTTTAACCTTGCAGTTAGTAACATTTATTTCCTTTTTTTTTTTCTTTCTCCTAGACAAGAGTTATTGTCTCTCTATTTCATAGACAAACTGCAAAAGTATATTATTTTCATATTTTAAAATGAAATATTGTAAATAGCAAGATCTAATAAAAAGAATTCTTAGTTCAAGATGTGACCATTTCTTTCAGCAAAAGTAAAAAATCTTAATCGATCCAAATGCTGCATTATCAGCTTTCAGAAATAACAATCATGGCTGATTTGATTCCGGAGGAGGGAGAAAGATGTTAGAAGCCTGAATTCCTAGAATACCCTAAGAAAGGGCTTTTCATTAAAGCCTTCTTTTCCAGCCAAAGCTGGAAAAAAACATTTTGGAAGGTTGTTAGAAGCATTTCCAGACTGACTTCTCTCTTAGATATTGTCATGACCTCGGTCAGGTCTCTAGTTTCTTGAATGAGCAGACAATTTTAATACATTATGCAATAGATGTTTGTCTTAGAAAAGAAAGATACACAACTGGATGAACATGTATTTATGTATCCTTCAGATCTTAAAATAGTTTTACTGTCTTCCTATTCACACAATTGTCTTTTAAATGTAGAGAATACAAAATCTAAAAATGAAGAAGCAATTTTGGATCATTTTCTTACTAGAAGTTGGCATTGAAGACATAATATGCTCAATGATCAATTTTTATGCCTTTTTTTTTTTTCCCCCCAAGGAACAGAGCACTGAGTTCTTCTAAATAAGCAAAGTTTAAAGATTTATGAATACTAGTCTGTAAAGGAAAAGAGGATAGTATATTAAAAAATAGCAAAGAACAGCCAACTGGATCATAAATAGATGTCACAACAAATTGATAAAGATGTTAAGAAAAAAAACTCACAAACATCAAAGAGTAGTTTCATAAAAAATGGAGTAAGAGATGAGAGATGAAAGATTTATCAGTGAAGTCCAAACAGTAAGTGAGTGGTTGAGGTAGAAAGAGATGACTAAATGGAAGTCTAGAAAGTCCATAGGCATTGTGTTATAAAATCACTATTTTAGAAGGTCATGACAGCCTATTTATTTTGGGCACTCTGATGTGACAAACTGTCAAAAAATAATATTTTTCCTAAAAAAAATAATTACGCCACAGAGACAGAGGGCAGAACTTGAGTCCCAAAAGATGCTCAGGCTGAGTGGCATGTAGTGTGGAAGTACCCAGATTTCTGCCATGACACATCAGCATCATGGGTTTACACCAATCTGCATCTATTGATTTTGGACCCAATACCTTCTCTTTATGATGTCCATAAAAACAGCATAGACATACCCAATCTAATCTTTATGTAAACATACAAAAATTCTGCTTCTCCTCTTTGGAACTGGCATTCCTAGTCTTTCTTAATTTACAGATTTCTTTCCCCAGTATTTTTTTGCTTTCTTTTGTACATGGTTCACTTGCCATTTCTTCTCTTCAGTGCTGAAGATCTGAATTTTGCAATCTTGCTTCCTTCTTGCAGTTCTAATATACAGCATCACATAAAATTTGGATAACTCACTGGCCTTAGATTTTTCATTGTGGATTTGGATCTGTATTTTAGGCATCACAAAATTTGTTGACATTCATATTTAAAGACCTAATGTGTTTCATGACCAAAAGACAAGGCAGCTAAAAATTTGTCTGAGTGTAGCATTCGTCAAGTTTTCCCCTCCATCTGAATTTCTCTCTCTTTTGTTGAGGAAGTGAACCACTTTCTTTATAATTTGCGTTCTCTAGTTTTCCTTATGTATGAAGACTGACCATCTTTTGCTTTGCATATTCCATTAGAGGATCCAGAAAGAAGAATGTAACCTAATGTGGATAACTGCGAAGAAAACAAACCAGATATCTGCCTATCAAATTTACTGCAACTTGGACAATGAAAGTTATTAGGGTTAATAGTTGAAATATTTGTTTTCATGTAATCATATATAGAGGTATAAGCACCCAAAAACTCTATGAACATTTCAAACATTCAATGTAAATCAAACATCAAAACATTCGATTGTCTGCTCAAGAAATACCAAGTAAATTTATAGCAGCAACTGTGAAATTTTCAGCTCCTGGACTAATTAACAGGTTCATCTCAGCTGTATTCAGGAATATATGAGTGACATACAGTATTTTGAATTTTAATATATTATTTCTCTCATTTATAATCAGACTAAATATACCTGAATACAACATGAAGATACTAGATCAGAATGCACTTCCCTTTAATAAATTCTTATTACAAGCAGCATTGGTAAATATGTCAGAAAGGGAATTTCAATTTTTCACTCTACTCAACTTTAAAAGAGCGTTGGAAATGACTGTCCAAAGGAGCTTGTTTCTCAGTCAAATCTCTCTGAGACTGATATCATCACAAAACAGATGGAAGAAATAAGGAAATAATTTCCATTTTCACATCTGTGTTCTAGTCCATAATAAGATAAATCATAGAATTTGAAGGAATAATTCATGTACTTGGTTTTGCTTGTTTGTTTTTTAAACCACTTGGAAAATCTAATTCATATATTATCTGTACACATTTTGTGTATTTTCTGCATATAAGCATACTTTATAGATACCTACCTCCAAATATTAGTCTGTAAAAGTGTATTCACTAAAAATTACCTTGGTGCCTCTTCTGATTTCTGATCTAATACATTTGAAAACCCCTGTGCCTGAAGACAAATATGAAGAGATTTTCAGCTGCACACATTGGGAAATTAATTAGTAAATATTATACAGTGCATGTATTGTCATACAGTAGCAAACTAGTATGGATTGCAACTGGTTTGTGTGTTATACAAATTTTAGTAGTAGAATTTTTTCAACAAAAGTTTATCAGAAGTTTTATGTGAAATGACAACAGCACTTGGAAATGATAAAAAAGAAGTGGACAAAAAATGAAACAAGTAGTGCTTAATATTAATGTAAAAAAAGTAATAAGGGATGCCAAAGATATAAAATGAAGTGTATTTCATGGGAGAAAGAATCAGGGTCTTTATAAGTATTTTGGAACAAAAAGGAATCCAAAGAGTGGCATAAGCCCACTTACAGAGACAGAAAAAAAAATATTAATAATGCAAAAGAAATGCACTTTTTTTCTCTATTTGGAAAAGAGAAGAATGAAAAAGTTACTATATCATATAAGGATGAGGAACTAATTTCCATCCTATTAGCATCTAAGCAGGATGTTGAAACAACTATAACAGTTTAAAATATCAAAAGACTTAGATAGTCTAGGTTCAAGGATTCTAGTGAAGCAGACAGTGAAGATCTCTGACTTCTTTATGCTAATTTGTGCATAACCATGAGAGAAAAAAAATATTATTTTGTAATGCTGAAAATGAGTTAGCAAGATAACCTGCTTGCTCCAGTACAAGGCAGGTAACTGAATGTCAATCCAGAGAAAAAGACATTCAAAAAATTTACAAAGGATGTATTTTAATTTAAAGCTTTAAAAATAGTCGTACTATTCATGTGGATCAGCAAGGCTTCACAGAAAAGCAAGTTTTGCCAAACAGAACATTTCTTTTTTTAACATGGAAATGAGCAGTTTGGCTGAATAACTCCTCTGCCAGCAATGCAAACTGGCATTTTCAAAAGCTGTCTCTCCTCCTCACCCTCTGCCTGTTGCAGCGCATCATCCTAGCAGCTATTCCAGCACACCCTGTGGAGCTGCCCTGGGATCAGGATGAAAGACCTAATCCACATCTGAAACAATACCTTTCCTCTCATTATTAAACTTTTCCTCACATCCTTCTCCACTTTGATGAACCCTAGTTACATAAACCCTAATGAAAGGTTCGGAGCTGCACGACAGAGCTGAGAATGTGAGACAAAAGGTGAAACGGCACATTCCTACGAGCTAATATTGCCAACAAAGCCTCAATTTCAGAGAACTACTACCTAACTCACAGCAGCAGAACACTGTCATGAAGATTTGTTAGCAAATGGGGCTCTTCTAAGCAGTTTTCCACAGTCACTAGCACTAGGTCTTATGCCTTGCAATATTTTAATCTATAGTATGTTAGTAAACACACGCTCTTATCTGATGACATTTCTGGGTGACATAAAAGTTGAAAGAATGCTAAACTGTGTGAGGCAAGGTACCTACATAGCACAAGCACAGATCAAACCTGCTGCAACTCAGTCCAATACAGCATTACACAAGTAGGGATAAAAACGCCAGGCACTCCAGCAGAAGGAGGGAAAGCAACGATTCTCGAAAGAATTTCAAGGTCTCAGAGAACAGCAGTAGTCCAAGTGTAAAGCTGTGAAGAAAGTCTTAACTGATCCATGAAAGAGGTACAATAATCAGAGGATAAATTATGGATAGAAATACAATTTTACTTCTGTATACAGTACCTGAGTAGATTGCAATGGGTAAAGCTTTAATCTCAATTATTTTATATCAAAATTTTGGAAGTATATAGGGGAGAAGTATAAAAACGATTCAAATGGTGGGAAAAATGACTTAAAAATTAAAACCAGAAAGGGAGCTCAATCAGTTGAACTCCTCAAAAGCAAACTGATATATGACTTGATTGCATAAAGTAGAAATGTCAAATACAGAATATGTTGAGAAGTCAATCAAGCCATGGAGCGTAACAAGAGAGAGAGAGACAAAGAAAACAAATGGTTCTTACATTAATTGGTTCCCTGTTTTAACAGTCACTCTGTAAAGAAGTACCTGGAAGTTGGCAGCCAGACTATAAAACTGAAGGGCTTACTTTAATCTTACGTACATTAGATTTACACCAGTGTTTGCTTCAGTTGTTTCTACAGAATTGTCAGCACTGCTGAATACGTGGGAAAACAAATCTTCAAAATAGATCTATAGAAATTCCTGCTAAGCTAAGGAGAAAAGGTACAAATGCAATCAGAATTTGATGAACTGGTTTTCTTTTAGAAGAAAGGTTGCTTCTAAATATGTAATGTAAGTACACCTGTTACATATATATGAGCAACAAAAGCATTTGTAACTTTTTTCAGTATTACATATCTTTCTTAACCACACCAGAAGCATTTTAATGTTTTATAATTTCCCATAATACTAGTAATTACCACAGAAAAAATTAAATAGATGCATGCCTCAATAAAAGTGTCACAGTTTGAAGTTTTCTTTAGTCAGTGCTGCACAGCTGTGCTTTTCTAACTTCCTGATTGACAGTAATTACCATTATCATGATCTCTCAATATGACCAAACTGTTGCAATTTGGTTTGGTAATGCTAACAAACAAAATCTCATGAGACACAGACCTATTCTTCTGAGTGATCATCCCAACCTAATTTCAGGAGGAACCCTTACCAGCAGATGCCCCCTCAGCCCACCCGTGCCCTCCTTTGCACTGTTACGGTCCTCTCTGGACTCTGTGCTGAGGACATATAATGAAGGAACCAGCTGAAAACAAACCTGACAAGTAAACAGAGCTGTTTTTGCTGGATTCGTGTGTTACACCAGATCACAGAGGAGTTCTGCCTCAAGAGGTGAGCACTGTGGCACACAGCTAGGAGCAGGGAAAACAGCAGGGAAGTAGCATGAAGGGAATCAGCTAGGTCTGAGTGGCCATGACAAACTACAGCTCAGCCAGGTCACGTAACTATGATTTCTTCCCCATATGATATCCAGCTTTCCCTTTCTCTCACTCAAGCAACCTGCCAAGCAAACTCTCCTGAGTTTGTAAACAGGTCTGTCTGGCTTAGCTTCTAGTCATGGTAGCTACGGTTATCTGGTGACTGCACAGGAATCTTTTACCAACATCACTGACAAGTCTCATGTAGCTTCTTCCATTAAGCTGAATAATGGTGCTTAACACGTGTACATCCTTTAACTAGAGTTACAGTTTTGTAACAGAGAACCAGCTGAGCGCTGCTGCTGTCAATTCCTAGCACAGAACTGTGTCCGACCATATCTCTCAATCAACACATTAGCAAGTTTAACAGCAATTACACTACCGCTCATCTAAGCTCCTTAAACCAGCATATATTGTCCATTACTCACTCAAGGAAAAAAACAGGATAGAAAAGGAATGCTTTCTATTTTAATGCATTTGAGACTTTGTTTCTGTTAGCCATATTTAAATCAGAGAATTAAAAAAGGCTAATACAGCAGTAAAAACACAGTATTTTTCAATACCCCACGATGTACAATTTTCTTAAATTATAGATAAGCTAGGGTCTCATTACAAATTATAGGCAACTGTAAGATACCAGCAACTTATGGCTGGTACCTAACAAAGAAACAAGTAGAATACAATTCTGGATTTTTGTCCTTTTTTATTATTATTTTTTTTCTGTAGCTCAAGATTCCCTGTATGAGAAACCATAGTAATATTTTTGTCCCTATCAACCATAAACTAATTAGGTATGACCCATATCCTTATTGCCTACTTCCTGAATCATTCAGTATCACCCATCCCTCTGCCCCAGTATTTTTAACTGTTTTCTTGGAATAAAATGAGTTGTATATTTTGTAAAGAGCAACATATAAATAGATTTTATAAATTAAAAACATTTCCACATTCCTGGCATAATCCCTTGACATTTGCACTCAGCATGATTCAGCAGCAGGAGACTCTACCCTCAATTTGCTACCTACATATGTAATTATATTAACACGTAGTAATTTAACACTGTAGGACAAAATGATCTCAAGGGCTTTCCCTGGCTGGAGATCTCCTGTTCCCTAGAAGAGAGCAGAAGTTTCTGACTCTGTATTATATTTTCATTTATGGTGCATGTTCTTAGCACGGGCCCTAGGCACAAGATAAATTAATCCCCATATTGAGCTCCATGCTTCCACGGATAGAGTAGTAGTCACACCTGAAATAGTTTGAAGCTAGTTCAGGAATCTCCTGGCTAAACTGCCACAACTCTTTAACACCTGTGGAGACAACTGGATTAGGAATCCACAGGCTCTTCTACTTGTTCTCTAAGATGGCAGGATCCTCTTGTTTACGAGTACTGGTACAGTGCCAAGGAGGGACAACTTGGTCAATACAGCTCCTCACAGGCTATGCGTGGTTGAAGATAACTGAGAGAGTAAATCTGACAGAACACAAGTGGCATGTGAATGAAATCATTTCCTGGTTTTAAATCTCCATTCCACATTTTCTTTTTCCTTATAACAATGTTATGGTGGAAATATCTTCCATATATTTTTCTAGGGTGCTGTGTCCTTATCACAACAGGATCCTGAACACCGCCTATTAATATCACATACCTGCATACACACATAGGTCACTATTCACATACTGTACACCCTGTAGAACCATTCATCCCCATGAATTCAGGATACATCTGACAGAGGAGCAAAGCCACGCAGCACTGCGTGGGGGCTGCCTAGAGTCTCTCCTGTCCTTTAGTCTCAAAGAAACTGATTCTAGAGCAGACGCTGACAGGAGACATGCATGTCTGTGTGGTCTCACTGGGAGATTTGCCTGGATAGCAAAGCCAGAAAACATTGTACATTATATGTACAATTCATTTCTTTTTACCATCAAAATACTGTGACACCTAGGCCGTAACCTGCCAACTGTTGTAAGAGACTCGGCAGTTCAGGAAAAAAAAGACAAAAACTATTCTAGCTAGAATGACAGAAAATTGAAGTCAACAACGGACAATTACTGTGTCTAGAACTGAACCAAGAAATATGTGACAGGTTCTTAAATGTCATAAAAAACTTCATCATCATAACTTTCAGGTCACATCTTTTTGCTCTAAAGATCAGTGACAATAGTTTGAATCAAAAGGTGACACTGGATGCAGACTGAATCACGACTACATAAATAAAGACAATAATATATGTTCTAATAAAGCAAAACTCACCCTCCCCACAATGTGCCCAAAGTTCAGCCCAATCTTTGATCAAGACCTGGAGCAGTAATGGAGATGTTTAGGTTCTCATTTCTAGGAAGTACTGAAGTGAACTTTAAATTATTTGTTTTGGTTTTCATAACAGTGTGTTTCCTTAGCATCAGCATGAAACATAATGGCTTTAAAATGTCATATTCCATACATTTTAGCCTCTTTCATAGCATAACTATGCAAGGCAGGGATACTTCAGAAATCACAATGTTTAATTTCACAATGAGCACGCATTATGATTTCAACCATGCTACTGAGGAAACTCCAGGCTATGCATAAAATTGACTGACCAGACTTTTATTATAATAACTGATACAGATGAAATAATGTTCCAGTTATCCTTCAGCTCCTTCCTTGTCTCCCCACTTCACACTTACTCCCCATAAAAACCAAATGCCCTTCATGCATATTTGAATGAGCAAATGTGTGGGCACATTTACAAGTCTTTTGTAATGTTACAACCACTGACCCATCATTTAAGAAAAGAAGCTTAAGGTTTCTTTATTTTTAAAACAAAAATCAAATCCACTTTAGTGATTGGTCTGCAAGACTCAAGGCAATCACCATCTGGAGCTCCCTGAGATGCAAAGAGATGGGGATTCCTTTCATCTAGGGTCATGCTGAGGGTCATAGCGAAGTGCTAGCAATAATGTGTTGCTTAAGAGGCTGCCTCAAAATATGATATGCTTTGAAAGAGAAAAAAATATAGTATTATGTGCTCAGTGATACTAAAGATTAGAAGTATAAGGACTATTTTAAGTCCTTTATGCAAACATTAGCCTTGCCACTAAAATCTACTTAGACAGTTTGATAATTCCTTTTAGGAAACAAAAAAATAATGTAACTAGGGAATATAAGTCAAATACAATTAAACAAATAATATTTTGATATGTTGTAATGTTAAGAGATATTACCCAAAGGCTAATTCTAAAGTTGTCCTTTTATTAATTGCCCAAGGACTCAAAAATATTAATGATACTTACAAAGATGTACACCTTTCACATTATGCAAATCTTAGACATCAGCTCTAATCTCCTACTTAACCAGTGAGAATTGTTCTTGCCTGAGGTCCCTAGTACTTAAACTTCAAGAGATTAAAAATAGCTCTCCAAACCCTATAACTTTTTGTTGATACAAAACCACCTCAGCCTCTATTTAAAGGAAAAATGCCGATAAGGAACTTGAAAAATAATGATGTTTCTCTGTTTGGAAAATGCCCTTGTATGAGACATCAGTCACTAAATGACACTAGATTTAGAAACTGACTGCAGAGCTCTGCTGAAGCACAAGAATCGGTCAGGTGAGGACAGACTTGTGCATACATAAGCACATTTGTATGGATAGCAAAATAAGCACCCTAACTCACAGAAACTGGAGAAGCAAAGGGCAGTTGCTTTTAAGCAGTCAGTAGATGTGTCTGCCTATTTCTTTCTGCTTTCTCTGTGACCCTTGTTACACCTATGGGTGTCCAGGATAACACATGGCAGATCAGTATATCCTTCACACTTTGGCAGGTCTTCCTTAAACTGGAAGACATTTCCTTCAGCTGCTGTTTAAGAGACTAAGTCTAAGAAAAGTCTAATTTAGAAACGTGACTGAGAGGTTGAGCGATGTTATTTTTTAAGAAACATTATGTCCTTTTAAGATGCAGGAGATAAAATGAAAGATATTCCATAAATGCAATCCTGAGAAAACAGTACAATTTCTGCAGTATCTTTGCGAACAAAGACCACTCTGTTTGCATAAATTCTGTTTTATGACATATGCAGATCAGCATAGTGTGCACTGAAAAACAAAAGTATGTTTGTCATACCTAGTTTGAAACTGGATTAAAAATGCTGAGGATCTATCTGATTAAAAATAGTCAAGAATAATTCAGTATTTATCAATTTTGGAATGTGCCTGTATACTGATTTTTTTTGTAATTATGTGTGTTGTGGGGTCAGAATACACAAGCAGTTGTGCTTGGGGTGGGAGAGTTAAGTAGTACAGGAAAGGGAGTAGTTCTGGAAATCATGATCACATGTGGGATTTCACACAACAGAAATAACATCTTCAGAGGTCAAACTACCCAATAAACAATTCTGAACTTGTTGAGGAAGAAAGCAAGCTCAGCAGACAGAGAGATTCATTGAATCAGGCAAGGCAGTGGGAGCAAAGTAGCATGAATTTCTCTACACATCTGAACTGTAAAACAGCACGTGATGCTTACTGGAAATGTTCCTGCTTAAATCTGTTATAAGTTGGTCTGCAGTCAGGAAAAACAGTTGGCTCCTACAGTTCTGCCTGGTGGTTGGCTGTTTTGAAATTCTTGGCTTATAGATACTTCTTTGTTCAGGCTCTCCTTGGAGACTTAATTGTTTAGGGTCTTTGAAAGCTTTTTCAGTCAGCTAAATATCTGCCGTGTTCTTTCCTCTAAACAGTCCGGAGTCCTCATACTTCAGGTGTACCATCATTTTCAGCAGATATTCTAGCCCTCATGCAAATAGCCGCTCACTTCTGTGCTAGTAGGGCAATTTGCCCAGCTCCTCCATTGTGACGTTACTGACATGGTCCAGATTAAAACACACACTCGTACAAAGACCTTTTCGTCATCCTACCAGTCCCAAATACAAAATGACTCCAGAAGCAATCACACAGATGCAGCTGAGCAGGAGATTAGTGAGAGTAAGACTACCTAGGCACATCTTACAGAAAATATTTGTGCTACAACTCAAGATGCCAGTCTGTAAACCATTTGGGTATCGGCCTAGTTTAGCTCAGGCTGGGAGAGGTGACACCCATAAGACGGGTATGAAGAATGCTCCTTCTTGAAGGGGATGTAGGTATGCTCCACATGGAAAGTTCAAAAAGACTGCACTTTAAGAAGTGTCAGGGACAGGAAAGATCAGGAGAAAAATGAGAAGGACCCAGAAAAGAAAAGAGACTGCTAAGAGGAGATGGGAGTCACCAAGCTTTAGAGGTGATGGAATAAAACTCTGTTGTCACTCAGAAACCAACTGAGTTGGCTGATAGCTAACTAACTGGTACAAGAACCCATCTACAAGGACACAGTGTGGAAAGAGCAGAGATGGTTATAAACTGATTTTATTTATTTATTTATTTACATATTTCAGCAATAAACACAGTAATATTTGCAAAGCAATACATACAAATTCGTTGGGGAATCAGAATAATGGAAACAAGTCCCACTCTGACAAGTTTCAGCATGAACAGCAGTCAGCCTTAAATTTTCATACAGTATCTTCAGGATACTCTAGAGGACATTTACAGTGATTCAGTGAAGTAAATATAATTAAAACTAACTTGTCAAAATGTAGAACAAAGTACATTTTGTGATATAGTATCCTAGATTTCATTAATTTGAAAAATTAATATCCCATTGAAAAATGCATATCCCACAATGGGTTTCCAATTCATAATTAATTAGTGGGTTTTACTGAATTTACTTTTACATATATTTTGTTTTAAACAAAACTGAAGAGCTCTTCATATTTCGTTTGCATTTTGTCCATATTCTTTCCAATGTCATGAAAAGTCATACCTTACTTGTCTGTTTATTGTTCAAAGAATGTCATATAAGGTATGAATTGTACTTGGAGCCTGTTTATGATAACTGTCCATTCATTTAGTCTTACTTTTCATCAGTCAACATTGCACAAATTACATATGGGTAGGCTTCTTTGAAGAAAAACATAAATATTTCCTGAAATTTTTTTTATATATATATATATAAAAATACACACACAGTCTCTTTTGCAAAATTAAAAAAAAAAAAAAAAGTAATTATTACTGTGGCCAGCATATTTTTCTGAATTTACTTCACATATGCAGATTCAGTTATGATTTCATTCTGACATATTTGTTTAATAGTTTTTCCTATCAGGCATAGTGTTTTTAGACAAGAAAAGAATTTGAAAATATCATAGAAATAGTTTATATATCATACATATATTTTATATAACATATCAGTTACAAAATTTCTTGATACCTGATCATTTTAATTTGTGACTTGGGGGTAGAAAAGAAGAAGTAAGAAGGGGAGTTATCTGACTCTTGTTTATCTTGGGGAATCATTCTATGATTCTTATTTATTCTTCTACTACCCTTCATGAAGATAACTATTTTATTTTAGCACAGATTACTAGGTAACTCAAGGAGAAATAAGTATTTATGCTATTTGAAAAACTGTTTGCATCTAAAAAATTTGCTCTTTCGGATGTTTGTGTGTTTTATTACAATGGATCATATAATGGATATATAGTTCATGTAGTTTAGATATAAACAGTAAAATAGATGCAGTAAAGACATGGAATATCTTAAATGTAAACTCATTTTACAAATAATTTTGAAAACACCTTAATAAAAATAAATTTCACAAATACATTAATACCTCCTTGCATTTCTACTGTGTTTGGAATTCTGTTAAAAGCTGGATATGCATCACTCTACAAAGATATAAAAGAATCAGGTCATAATCAAAACCATATTGTTTGTTCTTCAAATAATAGGAGAACAGAAAGGTTTACGCTGCCATAGTTTATGCTGCTACAGTTTCTGAGTGGAGACAATAATTCATATCACTAAAATACATTTACATGTAATTTTGCTGAAAAACTACAAAATTGAGGGATTCAGATACAAAAGATGACAAAAAGTAATCACGAGTTTTCTCAAGAGATTTATACTTCTCATCATCTTAAGGGAATTTAAACTGCAGACATGCTGTTAAGTCACCAGTGGACAGAAAAGGATGGTGAGAATATTTCCAGTGGAGAACCAACACATTTCATAAGAATCAAAGATGACAGGCTCACAAGTTGCAAAGAAGCATAACACGTACTGTGAATATTACTCATCAGGTTGAAGCCTTTTTCAAAATATGCCAGGGGATAGCACAAAGTTGACAACTGCTCTCTGGGAAGTTTTTTGTCAAGAATTTCACAGATGTGATTATGCTGTGTAATTTCAATATATTTTACCAGACTCCTTCAGGCATGGTTAACACTCTACTGAAAAATATATCAACAAAATTGGTGAAGTACTTCAACATATTCAGTGTCACTTAGATTAGGCTGACTGAATAGTTAACATGAGATTTAAAACTTCATACTGAGTTCAGTTTTGTTATTTAGCACTACCTGATTATAAAATGCAGTCCCTCACCACAACAGACTACCATCTAATATATATTTATGCAGAAGTATATGCAAGGAAAAGCATTCTTTGCCCTTCATACTTCACAAGAAAGAGCTCTTCCTCACTGCTTTATTCCACAAACTTGAAGCGTAAGTACCAAAATTCATACATTAAAAAAAAAAAAAAAAAAAAGGAATATGTGCCAAGAAACAATGGAAAATATATTTGTTCTATGTTTGCATTGGAAGGGAATTAATTAGGCCGAGAAAGCTGAATAATTCAATAAGAACTAAAGTATGCTACAAATCAAGACCAGAAAATCTCTTCAGTCTATTCTAAGCTAAAATGGATGAAAATTCCTTCTTCATTTCAGTCATAACTTTAAATGCCTAAGCAAGACACACCAAATAAGCAAATAACTCTGAGTGGTTTCAGAGAGCCACTATGGCTCCCTTGACCATGATCTCATCTCTAGCTGTGGCTATATTGCAATGTTTTAAAAGAAAGTGAAAAACTCACAGAAGCTGCATCACACATGAAAATGAAAAGTTATTTTTTTTAAATTCTATGTAGTAAAACAGAAAATACTTTGAACCATGAGATTATTTAAATATGATACAAATATGTTACCACAAGTACACAGTGTTCGGTATTTCCTTTGTTATCTCTAAGGAATAGCAATAAATTCAACAGCTACAGCTGCACATCAAATGCTTATATCTCTGATCTTAGGACTGTGTACAAACCTTTCCACTTGTTCTTCATGTTCCATCATGAAACAATTTGTCTTCTTTGCCTACACAAATCTTCAAAAACACTTTCCACAACCTCACTTTGTTTTTAAAAATTATCTCTATAATTATGTAAGAGATACACGCTGCCTATGTGGATTTTCAATATTTCAGCAATTACACATAGAAAAACTCTTGCAACTGTATGGAAGAGTCTATAATTATAATTGCGTTAGCTTTTAAATTTGTAATAAGTATATATATATCATAAAGTGTGGAAATCAACATAAAGCAACTAGCATTGCATACAATAATAGATTAAAATTAAGGGAGCTATATATAAAGTATATAAAGTTCTCTAAGATAAATAGCTGTGCCTTCAGATCAAGTCTGTTTTTTTTTTTTTTTTTTTTAATACTTCATTCTAGACTCTGTCTTTCAGGGTACTCATTATGTCCTAAAAGCTCCATATAGGTGAAGCCACTAACTTACTAAAGTCAAAAGGAGTTTTACCATTTGCTTCAACATGGCCTACACCTACTATTAGATCAAAAGATTTAAACATGAAGTGGAGAAAGAAAGAACAAACATGCACACAAAACATACATTAAAAGAGTGTATGTATTTTAAATTTTCTTTAAAAAACCAATTTATGATATCTCCTTTTATAAACAGCTTCAGGATTAGAACGGTCTCTCATTGCTGTAGGGATAGTCTTACAAAATATAACATGTCACGAGATCTCAAACATACCACTAAGGTTTTGTTTTTTCAAAGTATTCTTTTCCTGTCCCAGGTATATATTTCACACCTTTTACAGCAAAGGTCCTCTGATGTTTCAGTGGTATGTTTGTGAAATGCAGGACGGTTTATTCAAATAGCCATTTCTTTCCTAAAAGTTAAAACTACCCATCTGACACATAAGGTGATGCCAACTGTTAAGCATTGAACTGATAGAGGATCATGACAAAATGCTAATTTTCTTCACGTTTTGCATGAGAACAGTAGAATGAATATGGAGGCTATTAAAATGTGAAAATGACTGATGTGTGCCTCCTCAACAGCATCTCCTACTCTTAACTTCAGTCAATGATTCAAATAATACCAAGCCAACATTTTCAGAAAACGTGTGAGAACTTTGGCAGCTACTTCAGTTTTCCTATTCATTTTAAGGGTACTTCCACAAAAAACAAATCACATCGTTCTCTCTGTCGAAGACTGTTCTCTGAAATAACATCCGGATGGCATTAAAAAGAATGTGCTGAAACTTACTCCTGCATTACTAGTGGCACGTTCAACTAAGTGCAAAGGCAAAAATACATATTTGAATCTCCAGAACTGCATCTTATGATATTAACTAAGAGATATTTTAGGGGCCTATATAACAGTTTTAAATTCATCACTTAAATCTCTAAATGTGTCTCTTGGTGCCAGGGCCATGAGAGTGACACCAGCCCTGCCTGTCCCGGCCCCATCCCCTAGGCCCCCCCCAGACCCCCCATCAGCCAGGGGCTGCCAGCCCCTGCCCCAGCAAGGCCGCAGCAGGGCCCGGCTCCAGCTCCCCACAGCCCTGCCCCACCACAGGCCCATGTCCTGGCCTCAGCCAGGGATATAACAAAACCAGGATATTCACATAACCAGGGAGGTGCTGGGGCTGGGTGGGGCAGGAGGACGGTATGGGCTGCCAGGCCCTGGCCTGACAGGCCGCACTGCTCTCGGCCCCTGGGGAGCTCTGACGCTTGAGTAGCACATAGTTATTTCTTCTATTTTATTCATTAAAATAATAAAAGAGCATATTTAAAACTAATAACTGCACTTGCCCTTATATCCAATTTAACTGAGTGTTCTGTTTTGTCAATCCAGCACAAAGTTGTATGAACTAATATAGCACTGTGACCAGTGATAGAAAGCTATGTTTTCAATTGCCACAGTTTTCATACTATGGAGGTACAAAATTTTCCTCTCTTGGTAAAGTACTTTGAGATTGCCAGGTTAAAAAAGCTCTTTATGAGCGTAAGGCATGATTTACTTACCTGTAATATTACAGTTGATCCTGTAGGCATACAGAGAGTCCCTGACCAAAACACAACAGAGGCCTAAGATCAGAAGACATGAAATATTCTGAAAGGCCCTGAGGAGACAGAAGATTTGTTGCTGCTCTTGTTCACTCCTCTTGTCCATAAAATATATATATATAAACATATATATATATTCATCATTTGGTATAAAATTGTGGTACAATTTTCTTTTTCTCATTTCTGTCTCAACGTGACAAAAAAATGCTGGGACATGATTTTCAAAATGCAACCAATGATTTATGTCAAAAGCAATTAGAATTTTCCAGCTGAGATTCAGATGCAAATCAGTGAATAGCTTGCCTGGTTAATTTTTGTTTTACAAATAGGCTGGGCTAGTGCTTAATGTAAACATCAAAAGCCATCCTCAAAATCTCACACATCTGGTATATACTGTCCTAATCTTTCTTTAAATAAAAATATTAAGTCAACTGGCCAAAGGGCCATCTAGCCTAGCAATCCTGTTTTCAATGGTGGCTGTAAACAGAAAATGGTAGAAATGTAAGAACAGAGCAAGCTTTTATGATACTTCCACTCCACTCTTCAAATCTCCATTTATTTTTGACTCAGGGATTTTCAAACCTGGCTGAGGATTGTTTGAATTTTCTACTGATAAGAAAATATTCAGTCTGGATCACAGCACTACATTCCAGCTTCTGTTATGTAAAATACTGTCCTTACAACTAATAATATATTAACTCAATGAAAACTGCTGCATGTTTTTAAAATATACTCCAGTTCATGCATTGCATAGGTAACATTTTCTGTGCATAATCAAAAGCTGTGAACATAAACCATCAGTGTGCCCAGGTGGCCAAGAAGGCCAATGGCATCCTGGCTTGTATCAGGAATAGTGCAGCCAGCAGGACCAGGGAGGTGATCATCGCCCTGTTCTCAGCTCTGGTGAGGCCGCACCTTGAGTACTGTGTTCAGTTTTGGGCCCCTCACTACAAGAAAGGTGTCGAGGCCCCAGAACGTGTCCAGAGAAGGGCTACAAAGCTGGTGAAGGGCCTGGAACACAAGTTCTATGGGAGCGGCGGAGGGAACTGGGGTTGTTTAGTCTGTAGAAGAGGAAGCTCAGGGGAGACCTTATTGTTCTCTACAACTACCTGAAAGGAAGCTGTGGGGAGCTGGGGGTCAGCCTCTTCTCACAGGTAACTAGTAATAGGACTAGAGGGAATGGCCTCAAGTTGTGCAAGGGGAGGTTTAGGTTGGAAATGAGGAGACGCTTCTTATGAGACAAACTTATAATTTGACAGGGTACTGAGGAATGACACTGCAGAAAAGAAGAGAAAAAAAAAATCTACTCTCCCATTTATCAAGAATTAGCAGTTGGTTAGCTAGAGCAGTCTTTGTACAGGAACCCAGCCAAAAATATACTGCTGCCAAAGCCATTGCATAACCCTCATCAGCGCAGTCAAAGCTGAGATCTGTGGAGATGTATTTGAATGCACTTTTTCCCAAAGTTTCACATGTCATTGTAACGTCCCAACTTCTGCTTCTGTTTGAGTAGCTACAATTGGTGGTTCTGCTATCATACATCTATGGATGAGAAAACAGCATAATTTTCAAAATAATAACTTCTTTCAAGATCAAAATCTATGTTTCTATCTCTATCCAATTTTAGGATGTCACAAGGTCAATATACCAAACAGAAGACTCCATTAAGTTTCAATACTATTTCTTAATGTAATTCAAGAGATGACATACTACAAAATATGTATTTTCAAAATTCTCAGGCACAGACCAGAAATGTTACAAAAACTCTCTGAAGCAAGGCTCTGTAGCTCTGCTTGTGTCAAGCACCGAAAACTCCAATTTCTACTCCTCATTTATGAAAATCATTGAAATTCTCTGATGATGCTGAGCCTTGCCAGCATGAATTGAGTCTTAACATCAAGTTATATAATTTATGTGACTAAATGCGTAACTGTTATTTTTCTTAATCAAATAAATATGACAGCAAATAAACTAGGGGCTTTAAGTTGTTAAATATATACGGAGAAAACTGAAGATAGAAAAATTACAAAACATTATAGCAAAATTTTCTAAATGTTCATTTTTGATTGTCCAGTGCATTGACAATTTCAGGGTAATGGAGTTGCTAGCTAAGCAACATATATAATTTATATTTAAAGAATGGATTTTTGGATACCTAAATTGAATTCAGATAAGACTATTTTTATTATTATTCATAACAAAAGCTGAGGAAAGCCGTTAAGATAATATTCATAGCCCAGTGCAGTCTTAAACAAAGAAATTGCTACTCTGCCTCCATAATCTTTCTCTCTCATCCTCACTGGCAGCTGGGAGATCAGCAGGTTTTCATCTATTATCATTAGTTACTGGGCTTGATGATGATTACTGCGCCACTTGAGTCTGAGACCAAATAATTAGTGCTTGTAACTGAGAATGTGAACCTTATCACAGTTTCTGCCACTCTCATGGTAATTGCAATGTAAAGATAAAAATGTATGACTGTACTTAATCTGAAGTTTGTACTGAAAGTCCTGATGGAGAACCAGGCCAAGATCCCTGAAACATTAGTGAGACATTCTCAAAAGTTTTCAGTTATTAAAAAGGGTCTTCTTAGTAAATTAATAATGCATATATATTCATAATGAGTAAAAAAAAAAAAAAAACACCCTATGCAGCGGCATCTAAACTATAAAGAGGCCAAGTTTGTCTGGGATTATCTTTTCTCTCACATATTAAAAAATACTAGTTCTGTATAGTGTATAGTCATCTACAGAACATCAGCATTGTCCTCACCTTACAGTCACCTTATGCAGAAGGACATACAGAATGTCTGCCAAGATGCCACCAGGACTGCTTTGGTCCCACTGCACTGAGTGAGTGTCCTCTCTGGCTTGCTGAGTCTGCTTTGGAAACACCCAGACTGAGAAGACTGAGAGGTGGAACTACACTAAATGTTTCACTAAGAGTATGCAAATTGCTCATGCTCCATTATGTTGCCACTTATATTATTTCTATGAATGTTTCTGTGACAAAAACTGAGCATACATGACAATGTTTGTGTATGCACTCACAAACCCAGGAACTCCTCCAATTCCAATTACTAGAAGCCAGAAAAAAGCCCAAGTTTCATCTGCTACCCACCCATACCCTTCTAATATTTTAACATTATTCACCTACTAAGACCACAGTGCTATAAAATATGGGAAAAATACTATGAATAGCTTTAAAACAAATTCAAGATCTAGCTAAAAAAAACTGGAGGAGATGCATGATATAATGACAACTACTCAAAGACCTTAAAGTATCATAGAGCAATGGAGGAAATATATTTGGGGGGAACGAGGGGAACTAGCATAACATGCCAAGAAGAAATACAGCAATAAATATGAATAGTATGAAGGCTTTAAAAGAAAAGCTATTAAGAAGATTTCCTGTAATTACTCCTTAGAAGAAAAAAATGCTGATTTGAAACTCTGTAGAAAAACATATCTTTTTGTAGCACTTAAAACGAACACGCTTTCCCTGCATAGCTATGCTTTCAATAATGTATCTCACATTATTAACATTAAAATATGTTTATATTATCATAGGTTATTATTTTTAGAGTATGTTCACCAAAATTCTAGTACTCTATCAAAAAGCACAGATTGCTTTAAATTAGAAATGGCCAATTTCAGTAAACTTAAAAGTATTAATCGTTTTAACTTTTATCTTAGGGATAGGCTTAAAAAACATTTTAGTAGCTACCATAATGCAATTATTGTTTGGTTTATACAATGTAATCCATTATTTGCTAGTATTTATCACATCTACATCTAACAAGTTTATTTCTTACATAGAAAATTAGTGAACAGTGGCCACTTCAATTTTATAAATTAGAACACAGCCAGAGCACCACAGGTCTGATAGTTACATTACAGACAGTGATAATCACTGAATGGTAAGGCTTCTGGTAAGAAAATTCTGTTAAAAATATATAATCCACTGAACTTGTCAGGGAAGGTATCAGATTAATGATGAAATTTTCAGGAAGAAGGAGGAAGAAAAATATAAAAGCAATGCTTTTACTGGGAAATTAGAACTTCTTTGAGTCCGGTATAAGTAGGGATTTCTTCTTATGACGGAATAATGCTATTAAAATATGTGCACATGAAAAGTAAAATTTTGCCTTGGATTAGAAAAGTCTGATATAAAAATATATATATATATTTTTCAAATTATAAAAAATTAAGAACTGGGTTGTGATATTAAACTGGAGACTGGAATTTAAGTGCATTCCTGCAGCCCATAACAGAGACGAGAGAGAAAGTTGAATCTCGGAATAGGCAGTGGTTAATCCAAGAAGCAATGCATCAGGATCATCATAACGTGACAACCAACCTACATGTTTTTTAAGACAGAGAAAAAGAAAGGAAAAAAAAAAAAAAAGAGGTTTAATAGGTTTAATCCTCCAAACCTTTAGAAGGTGATGTAAGAGGACAAAGATTAAGTCACACTTTCTTCAGCTGAGCCAGCAGTCACTATTAGAGCACCCATTAAGAATATGTAAGACTGTTTCTGGCACCACATCAAGTATTATAAAGATGTAAATCTGTCTCTCAAATACTGTGCTGTTTTCTCATGAAAATGTTTGAATGTTATCCGTACCACACTGATGTGGAAGGGAGTCAGATGTCCAAACCTCAATATTTTTATTTTTATTTTTGGTGAAATGGAGTTTCCATTTTCCAGCTATTACTATTGACTACATGATTTCCATTGACAATTTTGACAGAACTGATACGGTCTTGAGGAACATTTCCATTATATTAAAATTCGCATTTTCTGTGGGAAAATTACTCCACCAGCTATGATTAATTTACTTGAACATTATTCTCCTACTCTCTACTTAGTTTTTGACAAGAAAGCACAAGATACCTTATTCTGTTGTTACCAGCAGCAGTAATTTCATTTCAAAATAAAGATCGATGTATTTAAATTTCTGCACAATTCATTCTAAACTGACAGTATTTATCTTGGTAAAACTGTATCATAAAGAAAGGCATGTGGTAACTTAACTGCTTCAGATCAAATGAAGCTAGTGACAACACCATTCTCATTATGGTATGTTCCCATGTTATCTTAGTCTGTTTCACAATAGTGACAAATTTATTAATCTCTTCTGAATATTTGTGACTTCCAAGATATGACCATGTCTTAGTGTCAAATAAGAGTGAAGCCAAATTTCTGTACTTAAAGCAATGCTGGTGAAGTATCATACAATAGGATATGTGCAGGTGCACATTAAATACAGAATCCCATTTGCCACAGTTTTCTTAAACATTTCTCAATATAACATTTCTCATA
This sequence comes from Anser cygnoides, assembly GCF_040182565.1. Lineage (NCBI taxonomy): Eukaryota > Metazoa > Chordata > Aves > Anseriformes > Anatidae > Anser > Anser cygnoides. Next base: position 49,377,301 of record NC_089875.1, on the reverse strand, counting down.
ATCGTAGCATTAAAGAGGGGACAAGTGGGACTATTCTCTAGCAGATGTTTTATTTCCTTGGCACAACTGTATAAATTATAAAACACAGTGAATTTAATATATTTTTATGGTGAGATTTAGGTCAAGTCAGTTTTAATTACCACAGTTTCTAGTTGTCATTAAAATTTGTATTATACCTTTTTGTTATTATTGGTATTTCAAGTTAAAAGTAGTTTATACTTGATTATTCTTACACTCCCCGGGGCATGTTTGGAAAACATACATTTTTATATGCATAAATGTTTTATATGCATCATGTAACAATTGAAGTGAAATATCTAATTTCATATCAAGTCATTGAACAGTTATGGATATGTTTTTCTGATAATAGCATCTTTACTTCCAGGTTATGAGTTAAGATTTAAGGTAGGTCAGAAACGATCAAGATATCTCCATGACTTGTATTATAAGAAATTCACAGCTTTTACTGTTACTGGGAACTATTACAATTATCAGGACTGGCTCTAGATTTGGCACTGGCCACACAACTTTACAGGGTAATTTCTGCATGAAACCTATCTAATGTGTGAGGCAAATTTCTTCTTTAAGACATTTTTCTTGGTTTACACTTGATCTGGTGGAGAATCTACACCACTGCAAATGTTCCCCTCACTGTCAAAACTGTGACCCTGGCAACTTAGGTAACAGAATGATACAAAACACATTAAAAAAAGGAGTGAAGCCTTTCAGGGGAGATGGCAATGTAAAGCAGTGTACTTGTCCTACACAGACAGAGTAATGATCATGGGGGGGAAGTACTATTTGGAATAAAACATAAAGAGAAAAGTGCAAAAAGAAAGGGGACTGGAACCAAGTAAATCGCACAGAACTAGCATCCTAGGCTCTATACATTTGTGTTAGACCTACGCCTTCCCCTCAATTTATTATGACTTTTTGTTTAGTGTTTGTTGTTTATTCTCTCCCCCCCCCCAAAAAAAAAAAAAAAAAAGTTGGATTTCTTTCTTTAGGAAAGAAAAATAGAGTTGTAAAATTGAGTCCCAGCCTATTAATCAACAATGCAGAATGCCACGTTTTGACTAAGAAACACAGCAAGAGTGTGAAGTGTTTTATTTTAATGCTGTGTAAGTTGTGTTTAATACTTCAGCTATATAAAATGAGTTATTGATATTTCCACTTCTATTTGGAGTGCAGAAAGCCTAATTTTTTTTTCAATTGTATATAATTAGGCTATATATTTTAATTATCTGCTATATGCAAAAGGAAGAAAGTAGAGATACAAACATAAACTTTCCCCTGTATCCTTGTCACTTAATTACCACCATTTTACAGACTAAAATACAATGTTGAATCCTCCCTCCATGCCTAAAAATAAATATCTGACAGACTATAATCATATTAACATTGTTTCTACAGTTCCCAAGAACTTCATTTAAAAAAAAAAATGAGCAGGAAGTTTACAAGACAAGAAAGAAAGTGTCTGTACAACACATTTATGCTGATTAAAGCAGAATAAAAAATACTGGTGCATGTTAGTACATTTTCATTTTCATAGTATCGTTAGGCCTCGTGAAATTTATGAAATGGTGTATGAGATGAATCCAGCTAGTTTTATAAACATCAGCAATTCCCTAGCCTGTAGAACTGCCACCACTGATGTTCCTCATTCCTTCATGACCAGGAGGAACAAAGGTATCCCTGTTTCAGAATGTTAGTAATCACTGACACAAGGAAGAAAATACAAGGTGACCACTATCTGAAATTGTTTGAGCCCAAATTAAGAAGCAATACATCTTACTAAAGAAATACTACAAATTTGGTAATAAAGCATACATTATTTGCTAGATAAAAGTTGGCTATTAATAGCCAACCTCATTAAGCTTTTCTCAAACATTTAATGAATGAGATTTTTGTGTAATTGATATAGGAATATGCTTCAACAGCAGTAAGTTGTGCAGCATTTTAAGATATTAGTGGAAAACAAAGTATGTGAACTTTACAGAACAGGCAGCACTAGTAAGGAGTATATTTAGAATATCTTCCAGGGGAAAAAAAAAAAAAAAAAGGAAAAAAAATGTTTTTTACTCAGTAGATTTGATGCATGCCCACATCTGTAAGTTCTACTTGTTCATCTTACCGAATAAAGTTGTAAAAGTGCTTTTACATGTTTTCAGTGTTTTTAATCTGCTTAATTCCAGCACAGGTACAAGAGAGTAAAAAAGATTTCATCTTTCTTTCTGCAGTATGATTTTGATTAATTACTTGCCAGTAAAATAATGGTATACAAACCAGTGGATATCAACAGAATTGCACACGTGTCATTGAATGTACACTTGAAGATGGGAATTTTTTTCTCCCCACCATTCTGAATGCTAACATATAGAAAGTAACATTTTAGCTTAAAGCTCCGCCTCAGGCTGTGTCTTCAGAGATGGCAATTGCAATTTCCTTGTAAACTGAAACATTTCAAATACAAATTTGAAGGAGAACAGATGGAAAGCAGAAGCACAGTTTAAAGCTTCAAAGAATTTCTTATACAGTTAATGTACTTTTAAAATTATTATTACTTTTGGGAGGAATTTATCTTTTGGATTTTAAATTTTCAAGAATGACTTCTTACTTTCCTGCTTTTCTACATGATTTCCTTTTTTTTTTTTTTTTTCTCCCCTCATACCAGGAGATTAAAATAAATAATTCTGCTTATTCTCCCCAGTGGATTTTAGACCTAATTTTTCTACAAACAAATGTTACTAGTTATCCTCTCTATACAACAGACCAACATCCTTATTTGTTCCACACTAACTAACTATATGCTGCTGGTGCATTTGAATGAAAATATTCCACTATATGGAAAACATACTTTTTGTATATGCCGGTAGCATTAAAAAAAATAATAATAATAATTCTTAGAACAGTCTTTTCTCACATACTTTGGATTTAAAAAAAATGAAATAGGTCTCATCGGATGAAGTATCCTTTTTAAGCTCACAACTCACAAGTATCAAATCACAGTTTTTACAAACTTGAAAAAAAATCACCTTTCTGCTGAAAATAAATGTGACAGTTTTCAGCCAAAAGAATTTTTCAGAAAGCTATGTGTGTCTGTAGAGAGATGCTTATAACAAAAATGCCTCTCAACCATAGTGGTACTGATATAACACTTAAATCCTGTTGTGTATTAAGCACATCACCTTTGTTTGATTTGCAGCTGCTATCCTGATATAAAACCAATAGTGCTTTTACATTTCTCCTCTACAAAACTGTTGCTTGTTTGTTTTGATGAGTCTAAGTAATAGTGCACATGACAAGGCTGATAAGGAAATCCACACTGATGCCAGCCTGTGTCTACATCCTGTTTACATAACCCCCTGTTAACTCCTATGGAAGCTGACACAGCTGCAAGAAAGCTACTACATATAATTCACCATGTATTAAAAAAGCTTGTCTCACTAGATCAGCTCCTCTTGGCATTACTTCTGAAAAACAGCTTTATGGATAATGACTTCAAAGTCAAGTTCTCATGAACGTTTTCATTTCAGGAACCTTAATGAAGCACCACAGCTACAGCAGTTTGCATGTTTCTCTTCTGTCATTTCATTTTCCTCTACCTGATGACTGACCACTTGAACAACCATGGTGCATTTAAAATTCATAACTGTATGTTAACATATTACTAGAGATGAAGGTCTTCTTCAGGACGTTACGGGCAGAAGTCAGGAGCTGAGAAAGGCATATGCAATTATTGCAGGGACAAGATTCAGATTAGAAGCAACTCAAAAGCAAGATGTTTGTTAACTCTTGAAGTGCATTTTTTATTTTTATTTTTTGTAAATTTCCCGTCATTTCAGAAACACTTTCTAAATTATGAGCACATGTATGTTTTTGCACTTCCACCTTCTATTAATAATTGATCTCACAAGATGAAAAAGTTTTGACAGTTTAACACTAATTGAAGGGATTATCTTATTCCATCTTTGTCTAACTTTCATTTTCTTCTGTTTAAGTTCAGTTAGCTATTCATTTTGCTTTGATATTACTGTTTCTGTTTTTCTTTGCCTTGTTTACCACCCTTTTTAACTTTGAATTTCCCCAAGGGGTTGATTAGCAATGTGCAATTTCATGGGGAAAATGACTAAACTCTCTTGCCTTGCAAGATTTAGAAATGGCAATTACAGAAAGTTCTCATTCCAGCTTTTGCTATGAAGCCAAGTCTTTGAAACAAAACTCATACTGCCTATCTTCAGCAATATTATTTTGTGAGCTCTCCAGAAAGCCATTTCTTATAAAATTCACAGTACAGCCAACATTTTATTTATTTATTTATTTATTTATTTATTTATTTATTCTTTGCTTGGGGACTACTTTGGTTTCAGGCAAGCAGTTTCGTTTTCTTTTCATCTGTTAAAAATTCAATGTCTTTACAGATTTTGGATCAATCATTTTAGGCAGTTTGACTGCCCCAGTTTATGTGCTGCCTTACCTGTTACATTTGCTGCCAAATCCCTTGTTCAGCTGTGGACATACTCCTCAGTAGTGCTCTTCATTAGGACACATTGCAGAGGATGAGAAACTTTATTCTTTGCATTATCACAATTAGACATATGCATCCTTAAGTTTTTTATAACCCTGTCGTATCTGCAGATCTATACTGATAATCCTCATAGTGGTGTATGTGTTGTACATTGTTACTTTTTATAGCATTAATGAGATCAAGCTTATCAGATGGAGCACATTTTGCTACAGTGATGACATTTTTTAGCACCTACTAATATGCATACACAGCTTTCTGCTGCCTTTTAAGCATCTCTGTTTGAATGGCCTGATATTTTCACATCTCCTTGAGCTTGTTTTCAGTCAAGGGTTGAGAGCCAAGTTTTTAAAATCTTCAGAGCTTGTAATATTTCAGGTTCTTGAACAGGAGCTGGATCTCAAGAAGGAGGACTCTTCACAAGGATGTGGAAGATGCAAAAGTTTTGGAGCTCCAATGGGACTCACAGGCATATTTTTAAGATAGGTATTCTAAGGTTATATGTTTGCTCTCAAAACTTCTACAAGACCTAAAAGGACCTAAATTTCAAGACAACTTCCACTTTATACAAACGTTAACATGAGAATTCTCTCAGTAAAGGACCTCTGCTCAGTGCATGTCCTGTTGGGATAAGGAACACTGGCTGGCCTAAAGAGCAACTTGTGAGGCATACTGGGGCACTAGATAGTCTCAAAAAGCTAGAACAAACAAGTGTGGGAGTACTGTAGTGTATGTATCACACAGCTACCAGACTCATACAAACAAACAAAAACACAGATAGACTGTATCACTGCCACAAAAATACCTGGTACTTTTAAGATTGACACTGGTCTACTGAAGGCAAAGAGTAAATAAAATGGGCTAGGTACTTATCTCTGGTTCTGAGGCTGGCAGCACAGCACAGTTTTTATTCACAAGCCAGAATTATTTTCATCTTCAAAATAGTACAGTAGCCTAATGTGCCTGTTGGGAACAGATCCGAGCATATGCTTGTGACTCCAGTCATTCCTGAGAACTGTCTGAGAGCTTGCAAGGTTGGAGCAAACCAAACCTATGCCAGAGAGTATGTCAGCAAAAATGCATGGATGACTGCTTAGCAGTGCTTGAACCCTTAACCATGGTCCTAGTTTGTTTACTTGTAAATATGCAAGCTAGGTTACCAATACCAATGCACTAAAATTGTCTTACTGAAAACAGCAGTAGCACAAATGTCTGTGCTTTTCTAACACGCAACATGATCTTTGTATGCCTTCTATAATGCATGTGCTTTTACAAGGCTCAGCAGGACTCAGCTGCAGTATCAGTCAGACTGACGAGATGTTAGAAAAGTATTTCTTGGCATGAATTTGACCTCTTTTTATAGAAGCACTAGCTGGGGTCCCTGTTTTCACATGTCAAGAGAAGTGCTACTTTTCAAAGGAGGGTTTAAGTTGTACAGCCTTATACAGCTATGGCACAGAAACTATACATATTAGCAGTCAAAAGTAATGCAGCTGAGCTTGATAGGTAACATCCCAGCTAGAACATGAACCAGGGAATTGCTGAAGTTAGATTTGAAGCTGATTCCAGTATATAATCCTACAAAACAAAACAACTAATCAACCAACCAACCAAACAAAAATCAACACAAGAAAGCAAACTGGAAGCAAGATTTTCTCTTCTAATTTCTCTTAGAAAGCTTTACTGGTAAAACATTAACTAAGGATGTGGAATATCCTCAGAAAAAAAGACATTTATCTGGTATTCAACTCACCTAATTCTGCATCAAAAATCTAATTTCATTTCTATGAACTATACTCTTGAGAGTATACTTCAAACAAGTTTTTCCTGTAGCAGAAGTCTCCAAGAATACATGCAGGATTACTGCACATGCCTTGAAAGTGCAAGCATGGGATAGTATCAGAAGCTGGAAAGATTAAAGTACAAATGGCAAATTACAGTCCCCAGGTCTTAATGCCTAAGAAAGAGACCAAAAGAGCATCTATCCAACATACACAAATTATGCCACACACTTTGAGAACACAAAGGACATAACAGGAGTTATAAGACAGTCGCAACCACAACAAAAAAAAAAAAAAAAAAAGAATGCACTGAAAGAGAAAAATTGCTACACTACTGTCTCCTTGGTTAAGGATGCTGTGCCTGATCAATGCTGCAACTTACACGGCAGCAAGGTGTATTCCTTCTCTCCACCTTTGACAGAAAAAGTTCATTGCTTTTTTTCATTTGATAATTACAAAACTTCATTATGGTGGAATATTATTATTATATAACTGGGTTAAGTAAATGAGATTGTAAAAAACTGTTGTTGTATGTGCACTTGTGTGTACCTCAGTGCACTTGTATTTTCTGTTATGTCTTTCTGTAGTGGGTTTACGTGGCAAGGTTTTGGTAGCAGGGGGCCATAGGCGTGGCTTCTGTGAGAAGGATCTAGAAGCTGCCCCATGTTTGGTAAGGGCCCCACTGCTGACCAGAGCCGAGCCAATAAGCGATGTTGTTTTGCGCCTCTGTGACAGCATATTAAAGACGGGGGAAAAAAAATGCTGCCCCACACAGCAGCTGGGAGAGTGAGAGGAGTGAGGAACAGCCTTGCAGGCACCAAGGTCAGTGAAGAAGGAGGGGGAGAGGTGCTCCAGGCACCGGAGCAGAAGTCCCCTGCGGCCTGTGGTGAGGACCATGGTGAAGCAGGCTGTCCCCCTGCAGCCCATGGAGTACCACGGTGGAGCAGGGTTCCACGCTGCAGCCTGTGGAGGAGACCACGGTGGAGCAGGTGGACCTGCACCAACGGAGGCTGCGGCCCATGGAGAGCCCCCGCAGGAGCAGGCCCCGGGCCGGAGCTGCAGCCCGTGGAGAGGAGCCCACGCAGGAGCAGGGGGTCTGGGGGGAGCTGCCGCCCGTGGGGGACCCGTGCTGGAGCAGTTTGCTCCTGGGGGATGGACCCCGTGGTACGGACCCATATCTGGAGCAGTTCTTGAAGAGCTGCTGCCTGTGGGCAGCCCACGCCGGATCAGTTCAGCAAGGACTGCGTCCCGTGGGAGGGACCCCACAGCACAGGGGACGAGAGTGACCGAGAAGGAGCAGCGGAGAAGCAGCGCTACAGACTGACCATAACCCCCATTCCCCCGTTCCCCTGCGCTGCTCGGGGGGAGGAGGTAGAAGAGGGTGGATGGGGGGGAAGGTGCTTTTGGTTTATTTCCTTTGCTTCTCACTTCTCTAGCTCGTTAGTAATAGGTAATAAATCTTACTATCTCCCTATGCTGAGTCTGTTTTGCCCATCACGATAATTACTGCGCGATCTCCTCATCCTTATCTCAACCCTTGAGCCCTTTTCATCATATTTTCTCCCCATTCCTCTTTGAGGAGGGTGAGTGAGAGAGCAGTTGTGGTGGAGCTTGGCCGCCCACCTGAGTAAAACCACCACACCTTCACATACTGTAAGGTGACTGAAACTGCAGCACTAAGTCAGAGTAAACTCCAATGTTACATCCAGATACTGCTGTAGTAAAGAGCATGGAAAACCACCGAGATAGCCTTCTACAATGGGCAAGTTAAATCCTCCTTTGGAGGTACCTAACACTCTCCATTGATTAGAAACAGAACCTAGACAATTAGCTCAGGTTAGACACCGAATTTTTAGATGTGTACAACTTGAAAAAAAGGTATCACACTCATAATACAGCCTTAATTTACTGATACAGCAGCTTCCTAATTCAGAGACCACTTCCACCCAATAGCTTCAGAGCTAGTCATGCAAAGCTCCACAAAGGAGAACAAACTCCACAAAGGAATGCAAACTTACAGAAACATTTCTAAATAAATGCATTGAAACTTATGGTGATATACAAAATGGAACGAAGCTGAGGTGTCAGCTACTATTTAATACAGATACTATAAAAAAAAAAAAATCAGTAAAATTGCCATAGCTCTATCTCATTTTTCCATGCATAGAAAGGAGGAGATTAAATTTATTTATTTATTTATGTATTTCAGTCCTTTTATGCTTTCAGGAAGGATAGGTGAACATACTTAGGATGACTGTGAAGCTCATGCGGATATTAGGTCAGAGACAGAGATTGGTAAAAGATACTGATCATGCTTTAAGATGTAAACCTGAGGATCCCATCAATACACATGATTCTAGGAGCTGGCAACAAAAGGCCTACTAGCAAGTTTCTTCACCAAATGCTGCATAAAGTATTTTGGCCTGCATTTCTCTTTTTCTCGGATCTGTGGCATTCAATGTCTTAGAACTTTACATTACTATTTTAGGTCAGATCTAACTTGACAAGGTTACGCAGGCAAGCAAAAGTTGTTTCAGACCCTAAAACACTAGTGGAAACACAGGCAAACGATGAAAATCAATTCTGTGGGAATTGTGACACTACTTTGAGAGCTTCCAGGATTTCACTACAGGTGGATGCAACTGCTGTTCTAAATGGTTTTTAGGCTTCCTAATTCTTGCCATACATGTTAGCACTAGCGTCTGAGTTGTAGTGATGAAGCTTTCCCTATTCAAACAATGACACAGTATCTAAAACACAGACACATAAAGGTATTTCTACCCTGCTCATTTCAGTTGCGTCACTTATGTAACAGACCTGTTAAAACTTATGATCTATCTATTCACTAAATAGTGGAGGTGGTTTGAAACGATTTCCTTCAGAGGGGATATTCGATGCTGTGAGTTTATTCAACTGAAATCCTCAATTTCAAATCACATGGTAGAATGAGACAATGAGATCTGAATCATTTCTTCTATTTACTTTTAAAATTTCTACACACGTATCATCTTCAATCAGTGAAACAGTTTGACTTTGGCCTGTTTCAGTAATAAAATGCTTTTATTCTCAGGAAACTTCCTTGACACATTCAGTACCTTTATTCAAACTACTACCACATCTGCCTTTTGGAGATGTTCTGTAGTGTCTCTGATTTTCTTGGCTTCATTGTGAATAATGTATTGATCATGTTTCTCCAATTTTTATCACAAGACAGCGAGAATCCTCAAGTTCTACTGGGAAGGCTAGCATAATTTTAACATGAGTTTTGCATGCAAATGAAATCATGTATGTGCTGGAAAAAAAATGGCAAAGATTTTACAGATACTGAATGTATAGTTCTGCATCATTAAGGGACATATAGCCCACATATATATCACCATTTCTCACCTGTTTACTTGCCTTACTCTTTCCAGTATAATCACTTAGTATAATAACATATTAGTATAATAACATTTAATTTTTAACCAGGAAAGTACTCAGCAACTACTCAGACAACTATCAGCACTGAAAGTTTTTTTAGGCAAAAGCTCACGGCCATTAACCTACACAGAAGTCCCTATTATCTTGTTAAGACTTGTAACAAAATAGTAAAATAAAATAAAAATAAAATGATCTGTCCCACTGGCTTCATTCTTGAAATGTCAACTCCTGTATGGATTCCCCAGCATGATAATTATAATCAGTGCAGACTCAACAGACAATTCATAAGGATTTTGTGACACTGTTTCTGCCCATATTTCACTTCTAAACCATTTTTAAGGCATTGTCTTTTAGAGCTTACATTTTTAATAATGTCTTTGGACTATTTGTTCCCCCACTTTTAAAAACTACATTTAAGAAAATAGCTCTCCAGTCGCAGGTACTATTTTATGGTCTAGGCATGCACAGAGTGGAGCCAGAACTGAAGATGTGCCAGGATATATTTCCAGTGACTGCACTCACTCTTTTTATCACCTAATTCTCTTTTCTAATTGATTCCTTATCACAGAAATGTGGTAGAATATTGCTGATTATGTTATCTGGAAAAGAAAGAACTAAGTTCTTACAGGAACTATGCTGTTTAGTAGAGTTTGACTTCCCAGCATAATATCAAACAGCATTATTAGTAATAGTATCAATGCAGGTATTTCTTCAAATAAAAGTTAACAGATTTCTTCTCCAAACACTCACAGGTCCAATAAAAAATGATGCTATTTTCAATCTGTCTTTGAAAAGGAGTGAGGATAATTTGGATGAGAGTGCTTTGAACATAACCTGGCAATACACAGTCCTAAATTCATTCTTTCTCAAATCGCTAAAACAATTCTAAGCTGACATTTAGGAACTTAAACTCTGCAACTTAACATCTCCTTTTCTTCCTGCAAAATACATACATTTAGGTCATACATGGAATTCGCTGCTTTTAGTTGAATATTGTTCTCATTAACTTTTACTCTGACCTTCACTGGAAGCAGGCAATAGGCAAATAGATTGAACGCCTTTGAAAATTTCCTCTCAAGTGTGTATATACATTCCAGCATTGTTTAGAAGAAGAAAAGGTAGAAATAAAAGCCTATTTTTATATTATTAAAACAACAACAACAACAACAAAACACCTCCTTATACATCAGTCAGTGTTGGATTAATCTTTTCTCAGAAAGAAGTTTGAACAATTATGTCAGGTCTGTCAGGTACATGACAATCTTAACCAATATAGAACACAAGGGCTTTGGAGGGCCAGAGAGGGTACTATTATGTACAAAAAGAGTGAGAAATAGATTAATGTATGTTGGATGAATAATCTGACTTTATTAGATTGGAATGGGAGTATTGTGAACATCACCAAGATAGCATCAAAAAGGAGTACAAGTGCAAATCCTGCCACAGAAAAACAAAGAAAGCTTGTCTTTATATACTAACCATTTAATAAGCCATACCATCTGTATACAAGACATTTTATTTTTATGACTCTTACTACCAGAAAAAAATATATATATATTCAAAAACTGTTTTAAAACCAGAAAGCTAAGTGGTTAAGCAGTTACTGAATATGAAACAGCTCTACAAAAACTGAATGAAATGACAAAACTTGAAAGACTGCAATATCAAAAATCATACCTATAGCTATATTTCAGTAGCCTGTGAAGCCAACCACTAAACCCGTAAGAATGAAAGGGAATTTTCAAGACTACAGCATGCAGAACAAAGATTCATTTGTACCAATTATATTATTTATATTTCTCAGGATCACTCTCCTTTCCACTAATTTTTCAACAAGAACTGAGAAAAAATAGGAAGCAAAGTAGCATGACCAACATAATGTTTTCTTCAGAGTTCATAAAGTAAAAATCAAACCATTTATTGTAATTATCAGGACTACCAGGAATAACTGTAATAGTGAAAGCCATCAACAGCCATTTGGTATCTCACTCCTTTTCCTTCCGTTTAAAATGAGTGCACCATCATTTTATTGCTTCAAATCAGATTGTTGCGTTTGACCTTCATCTTTGATTTTATAGAAAAAGGGTACACTTGTCTATATTGTCTTTGATGTCATTTCCCCCAAAAGATTGCTGCTTGCATTAAATTATATTAATTTTTTTTTCTGATTAAAGATGCTACATTTTATGAAATGACAGTATATCTAATTCAGAAGACATTGAGCTGACATCAAAATGCTCTGATTAGAAATTGCCTATTATAGAAATAAAAAATAAAAAACATCAAGGATTACCAGTTGTTTGTTATACTCTCTGAAGATAATCCTCTATTCAAAACTGAATCTGCTATTTACAAAAGAAGGGGAGAAATTTGCTATTGAAAGAAAGTTATAAAAAATACAATTTTCCTGCTCAGTTACAGGCAGACATATTCTTCTATACATTTGGCTAAAAAGAAGGATCTTCAAACATGAAATCTGGGGGACATGCCCTCCAGGTTGTATCTATGCTAACAGCAAATACATAAGCACTATCAAAAGGACAAAGAATAACTAGATATGTAATTGGTTACATGAGATTAAGGGAAGACAGACAAACACATGAGAAACAAATCTCAGAAAGACAGAATAATTTGATAGTTTAACCAGAGGACAAATTAGCCTTCTATTAGTATGAAAGTTTTTTTTGTTGCTGTTGTTAGTAAAATTTTCAGCATGAAGGAAAATGTCAGAAGAATCTCAGAAAGTATTTCAAGATATCACTTTCTGGGTGAAGAATCAAAATGCATAGAATACACTTTGCTACAACCATTCTGAATTCTTCCACAATTTTTCTTGTATTTAATGATTAAGGTGCATTATATTTTATGTGTTTCATTTCTCCACATTCTCACTGTTTCAATTTTCAATGAAGTATTATCTCTTCATAGCACACATGGGTATTCATCTCACAGAACTCCATAAAATTTTTCAAAGTGATAAACAAGTACAATGAGTTAGTAAGTAAAATGCTGTACAGAAAGGAATAAAAATACGGAGAAAAAGCAATATATTATCTGTATATATAGTAGAGAACTAGTCTGTTTTAAATGCCAAATGAATCACCATACTAATTGTCAAAGAAGTTTGTCAACTAGTACTTTTAAATCAATGTGTTACATTACTTATAAACAACTATATATCCGATTTGCCACTATCCTCCCTTCATTCAATGACAAAATTAATAATTTACCTTAAATCTGTCTTCATCTGAAATACAAAATTTATAGCTCAAACTTGCTTCTAAAGAACTATTCATACTTCATTTTCTTTTCTATCTCTTCATTTCTGTGCAGAGGTATAGAAAATGCAGTTTTGCCATCACCTTTGAAATACCTGCATTTTCTTAATATGTTTTGAAAAATTTAAAAAGGTATAATTTTTCAAGTCTGTTCTTACATACAAATGAAAAAAAAAATAAATTTCAGGTCAATGTTTTATCACTGAGGTATTTTCTGAAGTTTTTAAGGAGTGATTACTAAAATAAAATCTACTAACTGAAGAAAATAATGCTAGGAGCAAAAGCAGAGCCTTCCTAAAGCACTCAGTACCTAATTATGTCAGATGAATATTGGTTAATGTCACCTCATATTCTGAAAAAAATGTTCAGTAGTGAAACACTGAGATACTGCTGTCATCTAATGTCTCATTAAATTTCCCAGAATGAAATGAACAAAAACATTCTGTTTTTTCCTGATCGAGCAATACAGCATGTAATTCTAGTTGGTCAAAAGCCACTTGATTGCTACGCTACCATAGGTTTCCCACCAAGAGAGGCTGGGAAAATTAACTCACGTTCAAGTATTTAGCTTAAGGTTTTGTTCTCTGAGAAGGGCCATGCTTTTGGAAATGATGCTTCGAAGACAATATTTTATGCATCAGTTAAAGAAATAACCAAAAATGCCATCTCTTTTCTGATGCTTAATAAATGAAACAAACAAACAAACAAAAAAACTAACCTTTTACTCTTTAAATCTATCTTTAACTGATTTTGCTGTTTGCTGTTAGCATTTAATAGCTCATCAACGCTTCAGAGGAAGTGATGTGGGTGATATACAGTCCTTTTGTAAAGACTTTCTATGTAATAGGCTAACATTGAAACATTTTACCAAAAATAAAAAAGATGTTTCCAGATATCCCAACTTCAAGTATACTGAGAAAAAGAGTGTTATGAAATGTATCTGAAAATGAGTAAGAGAAGATAGGTCACCGTTTGCAGAAGTATTTTCAGCATGTGTAACAGAAGAGGAAGATAAAAGCATTCTCTTTCACTTCTGTATAGTTTTAAGTCTACCACTGCAACCATACTAATTTCCTTAAGCTTTAGAAAATTTTCTTTAGAAAGACTACCATAACCGTTTCCAAAACTAGACACTTTGAGGCATTGTGAGAAAGGTTCATGAAAAAAAAAATGACCAGTAGATGTATTTACCAAGAGCAAAAGAAAAAAAATATATAATTGTAACTTTCTCTATCAGACTACAGGAAGACTCATGGGAGCACAGAGAAATACTGTTTTATACTGCATTAGTTATAACTAACTTTTTCATAATCCCAGGTTAGTACATGATACTAACATTCATTTGGAGAGAGGAGGATGTAATTCATTTCCCCCCTATAATTATCTGACATTTTGTAAATCAACAAACTTCAAATGTCAACATCCATTTAGATCAGTGAGAAAGCTGTGATGCCATGAAAATTAAGAGAGATCTCAGGAGGCACTAGAGTAAAACACACTGCAGGAAAAGAAATCAAACCATGAAAATCTAAAACTTTTTCTTTAGCTGTCCAACTTTATTTTTTTTTAACCTTTGCTTATGAAAATTAATCAAAGGTAACTGTCAAAATATGAAACCAGCCCAGCAGGACATATATCCTGATTCTAATCATTAATAGCTCTTTTATCCTTCCTCTTCCCAATCACAAGCCATTCTACTGATTTTTTTAGAAAACTTTTTCTCCTATGAATGGAAGTTAGTGTTCATGAGAAAGTTGACAAATGCTGACTTTTAGAATGAAATAGTTCGACAGCTTTGAGCTTCAGTGAAAATTAGAAGGGGAAAAAAAAGTCCAACATTTTAAAAGAGCCTTTTATCACAACTGAAATATTTTCATCAGAAACTTTGGCATCTCATCCACTACCTTTGAAGTTGGCTGTAAAACAAGACAATCCATCTTATTAGCTGGATAGGAATGCCCTTCAAAGAGTGGTGAAACCATTGGTTGTAAACATCAGTCAATTTGAAATGCCTGCATTTTTACTATATATGTTGGCTTTGCACTTACTACATCTAGAATGAAAAAACTGTGCTTAACTTGTTTATAGATATTAAAGAACATTCTTTCTTTAATTCAGAGCTAACCCTTTAGCCAGTTGTGATGAAATGATGACATACATTGATTATTTGTGGAGCTATCAGTCAAATGTCTCCCATTAAATTTTGGAAAAAATGTGTATAGATTAAGGCTATTATACCAAAATCTACTATTTTCTTCTGCACTTCATGTCTATGTGAGTAGATAAGGTTAAATATCAAAGTCACACTTTCAAGGCAAAAGGAATGTAAGCACATAAAAAGGAGTTGAAATGAGAACCGATATCAAATTAGGGTTCAAGTACCATTTTTATACAGAAAACATATTACCAAAAGAATTTATGAGATCACATCCAGAGCTAATTTTGTAGTACTCTATGAAAACAGTAAAGGCTTAAAACAAAAAATCCCAAATAAAACATGAAGTGTTCCAGAGAAGACCATCAAAAACTACATTAGCTTTTGTAGATAATCTATCATTTCTTAAAATATATATCTGTCATTTTATGTCTTCAACAGTAATAGGTAACCCTGGGGTACAATATCAGTACTAGTAAAAACCTTTATTTTTACAAGCAATCTTTTAAAACTGTTTAAAAATATTTTTTATTTCAATTATTGTATCACTATTTTAAAACTTCATTAAAAATATGTTCCCTCTTGCAGTAATTTCTTACATTTCTTTCAAGAAGACTGTGATGCCACCACTGGATGAATTTTAATTTCATACTGACAAAGAACAGAGAACATGAAATAAAGTTGCTCAGTCAGATCAAGAAAACATGCAGGAAGGAAATTTTCATTTACAACCAAATCAAAATCTTTTTTTTTTCTTTCAATATTCAGCAGTCAGTAGTAGAGCCAATAAGGAATATTGTCTTGCACATCCTTGCCTACCCAAAAGTCCATTTTACATGAATATTTACAGCGTCGGGTTCTTTGAAACACAGAAAACAATTTTTTGCATACATCTGCAGGAAAAAAAAATCTTGAAGGTGCATTTAGTGATTGTAGGATACAATAGAACTTGGAAGACAAAAATCAACCTGTTCACCTTCAAAATATGTGCATAGAGTTGTGGTATGGTCTACAGCAGTTTTTGCTGTTACTGTGGCAGGTGGTTTGCTGTCCACAGCTCTTTAAAGATATTCTAGACTGTTTTTTGACCAGGGAATTGATGTCAAAATCAATTTGATAAGCAAAGTTTCTCTTTCTTCCACTATTAAGAAATGGGTAATGAATAGACAGGTAGGGACAACATGCAGAATCCACAGGGCAATGTACTAAAAAGTTAATACAATTGTCAAGGATCAATAGACACAGTGCCAATTGCCTATAAATTAAAGTTGGGAATGAAACACAAAGAAAAACATTTTAAAGCACTAAGTATCCTTTCCTTCTGAATCTCCCTTGTACATAAATCAAAAACAGTGAGAAAATACGCCAGCTGTTCAAATAAATTACAGGGAAACACAAAGGAATCACCTAAGTCCAGCCATAGTTTACTGCAACTTTCCACAGGTGCTGAGCCTCAACAGGTTTGTTTGCTTTGTCAGCTGGTAAAATCATTGGGTCTTCTTGCTCCTCTTTTGAGCATGTTGTAGCTCTGAAGACTTAGCTACCACCTTGCAGCATGGTGGTGGATCTGATATCACCATTTCCAGCAGTCCCCTCTTTTATCACTTCTTTATCACTATCTTCAATGGCTATATTAATGTGTTTTGAAAACTCTTAATTTAAATGAAGTTAATTCAGTCGAATCAGTGTAAGATCCCTGAGCTAATTTGTTGCATTCTTGAAGGTGACTAGAGGTTTTCTCTCTGAGATTCTTTCCTTTGTTGACAAAGTCTTCAACTATAAAAAGCAGTTTGGACTGGTAACGTAATATAATCTAACACCTTAATAGCAGCTAGCGAACATATGTTTCACTTAGACATATGTTTGTAGGTCTGTCTGTCTGAACACACAGTTCTTTTTGAAACAGATAAATAACACAGCATTGGTGGTTAGTCAGATTCATCAAAAAACCCTGGAGAAAAACTTTTTAATCTTCAATATTATTACCAAATGGAAACTGAAACTAATTCTCACTCAGGGAGCAGACGTTAAGTAGTCCTATTTTGCTTTATTCTAGGAGTTTATGGCAGTTATGCTGAATTTCTATGAGATTCCTTAATTGTTCATTGTTATTTCTTTCCTCAAACTCTTACAGATTTAATGAGGTTTCTCTTCTATTGCAGAACCACTTATTAGCAGTGAAAGAATAGGTGTAAGGAGATTTTCTTCATAATTCCCTGCCAAGGAATAAGCTCTGGGGAGAGAGAGGGAGGGAGGGATGACTGGGTAGCTCAGGGGATCAGAAATGTAACACAGAATGTTTCAGCCAGAGCAGTCATCCGAAGTGCAGTGTGCTGACAGTGGCCAACGGTTCTTACTACCATCCTCTATACTGGTTGTTTGCATGAAATCTATCTAGGAGCTATGGAATGCAGGGTCTTGCGTCTAGCTCTCATGGGAAGTGTTGATGGTGCTTCAGCTGAGTCTATCAGCCAGCCCAGCAGTGAGGTCAAGCTGGTTTCCTTCCTCTAGATGCGCTAAGAGCAAACAGATGAAGGCAACATGAAAAGCATAAGAATATCATTGGAGATCCTTCTCCAGGGATCTTCCAGACCCTTCCAATTTAAAGAACTGTCTGTTTTGAAGGGTGACCAGAGTAGTTTTTGTTGTTGTTTTTGTTTTTCCTTTCTTAAACTAACTCCTTAGAATAAGATTTGTAAGAACTTAAAAAGGCATGTTGCAAAAGTAAAAAGCAATACAAATCCTTGCAACACTGCTTGCAGCCAAGTAAGTCAAAATTGTCCCTTAACACTGTCAGTTACGGGTAACAAACTACCTTTGAGCAGCTAATAGTCTCTGTGGCAATTTAAGTAAAAAGCACCAACAGGAAGCTTGCTGTTCGCTTACGAAATGAGAAATCAACATAATTCATGTTCTTTATCCTGACTCATTTCATGAAAGCAATGTAACAAAGCCAAATCCACACCATTATTGGCTTACAGTCTTAAGTGCTACGGGAGAATGTAAATCCCAGCAAAGCCATGTAACTCCACTGGCCTATTAGAAAACATAAAGAGCAGCAGCCCACTTGTCAGCTGGACCTGAAACATTCAAAACAATTAACTTTCCTCTCAGATCTTAGGCTAATGTCGGACCAACCATCAGCAAGCTTAGTAGGTTTGTTCCACCGTCTCTGTAATTAGCATGCATTCATAAGTTACCAGCTACATGTTATCAAGCCATGTTTGGCAAACTGGGGACCAGCAGGCAAAGAAATTTCAAACTTCAAAGCTCTAAAATATCCGATCATATAATAAAAAATACTCACTCTTAGTACCTTATCTTGGAAGCTCACATTGGTTAGAGGGTGACCTTTACAGGATTACCGTAATATTGAGGGAAATCAGTCCCTCTCTGAAGTGTTCTCGAATTTGTAATAGAAAATGGCTGCATGAGTGACGTTTATGTTGGGGAAAAAAAAAAAAAAGGCAAAGAAAAAGCCTTAAATGTCTCCCAGCATAAGCTGAAGCTCTGATTTAAAGCCATTTGACTTTCAAAGGCCAGAACTATGATAGCTGACTGCCAACTTGCAGTATGGAACAAAACTCTCCCTCCATCAACTAGGAGAGAACACAGCTTTCAGCTCCTAAATCTTTTCTTTTTTTTTTCCATTAATTTTCTCATTTTACCAATATGAACAGCCAGATTCTTTAGAATATCTTCTTTGTTCTCCTCCCCAAAATATCCTGTTCTATCTGGCAACCAAAAGAATTTTAAAGAAAACGACAAAGATTTAAAAGACATATTTAAAAGCAATGACTGTTGTTATCCTCTATTTATCAAGCACAGGTGGGGAGTACAGTGAAGATCTGTCTGCCGGTTTGTCTGCCTTTTTACAAAACTAAAACATTTCTTACGCTGCAAACATCTAGCTATCATCCATTTATGTATTACTATTCTTACTGAATCCTCAACAGATGTGGAAATCTTCAACTGTTCTAGAGAATTAAGGAAAAAAAATATTCTATTTAAGGATACTAAAGATGTATTACCTTCCTCTCAATGTCAATTTCTATTGACAACTTCCAAAGCACAATTTCTCCTTTTATTTCTGACATACTACTTTTTGCTATTCCACCACCCTAGCCAGGAACACTAAAATTACTTGAGATTGTCACACGGTCCATACACAGACCAACTACCCAGAACTCACTAAACTCAAAATAACTCATTCCCTTTAAAAAAAAAAAAAAAAGGCATGATTAACATGTAACCAGATAATTTTTATTTCTAATGTCTTTTAATTAAAGCAAGCAGCTAGCCCAGTTGTTTCCAATCCCCTCTGGATACTGAGCACAGAGATAAAAATAAACATTAAAACATGCATCAATTACATCCTGAGGAATAAAATTAGACTTGCATTTGGATAATATGTTATTTGAAAGCAGTCTCACAGTTTCTACCACTAATAAAGTACTATCATTAATCACAGGTCTTATTACGTTATAGAAGTTGAGTCTTATTAGTTTTCAAACATTTAGTCACACAAAACACATAAGCTGTAGTTACATTAGCATTTTGGTTCAGGGTACCAACATAGTTTTAAAATGAATCACCCCGCTGTTCCCTCTGATAGCACATGGGTCAAGTTTCCAGAGCAGTTTTGATGCACATTAGCGAAGCTCCTCATGAAGAAATGTGAACCAGTTGTGCACAAAAGGCACTTCAGGGGAGTGGTCCCTTGGAAAGCTTTGAAGTACATAAATGTGGCATTGCCCATGTCAGTCCGTGGACCTGCCTAAATCTAGCCCAAAGTAAAATCCTTGAACTGGATGTACTATGGATGTCTGTGAATCAGCACAAAATGGTTGACCTAACAACCCCTTCCTATCCTACACGATTATTTTTAATGTAGATAAGAGCCACAGAAGTCTAAAGAAACCACACAAGCATATTCCTGAATCTGGGCTGAAATCAAATCTCATACTAAGAAAATCTGAACTAAGGATATTCTGGATGTTGTTAGTCAAGCAATGGTAGCACTCAAACAATACTGTAAGTTTTCCATTTCCCTTCTTGGAATTACTTCACTCATATATTTAACATAAAAATCCCTATGCAATATTTTGCATTTTCAGCTA
Organism: Anser cygnoides; assembly: GCF_040182565.1. NCBI lineage: Eukaryota > Metazoa > Chordata > Aves > Anseriformes > Anatidae > Anser > Anser cygnoides. Next base: position 49,357,022 of record NC_089875.1, on the reverse strand, counting down.
TTTTAAATTTAGGTAGCATTTCAGAATATACAGTAGTTGCCTATAAAATATTCTTGTATTACTTCTACTAGCATCAAGGGTGACATTTATTTACTGCATTTCATCTCTGTTCAAAGTAACTAGATGTATGAGGCCTATTTATTTTTGACCGGTGAGATATAAATAAAGCTCCTGGGATGCTGTGGCACTTCAGGGCCAATTTGCAGCAAGGATCAGAAAATTTTGCAACTTGTCTATGACAGTGAGAGCTTGAAGACATGGAGACAGTGGAGGCACACATGGGGAAGCAGAGCAAAAACACCGTACCCTTTTCAATCTTTATTGCTGGTACAGTGAATTTTATATCCCCTTCTGCTAACAAAGCTCTTCCCATGAGGCAGCAGTCATAGCTCCTCACAGCTGGAAAATCCCCAGGCAGTCAGAAGGGCCCGGGAAGGCCAGGCTGAGCAGTCAGCATCTGACCCTCTGCACCTGTGGGTGCAATGTACCCGTGGGCCCATCACCTGCAGCCCTGGCTCTTGGTTCATGCCTGAGGGCTGTGGCCCTGCCCATGCCTGGCCACGTGCCTCCCGGTCTCTGACACACCTTCCTGGCTGAACCTCGACCTGCCCCGCTGCTGGGACGTGCCCGGTGTGTTGAGCCTGGCCCCTGGTGCCCCTGGTACTTGGCATGTCGCACGGCTGGGCAGCAACTTGCCGGTGTGTTAGCTGGCCTGTGTTATCTGCCTCATAAAAACACACGGTGCAGAGGGTACTGAGATACAGCCTGAGAGAGTGAATTAATCAAACCTCGTGTAACAAAGGCTAAATGCTTCCTTTCGGAGGTGCAAATCGCACCCTGGGATGTCTCAGGCCAAAGTCTCCTGAAATAAAAAATCCTGACACTTATAAACTCATTAAGATTTACTGTGCTTAATGACCTGATAAGGCAGACGAGCAGTGCCAGCAGCGCATAGATAGACAGATAGATAGATAGATACGCAGTACGGGTGGTCGGCACCAAGCACCTGTGGCTACGCCGGTGGGTTCCCAACACAGGTAAAAGTGAGGAGGGTTTGCCTCCAGCCCTCTGGGGCCTCTGCTCCCACAGCTGGATCCAGCTGGAGAGGCACTGAGACAAGAAACTGCATTTGTTAGTTTAACCTTCACCTGTGCAGGTGGGGAAAGGCAGGCAGTACTATAATCTTTAGGAGTTATCCGTAACAACGCAACGAGAAATAAGAAAGTATTCCCTTTGCAACACCAGGGACACAAAGAGGATCAACACACAGAGAAGCTGTTTCTGCTGAAAAGAGCAGCAAGACACGATTGTTATCTAAAGGAGCATTTAAAACAAGGTCTCTCCCTGAACCCCACGGGAGATGTGGCCCTCGGGAAGAAAGCAGAAGCATTCAGCAGTCCAACTCCTCACTGCATTTACCACTGGACTTCTTTTCCTCTCAAATTATTTTCTCTTTTTGCAAAAGTGATTTCAATTCATCTGAAGTAATTGTCAGGAGAATTCATTCATTCCAAGCCTTTTACTCTCCCTATCTTTATCCTGTTAAACGTTGATACTTGGATTTATTGTGTTTTAGTTCCTTGCTTCTCGTTTTCATTACCTTTTTTCTCCTAGCACTTCATGTTTTCAACCAGCTGTTCTTTGAGTAACACTAAGGGCAAAAGCCATCTCTTATTTTGCTTTGCTGCTGTCATGATACGTGCAAATTTATTACCTACTTGTGCAATTACACGTACTGTTTCAATACCCACTACGCTCTTTAGCGCATTCATGAAGTCTCTGCTTTCCTCATCTAAAGCCTTCTTAAAGACCTCTGCCAAATAGGCAATCCCACGGACTATTTTTTGAAAATGCTTATTCCTTGGTTCTATTTCTCTGGCTGTTTCACACTACTCAGTCTTTACCCACTTCAGTGCCTTTGGGAATTTCAAATTTACAGACAGAAAAGTGCAACGTGTGTAGGCATACCTCAAACCTCAGGTAAGAACCACAACAGAAACACACAGGCATATAACTTAGTACAGCCTGTTCCCTCAGGCAAGCTTCTTCAGTCCATACTGCAGCCTCTGCCCACACAGAACTGACCTTGCAGCTATCACTCGCACTAGCCAGGTGCAGGACAGGTCTCCAGATGCTACTAGCAAAGTAACCCAAATAACGTGTAAACATACCCATTATCTCTTTATACTGGAGCGTCAAAAAAAGCTACCACAATAAAGCCATTAGCTAATGTACTGCATTTCCAACTCAATATACCATCCAAATAGCGTGCCAGTAGAAGGAGCTGACGTGTCTAATTTGAAATGCCAGGTCAATTAAATGTTTCATAAAGGGAAACATAAATCCATAAAGTTTGGAGATATTTTGGGGTATATTTTCAGTTCAGTAGCTGTGGTCTTATTTTGACTCAATTATCAAACTAGGTGATAAAAACTGCAGGGCTAAAAATGACAATGAATCACAGAGAAGCAAAATAAATACACAAAACTAAAAGCCAGCTATGCTAGATGAAATGATGACTTCAGATATTAATTCAACTGACACAGAATGCACATAAAGTGATGATGACTGAATGTCTTATCAAGTGAAATCCATATATACAATTATACATGATATGCAAACACCATGAAGGCAAAATTTTATGCAAAAGAGAAGAAATAAACAAATCATGAATTAGAAATGTACTGAAAAGATGGTGCCAATGGAGTTATTCATTTAATCAATTGAAAATAAAATAAAAAATAACATGCAAACCTAGAAAATACTATGAAAAGTGAAAAAAATGTTAACACATGCAAAAAAGATAGAAAGACTAGCCAAAATCTATAAACCCAACCCAGTACACTGATTAAACTCTAATTTTGTCAATATTTGCTCACAAGAGTGTTCTGATGCATTGCCCTTTAGAAAGTATACGCTGTAAGGAACTAAAATAAAGGAGTAACTCTCAGAACATGCACAGAATGATTTAAACACAGAGCAAGTTTCAGAAAATGATTTTTTTCCCCTTTTCTATCTACATTTTAAAGAGTTTCCATTTATATATTTTATTCAATAGATGACAAATTAGATAAATCCATTATGATCTAATATGAAATTTCTTGAAAACATCCTAGTTCAGTCTAACAACACTTCAAAGAGAGATTTAGTTAAATCCGATAAGCAGGATTATATGCAGATGTCAATCAATAGGTGCTCCATATTTATCTGTTAAAAAAAAAAAAAGAACAAGAAAAAAAGAAATGTCATGCTTAATAATTACTTTCTAAATGCTCTTCTTATCTAACAGCTTGCATAAAACTGTAGAAACATGTTATGGCACGTCTGTGCTGTGCAGCTTCAGAGTAACATTAAGATATCACCTTCACTTTCACAGTACGTTCATGCTTGTTAATGAAACCAATTTTTTGACTTGAAATTATGTTATCTTATACAAAGGCAAATACCAAAGACCTAAAGAAAAAAGGGCCCGGGCAGACCTAGGGAGGAGAGAGAGAGAGTGCTATATGGATCATCATCTGTCAGAAATATCCTCTAGAAAATTTCCATGCATGGAAAAACTTTAAGAAATCTAGACTTCTAGCTGATTATGAAAATATCTGAATGAAAAGTTAAAAACACTTCCCAGTTTACAGTCAAAAGTATTTTTAAGAAGTGGCGTATCATATTATCTAGTATTTGAAGTCAATGCAGTAAAATCAAGTTAATTCTGTTGTTCTTCTAAAATACTGGCATACTCACAAAATACAATATCTCATGCAATCCAACAAGCTTAGTTTTGTCAGGAGCCTACACTGAATTAGAGCTCTATACAAGTTGAAATGCAAGTAAGCAAATGGAAACTACTCTCTTCTGCCTCATGTTTATATAATGCCACCGCTGCTCTCTTTGTGCAAACCAATTAAACTGAGTGATCAGTAAATCCTTCCAGTGCAAGTATTTCTCTCAACCAGCCAAAGGGTCACACTAGTAGGCTTCTGGCCAATGTTTCATGTTGCTGACACAGCCAACTTTCTATGGCTGTCTGTTCATCAGTGACAAATGCCAGAGGCAGCTAACTCCTGGGATCTGACTGTAAAGGTACCATTGTGCAGCAGATACTCGCCCCCAAGGTTTAATAGGAAAGCCAGCAAAGTGGCAGATTTGCAGCTTTGCCCTTTTGTTTTTCTCCAGGACATAATTCAACTAAATACATTCACTTACAAAATTCAGCAAGGAGCTACTGAGGGGCCATATATACTCTTGCATGGCTATCAATGTGCATCATGAATCGAAAGTTGAAAACAAATCCTAAACCACAGTAGCAATGTAAAAACACTGTTACATATGTTACTTGTAAAATCATGATGTTATAGGATATTTAGCTGTACTAATGAAAAGAAGGGAAGTGAGCACACAAGGCTTTCATTCTCCTCGGTGATGGTCAGGTGTAGTCTGACCACATCTACATGCTCAACATCTGTGAGAAGCAGCACTAAGGAACAGAAACCAAAAGGGAAAGAAGCTGACCGTGCCAAGACCTGATGGTATCCCTGAGATGATCACAGTATCCAAATTCCCTTGAACACCACAGCCACAGGCAAATCAAATCACTTTGAGCCCATGGAATATTGCCCTCCAAAAGAATGGCTGAACAAATTGATGTCTTGATAATCAGAGAAACAGAAAGATAAAAGAGGATTGAGCCACATGGGCAGCTTTTTGGAGCCCCATCTCATCTTACTCAACTGCCCTTCCCAGGAAGCTCAATTGAGTATGAGCAGGGAGACATCCCTGCCCTGCTTCATCTAAACAAGTACATTTTAGGGAATGGGTCCATGTTTATACCTTACTTTCAACTGAGGCTACTGAAACAGTGAAGAAAGACATGCTCAGGAGACCTGTCCAGGAAGCAGCTTCCCCACGGTTCTTAAAGGATGGATGTGGTCTCTCCATGTGCCTCTACTCTCCCATCCTATTTCAGTGCATCAGTGTAGCAGACTCTTCTGATTGTTGAGATTTGTTTCTAAACCCATCAGAATAGTAGGATCACTTACAGATGGTCCCCCTCCAAGCAACCCACAATTCTGGGAGCCTTGAGGTCAGTAAGACGAGCTTTCATATTCTGACCCTTAGGATTCTTTTGCCTGAAAGAAACGTAACTGCTACCTGTAGATGACCAAGAGTATTGCATTTCTGGGCCTTTACCTGTAGTTGTACTTACCGTATTTGTAACTGCTTGAATATGGTTTTTCATGCAGAAACTTACATCCTTATGTGCCAAAATTTCAAGGGTACAAAATTTTGCAAGGGTGGGCACAAAGATTAAAGGAAAATTAAATCTTGCAGGGCAGTGCCCTAGATAATAATTTTGGGGAAGAAGTATTGGAAGTATTTTGTATAATGTGGTAGTGCCATCCAGCACAAGAGGTATTTAATTAATATCTGTTTTATTCTATTACATCTCACTTGAAGCTGAAAATCATGCATGAAGATTTTTCTTGAATCCTCTTAGTTTAAGCTAATCAACTGTCTAATGCTTGATAGCTGGAAAAATTAAATTGCAAATATGTTCTTAAAAAGAAAAACTAATTAATTTATAATAAAAATCAGTGGAAGAAAATTAAAAAAGGCATATTAAAAATCATATACATATTTTTAATCTCAGTTTGAAATATAAAGGTCCAAATTCATTGATGCTGATGTAAACCAATTACTATTTTATTAAAATTTGGAATAAAATGCAAGGTTTATTGTCTTTTCTTCATATATGTAAGCCAGCTGTTAATAATAAGATTCAGCATCACTAAATTATTATTATTTGGTTGGTTTTCTTTAAAGAGTAGACATAAACCAGTGTTAGTTGCAAAACCAGAACATTATGTCAAGTATCCACTGTCTGCCAAACAGGAAAGAAGGGTTCTACATGGGGCTTCCCAGATATTTTTCAGCCATGCATTTGTATCAGAGAATGTCGATTTATGAAAGTTAAAACTGCAAAGGCATACTAGTTTCAGTGATTTTTTTTCAGGGAAAGGTTTCCTCCTGGTCAAGAATTAAAATTCTGGCAAAGTGAGATCCATCCCCAGACCACACTGGATGCTACGGCACTCACACCACTGCCTGACCCAGAAGGTGAGCCTGGATGCGGCTCCCAGCCTGCTGCCTCCTGATGCAGGGGGGCACCTTGCACCCAGTACCTGATGGCTTAATGTAACAGCTGAAGACGTTCTGGTGTTTTCTGCAGCACAGTCATTAGGTCAGTCAGCTACAACAAGGAAGACTCAGATTCATGTCTTGCCTTGAATTCTTTCTCACTTTAGACTACCTGCAAAACCTCACCTAATTTCAATTCCTTTGAAAAAGGACACAAGAAAATATTCTGACAAATTTCAAACAATACTAGGTTTGAAGAAGCCAGCAGTGGAAAAGGTGCATACAAGTTGGATGAAAGTATTCAGTGATATGGATGTTTGAGTGTGTGCAGATGGAAAACACCTCGGGGAATTTCAACTGTAAAAAGGAGGATATTTTTTTTTTCCAATGCTTGGTCTTTGATTCTATTTGATCTGCTAACACATCAGAAAATATACAACGGAGAGACACAACCAGTGGCCTACAGATGAAAAGGAAAGAAACTAATACTGAAGAAACAAAGTATATAGACACAGACCCTAGAAGTGAGGGGAGTGACACTGAAGTGAAGAGTGACAACACAAGTCACATTTATCCACATCTTAACCCACAATGATAAACCTGCAACTTTCTAAAAGAAGAGCTAGCCTCCATATGTGTGTATTGGACAACTATTCTGTGCACTAGCCTCAAAAGAACACAAAATGGGAAGAGAAGAAAAAAAAAGGAGAATTCAAAAGAAAACACTGGGTCAAGTGAATACTGTATGAGATGGTGTAAGGGAAAATGACAACAGAGATAGTTATTCCAAAATATTTCTGAATCACTGCCAGTCAGCCTCGTTAGATATCCACATCAGTCAGCACTGGCTTACATGATGTACACATCTTTCTGTTTTTTTCTTAGAATAAAATATATATTTCCATTTTTTACGTGAATGTAAATATACCAACAGTTAGTATTGATGCAGAAGTCATACTTTCCCTCAGAAAGCTCCAACTTCATTTCTTATTTTAAACTTCAGAAATGAGTAACTGCAATGACAGTAACTTGTCATGCAACAGTAGCAATACTAACTTTTTTCTTATTAGGCAGATGGAACTTAATGTTCTTTGTTAATTTCTCATACCTATAAGCCAGCAATTAACCCTTCCTCATACAATGAAGCTGATAAAAAGAGAAAATATCATAAAATTCATAGTATGCAAGAAGTGAGTGACTTTTCCATATTATCAGCTAAGTTTAAAAGGGACATGAAACTTTAAATGAACTTTGGGAAGAGCTAACTTGTACATCCAAACCCCAGTGTCACTATGTATTTTTTATACACCTCTTTTTCACTTCAGTTGGGTGAAACACACTTCAGTGTTTCTTTGTTTTGTGCCTAAAACTACCTCTTAACTCCCTGTATACTGACAGATAGAATCTGAATTCTGTTTTGTTGTTGTTGTTGTTGTTGTTTGTTTGTTTGTCTGTTTTGCTTGTTTGTATGTTTTCTGGAGAAGTGCCTTTATGCACTGAAATATTCCTACCACATACTCTGTAAATGGAAATACAACCTAGTTAAGCCTGCCAGTCAGATGATCCCATTTTCACTTGATTGTAACTCAGCACTTAGCTCCAGCAGCCCAGCCCTCCAACACAGCCAAAATCCATACCTCTGGACACAGGATTAGTCTGATTAGTCAACAATAAATCTGTATCAACACACTCTTGCATCCATTGGGGTTAGCAGCAAACTAAATACAGAGAGCCTTGTAGCTCAGGATCCAGCTGACTAGTTAAAGATTTCAAGTCTCCAACATCCCTAAAGATGCTGTGGGACGAGGGGGTCATGGTAATACACTCAGTCACAGCTTCCTTCTTTTCTTTCTTAAAAGAAATTAAGAGTTGTCTGCAACAGCCTACTTTATAAGCACACTCTGGTTGCAAAGTCAAGCACTTGCAAGCTGGGAAATGCCAGACTTACCCGTCTGCCTCCATAAATTTAATTCTCCTCTCGCTACATTCATATCTATGCATTGTGATATAAATTTTAATTAGCCCACTGGACACTGTTTTTTCCACAGGACATCATTCAGCCCATCAGATGAATGCAACTGGGGGCTGAATTAACGTTGTTCTGACAGCCATAAAAATGCCGTTTTCAATTTGCAAGTGCTTGACTTTGCAACCAAAGTTACATTCCTTTGACACAAATGTGAACAAAATTTGAATTATACAAACATACATAGATTTGAGGGAATAATGGAGCACAGGGGAGATGAATTATTTATATATGGCTGGCATCAATGCAATTAATAAGAATAGCAGGAGGTGTTAATATCTACATGGTTGAAGATACTTTGCAAACACCAAGTCATCATCATAATTTAGATATTTCAAAACATTTCACAAACCCATAGCATTATTACTTGTGACCTTAGACCTTCCAAGATAATCTGCAGAAACTACAGTATAACAAAGATAATGAGACCAAAAAGAAAAATCGTATAAGCACCAAAATGTCCTCTTTGTTCTTCAAATTTAGCATTTCTGAAAGGGAAAAATAACTGTTCTTTTGTAACAGGGAAGTGGATGTCTTTCTAAGATGCAAGGGGGTTATGCTGCTAGGAAAATATTTAACTGAAAATGAACTGAAATTGGCACCAAAAGGCACTAATGTCAAAAGCTCCAACCCTATGGCTATTCAGTCATCCAGAAAACTGAGGCTATATTTAGTTTACATTTACATGCTTTTCTTAGCGAAAAAAAAAAAAAAAAAAGGAAAAAAAAACAGCTATGGCTAAAACAATCACTGTCAAGCTAAAACTGTTTTTTCAGATTAAATAAGTTCTTAAAATGGTAGTTGCTTATTTATACAAAGAAGCGAATCTAATGTTTCGTCCAATTCACAGGTTTCTTCCATATTCAAAGCCATAAAACTGATGTCACATCACAGGTGTAGTTCTTTTTGTTACATAACGTCTTGCTATGATGCATCATGTCGTGATAGTTGCACAAAAACATTATGGAGATGTAAATAAAAAGGCTCACATTTGGAAACAAATCCTCACTGTTGTCCTGTTTCGTTGTTTATATGTAGTGCTGAATTCCACTCTGAACATTTCCCTTCAGACAGAGGATGGATCTCAGTAACCAAAATATATTTTTGCTCTTACTTACTATGGATAATTTTAATCTCAGAGGTTCTATCACATACAAATAAGATGATTATGAATAAATATTCATCAATAAGATATCTAAAGGTATAAGGAAGTGAAATAAGAACTCCATTCTTTGCTTCTCTTCTAAAACTGAACTGTCTTTCTTTTCCTTCTAGCTTGCTGCTCTGAAGGAAATCTTTTAACAATCTATACAAAGCCAGCAGGAATATCTAGACAAGCAGATAGGGCCTTCTTTTTATTATTTTATTTCTTATTAAAATAGTACTAATTATATAAAAAGTCTTACATCACAGTCATTCTCTCTCTCTCTCTCATCTTCCAAGCATCATAAAACAGTTCAAAACGCTGAACACTGGATTTGGCCTTCATTAATTGCTTTCACGCACTGCTGATCTCTGGATTCATTCCTTTGCCATGTCAGCACCAAATCCAGAACATTGTCCTCAGCCAGCCCCACTGCCTCCTGTTCCACTTTCCAAAGTTCAGCCCCTCTGCCAACCGTCAGGCACACAGTTACAAAGCTGCTGCTTCTGTTGCTTCCAAAACCACAAATAGCAAATTCACCCTCCCCTTTGAAAGAGGACAACTCTTCTGGGAAGCAAATTTAACGCAGGACATTAAGTAAACTGATGCTGTCATTAGTGCAAATGTCAAGTTCATTATAGCAGATGTTTCAGCCGAAGATTGCTACACATCTTCTCAAAACAAATGTGCAGCGCATTCACCACCGGATTCAGCGTGGCTGCGTCAGTGCTCTGACGAGTGAGGCAGAGGCGGCTCTGGGCGTCACTCCCCCATCCTTACCTACCAGGGGCGGCCTGTGGCTGGGCCCTCCCTCACGCAGGCCCTGCCTCCAGCTGGCCATACACCATTTTGACCAGCCCTTGGAAAGGTAAAACATTGGTGAAGTACAGAACAAGGTGCTCCTGCTAACGCACCTAGAGACTGAGGAGAGCACAGAAACCCTTTTGCACACAGAGTTACAGGAACCTCTTTATTTGGAACAATCAGATGGCGTGCCTCTAATCAACTATGTTGCTTGCTGTCAGCATTTCAGTTCTGGACTGGACCTGCTTTTACCATTCTTAGCACGGAGAAGAGCAGGCAAAGCACATTGCCAGGAACAGCAATTTATGAGTCTCTTGCAGTTTTCCACCCAGATCAAGAGCATAAAATACTTTCCTGCCCTTCAGGCCAAAAGTAAGTTCCTGTAATGTTAAATGCCAACAATAACAACAACAACAAAGAACAAACTGTGTCTTAAATAATAATAAAGTGGGTTTAGAAAAGCAACTTCTAAACATTCCTCCTAAGATTATAATTAAGTTTTCTCTTAGTCTTAATGTGATTTACAGGAATTTGCAAACTGCAGCTGAAACTCTTCTAAAAGCAATAATGGCAGTCTGAAACAGATTAACCAAAACAACTCTTGAAGAACCCACAATACAAGACTCTTGAACAATCCTATGTAGGGCACAGTACATGTAATTCAGACAAATACTACTTTAGAATTTAAAAGACGAGCCAACCATATCCTGGGCTTCATCAAAAGAAACGTGGCCAGCAGGTCGAGGGGAATGATTCTTCCCCTCTGCACCACCCTCCTAGGAACTGACCTGGAGCACTGTGTTCACTTCTGGGGCCCTCAGCTATGAAGGGTGTGGACCTGTTGGAGCAAGTACAGAGGAGGGCCACAAGGATGATCAGAGGGCTGGAGAACCTCTCCTATGAAGACAAGCTGAGGGACTTGGGGTTGTTCAGCCTGGAAAAGAACAGGCTCTGGGGTGACCTTACTGCAGCCTCCAAATCCATAAAGGGGACTACACAAAAGCTGGGTAGAGGCTCTTTTCCAGAGAGCACAGTGACAGGACAAGGCGTAATCTACCCTCTTTAAACTAAAAGAGGGTAGATTAGATTAGATACAAGGAAGAAATTATTCACCATAAGGGGTAGGGAGGCACTGGAACAGGCTGCCCAAAGAAGCTGTGGATGCTCCATCCCTGGAAGTGTTCAAGGCCAGGTTGGATGGGGCTTTGGGCAACCTGGTCTGGCGGGAGGTGTCACTGCCCATGGCAGGGGGGTTGGAACTGGATGATCTTCAAGGTCACTTCCAACCCAAATCATTCTGTAATTCTATGTTTCTCTAATTCTGTTCCCTTTAGCTGGAAGGTTCTTTCTTGTGTGTTTAAAATGCTCCCTCCTTTGTCCTTCCTGCAGTATGGCAGCCAGAAGCCACTTCAGACAGTGATCGAATACAGAACATATTTTGTCTCACGATGAAACGGATGCATGGATGGATGAGTGATTTATTAGTCTACACATAACAATGCAACAAACCTTATTACACAAAATGTGACACAATATTGAATACCTGTTTAGAAAGAAAGGCCAAAGCACCAGAGGCGTAAGGAAAGATAGGAAGTTGCAATACATAGGTTTGTAGACCAGAGGCTTTATCAAGAACATCCTTTTGTGTAATCTTAAAAGTCCTTGACCTTGCAGATCTAGTTCCAGCATCCTAAGAGTTTACAAACAGACAGTAATACACAATTTCTTGCCATTTGACAATGCATACAGCTGTACTGCAGCCAAATGTATGCTTAATTGTTTTTGCTAAAATTTACTCCAATCAATGTATTTGTAATGCAATCAACCAATAAAGACATATAGTTCACATTTGGCAAAACAGGAAGTTTCTAAACTAATCCATCCCGAGCAAAATCAAGGACTTCATGTGTACAGTTCAGATCAGGGAGAGCAAGAAAGCACAGCTAAATTTTCTTTTTACAAGGTGTATGCATTATGCAACTATAAAAGAAGAAATAAACTAATTTTATTTTCACAACTGAAAACAACTTCTCAATTGAGCAGCTTTCATTGAGCCAGCACATCTAACAAAATACATTATCAATGAAAATAAGATTACTGCATGATCCAGCCATTTTTTTTCTGAACAACTACTTTTAACATCTCTTATTTTTTAGCTGTGTGAATACATACTTATAAGTGAAAAAAAATCCCATTTCTTATTTCTCCTACAGAAATGACTTGCAAAGAATACCTAGGTTTTTTGTTTTGTTTTACTATTATTTCTGATGGAGATTGATTGATTCCTTTGGAAATGACTCAAATGCCACTGATACTTCTTTTTTGCAGTTGTAGAGTCTTTTTAACCTGTTCATTCTTTCTTTGAAAGTCACATATGATTTACTTTCAATGCTGAAACTCTTTAGGAGGTAGTTTTAAAACAATATTTAGCATAAGAAAAAAATTGACACCGTTCATTTGAATGGAAAATTCCTCGTTGAGAATAACAGACTGTGTAATTTCAAGCTTCTCTCCTAAGGAAATCCACCAAAGCCAAAGAACAACAAAATTAATGTGACTTCCAAACAAGAGAAGATTTGGCTTAGCTTTAAGGTAAAGTAGGGTTGGATCTTTTCCTGTAATGAGAAAAAGAATAAAGGAAGTTTGTTTTTACTTCTGTTGTATGCATATGTATTTAATTTGGAGTGTATGCTCATTTACTACATATGTCGTCTTCTTTAACAATGCTTTCTCAGTCTCCCCTTCTGTGTGCAGTTTTCAGTGAAATAAAATGAGAGCATATGCTGCAACTGTTCTGTGCTTCAGACTTTCTTGAGTCTAAAGTCTCCAGAACCAGAACTGCAGCTCTCAGGGAGAGTGATATATTGCCAAAATAGTCCTTTGCTTAAACTTCATGGAACTGGTCTAGAACAATCTTTGTAACTATTTTTTTTAGACACTTCGGGAGATATCAGCTGTGGTAATAGTGCATATTTTTCTGCTTTCTGGATTACAGATGTGAACAGAAAGAGAGTCTTCTGGAAGGGATTCTTCTGTCAATGGAAGAGAGCTTTCCTGACGCCTCAAACATGAGAGGACTCCTCAATTCTGGAGCTTAGGGAAAAATATTGGTAGTTAATTTCCAGACTTAACTGAAAATCAAACAAGACCACGGGGTTCTAAAGGGGATTGCAGTAGAGAACCTGTCCTAAAAAGCAAATAAATGAATAAATAAAAAAGAATTATGTGAAAGATCAATTGGGTGGAATGGCTTTCTACCACCTTGCTCAAAGTCATGACCATAGATCCAAAGAGCTGCCACATTAATGATGTAAAGATATTTATGTCCCACTGCAGAGCTGGGACTTTCATTAACAGCCTCAGGGGAAGAAACACACAGGAGGCTCCAAACAAATCCTTCTGGGTCTTCTTGATGGACAGCATCAGCATCTGTAAACGTCCAAACAATTGGACACATTCTTTTAACGGGGCTCTATTCACATTTCCTTCTTTCAGCAGTAGCTGTTGAGTAGCATCTTTTTAGGAGCTACTCACAGAAGGAACAACTCCAGTAACATCTGCCAATAAAGCCAGTTCTCAGGAGAAAGATCTCCTGGAAGGAGTCAGGAAAGGTGATGGTCGATGCATGGAAGTTAGACAGAATAACTATACTGAGCCCTATTTAATTAGATGATTGCAGTGTTAAGATAGCAATGCAACAGCTGATCCCAACAGGTCAGCAGTGTAAAGATGTTAATGAAGAAGAGGGGGGTTAACTTGGGTGTTTAAATTGTTTAAAAGGCTGCATGGTCAGTGTAGGCAAATGCTAGTGATATGTGAGAATTTCAAAGTCAGTTTATGCCTGAAATGTCACAGCAGATGATGCAGCTAATTTGCATGGGAAAGAATAGCAGTAGAGGCAAAAAAAGGGATTCCTTACTAATAAAAGAGAATTATAGTCCCAGGGGTTTGTCCTCTGCAAGATCTAGCCCTATGAAAGGCTTTCATGTGGAAGGTCGGGAGTGAGAAGGAACTTTTCATATAGACTTTTCTTCTACAGTTTACATCCAAAGCAAACTTTCTTCCATGAAGATGATGATTATTGAATCCCTTTTTTAAGAATTCATTTATATGTCTTCCTGGGAGACTACAGAATCAATGGGGAGTGAGGAAAAGGGCTTCTCTTTTATTCTTCTCCTCAGTATTAAGGTTCCAGGGTTCCTAGAATTTACTACTTCAGGGAACAAGACAGGAATGAGAATCAAAGTCATGCCTCCTTGGTAATAACAAAAAGCCGTAATGACAGGCCTATCAATACGGTAACATTTTTTAATATTATAATAGAAAATTGGAATTTGTGCTGTGCTAGAGCAGCTTTGAGCATATTAAAAATGGTACAATTATCTTAATGAAAGAAACAGAAAAAGTGAACTATTGGGAACTTAAGCTCTCAGTGAAGCAAAACAAAATACTATCTCCATATTCATAAAACCATACAATAATATCCTAAAATAATGAAATAGTACTTACAAAAGAAATAATGTAAGAAAATAAATATTGTAGACTTGAGGAGAAACTTCTTTTTACCGAGATAATTCTGTCAAGCAGGTGGCTCTGCAAGTGGCTGAGTATCATCCTACCTTAGCAAAATTCTTCGTGGAAAACAAACAAACAAATAAGATTGTTTTAGAACAGCTTTGCAAGCAATGAATATTTCTTTTCAAGTTTAAGTTCATGTGAGACAATTGGGAAAGGAAAAACAAAAGACTGCATTACTAATGCCTGTACTTAAAATCTAGAGGAGACCCTTGCAACTCACATGCTTGATCATGTGCAGCTTGACTTTCTTTGGCTCAAGGAAGGAAGTGGTAGACTCTAGATGGAACACTCTGTACTACAGAATAAAGGCAGAGAACAAAGCAGGACGGTTTGAGTTAGAATACTCCGGAAAAGAGACTGTGGCAGTTTCAGTGGCTGTTTCTTCATCCTCCATTTCTAAAACCGCAGTTTTATTGATCAGCAGCCTTCCCACAGTTCATACCTGCAGTAGTACCTTGGGTATGGACACAGTTATCTTTATCCTCTCACCTAACATAGAACACTCAGCTGGTAGCTGCAGAGATCGTCGAGCTGTTTGTTTGCTGAAAAGATCCTAACTGATCTGGAAAAAGTAGGAGGCTGTCCTCTGTTCTCAACATGTGAAGGTGCCAAGGCTCCAATACACTGTGTATTAAAGTCATACTGTAAACAAAGAGTGCTAGTCCTTGAAATCAGCAAAATACCAGTGTGTGCTGAGCTGCAAACTAATGAGTGTCTATTAAACTGTAGAATTTAGTATGTAATGCCAGAATCTCGCATGGAAAGGGAAAGTCATGAAAATAAACTGATAAACTGTCAAAAAGCTTTTTGCTTAAAACATATTCAGATACTGTAAATGCCTTGTGTAACCATATTTTTGCATGCATTAGTATTTGTTTTACTGGGGAACACTAGGGCATACATTTCTATTCCCTGACGTTTGCTAATATCTAAGTAATTGATACTAATCAGTATTAATGCCTGCTTATTAGAAATCACAAGCTAAATAACACCATTATGCCATATAGACAACAGCCCACATGATTACAGAGAGACATTTAGCACTTCGGAAAAAAAAATACATTTTTTTCTGTAAACTTTCTAATCATTGCTTAATGAGAAATAGCTTATTCTGAATTATGAAACACACAACTTCATAATTACTTAAACACATCTATTGTGACAAACTGGTAAAATATTTGCCGAAAATCTGCACACTATGTGGTAAAGAGAACAGTGAGAGTATAAGAAAGCAAGTAAATATTTTAGGACTGGGCAGGTTAAAGTGGGAAGAGGGACATGAGATAATGAAAATAATCAGCTGAGGCAGGTCTGGGAAATACGCATTCAGTGCTTAGCAGGAGAATTTTTAAGAGCTAATTCTACTGAACTGGACTGGACCAAAGGGCCCCTGGTATAGCCTCATCTTAATCTCTTTCTATCTCTTAGATTTAGGCATTTACTTGAAAAAAAAAAAAAAGAGCACTTGTTAGCTTTCTAAAACCTCTTAACTCCCATTTTGACTTGCAAGGCCTGGCGATTGAGGTCTGATGAATATTTCTTGATACACATGCCCATGTTTATTTTGAAATAAACTGCAGTGTTTGGTTTAAGAAATAACATGGTTTTGGTTTTTTTGATTGTGGTTTCTTCTATTGATTGAAAAGGGAACAAGCACTGAAGAGAAGTTACTTTGGAAGATTTTAATGGCAGCGAAAGTGAATAATGCATTCTGTAAATGAATACCAACATAAAATACTTTAGATGTTTTTAATTAGCAAAGGGTATATTTTCAGAATGATCGCTATACGCCATATAAGTGTCTTGATGTAAGCAGAATCTACTTTGACCTTAAGAAATGCTGCAGCACATATTTATTTATTTATTTATGCTTGGGTTTAATAAAGAAGGGCCTACATGGGATCACACAGGAACACAAATTAGTTTTCTGTCTTCAACCTTCCCTACCACTTTTAATACAAGGCTTAGTTTGGTCTTCCCAGCAGATCCTGAGCTTTACTATTTTGCTCTGAGGATTCAAATTTTGACAATACTGTCTTAAGCACTAGTCTATACAGAAAAGAATCTACCAAATAAAACAATAGCAAGTAAAATTCCACATGGTACTTGATATTCAAGCTCCTACACATTTCCAGTTTAGTTCAACCATCTCAAAAGTGATGCGAGGAACAACTAGACAATACTTTCTTATACTGGAAGAAGACTATCCACTTAACACATGGCAGCAATGGATGTGCTCCTGTTAAATCCTATTGATTTAACATCACATCCAAGGGATTTAACATCAAAACCAAGTATAAATTAATTTCTAAGTGTATGTTTCTTTCGTTGATATGCTTAACTGTCCAAGTGTAGCAGCGAGATTTAAAAAGTACGATATTTTTCTTTCTGCAGAGATGCACCCAACAGGGACAGTACCTTGTGTTCAGTGACTAGGTGAAGGCTTGAAAAATAAAAACAAAACAAATGTTGAGAAGGAATGAGCAGGATTTTTCAACTGTTTCCAAAATCACACTTGAATATATTGACATGAAGTTTCCTGTCTACTAACCTGAAGATAAATAACAAAATTGTCACAAGAAATGATATGCCTTTGTCTGAAAAAAATGACATCCAGATAAGACCTATGGTATGTATATTGCCTCAAAACATGCTTTTGCAATAGCGCTCAGAGTTAACCAGATTATTTTATAGGTTCTTCAAAGGTTTCCTACAGTCTGTATGTTCTTCATACTTTTTCCTGTCAATGAACTGAGGAAAATAAGATACCCAAAATTCCAAAACAGCATCTTGAGAAGTTATAGATGTATAATAGTGTAAATGATGAAAATATTCTGCCAACATGGAACTGAGATAATGTTTTCCTGAAATTAACAAGTTACATGAATTAGTTACTAACCAAAAAGCAATACATCAATACATGTAAGACAGGAAATTGTATGAGCAATTTAAGAGTTTCTTCAGGTGGAGGGCAGTCAAATTATGGAGCAAGCAATTTAGCTGACATTTATTAGTACAGGAAAGAGTTAGCAAACATGCAGCAACAAATTATACCTTGTTTGTTTTTAATAGAGACATACAGATCTCATCTATATTTCATAAATTTCACTATTTTCTAAAATAGTCTTTTCCTGGCATTTACAAAGTCTGTGTTCTTATGCATTAGAAATTTGCAGCAAAACATACTAAAATATCATTAACTCGTAGTACCCTAAAATAGAAGTGTTTTTTTTTTTTTTTTTTTTTTTTTTCCCAGAAATTGTCAACTGATTTGGAGTCTTATTTGGAAAAAAAATGACCTTTCAAGCTAATCATGCACACATTTTTGCCTGATTAATTCTATTTAAAGCTATTTAAAATTCATTAAATTAAAAATTATTTTTAATTTTATGCTTGCAGTTAGGAGGCAAAATATACTATCAGCTATTACACATTTCACATTGCAAAGGCAACGCATTCTTATCAATAACAATGGGATAAATCATAGCACGGTTTTGTTTGTTTTTTTCTCTCTGCACGTCTAGCAGGTAAATTTCTTAGAGGTTCCTAGTCTTCACAAGGCATGAGACCGGGACATGCCAGTGTGCCATGCTGCCTTTCTGCAGCTGTTCCAATACGACAGAATTATGAGATGCCTGCTGGCTCAGGAATTAAGGACTTGGATTTCCAGATATTCCTCAATTGTTCTGTATCTTATTCTGAACAACTGCTCTCTTCTGCTAAAGCCATTTTTCAAAGAAATATCTGGGCAAATATTGCTGCTCGCAGATAATTTCATGTTAGTTAAGTCAGAAGAATACAGAAATCTTGTCCATTTAGATACTTAGCTATCTGACAAACCTTAGAATAATACAACGCGTTACATTCTGAGGTTTGATTTCATGTCGTCTTCTCTTGAAAACCATTAGTAATTGAAAATCAGCGTAAAAGAGAATGTTGGGGAAATGATTGCTTCCAATTTCAAGCAATGCAACTCCTGCATAAAAGCTTTGTTTGTCCTGCTCACAAAGAATTTGAACACTATTAGTTTCTGAAACATGAAAAGAATCCAAATTGAAACAACTAAGCTTGATTTTATTAGAACCTGTTATAGATTGGAAGCCTTAAAACAAAAATGGTACATTTTATGAATAATAATAAGAAATGTCCTACTTTTTTTTTTTTTTAACCTTATGTTAATACTTCCATGAAGACCACACAAAAACAGTTACCCTAAGGAATGCTGACTGAAAACTGTTCTTAATCCATATTTTTTGGTTTGGCAAAAGGGTCTTTTATGTCAGACTTGCCAATAAACTTAGAGTATCACTTTTCTTGCATTTTTGCTTAAACATGCTCATTATTATTGTTTACTCTCTCCTTCAGCTTCTGCAAGTGTCAAGCCCAGTTCATTCATTAACAGACAGCAATTTCTACCCTGCTTATTTTCTTTTTTCTATAGTCACTGTGATTCCAAGTGATTCAACATGTCATCCAGATGCCTCCCCATAGATTATAGCTTTTTCCCAATTTTACACAAACTCTATAGCAAAGTACAGGAACATGTTCAATCAAAAATTATTCAAAATTTGAAAAATACCTAAGAGATATAGTTAAGATAAACACTGAATAAAAACCTCACTAAACATTAGTAACTTGCAATGCAAATTCCCTGCTCAAATCTTTCAAATACCTACAATAGGACAAATGAAACAGTTGCTTTGGGAGCAACTGGGGGGAACTTACTACTGGGAGCTAGAAAAGCAATGAAGTCTTCCATATATTGTACAATCAACAGGTGCAGGCTACACAGGATGTAAAACCTGCTGATGATAATGAAGCTTATTAAATTGCCTTGAAACCCAAAACCAAAATGAACTACACACTACGATGCTCAGAAAACTATGTCCTATATGCTATCTAGAAACACACATGCACCATTTTGAAAGAATGGCATCCTCTAAAGAAAACTTTAAATGAAAGTTACCACCACTTACGTGAAATTATGTGAAATTGAAACCAATTACATTTGCAGTTGCAATTAAATCACTATCATACAATTATGACTCAGTATATTTTTCTACAACATTTTATAATAGCATATTTTCAGATATTTTCTTATTATTGTATAAGTAACAAACTGACAGTTATTCCTCTGTGCAAGCCTTTCGTATTCATGAGTTAGGGCAGGCGGGAAATACTGAACTGAGATGAGTACAATGAACTATAAAAGATGACAGTCCAAATGTAACTTTGAATTCTAAAACTAACAAGAGTGATTTTTTATTTTTTGAAAAGGCAGTAAAAGGTGTTTGGCTTTTTAAGGGTCAGATTTTTAGTTGTTCAGCTTTTATAATCATATTCAGTTTCACAAATGCAGCTCATGCTGTTTTGAAATAGGTCACACCCATGTAAAAAATTCCAGCAGCTTTTACATTTTACATGCAGTTGTTTAAAACTTTATTTAGGAAATCCCTTTCTAAAACCAGTAACTGAACATTTAATCAGTCATCTAACCACTCCCTACAATAAATATCATCTGGAACATTAGTCTAAGCCTTATATATTTTGCAGACCTGTTTTTCCTCATTTTCCAATATGAGAGAAGTTTGCAGAACTTCCATTCAAAAATCAAATTATTGTTAACATATTATTTATATCATATATGTCTGGCAGAAGAGTCAAAAGATATGGAAACAAAGTCTGCCATCAGACATTAAAATGCCCATCTTCGTTAATACTGATTACATCAAAGCGCTGGAGGAGGCTTAGGGCACAGCAGTACAGTAACCACAGGAAAGAGTGAATGTACAGATTCTACTGATACACACACAATTAACACCTACCACAATTAAATTACAGTATGAGGGAGAAAAGAGATATATTACTGCATTCCTAAGTACAGACTGATTTATTATTTCATTTTCTTTAGAAGCTGGTAAATATTGATTCAACACGTCTTGAATACAAGTGAAAGACAAAACCATTGAAACATATAGCAAAAGACCAAACCTGTCTTGAAGATTACCTTTTACTATAGAATATATTGTATTAAAATTATCTGTCTTCAAAGCTGTCCATAAACTTTTGAGAAAAGTAAGTTTGAAGATGGCAAGCAGTGCCTCTTCGCACAAGCAGCTCTCACTAAGGAATGGCTGCATCTGTGAGTTGCACTGCCCAGCATGAGCAAGCCTGCAGAGCAAAATAACTGATTGTGAGGATGCAACATCCATAAAATGGGCATTGCAGACAGGTTTCTATTTCTAGCTAGCTTCAGTCAGAGACATGGACTGAATGCTAGCAACAGCTAGAGTTCATCTCCTTTTTCAAACATATATATATATACATATCTGTTTTCATTCATTCCAAGACTGCACTGCACATCAAATAAAAACAAGTGCACACCTTATCCAAGCTAAAATACTATTGTCATGAACCTTCTGCCTATAGTATCCTGATCTACATAGGCTGATAGTTGGAAGAAACCTTATTTCTGTGTCCACTGTCACTTTATACCCAATTTGTATACTCTACTAATCTAGTGGAGTGTTCTGGCTCTGAAATTCACAGAACATGGACTACTAGCTCTTTACATTCTTTTCCCAACTATCCTGAGCGACCAATGTCAGCATCAGCAGGACATCCCTGAGAGACAGCAGGAAATCAGCAGTGTTCCACTGTGGTGCCGAGTAGCTAGAGATGCAAATGAAATTTTTGGTATGGTGATTGATTGCTCTATACCAAACTGAATCAGGGGGTCCAATGAGTTCGAGCTCCTTCTTCATGAAATTCAATTACCTTTGTGATCCATTTCTTTCAATCTCCAAAATATCCTAATCATAGAGATGAATCAAAATCCAGTTAAAAGAGGACTTTGGTAATTAGCTCTGTGGAAAGTATGGAAGTCAAGGGCATAGAAAGTTTCCACTCTTAGCAGTGTTATCTGGCCAGCTTTACTGCCTAGAGCAGCCATCTTAACATATATGGTCATCGATGATGTATGCTTTTGCTTTCCTGTTTTATTTTTTTTTGAAACTAATTGATGAAAATAAACCAAGATTAAGCTTTAGGCACAATCCCCCAGAGATAATGCATGACAAAATACAAATCTTCTCATAAAACCACAAGGGAACTCCCCTGGAGGCAGGAGGGAAGAACGTAGCACCTCAGTTCTTCTGCAGAACATTCAGTTTAAAATATTAACATGGTTTTACATGCAGTATTTGGACTATTTTTCTCCTCATTAAAGTGTAATAAATTGCAGAAGAGTTGAAGTACAGAATAAACAGAAATGTTATAGCCCACAATTCCAAATGGAAGTTTGACAAAAAAGAATACAAGTACCTAGATATTCATTCAACCCCAGGTAGGAAGTCCCCAAAAGCCTGGTCACTCAGACCTCAGATCATCAGTCTGAGTACTTTTTCCTAACACAATCAATATATCTTAACTACATAAGAAACAGCCCTTACAATAATGCCGTCGTAAGACCTGTTTTGTGACAATGGTAATAAAGGCATAATGATAGACTAACATACAAAAGCAGCACCACTGGCAGATTGTGCTGTACATGTTAATTTGGGATCATAACAACAGGCTGCGGTGCTTCTTGCAGCTCAAACATTGCAGGATGAAATGCTGGAAGTGAATCAATATACACTGATATAATCAAATTACATGAATGTAACTTACTATTACAATGAAAAAAATTAAAACTTCACCTGACAAACAAATTAACAGCTTGACATAACTAAATAGGTCATTTCTTTAAGTTCCACTTTAGTCAAGAAAATGGAAGTTGTCTTCTTCAAAGCAACAAAGTTACAGTCCTGTGGGGATTTCTATGTTGTATGTACATTAAAACAAATATTCAAGGCAATTCCCTATAGGGTAACGAAGTCAGGACACAACACGCAGTTCTTCAGCCACAAGACCTCGCATGCTGTTCCTGGTAGGCACCTTTTGAAATGTCAGCACGCCAACACCATTTCAGAAAGGACTGAACAAAGCTACCATAAAATGATTTTGAAGTGGCCAGTGAAAAAACAAGCCCCAAAAGCAAACCTCATTTCTCACATTTTAGGAAAGGTCATTTCTCTCTCATATCCTCTCTTTTCTAAACTCCAGTGAGAGTGTTCTCATATAAGCATGTCCTGCTTTCAGCTGGGATAAAGTTAATTTTCTTCCCAGTAGCTGGTATGGTACTGTGTTTCGGGTTTTTGATGAAAATAGTGGTGATAACACCACCAGACTGGGGGTGTACAAGGATCTGGGAGGGGGCACAGCCAGGACAGCTGGCTCGGACTGGCCAGAGGGGTGTCCCATGCCACAGGGGACTGTTCTCAGCAATAAATTTGCTTAGGGTCCGGCTGGGCATCAGCCAGAGGGTGGTGAGCAGCTGCACTGTGCACCACTTGTTTTGTATATTCCTTTTTTTTTTTTTTTTCTTTTTCCCAATTCCTATTCTGTCCTATTGTGCTGTCTTTATCTCAGCCCGCTTCTCGCACCCATCCCACTGTGGGGGAGTGAGCGAAGGGCTGTGCAGTGCTGAGTTGCCTGCAGAGTTAAACCACAGCAAAGCATCACTAGTATACCCCAGTAGTGACTGATAGTCTCTGGTACAGTACAACTTTAAAACCGCGGATGTTGGCCTTACTGTAAGCTACTGTATGTCCTGCAGGGCTATCACTGCTCTCTGCTGCTAGAAAAGCTCAGTTTTTAGCTTTAACTATAAATACACAATACAGTGGACTAATTTACCTTACAGTGGTGGTAGCATCTCTCCTAGCATACTGAAACAGCAGAACACAGGGAAGTTTTCATAAACACGAAGTGAACTCCCTCTCAAGTTGCATATTTCATTTATTTATCGATAGCATTTTTTTCCAATATTTTCTGTAGCCCAAAGGCACCTTGCAAAGCCAATCCTTCTTTTTAATAGAAAAATAATGTTTCCAAGAGATTTGAATTATGTCAGGAGATAAGTAGTTCACAGACTACTTTACAACTGACACAGATACACTAAGAGAGACGCGAGGAGTTTAAATCCAGTGGCTACTTGAGGTATGAACCCATTCTGTGTCAATCTTCCTCCATTTGTTTCTGGAGACTGACACCATGCAGTGCTCACCAGTCAGAAAGGCATCAATCCTTCAGAGAAAGAGGAGAGTGAACTTTCCTTTGCATTCACTTAAATAGATGAGATCAGCAATGAATTCTATCAGAAATGAACACTTCTGGGGATGCTGCTTTTATTACCTCTGCAGTGATAAAGGATGGTATATACTGAATAGTCTTCTGAAAAATCAAGCTCACAAATCATTGCAGGCACGTAGTGTAGGTACTAATACAGTAATGTGGTACGGCATCCAGTTTTTCCACTCTTTTGAAATGCAAATTAGCACTATAGTTCTAATTCCTAATAAGTCTAAGTGCCTACCTGGCTCAATAGTGCTCATATGGCCAACATTTCTGGTTGTAAATCTGTCTCACCAACCAATGTTTGCCAGTTCAACTTCATCAAACATTGTTTTCTATCAGGGTTTTAGAACTGCATTCAGTTATGCACTGCATAATTCTTCAGTTGCCTTGCTGGATTATACAACAGTAATTACCATTATTTGCCCTCATTATAAATAGTAACACTGAGTATTCTGAGCAAGTTTAGGTTTAGTTTGTCATTTAAATTTGTTCTAGGTGATGCATTCACAGCCTAGCTCAAGTCAAGTAAAGGAGCTAGAGCATTTCCTAAACCAGTTTCCCAGAAAACACACTTGCATGGATTACTGCTTTTCAGAGTTTTTTTTTTAATTTGTTTTCCCTATTCTTTAAAGTTACTTTAACACACCGAAAATTTCCAATTTCACTACTTAGTATAATTTTTTAAAATGTTGGCTTTAAACATGATTACCAGTAGTTGCTGTCAGTTCATACGCTTTCACAACCCACTTCCTTGGGTTTTCTTGATTTTGCAGTCATCTCTAATATATCATAATCTTCCATCTTAACTCTTCCATCTTAACTCTGGCTTTCCTGCCTAGTAGGACAATCTCAGCTATTTCATGAACCCTGCTGTACCATAGATTTTTCTGTTGTTGATCACCTAATCTCCCTCACATTTAATAAATGCCATATAATCAATCATAACCCTCTCTGTCAAACATTTCAGGTCTACCCGAACCCTTTCTTCGAATCCATTCTTCACCCCCATTATTCTGCTGGTTTTCTGCATCACTTCTTCTCTTTTTGTGCTTGTCAGAGTGGAATGTATTGTTAATCTTCTTAGCACAAAATAAATAAATAAATAAATAGTTTTGATTGAGGAAAAGAGGAAACTAAGACAAGTTTGCATTAGCCCAGAAACACAAATTGTGTAAGATATTACAATAAAAAAAAATCCAGTATTACAAGTGTGAGCATCTGAATACTCTCAGAAGAAATGCACTACAGTTTTCACAGTTAATAAAGAAAAAAGGAACACTTCACAAAGAATAAGATTTCCAATGATATATATCCAATTGGCCATTTTAGTTTACTTATTGTTCTTTATTGTCATTAAGACATTTTTACTGTAAAATTCTGACAGTAATAACATTGAAACGTTTTAAAATTGGATTGATTTTTTCTCTCCTGAAGCTCAGACACTTTAAATTACATATGTTTAAGCTGTAGTAATAAACACACTGCTATAATAGAGATGGTAAACAAAGACCCAAAATCACTGTCTAGGGTAGTGAAAATAATGCAGGCATAAAGGTTATCTGATGATAAGTGAAAAAGAAAACAGCTATTTTTTTTTGTACTTAAATATACTTGCATACATTTATCAGTTTTGTACTGACATTATGCCGCGTACTGTGAAAGAAAAATGAACAGACTGATATGTTAAAGACGCTAAGGCAATACAGTAAAAATATTTTATTGGATAATTTGGGGTAAGCTGTATAAGAAACAAATCAAAAAGTCAGAGCTTTGGTATATCATGCATACCAAATATATGACAATAAAACTTTTATATGTTTCCATCATGCTGTTTTATGTCAAATAGTTAATAGGGAAAAACTGTACTAGAAACATTTTTGAAGTTTAAAGATGTTTCCTTATTGGTATCTTTTTTTTTAACATCACATCTGCAATATCATGTAGACATCTCTTCATGAAACATATAACCTCATCAACCAAAAAACTGCCAACACTTACATGCCCTTTCAGAACTACCCAAAATCAGGTGATAACCTTTTAAACATTATCATGGATACATTTATAAACCGATACGCTGATATGCATGAAGTCCATTATTTCACAAGAGCAGCTGCCTGTTTTCCTGACATGAACAGAGCTGTCTGAAACGAGACAATCGCACAAGACACACACCAAACTACCTGCAGAATATCCTGGAGCTCTATAGCCTCCTGCAGATCTGTCAGCTTCTTGTTTACAAGAAGATCAGAAAACAAGGAGGTCAACAGTTAGTACAGAAACACATCATCCAATATGAGTCAGAAACTGAAATGTCAGCTCATTAGCAGATCCGCAAGACAACTTTTCTCATTCTCTTCCCCCCTTTTATTTCTAGACTAGGAATGGGGAAAAAAATATTATAAAGAATAATTAGTTTTGTAAGCTGGTTTAACACCTCAATGGTCAACAGATATTGGATGGAAACAAGATTTGAAAGAACTGGAATTGATTGGGAGAGGCAAAAATGGAAACAGGAAAAATTATTTGAACCATGAGAAACTAATGAGAACAAAACCAGGAGAAATGAGGAAAACACCGATCAATTCATTCTGGGACAGCACTGGAAATTGGACTGAGCAGGAATGGGAATCACATTTGTACTTTTACAGCTGAATGTACAGCATTTTACACTAGTTGAGGAGTCTCCCCATTACAGTAAGGATTTTGGCTGGGGGGAGAAGGAGAGAGTGAATATGCTGTCTCCAGCAAAGTCAACAGTAGAACTTTCACCAAATCAATGGAGCCAATGTTTTATGTGATAAAAAGAAATAACAACCTGCACTGGATATGAAGAAAGTGAAAATTATTTCATTTCTGAGACAGGTAACCCTGGTGCTTTTTATTTAGTCTAATTGAGAAAAGAAAATTGTGTTCTATTGTTCTGCTCATAACTGATTTTTTTTTTAAACAGTTGACATTCATTTCTTCAATAGGCTTTAAAAGTTCATAAGAAAGCTTATATAAATTGTAAATTTATGTAGAGTTACTCTAATCAAATAATATGTAAGAAATTATATACCTTCTTTAGCTTCAATAACTTATAAAGTAATTGCCTTTTTTCTCTTCAAACCTGCCTCAGTATTATTTTTTTTTCAGAATGACCAATGTTATTTACTTTAATAGGACATTTGGGGTCATAATGCAACAAAACTTTTCTGCCTTGCCTTTTTTTTTTTTTTTAAAATCAAAGTCACTCCTAGTAGAAAGAGTGAGAAGATTCATCCATGATGGAAACTCTAATCAGCTATGACACATTTAAACATTTAAGTTTCCCTCCTACATTTTCAATTAAAATGAGTGAGAAAGCTTGAAAATCAAAAAAAAAAAGGAAAAAAGAACCTTTCACTAAACAGCTGTGTGACCTTGATAATTACAAATATGAATTTATTACAGATGACATTTGAGACATCAGAGCTGTAAGAACTGAACTAAAATTAAGACTAAAGCAAAGAAATTATAACAACAAGGGACTAGTTTCCACCTCTCTATTGAGGAAACATATTTCTATTTGTACGTTACCTACTATTTTAAAAGGTATTTCCAACACTGAAGTCTCCATCTGTTCCTTTCTTTATGGTTCTGTTTTCTAGACAAGTTTTTTTTTTTTTTTTAAGTAATTCAGAGATGCTCAGTCCCAATTTCTTATTTTTTAATCCTGTATTTTTACTGTGTAGTGTTAAACAAATCCCATTTTTGCCTGTTTTTAAACACAATTCAAGTATTTGTGAATTATTTTTCCATTTTAGTTATTAATTAGTGCATAGCCTCTTTGGGTCTTTCCTTTTAATGTGGTCTATCAGCATAATCAATAACATGCTTTTTTCTTTTGAGGAAAATGGAGGAAGAAGAAAGGAGATGTCCCTCCTACCCTTGAAGTTATTCTAATTCAACTATAGTTTTTGGAAATGATGTGTAATTTGCTAAATAGTTTTTCAACAAAGTAGTTTGGAAAGGTGATGAAATAAAAAAGTGGGTTGACCTTTCTTTTACTGTCATGATTTACAAACTCATAAAAGTTATTACTCACTGTCATCACTCCAATAATTCCAGGTTCCTGAAGTTTTTATTTCTCAAAATTTTTACTCCTGCAATCTAAAGCAGGATCAGAAGCAGAAAATACACAGCACTGTAACTATACAAGCTGTATTATAGCCATGATGAGAGAAAGATTCAACAAGTGGCTGCGTAATGTGAGTATCCGGGCAGCAAACAAAAGCACATTTGATATTAGTGCAATTTTCAAGCTAATTTCATTTTGAAACACTATATGTCTTAAGAAGAACCACAGTGGTTTGCCAGGGAAGTTTCTTATCAACATATTGTATTTGGTGCAACTGGTATTGCAGTTTCTCTATCAGTGCCACACAAAGCAACTGCTCTTTCAGAAACGGATTTCATAGAATTTACTTAATGGCCTTCATGTTCCACATTTTAACTGCCTAACAGAAATGAAATGGAAATAAATAAATAAATCTGCTGCCTGAAACCGTTCTCACATATAAGAAAATAGTAACAATCATAGACTGAATGGAAATTAATTCCTTAGACTCCCAGTGCATTGAAACTCTTAGCAAAGTAGAAAATAAAAGAAACATTCAGAAATTTGGAAGTGATTCTAAATGGGCCATGTAGTACCAGAAGTACCATGAGTTGGTAAATCTCCTGTGAGAATGATGGTACCAGCAACCTTATTCCAGGGAAGCATGAACCATGTTTAGCGGGCAACAAAGTATTCATCTAGGTACCCAAACCCAAGTAGTTCTAGAAATTGAATACAAACTTGTACAGAGCACAGTCATGAGAAAGTTTGCAAAGAAAACCCTGTCACACTTCCACTACAATCAGCAGACCAACGAAAACATATGTCAGAAGAATCCAGGAGGTACCAGCAAAGTTCAAGGCCACCCTACAGAATGGAAATGCGCTACGAGGCTCAAAGGTTATTATATTAATGCATTATTAATTTATTTATTTTATAATGCATTGTTAATTAATGCATTAAAGGTTATTATATTAATGCATTTAGAGCCTGATCTGCTGGAACAGTTACAAAGCAACGGAACCTCTTAAACAGACATGGAAAATCTGTAGACCTGAGCTGGACCTGACTTAATTTCAAAATGCACATGGCTACGTGGTATTTTCTACATTCATTAAGGGCAAGAGTAAGGTATATAAATTATACGTGGTGCACCACAAGTCTTAGCAAAACTTACTCAACACAGAGTAAGTTTGTTCTCACATACAGCGAGTTTGCAGCTGTCAAAAGAACACAAGCGATGATTACTGTTACCTACACATTTAGCAAAGTCCGTATCACCTGGAAACACATGGCATCTCTAGATTTCCTTTTATTACTATAATATTCCTAAGAATTTTTCAGTTAGCATTTTCTGGTTTAGAACTACAAGACATCTTTCAGCTTTACAAGTAAGAACAGATCCAAAGGTCGATCAAATATTGACTGAAAATACTGATTTAAACGCACATACACAAAATCATTTTCTCTTTGAATTTCACATAGGATGACTGACTCAGACAGGATGTCTCTGAGCAAATCTCTCTAAAAAGCATTTATGTATGCAAACAGTGGCTCGACTGTATTCTGTAACCCCCAAGACTGCCTAATATAGAGGGCTTTCTCTGAATGATTCTGCATCCCAAATACAGAACTGTAGGATGTAACAAATGACACTACTTATTGTGTATTTCAAAATATCAATTCTATTCTTAGTGTTTGAGTTTACAACTAAAGTCAAGCACATTTTTTTTGCTATTTTGTGGTTTTTTTTTTGACACATTTTACAGTTGTGTAACACTAACTTTTTCCTTTGTGCCTTCAGTAAACTGAAAAGAAAAATATAAAAAATGCAGGAAGCTCTATTATATTGAGCTGTCCTTTGAGAATAAGGCTGCCATACGTTTATGTACACAAGGCCCTTCCTAAATATGTAATAGTTCAAATACCTGTTTCTGCTAAACAAGTTGTCCACTGAGAGCAACAGTAGTAACGGAGTCATATTTTCATAAATATTTCAAGTGTGAAAGATATCAGCTGAGGTCTATTGTCACAAGGTGCTCTGCCTGGCCTTAAGTTTTTCACACAATAGCACTGGGTAGTGCTTTCAGCAGAACCAGTTGCTCTCTGTACTGACCTCTAATGCTTACCATTCAGAAATCGTTCCACTACAAAGCATACTCTTTCCAAACCGCTGTCAAACTGCAGCACGCTAACATTATTTATAGCATTATATATATAACATTATTTCCACTTCCACTTCTTTTTCTCTGCTCTGAAGAGGTGATCATCTATGTTGCCATTCCCTTTTATTCACTTTCAGCTATGCTCACCAGCTTGCACGACCTTGTCATGATTGTTTGTTTCTTAAATGTATGTATAAATAATTTCAGGAAAGCACCTATATGGACGGATGCAGTCAAAGCCAAATTCACATGAAGCCTATGATCCAAGGCTCAAGCCTGTGTTCTAGAAAAATGCTAGCCATTTAGAAGCCTTCTCAATGAAGTACTGTGCAAAGGCTAACAAGTCCTGCCACTAATCATATCCTTTGTCTTCCGTCTCCAAAAACTATTTTCAACGTTTACCTGACACGGTCTAAAAGTGGCACTGAACTGGGAAACAGAAGACTTAATTCTGTCTCTCCTTTGCCACTGACTTTGAATAAGCCAGTTACTGATTCCCATCACATCATTTCTCTGCCTTATTCATTTACACTATAAGCTTTGCAAAGCAGGGAAGCTCTCTTACAGACTGTTTGCAAAGAGTTTCTCCACACAAGCCAATTTTGAACTCTCCCAGAAGCGGCAAGCCTACGCTAATATATATTGGCATCTGTTTCTATTATTAATATTAGTAAATTTCAAATAATTTGTATGAAGCAAAATTGGGTATCAATATATATTGCATATTTTGCCTCCAGAAGGCTTGTTAACTAACTTTGCCATTCTTGGACAAGGACAATATTTTTGTAAGCAGCAGTAATCTCTCGTTACCTTTCAATGTTCCTCATACCCAGCCACCTTCTGGTATTTCCTTTGGTGAATCTGCTATGAATGTGTTTTTCTTTTGCTCTTATGATTGACATTAAAAAAAAAATATCTTAGCATTGCTCTCATATACCCATGATAGCCTTCTGAAAGAATTCTTATTTTGAGTCTATGTTAATTAATTACTTCTATTCATTCCAAAGTGAACTGTAATCAGCCAGGAGCTCTTCATCATTCTTCAGAATATTTAGCACCCTTAAAATGACACCATTTGCTTTGCTGTTATGAAGCAGCTTATTGCTCTAACTCCTTCTTTTAAGATCCAAAGTTTTGCGTTCTCATTCTTCATCCAGTCATTACCAATCTTCTCTTAGTATGACTCTAACTTCTCTACTTGCTCCTCAGACACTAGCAAAGGTACTCATCTCCCCTGTACATGGTTGAATCATAGTCTACTCATCTGAAGTACCAGATTAAATGTCTCCAAATATATTTCACTTCTATCCTTCCCATATTTTTAAACTGTTGTTGATATCAAATTACTCACATAAAGATCTCAACTTGGCACTTTCTTCCTTATAATTAGTTCCCTTTAATGTTTGTCCAGCCAAGCTTCATTTCTTTTTCATGGCATTCAACTACCATGAAAGATTTTTCCTCTCTCTCCAAACAGGTACACAAACACAGCTTTCACATTCTCAGTTATGTCTTGTATCAGCTGCCTAAGATCCTAAAGTAGCTGTCAAGCCAAATCTAGTTGTTCTGTGAGCTGTGAAACCAATAAAGTTTGCTATCCTGGAGTATTTCCTAGATCCCTGCCCCATACTTCTGCAATTATCTCACATTAAAAATGCCATATAAAATGGTCTACCTAGAAATTCCAAGCTACTGTAAAATAAAATAACTGAAAAGTTCCATTTGAGTACAAACCTATGTTGTATTTTTCTTAGCCTGCATGCAAATCAGTAGGTCTAGAAAACAAGAGCTATTTAATTTTCTTGTATGTGATGTTAACTCTGGAATTACAGACGCAACATAAATGCCAGCAGTTAGTATTTCACTAGCACACATTTTACTAGCATTCAGCTGCTTATGCAAAAACCCCCAAACTGCCTTCTGTAGGAACTCAAATACTTCAAACCATCTATTGCTCTTCTTGTGTTGACAATTTCTACAGTGAATAGATACAAATACACAAATAAATGGCAGGAAAAAAAATCCAAATACAAAGCAGAGTAAAATAATTAAATATCAAGAACAAAAATGTAGTTGATACTTTGCTGATGATGTTAATCATTGGGTTATTTAAGGCACTTCAATACACAAGCATGGATTATACCATCTGAAACATTTTTTAAACTTTCTATCTGCTTTAGAAACCAAAAATCAAAGCAATAATTCTAGGCCCAGTTTATTAATAAAAAGTCTTGGCTACGTGTATTAATTCTCGAAATTAAGCAAATAATCAGCAGGCCAATATATCTGAAAAGCAATTTTTGATTTACTATGGCAAAAGATTGTACATAGTAGCTGATAACAAATCTGGTTAAAAGTGAAAAGCTGGGCCCAATGTGTGTGACATAAAATGGCAGTGACACCAATAACTACAGCTTCCCAGGAAATGCCAGGTGGCTCACAATCTTCTGACAGAATAACACAGACACCTAAATCTAGCAACTGACGTCTGACTTCAACTTTTTTTTTATTCTTCTATTTTCATACATATTTTTTCCACACACAACTGAAACGTATTTCAGTTTATGCCATGAATATATGCATCAACACTATTCACGAGTGATGCATTGCAGACTGACAATTCACATTTCCTTACTTTCTTTTGTGTGCTGGAACACCCTAAAATGTTTTGCAAAGCAATAAATATGACCACAGAGAAATAGTGATAGGTCATCAATACCGTAGAGGCTTTCTTTACCCAGACTTAGCAGCAACTCTAAGTACAGCAATACTTCTGAAACATGAATTAATCCAATTTACACCAATTAATCTGAAATATTTCTGCCTGTGAGGGACCTTTTATGTAATTACCTGTACTACTGGAGACTGTATCTGTACTTTTGTTACAACTTCAGAGTTACAACTTCAGTTTCATTGTCAGTATTCGCACTCTCTTGAAAGGCCAGTTGGTTTCCCCAAATTCCCCCAATGTCTTAAACGTGTGATCTTACGCTAACTCCAGACTGAGTGTGCTCTGAAATCCACATACGCTACTCACAAGATAAACAAAAATATTGACAAAGCATCTTTGGCAGCACTGGTAACAGCAGTAAGGACAACAAGGAATAGAAAGTTGAACCTATCTTTCCATGCTTACTAGGGCTCACCATGGATGAGCAGCTCTCTGCATTTATTGAGCAGAACAGCCAGCTAACCATCAGGAGATGAAATTCAAATACCCACTTACAGCCATTCATCCATGCTCCTTGCTGCTCTTAGCTTCACACATTTATGAATTCAGTGTTTTGGAGTATACCTCTGTGGGCTTTTTGATCTGCAACCACCCCTCCAGCAGCATGTTCACCTGCGCACGCGTGCAGCAGCGCACACAGCAGCAGCAGCCCTGTAGCTATCCTCCAGGGGTCACAATTGGGTTACAAATTCTATAAAATGTGCTGACTGTGCAGCCTGGTTTGGAGCAATTTATTCACGTCCTTCTTCATTAAGATTTGAATGGAATAAGTAAGATAGAAATTGAACAGATACAGAAATTGTGGCTTGCTTCTGTAGTCAGTAAACATTTATTCACCAGGCACAGCTCGCTCTCATACTCTCTCTCATATTCTCTCTCTTCCCCTACCCTTCCTGCTTGCTGTTTTAATGCATAATTAAGAAGGTCAGAATTAATGAAGCAGTGTGGAGTAAAGTTCAAGGAATCCCCAGGCACTATTTATTCTATTAGATCTCAGGCATGAATGTCAGATTGGCAGCATTAGAGGCAGAGGCAGTAGAGCTGGCAGCAGTCCAGGAGTGAAGCTACCACGGGAGGCTTACCTGCAGCGTCAAGTCGTTGCTGAGTTCCTTCCCTGCAAAAATCACCCGCAGCTGGTCAGCTGGAACCGCCAGTCGCTGTGCAACCACCTCCTTCAGCTGGAGGATGCTGGCATCCGACCTGAGCTCCACCGGGAAGCCATGGCTGGAGTTGAACCTGACAAACACTGAAAAAAAAACACAAAATACCTTTTAAAGTGAGCATCTTACCACGTACCTGTCCTAGTGTGACTGCGAGAGGCTTATTCTTTAGCTTCAGAAAGCATTCACAAGTTTAAAAGAAAAGCTATTAATACTGCAGCGTATCATTTTGAAAAGACAAACTGTATGGGATTTCCCATCGCAGAATACTTAGTGACCAATAAGCAAAAGCAGTGTGTTTCGCCCGGCAGAGTTATAAATTGCAGAGAACAGACAGAACCAAAAGGGACCCAGCTGGGCAGCAGGCCAAGCAATCACTAATTGGCACAACAGATTTTCGATTCAGCCCTACCCTTAGCAGGCATGGGGCACACACACTTTCTGTGCCCCTTGTGCTCTTCCCCACTGCATGGAATAAATATATGCAAGAAACTGAGTTTTAGAGCTATGATGCATTAAATAATACTAGGAAAAACAATTCATTGTCACACAGTAAAGCACGATCACATAAACTGGTTTCCCATAGGTATAACTCTATGGAAGATAATGATGGAGAGAAAAATCACACGCCAGCAGAAATGTCTGGGAGCGTAGCATTACACTGTGGTGTTTTCAGAGTTCACTAAAGCATCTGCAGTACATAACTCCTGCCGGCATACACCTTCAGTGCAGAAAATCACTACTGCACTAGCCATATCATTTTTAGAGCTGCAGCAACTGGTTTATGCATCCAGAGAAGTCTGGAAAATAAACTCTTGAGCTTACTGCCATTCAGCTGGCAGAGCTGTTTTTCATAAGGATGCTGAATGTGCTCATTGGGCCCATGATCAGGAAAATGACTACAAGAGCTATGAAAGAGGAAAAGCCTCCCTACATCCATATCAATCACTGGGACTGTATGAACAGTACACCTGAACCCAGTGGACTGCTTCAACCAATAGCTCCACAGCCAGAAAGCAAAGGAATTAGGAATATATATCCCCAATTATATATATATATATATCCCCAATTAGACAGTGGATACCTGAAACCTGAACTGTTTGGGTATTGACCGCAGCACCATTCTTCTTAAAGATTTATTTTCAATTCCCACTGCAATGCTTTAGCTGAAGACGTTATTCCCTGGAATTTTTGATGACTGACAGAAGCACAAATTTCACACAGTTTGAAGAAATAACAATTTTTAAACTGAAAACGTGATCTACGGTTTTTCAAAAACAAAGTTGTACCTGACCACTCCAAAAGTTGTCAAGTACTTTGAGTACTTATTATAAGAGTATATTTACTATACGTAAGAATATTCACTTTTAAAGTGTATATACACTATATTTGAATATAGCTGAGAATGCTGCCGCTGTTTTGCTGAGCAATGAATGTTGTAAATATACAATTTCACATCTTTAATACAGATTTTGATATTCCTGGATAATCTTTAAGGGACAAGGCCATATACCAGTAAATATTTCCACAAAATTTTAAGTGTTGTACTTAAAAGTACTTAAAACTTAAAAGTACCCTCTTGATGTACTAAAATACAGGGCAGGATTGCATAATGCTGTGTCAGCAAAGTGCAGTGCCTATGCCCTGCGATGTGTCACAGCTTCCTGTATTACATCTTGTTACTGGTTTTGATTTCTATTTAAAGATGTTCTGGAAATAACTGAACTGTGCAACCTTTATATTCAGATCATTCAGAAAAATCCGTGGATTTTGAATTTTATTTTGATTGTGGTTTAGAGACTAAAGGATGAATTATAGGACAAAACGTAGTTCCAATTACTAAACATGTCCCATCTCTTCAGGAACACTCACAATGTTCAACTATAAATAACATTGTCTTGGCTGATAGCAAAATATATAGTTAAACCAATGGGAAATATGCTTCTTTTATACGCTAAACTCTAACTATGTACATATGTATACACACATATAGATTTATATAGACATGCTCACATAAACACATAATGTGCATACATGTGCATCTGCAAGGACTTCTTAACTCTTTTTCTTTAGTCTTATGAAAGTCAGTGCTGTTGGTTTTGGAAATGAAATAAAAAGTTAGCAAATGCATTGATTCTGCAAATCAAATGTGTTGGTAAGAGGAAAGTGCTTGATAAAAGAAACATAAACAGGCAAAGGAGCATTTAAGTGAATTTTAAAGCACTACTCATTTTCCAAAGACAACAGAAATCCAAAGCACTTACTGCAAGCATAATTCATGTCCACCACCAACAGCTGCCACCCCTTCCCCCACAGAAGTGTATTTTTATTCATCACCAACAGGTACAATCTCTCAATCCCAGCGTGTACAAGGAGGTAGAAGCGTCCATCCCACAGTTGTAACATGAGCAAAGGGGAAGGGAGGGAAGCAGCATTAACATTTTGCACCCAACAACAAAGATGAGAACTATTCTCCTACAAGCCTGAAGTGCTGACTCAGAAAAATGCAGGAATGCCAAGCTTTCCTTGCTGGAAGGTTCCAGTCCACAAACAGTTAATTACCATTACACATTAATTCTATCAAAAAGTCTGCTGTCCACCAACTCTCCATCCATCAACTCTTTTCAATGCAAAAGCACTGATGGGATCTTTGCTTACCTGCACAGAGCATAAAGAAAACTAAATACAAAACTTTAATCTGCTGAATAAAAACAGAATTTCACCACTATGTTCCAAGCTGCCTCTTTAGAAAAAAAAAAAAAGTTATTTTATTCCTGGAATTTCAGCTCAATATTAAATCATTGCTATCAAGCTGATACTCCGGACAGCGCATATTACTCGAGATCTCAGCTGAAGTTACACAAACCTCCGACACCCCTTCCGAAGTGCACAGTCTTTGGAAAGAGCTTGAATTTAAAGTATGTCTACTGGAAGCTAAATAAATATTGGCTTCACAGAAGATTAGAGAATCTACCTCAATCCTAAACTTCTGATGGAAATCCAGAAGAAAGCCATCAAATTATTTACATTAGCAAGTAGTCTAGCCCAGCTGAAGAAAGGAGGCTCTGCTTGGGTCAGCTCTCCTCCTCCCACATCTGTAAGAGGTGACAAACCATAAAACTGGTCTCATAAAAGGAAAAGTGAGACTTGGCCGTCATGTTAACAGAGAGAATCGCACAGATCTGATTCCTAGAAGGATCGAGAGATACCTGGGTGCTTTTGTAAATGTCCCTTAGTATCTCTCTCTTAAATATTTCCACTTTATATGCACACATTTTAAGCATAGTGCTGAATGCAGGAAAATGGTAGCACTGAAAGAGTGAGTAAAATAGAAATGCATAAATATTTCACTACAACTTTCAGATATCTAAGGTTTACATCTTCATGCAACAACTTCAGTCTTACATTTAACACGTTTGATGGCATTAATCTGTTTGGAAAGATCAGCAACTAATACATAAGTGGAACGTTTTAGAGAAAGTAACTTTTAAATGTTTCTCACATCATTTCCCATGTCTTATATAACACACATTTTTCAAGCATGTGCCTACACAGCAAGAAACTTTTTGTCAGAGGGAACACTCTTGGCTCTGGGGACAAGGGCAGAAAGTGCATTTGCACTGAGCAGTGTCTTTCCCCTAGGAAACTGATACGACAAAATCAGAATATACAGGGTTGCAGGGTAAGTGAAACACATTCAGGTGTGAACAAGACGTTCAGGATCATATATAGAGAAACAATGGTCTAGCATGCAGCAGCAGGTTAAAACTGCTTAATCAGAATAGAACAAGTTTTTGCAGGCAGAGGCTAGTAATTCATGGAAACAGAAGCTGGAAGTGAAAATGCTACACCACAACATATATATACATGCACAAACTGGACAGAAAGTGGAGGCATACAGACATAAATATTGAGTAGAATAAAAATCTCAGTTACCAGTTTGGAGAATTTTTAGCACTTTTAGACTTGCTTTCATCTTGGATAAAAGAATTCAACGTATTTGAACATTTGTGTAACAATTTGTGTTCTTCTTGCTGAACAAGAAGTAATATATGTTAAAATATTTTCATTCTGCAGCACTTCATGGAAGTAAGTATTTCTTTGTTCTTCCTGCTGACTGCTCTCTGTTTAGGTTATTTCCCTCAGAACGTAGCACCAGCATTAATCTCAGAAAGACATGGGGTACTATGGACCAGAGGAATTTATAAGGTACCGTGCTAGTAACTGCCCACCACTTAGCTTGAAAGAATGTTCCCAAAGAACTCAGCTGCTTAGCATTTATTTGATTTGTATTCAGCTGGCTGTAGTAAACAGAAGTTTTAAAGCTAAAAATATTTTTTAATTTAAATTTTAATTATTTAAAGCAATTAATAGCATTATCACCTCCGCAGTGACTTATATTAATAAATTCAATGTAACGAGACGCTTCATTCATATAAATACAACACAGAAATTCACTAGTTCTCAAACACAGTATTTCTATCCCAAAGACCTCGCGTTTCAAAAACAGTCTGATCTATCACTTCACCCACTACCAAAACAGGGTCAGCAACAAAATTCAGTCACTTCGGATACAATATGTTAAATAGCATTTCCAAGCTAAATAATTGTTAGTGAAGGCAACATAAGCAAGTAAACAAGATTGTGACAAAATCTTGTGCAGCTGAAGACAGCACCGCTCCAGGCCACCTGGCCATGCCTTATGCATCCAACCGAGATACCAAAAGAAATGTGCACCTGCATCCCAGCTGTGCCTGTTTACAATTCAGCATCTTAGTACAAATTCAATGGGAAATTCAAGTAAATGCACAGATGCAAACTGGATAAGCTCAGACACAAGCACACAGTGGGGAGGAGGTGCTGGGGATCCGCAGGATGCCTTGCGAAGCCTGCAAGCAAGCTGGTGGGCTGACACCCCTGCCAGGACCACAGCAGGGCATTGCTCAGAGCCCTGCCATTCTGCAGCCTTTCTTTTTGGCAAGTCATACCAAAAGTGCCAGGCTTTAAAAACCACTGTCATCAGTTCTACAGATTTTCCAGTGCTGAATCAAAAAGATAAATATTGCACGCTTCTCACAAGCAGAGTCCCAGGTGCCTCCCAACTGTGAAGGCAGTCCCAATATACAGAACCAAAGAAACTGAACTGTGTGCCAAGAGTGGAACAGGTTGTCAATGTTTTTACACTGACAAATGCAAAGCATAATTTTCAATTTTGACATAAAATAGCCAATTCCTTTTCTGCCTTAATCAACAATCCTGCTTTTCCCACACGCCAAACAAGCTGTAATCTACAAGGGATGAGCTGAAGCAACAGAACGTACTCATTTAAACTTTAAGGTCTTAGTACTTATTGCTGAGCAATGACACTGAGTCCATGACAGTTATGACAGCTCCAAATATTCCTTGTTCTGCC
Source organism: Anser cygnoides (assembly GCF_040182565.1). Classification (NCBI taxonomy): domain Eukaryota; kingdom Metazoa; phylum Chordata; class Aves; order Anseriformes; family Anatidae; genus Anser; species Anser cygnoides. The sequence continues at coordinate 49,317,608 of NC_089875.1, read as the reverse complement.
TTCCTTCTAGGGGCAAGAAGTGTATAACCAAGGTTTAACCCAAGGACAACATGAAATATGTGAAGCTATTTTTTTCCAGAGCCCTTTCCCTACTAAAGTCAGATGACAAGACCTTTAAAACGTATTTTCCTAAGAATGAAAAAAGTGTCTTGTGACATCATCTGTCTGTGGTGATCAGTTCCTTTTTGGCTCAGCACATGACTTGAGAACATGGCCCTTCTTAGCTCAAAACCTACATGTAGACTATCTCACATGAGAATATATGAGCCCTTCCTTTTCAGTATAGATATTAAATTATTCTCATAAACTGGGATTAGTAGTTTATTCATTACAACTAACCAGCTTAGTGCAGATAAAAAACAGGATGCACAGAGCAGGTAAATAACAGAAGAGAAGGTAGAAATGAGGATAATGTAAAATCCTCACCACCTGTTAGAGTAGTCCCTGCTGCCAGCCCCTCTGCTACAGTACAACTGGGAATTACCTCTCAAGGAACAGGCTGAAGGCAGCTGTACCTTTCTATTTCATTATATAAAATAGAAACTTCTTTTTTTTTCAGATGCTTGGGGCTCTTGCATCCTCAAACAAATGGCAAGATGCTGTTTTATTATTTTAATATTTATATTTAAAGAAAATAAGATGTTTTTGAAGGCACCTTATAAACCCAGAGTTAATATCAACTGCTGCTTCAGATTTCTACAGTCTGAATTATGGAAATCCTACCATAGGATAGATGTAGTGTGAGAAACTAGCAGCAGAACACAATATAATGTGATGGCAGTAAATCTTTTTCCACAACTTTTTATTATTTCCTGGTTTTCAGCATGCCAGGGGAATTGCAAAAAGGGAAATAAGTAAAGGAAAAGATTAAAGAGGAGCAAAAAAGAAAAAGAGAGGAGTTGGGGAGACTGTGCAAGCTGAGGTCAGGACTGTGATGGAAAAGCTGACTTGTGACAGGCTTTTATTAAACAGCCAGTCAGCACCTGTTACTGAAAGTCCACATAAATGGTTAAACAATTCTGTTCAAAGATCTTTGAAGAGTCTTTTTGCAGCATCTCCAGCAGCCTGGAACTGCTTGCAGCCTTCTTCATAGATGTGTTGGTTCTGCGTCAGAACAGGAGACCTTCCCAGCACTTGCTGTTCCCAGGAACACTAGGGAGCAGGGAGGTTCACTCACAGCCATTTTAAATTTATGCCCTACATCCACTACATCAAATCCTGCTCTGAAGTCTGCTGTCACTTCCATAAAGCTCAGGCTACCTGGCTTTCCTAATTTTGTTCTTAACATATCTATATAATAAAATTAAATCTCATCATTAGAGTAACCAGTCCCTTAGGAATTTGTCTAGTCACAGATACCTTTCATCAGTTAGCAAAAATACCTTCATTTCTCTCCAAGAAAACTCTCAAACAGGTGTCTTTTCATCAAAAAGTTGCCAAAATTCTCACAAATTGGAGCAAACTTAAGTAAGATCCAGGTACTCGATGCCCTTCCACTGATCATACTGCCAGTGATTCCCCTCTGTAAAGAGGGAAATCTAGCTAGAGAACCTCTACTGTCTACACGAGGAGTGAGACAGTATCTTAGTGATTTCACATATTTCATCTGTGGCTGAATATCAGCACCTGTCCTGAGACCAGCAGGTTGCCAATATTGCAGATATTGATGAATTGCTATGATGATTTTCTGGCAAAATGCCCTGCTGTGTATTTTGCACCAGGTCAGGTAACTGCAGACTGACAGGTATATGCAACAAAGTTAGCCACAACTTAATGAGTTAACATTCATTGCTGAGCCATGATAACTGGCTACATTAGGCCTCTTCGATCATTGCAACTGTAAAATAAAACACATTAATGTAAGCCAACTTCACAGCCACAGCAGAAAAAGAGCCTACACAGGCAATAAGGAGCAACTCATTAAGCTAAAGTAATTTGGTTGCTTCTGATCATTTCTAAATTACCTTCACCTAACAAATGATTTTATGATGTAGTCGCACATAGAGCAATGCAGTAATCTAATATAAACAATATCTATAAAACCCCATCCTTAGTGAGGTTATTCCTCTCCTTAGTAAATGATAAACTGTCTCATAGAAACATCTTTACTTCGAGCTAGCACTAAATGAATATCATAAAAAAAATGTTCCTTGATTAGTAACTCAATGTTTTAGATTAGATTTCTGTTTTATATCCTTTTTAAATAAAAATCATGATTGACTTTTATTCAAACAACTATTTATCATGGAAAGCAACATAGCAGTATTCATAACTGCTATATTCATACCTCATGGCTGTTTTCTACAAAATCACTAACAGCATGGAAAGGGTGATTAGGGATTGGGCAGTCAATTCTGTTGCAAGATTTAGATGGCATCAAGCTGAGCTGGTAGGAACTAGGTTCAAAACAGACAATGCTACAAGGAACGGACCCTCTGGAGCTCTCTGCACCAGAGTAGTAGTAGATGCAAAATGCATAGCTTGGGCTCAAAGGGAGAAAAGAAACTGACTGACATATTCTATATGAATAAACTCTCAGTAAACTCTCTACTGAAAAGGACAGGATAGCATATACTAGTAAGAAATAGTTCACATGTATGCTTCTAGCTTGAAGGGCCAGGTCTTCAAGTCATGTGCTGAGCCAAAGAGGAACTTACCACTGCAAGGCCAGTAAAATAAACAAATACCAGTACAAGTCTTCCCCCAACACCACACCTGTTTTCAGGAAAATACTTTTTAAAGCTTCTGTCATTTAAGTTAAAAATAGTGGTGAGCTGTGAGAATATCAGGGAGACATATCACCTATCCCTATCACTTTCCCTACTCTCTTTCTTGAGGCGTCTGCTTATGGTCACTGTCAGATACAACAATGCATTGGGTTAAACAGACTCTGGTGTACTCTGGCAGCTCTTCTGTAGATGTCACGGACTTGCATTTCCAGACACGTCGTCCATAGAATGTAACAATGAGTGAAATCCAGCAAGTAGTCAGGTTAACAGTCTCCCATCTCTTCCACACTACTGAGTAATCCAAACCCAGTACAGACACAATTCAAAAAGAGAACCCACTACTACCTTCCTTTCTGCTAGAACTACACGTGCACATGTTATTGCTTTCTTATATTGCAGTGAGAAAAAATTTAAACACAGCAATTCTCACAGTAACCTAATTTTGTTCTAGGAATTAGGTCTCTTAATCCAAGAGACAAGGTAAATTTGTCCAGTGAATTATTTCCTGTGAATAATTCACTAGTTTTACTGTACCCAAATTCTCTTTAAAGTTTGAGAAATGCATAGCTAACTCAAAACTACAATTATGATAGTATTTCCTTAAAAAGTCTCTTAAAAATGCTATTTTCCTAGCTATTTTGTCCTGATTTACTGGGTGCTTATATCAGCACAAAGCTGCCATGAACTTCCTTGATACAAAAATCAACCTACATTCATGTTTCATTTTAAATAGACGCATACTGTTCTTTAATGCGCTTGGATATGGGTAAGAGTCTTTAAACTCTACATATTTCCAGCTATATGCTACAGCTGTCTGTATTAATAAGAAGTATTACATTTAAAAATAAAGTGTATACTCTTGCAGCTTTTAAATTACCCCTGTCCTGTGGAAGGATGGACCTATATTTTTGCAAAGACTGCATGAGTTCAATGAAAGTCATAAGAGGGTCAGAAAAACGTAAGTAGGAAAGTCGGACTTGTAATATATTGCAATAGCTTTAAGGCTGTAAGAGGGACTGCAGGGTGGCAACTGCAATAATGAGATTTCACTCTTTTAACAGTTATGCTCATTTGCAGTTCCCCAGGAAATTTAACACATTTGTCTTATAGTGTCTACATTCTGTTAGATACTAGAAGCATTACTTGACAGCTGAAGATCCACTAACACGATGTATGCTAAATGTGGCAGCTGTCATACTTCACTAAGAAAGGAGCTTTCCAATCTCATGAAGTTTGTTAGCTGTTCAGTGCAGGACAAAGGAGCATCAGCATTCATATTACAAATATTAAAATATGGACAAAAATTGCACAGATATATAACATGGAATGGATACATAAAAACAGATTCGTTCCATACATAAAAAAAGACCAGAAATCCAAGAGAAAACATATATACCTACCCACCTACCTATATGAAACTCCTTATGTTCACTTTGTTTAACTTCTACAAGAGCTACTACAAATAAAGTCAAAACTCAAGGGAATAAAAGTTGTCACAGTGCAGGCCATGGTTATCCCAATACATGGTTATATGTGATATAGCCAAGTGTCTTGCATTGAAGGAAGGGGATGAAGCCAGATACTCCAGAGAAAAGAAACAGAATAGTGCTTATTCCTCCAGCATTTACGTGTCCAACATTGATTTTTTTTTCCCATGTCTAATTTTCTTTGCTTTTACTCATTCCATTTGTGGGTATTCCAGTACCATTAAAATCACTTTTTCATTTGTTTTAGAAGATACACAAGTGACATTACAGTTCAATCACTGAGCACTCAATTTTAAAGCTACTTTTTATAGCCCTCTTCTTAAGCATCTTCACGATTAACCTGTTTTACTAAAAAATAGTTATCCCTCCAAGTAGAAAAGTAAGCTTCAATACGGTCATAGCCCTGCTCATCACCTTTAAATGGCGACCCCACTGTATTTCCTCATGCACTTCTTTCCTTTCAAACCATAGGCAAAAACCCGCTCTCTCTCCCCACCCCAGACCAGTCTTCCCAACCACAGAATTACTGCAGCAGCAGATGACCTACAAGGATGATTGCTCTGCAAAACAGCTTGGGAAGACACTGTCAGGACCCTGGAGGCACCACTAGTCCCAACTGTTCCTGCCTGGCTTCCCCCATGGCCTCTCTCACACCGCCCATGACCAGGACCTCTGGAGCCATCCCACCCCTAGAGCCGCCAGTCCCTAGAGCTATCAGAGATGGTGGCAGTGCCCCTGCCCAGACAAGGCTCTTGCTGTTCCCACCTGGGCTTCCAGATGGACAGGACCTGTCCTGCCACCAAGCCCACCCCCAGCCTGCCCCCCACCACACACACAGCCTCACTCACCCACTGTGGGACCATGCTCCTGCCTGGGGCTGCTCTGCTCCCATGGAGCAGCCATACTGGGGCTACTCCTACAAAAAGCCACACAGTAATAAAACACAAAAACTCTTCAGTCACAGAAGAAGTAGGAACCTCAAAACAAGCTCTAAGACCTCACCTATGTGGAGAGAGACTGAGAGCACTGCTGGTGGCAGCTGGCTCCTGTTTTTTAATCAAGATGTAACGGGGACCAGGTGGGTGTGGGCGAGCCCAGGTTGGCACAAGGGACATGCTGCCCTTGCTGGTAATGGCACAGCTGAGCTCTTCTGCTGCCTTGGTAGGGATGGGAAGTGATGGTGTGACAGGAGACCTGGTTAAATCTCAACTCTCAGGCCCTGCTGGAGCTGGTCGGCTGCTGGGCAGCCCACAGCCTAGGGCCTCAGTGCAAAAAAAGGTCCCTGCTGACTGCCCAAGGCTGGTGGCCATGACGTGCAGCCTAACCGTAGTGCCCACTGCTCTCCATTTGAGGTCTTCTGGTGTGATTTCCAAAATTGCTGTCATGTGAAACATTGAGAACAGGATGAAACGCATCAGTGTGACAGACTGCTCAGCAAAATGATACCTGCTCTGCTGGAGACCCTCCTGAAAATGCCACGATGTCTCTCCTGGACTCCCAGTGGCTTCCAGCAGCAGGACTGCCCATAGGCAGCAGGCCTGGGCTGCCTCCCTGCTGTGTAGCCAAGCATAGGGCTCTCCAAAACCCCAGATGCTCCACCACTGTGTGAGACACAACCTCTGGTTCCACAGCACTTGGCTTCCCACCTGTGCTGCGTTTTGCAGGGCCACCCACTGCCTGCATCCCTGGCATGGACAGACCACGATGGCTGCTGCAGCTCCCCGCAGCCTGCTGTGACTGAAGAGTTTGCAGAATGGTGAACTGGTAATGGTTTTGATCCTATTAACATTTGAAAAATATGTTTTGTTCCAGAACGTACATCACTTTTGTAGCAGCCTGAAATTCACCCTCATGGTTACTTTTATTCTCTGACAGGTCTAAGTTAAATTCTCTAGTCAGAATTATACCCCCAATTTCTAGTTAAAAATCCCATGTAATTACTCTAGCTTTAGCAAAAAATATCTTACATAATTGCTGCTATGACAGTAAGAAATAACCCTTTAACTTTAGAGACCTATAAAATTATGGATCAAACAAAAAAAATCTAATTGTAGAATACAAATGTGCATCTATTTTCTCTTTCAAATTAGTTTACCAAAAAAAAAAATTCTTCTTCTTTTTTTTTTTTTAACATTTACTTTTGCTATCTAGCTCTCACTTAAATATTCCTACATTAAATACGTCTTAGAGTAGATTCTAAGTCCCTGACACAAGAAAATATGCAGCAGCCACTGTTGTCAGGCATAAACACGTGGCCTGAATTGACTGCCAAAAATAGTCTGTCATTCCTACTGTAAAACTGCTAGTTAGCTGGAAAAAAGAAACACATTTCAAATATCCCAGTGTTATACCAAAATTGTATGAATTCAGCATGTTCTCTGAGCATAAAGAAATTAATTGCACCTATTCAAAATATACTGTGTACTGTCATTTATAATCACCTCTTCATTATATTAGATGTATAAAAGTAGGTGTGTATATATATATACGTATATATATGTATAAAATCCCCATTTCAGAATGTTGTCACTTTTGTACAAAGTGAAATCCTTATTCACTGAGAAGACTTAGACATGAACTTGCTGAGTAGGATGAGAGTAGGAACTACAGTACTCAGCTAACAAAAAACAAAAAAATGCTTACTGGGCAGATGAATCATATACTATTACAAATATGAAAAATGAATTACTCCAAATCATACAGAAATGCCAAAATACAGAAGGCCTCAGATTAATAAATGGTGATGTATATAGTACATCAACTGAATACAATGGAATAAAAAATGGCAAAACATTGCAGATACTGTAAAAGAAAGGCTTCTATTTTCTTTCTTTCTTTCTCTTTTTTTTTTTTTTTGTTTTTTTTTGAATCACCACTAAGCACAGCTAAAGCACATTGTGTGTATATATATATATTACAGATATGCACACCAAATAGTGAAGATCATGTGAAGCTGTGCTGTGCCACAACTTTAGGGCGTTTCCTGGCACTTTACCTCTGCCAATCTCTTTTGCTGGATTTACTTGTAATATTCCACACATCAATGACTTTGAGGAAGATGTTTTCTGCCTTTCTGTGTCAGATACAGGTCAATAGCAGATATGAAATTCGATAGTTCAAGACCTGCAGACCTATAATTTCAAGATATATTTTACTAGAAAGCTAGGAAGCTATAGGTTTTGATATTAAAATCTAGGATGACTATATAAAGTAATTTCATCATTAAAAAGGAGGCCTCAATCTGAAGTTTTAGCTTATTGCCATGATAGATCAAAAGACCTGATATATAAGAATAGACTACTGTATCTAGCTCAGGCCATAACTCCTCTGGAAAAGTACATTTCTATTGGCAAATGCAGTGTACCAAAGCCAAAAGTTTTGTTGGTATGTATGATTTAATGAGCACTAGATAGAGAAAATGATTTAAAAGATTTGCTTTGACAAAGGCAAGATCTGCACAAATTAAAATTTGACGTAACAGCTGAGTTGATAATAATAGGATCAATCAGTTTCTCCTTGCTGAAATGAAACGTTATTTAAAACAATTTTTAAGTTAGAATATCACTTCCATTTTTTTCTTAGATCACATTTTAGCCTCCCCTCCCCCCAAAAAAAGCACATTTTTTTTTTCCTCTTAATAATGAAGTTTAATTTTTTGAACAAGCAGAACTCTAAATCTACATTTGATAATGTGTGATTCTTTGAGCTGTTTTCTGCCATACATTGGAAAAGCTGAAGCTTAGAAGGGAGGCAGTAAGCACAGGCTTCATCTAGCCTTTGAAAATATGTAACAGTGCTACCAGCATGCATCTGCATTGTACAGTTCCACAAATTCTCTTGCAAAAATCTTGTTCTGCATGCCTCGCTTCCATAAGTGGAAGACAGAAATGCACCACCATTAGTGTGGGGCATATGAGGCAAAATACAGTTTGAAACAAGAGAATCTATCTTAATTTTGTTTGATTTTAAACAGATTGTTCTGAGAGTCTTTTAACTCTCTAAAGAAAATGGTGTAGGCTAATATTAAGTTATTATTTTGGACTGTATGTTTTGTTTCCATTGTTCCTGTTGTCAGGAGAAATGAGGCTAAAAGAGCAATGTAGTCTTCTATAGGATTTGTACATTTTCAAACACTATTTTGGGGCCTGAAATAACAGGCAGTCCTTTTTGCTGAAGGCATTTTTTTATTCTAACTCTGAATATCCCTATAAGAAGATCCATCTCAATTTCATGAACACCTCAATACTTCTCAAGATTTCCTTTCTTTATGATAAAAACAGGCACACAGCTGCAACCAATCACTCCCTGTGCCAGCGCATTTGTCAATTAGTTGTAAGGAAATTTCCTAGCACATAAGGCTTAGTTTATGATCAGTCAGGAAATTATGGTCTATTATGCAATTTTATTCTGGTCTGTGATTGACTGTACATCAAAGGGCCACTCAATGGCAGCCACCAATACTTGTTAAGGTAAAAATAGTTTCATAAAAGCAGATGGTGAAAGCAAGACACCAGTAGATCAGAAATACTGACTATAGTATACTTTATACGAGGTTTCTAGAAATAAAAAGGAAGGATTTTAACACATAGTGCTCCTTTGCTGTGTACTGACATTACAAACTGTATGGTGTTTTCAGATATAGTGGAAGTTTGCCAAGTTCTCCTGATAAAAATTCTTCCTCCCACCCTATTTAGAGAGGTCTTGACATCAGCAATTTTATACACATAAATAGCTATTTTTTCTGTAGCATATGGTCTATACAGAGGTTCTCTCAATATGTGAAGTTACGCATATGAATAATTCTGCATACAAATACGTTTATTGAGCTCAGTGAGACTCGGAAGATTTTACAAGGTTTAGGGATAAAATGATTCTGACATATATAGAACAATAATTTTAATACATCCATATTAGTGACATATTTTTTAACATTGTATGAACCCAATTACTTATGAATGTAGAGAAACTGAACTGTATCAACTTAGGCAATTGATATATGTGAAACTAGAATAAAATCAGATCAAGACATATTTAAATAAAGCCATAAAAATGTTAAGCCAATCACCCAGCTAAAACCACACCTTTGTAAAGGCATGTGTGAGCTCTGAACAATGACAGACATTTAAACTGAGCTACTATGGAAATCTAAAGGGCAAAAAAAAATTACAGAAACAGGTAATTTGGTTAGATGTTTAGAAATGTATTTAGAGAAACTTACCAGTAAAATTAAATTAGTTCCAGAAGAATAAGAATTCTGAACAAAAACTAATACATGCAGAAGAATTTGAGACATTGCTTATTTATGATAGTACATATGGAGGTAATTGCAAAATTGCAAACATTTATCATCAGATAGATGAAACGCTCCTTTTGCTTCTTGAAAAAAAAATCCAGAAGACCTACCACATGTCTCATGATTTTCAGATAATTAACATAAGTCACTTTAATAGGGGAGGGGAGTTCTTTTTTAAATTTGCCATAACACAGTTATTTTTATTTTATTTTATTCATGATTAATGTAATTGAAACAGCAACAGCAATTAAACAGTTATATTATGTTAGTGAAACTGCTTCATTGCCGTGATAAACGACTTCTATGAGGATATTACTCAAAACAAGCGGAGAAACCCAATGTATTAAATCAGGTTAAAAAGGGAATGTTACCTTCCCCAGAATCCAGCCTTTTTGAAGTTGGCATTTTTTTGTGCTTTTCACTTTGAGTCTCACTTGCCTAGTGAGAGGTAGGAAGAATTTCTAAAATCCTAGAAGTTTCTGGCTTTCACATGAAATTATAGGAGCCTGGAGCTAAATCTAGGAAACTGGTGGACATCTTCAATAGTGTGGCTCAGGCCTATCCATGAAATAATGTTAAGCCCTTTCATCTTAAAAATAACCACGACTCATGTAGAAATGGATGCCCTGTAAAACAGAAGGGAGCGGCGAACATCCTGATTTAACAAAGTGATAATCCTTAGCTGGAAATGGCAGGAAGACCCACGAGACCTCAGAAGCCTGAGGCCTGTATCCAGAAAACATTCACAGAATAACTGCTTTGAGTGACTCATAAAAGATTACTTGAAAAAATATAGTAAATAAACTCTGGGTCTTTTTGCTGCCTAAATAAACCAGGAACCTAGAATTCTGCAGTTCAACTCATTTAATACCTTTAAAAAAATTTTAAAAGTAATGCTTGCATAATATATAATGCCTCAACAGAATAGAATGCTGCTCTGTATTGCTCTGTTGCAGGTGCTATTAAGAGGAGGTAGGCTCAATATAACCCAACTTGGATTCTTCTAATACTGCTGTGGGAGTGTAATTTTCTACTCTGAAAGAGTCTCCCTCTTACATTAATTTTATCTGGAAGAGTAAATTACAAACATACAGAAATGTATATATATATGTTCAGCTTCCTTTCAAATACTAACTGCACCAAAGTTCTGAAGTAAGCCTAGATCTAAAAATTGTCCCAAACACACACACACAAAAAAAAAAAAAAGATAAGGTAACTTAAAAAAACAAAAATGGAAAACAGCTTACGTAAAGGCAAGAGCATTTTGACAAACCTATTTTAATAGATCTGCATTAATGTGCAAACTGAGATTGTGCACTGTTATTGCAATGATTTTCTGAAGGTCATTAAGAAGAAAAGACTCAGGAGACTGCATAAAAATACGAAAAGCAACCTCTTTTGAAAAAGACAGCTGCCTTGACTTTAATGACCACACGTGCTTTGGGTACTGACTCACCACCTATGCCAGTGCAAGCTTTGATACAGCCAAGAAGCAGTTTGGGCCTGAGAGCAGAGCTGGCCACATCATGATCTCTGCTCTCTGGCAACATCAAAGCTGCTCCAACAATCCTCCTGAAAACAAATAAGCTTATATGAAACACATTAGAAATGCTGGCATACGGTGGAAAAATTATCTGGTAGTTCTTTTAGAATCCACTCATCATACATATTACCAATTTGCACACTCTACCTCTATGTATGAAAGCACTACAAAGAGATACACCTGTTATACATACAGTGTGTATGCATGTATACACAAATAATTATATATATATTGCAGCTTTGGAGGGAGAGTATCAGCTTAATAGCAAAACTTCAAGAGTCTGTATAATTATGAGAAAGGCTAAAAGCTGAAATGCGTCTTAATTTCTGGATTTAGAAAGCTTTCCATCCATAACTCAGCTACAAAGCTCATCATACTAAAGAAGGGGATTAGCTTCCTGTTCTACACTGATGGTACTGAAGCAGGCCTTGGCACTCGTTTTTAACATCACTCAGTCTGACTCCATCAAAACTAGTCCTAGTTGTTAGTTAAAGGACTTTCCACTGTTATGAGAAACATAATCAAGTGCAAGGTGAAACACAATACTAACTTCCAAATACTGTGGATTCTTTTCTGAAGATTTTTGGGTGATATGGAAAGGAACCAGATCAATCTAGCCCCATATTCAGTTCGCTAGATTAATGGTACTATATGTTCTGTGTCACTAAACAATACTAAAAGTGTTTTAATAATTTTGATATTTCCATTAAATCTCTTTCTATTTAATTACACACTTTAAGAACCAATGCATCAGAGAATAATTATGCAATAAAGCATTATTTTAAAAATGGATCCAGAAGTATACAGTTGCTACAGTATCAAATATCCTGACCTCATGAACTGTATTCCAGAAATATCTGCCAATCAAGACCCACAAGGTTCATTCCAGACATGCTGGAGACATGGAGGCTGCTCTTTGGGTGCTACAATCGAGAGGCAAAAAATTACAGTGGCTTTCTGGGGATCCCTACCTCTCCACTGAAGGACAGACTAGGATGTATAAATGGATCCGTAGATAGTTATGGCCAGCCTCTCCAGTTCTTGCTGGCTCACAAGCTATCCAAAACTGTAAATTATTCTTATCCAAGGAAAAATTATATTTATTATTTATTTATTAATATATTATTGCCATCTGGTTGAGAGTACAGAACTTTGAATATTTTAGAATTTATCATATAAATATTTGGCTCACAGATTATAAATAATTATGAACATGAAATCATAACTTTTATTTTCTTTTTTTTTTTTCTTTTTTTTTCAGAAAGGATTGTTAGTTCATTAAGTCATTGAGAATAATCACTTCTGGGAACTTTTGGTATAATATTCTAGTATCTACCTAAGTCTGTGACAGGTTCATATGGATTCACAAAAATGTCAACATATTAAAACAGACTATACTAAGCTCTGGGTTTGATAACAACATGTATTTTTGAAGTGCATACCCATGGGTACTTGTTAAAGAAACAGAATATAAAACCTTACAGAATATTACAGATACCATCATTCTTATGAATATCAGATAGAATATAGTAAATAATTTAAGTATTAGAATAGTATTTAATATAAAGACAGAACATATTATGGGACTGTGAAAAGAATAAGCATTTTGGCAAACTGATTAATTTTCCCATGAAAATATTTTAGAAAACTTCTATGCATTAAGACTTGATATTCTATTTCAGGAAAGCTGTATGCGACATTCTGATTTTTTTTTCCCCAATAATTTTATTTTATTCTTTCAAAATAGTTTTACCTTTCAAAATTTAACACAAGAACTCAAAACAGTAGTTTTGCATCCCAATCCAGAATTAGTTCCTTCTGCCTGTAATTGTGATTTTTTTTCTTTCCAGGATGGAAAACACATTTCCTGAACAGATATGATACAGATATACCAACTTGAATTACATAAGAAATAAACCCCAAAAGCCTTACCTTCCAAACCAAAATGTGGTGCAGAATAAGAGAACTACATGTGACCATAATTTTATTGCACCCAAAGAACATTGCTTTTCTCCTGCTGCTATTTATAAAAGCAAAGAAATGGAAGTAAAATGATAGATTCAGGTACTGTTTTTAAAAAAATGGTGAAATAGCCTGCTTGTCAGTGCTCAGGTAGGAAATTACTCGAGGATATGAGAAGATACAGACTTCGGGACTGTTAAGGATCTCTATTCATCATTCTATTGAGTAGTCTGGAAGGGATACACTCTATCTTACTGGGGAATTTTGCCAGTCATTGAACCAAAATTTTAAAGAGCTCATGTTCAAATGTTGTCTGGGTGCTTGTAATATTGACCTGGGATATAGAATTTTTTTCTTCTAGGTTGTACTCCAAAAAATATGGAAGTATATTAGAAAAAAATGTCCAAAGATGCTATTTTTTTATTCAACTCTCAACCAAAAGTGTGATGAAATTAAGATGAAAACCTAGATTAACCTATATCATTTCATACAGGTGTTGTCAGTCCAAATATGAACCAAGCAAATGATTAAATCAAATTTGGAAATATAAACTTCTATATCTTGAATAAGTTTCCTATGTGTTTTTAGATAAAAAGGAGATGTGAACCTCCTTCCTTGTTCATTTCATACACCTTGCAGGAAAACCCTCTAAGAAAACAATCAGGCAGACTGATCTGAATTCAAGAATGGCTTCCGAATTACAGCTGCATAGCTTTTTATTCAATTACTATGTTATTAATTTGTTTATTTCCTTGAATATGATAATTACTGAAAACAATTCACCGTTTCTTTTTAGTCTGATCTGCACCACAGTTCACATCAGCATTTAGAGTGACTGCTGTCATCCTGACAATTAGGACTAGCTTGTCTGAGGAGTTTGTAAGGCAGTGAACAATCACTGCAATTCATCGCAGTGAGACACCCCGTTGCGTTCATGTGTGCAGAGGACCATTGTCAGCACTAGGCTTGATTTAGGTGCAGAAGGAAAGATTTCTTGCAAAGCTGTCACTGAGACTTTCACAAGATGGGAGATAAATATCAATTTTAAAGCAATTTTAAATCACTGAACCCCTATGATGGAAGAAGGCTCAGGGGAGGTGGCCAAGGGCAATGTGCTCCCCAAGCTGAGGGAAGGATGTAGGGAGTGACTGGCGACAGCTGCTGCAAAGAAGGCTGAACTTAGCTCAATACAGAGGCCCAGAGGATGGTCTTTGGTCTAAATAAATGGGTATATCAGCTGGATCAGCCAGCTGCATCAGTTCAGTGGATCAAACAGTTATTTCAATGGAGTGAATCAACCAGCAGTGTAACTGTTCATCCCTGACTAAATTGAAAGAGCACAGATGTCCTGCTGCATGCCCCAGACCAGGGAGGGGAGTATACATGCACCTCAGCCAAATAAAGATTATAAAAAATGGAACAATGAACAAAAAGTCCTTTGAAGATAGCAATGGGCTTGAGCTGACACTCAATCCATGTATTTCTTCCTAGCCACTGGGGATACCCAGCATGATGACAGCAAGTATATTATACAGACAAGTAATGGGAATCACAGTCATGTTGTGATTCAACTGAAATATTGAAACTGCTATACTCTGCAAAACGTAATTTCTCTTGCTATTGTTACTTAAATGTATTGTAACATTGCTCTGCTAATACAAAATTCCATGTAATGTCACACAGTTTTAAATAAAATAAAAAAATGGTATTAAATATCATACCTCCCACTTGCAGAATATCTTAAAGAATATGGTAAGAAAATATTGGAAGTATTGGGCTCCAACAAAATGAAAAGTTTCCTGTCCTTTACATAATATGCTCATTTATTTACCCATACTGGATGAAGTCTGAATACTTAGAAGACTTCCTTTCAGGAAGGAAGGACAAACGATGAATTGTACCTAAAGGATCATTTTTTAATACAGAAAATAAGATAAAAGAGGTGCTTGTTTCTAGCCTTACTGTGCTATTCCAGTGCTATGAGCTAACAAAACCTTTACTAATCGATATTTCAAACATACTAAATAACAAAGTCAGAAGTTCATCGACTACAAAGAACACCAGTGAAAACAAGCTCAGTATTGAAATGTGACTCTGTGACCTTTGTTTTGGTTCTGCAGTTGTACCATGAGATTTCAGTCTCCCCTGCCTTGTCATTGAATAGGTGATGCTGTGACAGGTCATTTTCAGTAAATTATTTTCAGTATAAGAATTGATCAAGTTAATTGTGGTGGTAACTGCAACAGGTCTTGCTCTCTAAGCAGTGTTACTTTGTTCAACACATCATATCACAGAAAGTTAAAGCCCTGTAAGTAGGTTTTTATGCTGAGGCAAAGAGCATACATTAAAATGATGAATTGTTGGGAATCCTGATCAGAGAGAGGTAAATTTGTATTTCCTGCTTGAATAAATTTTACTGTCTTACATTTTGTTTGCAGATAATGGAAGCATGCATTTTGTGACAAAATAGGCCTACTCAAGCAAGTAGATGCTCAACCAGCTCTCAGTCATTGTCACAACGGAGGGAGTAACTGTGGTATTTCCAAGCAGCTGCTGTTTGCAGAAATAAATCATTGCAATATAAAACTAATGTTGGGGAAATGACAAGCACCTATCTTTTTCTTAATTTTATCTGCATACACAGTACATTAGATGTCTTAAAAATTATTTTTATAATAGTTCCTACTAGTTGTGGAGTAAGTTATCTCATTATCTGCTGGCCGATGGCACTAATATCCAGCTTCTTTTACAAAAACATAAAACTCCCATTATGGAGAAGTTAAGTATAACAAATAATAAGCTACTACAAAATTCTTCAAGAATTGATTTGTTTTGTTCTAGGAATTTCTGAAGTTGCTTATCATTGCAAATATCAAATTAACTTTAAAAATACTAAATAACCTGGGTTGTCAGAAGGGATTACGGATGTTTTCTTCAGCTGTCACGCCACATCATTCCGAGCTATCTGATTATCTGTGGACTAATGTATATCCTAGGACGTAACAAAGAATATCCTGCAACTGCTCTAGAATCTTCCCCAACTAAAAATACGTCGTCCCTCTAATAATAATCTACCATGATGGTAACAATATTTCAACACCAGATCGTACTTGAAAGCCATCATTAATATTTATTATCTGTAGTCCGTCTCTGTAAATATATCCACATACTGGTCTCCAATTAAGGTCAATCTGAAGAAATACAGTGTCTCACAGCATGCTTTGTCTACAATTTTAATTCCTGTGTTTTGAAATATGTTTACTAATGCCAAGCATGAAAGAAGCAAAGCAATTATCTACAAGGGAAAACAAAAAGCTTCAGGAGTTCCACTGAGACCTCAAAATCATGCCTAAGGGCAAAATCAATCCTTATGTTAACAGAAATGTTGGGGCAGCAATTGTCTCCGTCAGAATGATTATTCTCTCCGATAACAACAGGGTGACAGCAATCACTAAGCATTTTTCCTTAGGCAATCTGCATAAATGTACAGACAACTTGTTCAGGCCTCCCTCCTCAATATCTACAGACTCTTACTAGGGAGCATGCTTAACCGTCATTCTGAAAGCAAGGCAAAAACAGAACCATGAAAGCAAGTTCTCAAACCAGATCCAAATAGAGGGGCACGAGCAAATCCCCTTATTTCTTTCCTTTCCTTCTCTCCTCCATTCCTTCTCTTTCTTTTTCTATCTTTTGAATGGAAAATAAAACCTGTCCAACCTTGAAAATATATTGTATGTTCTTTATATTAAATAAATACAATAAGTGGATTTTTCAGTAATTTAAAGTAGACTTTAATCACTGTGATGAAAGGCAGAACAAAGACTGCATCATGAAGAAGTAAAAATAAAGCCCAAATAAAACCCAACTCAACATACTGTTGAGTTTCATCCAAATCATGATATCAAAGAACCTGACTGTAGTTACAAGTATCATAGCTTCATTAATAAGCAGTTCAAGTACATAAATCTGTATTTTGAGATGCATAACTCAAGATGAAACTTCTCCAGAAGTATGAGACTTAACATCCACGTTGATCATTGAAATAACTCAGAGAAAAGTAGCAATAACGGAGGAGTACCACTTCCAAACATTTTCACAACATGTGCAAATCAAAATTTCTTTTATATTCAAATTAGTATAATATAGATCTTTCAATGAGGGAAAACTGGATTTAACCCCCTAGACAAGAACATGCATGGACTTCTAGCACTATATCTACACTGACAAAAGACATACACCCAAAATTCTCTTCAGCCATAACCTGTGAACAAAGAAAGAACAACTGAGGAACTGAACAACACAATCACTCTTAGGGTTAATTAGAAGATAAATTGCCTTTGTAATTAATGCTGTTCACAAACAGATCTTGAAAATATTGTGCATACTTTTGTGAAAAAGATTAGGTAAATAGCATGCATTTACAAAATTGTTGACTGTGCCAAGATTTCTGTTTATTCAGTGCAGAAGTCTAGTAGATCTATCCAGTAAATAATGTAGGTTTTAAAAATTATCATGCATGTGACAGTATAAATTTACCCAATTGGCAAGCTCTTATTTGTTTTCTTATAAATAATGCATATAATAAAAAAAAAGAATATGCGTAACAAACATCTGAGTAGAGAAATAATGCATATTTTGAGATGACTAGTGTTTACATACAGGATGCAGCTGTTTTTTATGTGAGATGGCTCCTGCAGGTAAATACTGCATATTTTACGAGTTGGAATTAGTGGAACTACACCACAGTTAAACTGAGGGGAGCTTCTAATTTAACAGACATTTTTTGGGTGCTCTAAAATCAACAAGTATGCTCATACTGTCTTGAAAATTACTATCCTCAAATAATGTAGATAGCAAGTTTAGTACTAAATATACAGTACTTTGTGACTGTATTTTTATGACTTAACTTTACCTACCTAAAAGTAAAGCATCTAACTCAAATTAGTCCTCTGGATTCTCTCTCAGATCAACAGAGAGCTTAGCACCTTCACAGCATCAGTCCCCTAGCTACAGAAGGAACCTAGACAAAAATCCTGTTGTACTGAGATAGTCTAAAGGTACAATCCTGGCACAATTTTAAGGAGACATGATGCCTATAGACTGCTAAAGATACATAAAGTGGAGACAAGCTTTAAGGCACAGAAGCTCTCCCTCAGGTATGAAATAAAAATAGCAGTCTTCAAAGTCAGAGAGAAGTTGACAACAATGACCTTATTTTGATGACTTTGGAAAACCTAAAAGATACAGGTGCACATTACAGTAAATTGTATTAGCTGTGGAAAAGGACAGCTGATGAGGTCCTAAGTAGTTAATTAGTTTTAGTCATATAAAACTTTAATCATTTATCCATCAGAGATCAGAGACATCAACTGATGCATTGATGCATTTAAACTACCACAGCCCAAAAGCACTAGCCACCCAGGCTACATCTGTAGTCAGTGAAGATAAACTGTTAAGATGAATGACTCTTTCAATGTGACTCTTTTTTTTTTCTTTTTTTTCTTTTCAATTTGAAAAACTGGGTTTATATCAGTCTTGTCCTTGGTAAGGTTTCCTGAAATACCGCATACCTATTGCCCCATCTGATTCATACCAATTAACCTATTAAACTTAACCACAGATACCTCGTACCCATCCACACAGGAAAGGGATATTTGAAAGATTGCTAAGAATTATTTACACAAAGCATCTTCAGATTATGTGACACATTCTAGCAATTATCTTTGTGAGCAGGGTCTCATTCATCTTAACACTCCAATGTATAAACCACAATGCTAGGGTTTGTGGTACCTCACTGTGTATGTTCATGCTAACCACTGTAGGTTGGGATCACTGCATATATTGCCACTGTCTATCTCCAGTCTACCTAGAGAGATATTGTTCCCAGTCTAAAAACTAATTTTAATAATAAAAATATCTAAATTGATTTCATACTACTTTCCTACACTTCAATATAAAATACAATATATTTATAAACCATGGTTCAGTAGAAAAATAACCCTTTACTAAGCCTCAATTATCACCATGTCAATAAATAAATTGAAGACACTTGCTGAAATTTCTACACTTTCTCATGAGAAGACTTACAGTGTTAGCATAAACATTTTACTACTAGATGGAGTGAACTAAATGATATTTGAGGGAAAAAAAAATAAAAATAAAAGAAAAATAAAAAAAAAGTATGGTTATATTTTTCCTAAAAGTATCCCTCTTTGATTCATTCCAGTATAGCCTATGTTTTAAGTGTAGCCCTTAGCTATCAGCAATCTTTATTTCCACCAAATGTAAGTATCTCCCAAACCACAGCGATATTTTTCACAGTATAAATGCCAACTCCATGTTGTAGAGAAAGAAGTGAGGCACAGAACAATGAGTTATCAATGGTCCTTCAGGAAGCCTGTCTGAACGAAATGTGAACACAGAACTTCTGGGTCCCAGTTCAGAGCTTCATGCACTGGACCATCAGTTATATTTAAAAAGAAAAAAAAAAATCCTACTGAAGCATGCATTAATGGTGACAGCGTGACAAAATGAAATGATTTTTCTGATTAAAGTTTGGCAAGTGCTCAACTATGAACCTGCACTGGTACTTTGAGGATGATTCTTCTCTGAAGGTGCAGCCCTTGTTTAACCTCAGGGTACTGTGCTATATCAGCCTGACTTCATGTGCATGCACAACTGGGCTCTGGAGAACACAGATTAGAGCGTAAGAATTCAACCCTAGCATATAAAATGGGCATGATCTTTCCAACAAGAGGGTATTTCACATCATCGATGTGAAACACAACATACCAACAGGATTAGGACATATAGAAGTTCCCTTAGGTGAGGGAGAAGGTAAGGTAAGGGAGAAGTTCCCTTAGGTAAGGTTAGGCAGGGTAAGGAGAGCAACTTGGAGGCCATGAGAAATGACCAAGACATACTCTTTTGAGATTCTAGCATTATGCTATGATCAGTGAGCTGGAAAGAGCAAATGCCAGACTGCAGGTGACATAGCTGGAGTGGCAAAATAGGAAATCAAGCACATGTTCAAGGACATAACTAATCAAGTGGGAAAGAGATGGAGAACTAATTCATGAATCCTGAAAAAGGTATATGTAGAGTTAATGGGAACCACAGAAAGAGGAGGATGAAAAGACAGTTTTGAGATGAAGGAGGAAAGAATAACTACAAAGTGGACTGTAAAGAATGACAGGTGAGTCACGATTGGCCACACTGACAAGTAATCAATTACTTTAAAGCAATTACTGTGGAATTGCTCAATAGTGCAAGGATTCAATTAAGCTGTGAAGTAATTATATGATGAATCAAGTACTGTATGAAGTAAACATGGAGAGAAATAAAGTAATATGAATCAATAACATAGATAATCAGTAATATTGTGAACCAGTTATGGTTCATTATATAACATTATATAATATTAATATGCAATGAATCAATTACGGAATTAATCAATTATTGGGAAAACAAAAATAGTGAGAATTAATTAATGTGTCTAATATGTAAAGAATATAGCTACTAAAAAAGAATCCTGAAAATATTAGTCTGGTATTCTCTTTCACAATCACCTTCTCCAGTCATAAGAAAGAATTTAGCCCTGTCCTTCCCTTCTTTTTGCTGTTTAGACTGACAAAAATCTTATAACTACAGTAGACATTCAGTCTCAGTTCTCAGTTATAGCTGGGGAAGCTTAAGAACTACCCTAACATGCTAACCAAATGCACAGTTTTGTATCAAATATACAACCTAATTTTGAAGATCTTCAAAGAATAGAGATGCCCAAGTCATGAAGTTTGTAGTCTGCAGACAGGCCACAGACAGACATCTCGTAATATCATCTAATAAAAATGTATTTCTGCAGATCTTACAGACTGTCTGAAAGATATCTACACTTGGGAACAATCACTGACACAGCTGGAATAGATCCATGGGCCCAGATCGTGAAAGCTGGGCTACTAATAATATTAACCAGAGATAGAAATACATGTATCCTGTATCACTTCTCATACATTAGCTTAAATCACTTTTCTATCCTCATGTTTATATTCCTGATGTATTTATAGTATGCATTCACATACTACACTTTTGCTAGACTGAAAAAGCCTACTAGTCTCTCTATGTTGGCACCTAGAGTACTGTAGAAAAATTCTCAACCTAACCAAGTAGGCTTGTGTATCTGCGTATTGTGTGCAGATGCCTCAAAATACCAGATCTCACAAAACTGTGTGGAGATAGTAACTGTGAGTTTACCTACAGTAGTGGGACTCTGTACCCATGCCAATGAATTGTATCTCTGCTAGGATTACTGGGCTATGGCACAAGACTCTGCTGCAATGACAGCTTTCAACTTCGGAGCTAACTCATAAAAATCCCGGTAACATTTTCTAATGAACTATGAGGACATATCTCAAATACCATCTGCAGGATGGTCTCCCCATTCTTCTGATCATTCCAGTGGCCTAATGAGAATCTGGGCACAAGTCAGTCTGAAATTAAGATGCCTGAATGCAGGGGTCTACATGGAGAAGTCTACTCTTCTGCTGGATATCCACTCTTACCTAACAGTCAGTTGCTTTCCAGTCAGAAGAATCAGTGGAACCCAGAGAACTATTCAGCTGGGCAGCCACAAGGGGCACCATGTAGTTGCCTACCCAGTAGGTACCCTGTGTCATTTGAGATGCGCCATGATATCCAAGACATGCACACGGGGCTTGCAGATCAGGTGCAGAACTCCTCATTGAAATGAGGGGAAAACCCTCATTTCTGCGGTGGCACCTGGAGGCCAGGTAAGAAACAGGAGAGGATCTTGAATGGCACAGCATGCCTGTGTGTAGGAAACAGAATCATGTTCTAAGTGCACACGGTTGGGGTAAAAGTCCCTATCTCCTCTCTGCACTTCCCAACCCTCAATCCTGCACTGTCTGTAAAGACTGTGTCTGGTGATAGGAATGGGAGCACAGACAGCCAAGCACTCCTGCAGGCACCTAAATATACACATCCTAATTTAGGTGTTTGAATCTTCCCAAAATTGCCAGAGAGCTGAATTGTGTCTGCCTCAATCTTCCCCTTAGAGTTAGCAGCCCAGAAATGCCAAAAAGGCTTTCATTTCTTGCTTCATTTTCCATTAAACTTTCTTGTATTTGAATTACCAGAATGATATCTATACTACAGATGAGTATTTACCAGCATTTGTTATAATGGACAAGCTTTCGTTTGGTCTTCTGGATTACATTATCTGATACATCAGTAAAAATACTAATCAAAAACATGCAAGCAAATGCAGGAGGCTAATGGGAACGAGTGTGTAGAATATAAAACATATCAGCATGAAATACAATCCAAAGAATTTAATATCACAGTATGACTGGAACATCTCCAATCTCTGGAAAACTTGAACATGAAAACATAAACCTAAGAACAAGTATTGCTAATAAATCTAGCAAAACCAGGAAAACAGCATATAACTGAAGAGTAGCAAGTGCCATGTGTATATTTGAGCAACTGAGAAAAGTGATTTGGCAATTACAGGCTCATTAATCTTACCTTAATAGCTGAAAGGCTTGAGAAGAAATTTTGAAGGGAAGTATAATTAAACTCATAAAGGTAAATGAAAAATGAGATAAAAGACAATATAAGTTTACAAAGTTGTAAAGCTCTGTGCCAAGCTAAATATGTCTCTTTCTACGAAAACTCATTGCTGTTGTCGTTTGGTTGTTTTTTTTTTAAGATTGGAAAATGAAGATTTAATTGGTATGAAGTTGAGTGAAGCTGGCGCGTGGCAATGAAAAGACTAGAACTTGTACTACTCTCTCTAATGTAAGATATTAAAAACTAAAGGGGAGAAAACAATGAGTTATATTAGAATAATTTTACTTTTAGAGTTCCATAAGGATTGGCTTTGGGATTAATAACTCTTTTGATTCTTGTGAAATGTGTTTGTACTTGGAAGGTACCATCAGTATAACATGGGATTAAAGAAGAGCTGAATGAGCAAAGATTTGACACAATAGAAGATAAAATTCTGCAGTATAAGGAATAGTAGAAGATTCTGCTATAAACTGTTGGCTTACTGCGCAGATATAGCAAAAATTCCTGCAGTTATTAATCACAGAAAGGCAATGATATCCTACAGCTTATCCAATGAGCTATTCCATTATAGACAGAGATGTCATCATCATGTCATTTTGGTGGCTCCAAGATATTAGTCTGTTAAAAATGAGGGTTTTACTAGCAACACGTTTTAAGATATATATATTCTGCACAACTCATGTGGAAATATCCACACTAGTTCTCACGTGAGATAGTTTAATCTTCTCAAGTATAGTTACTTCTGATGCTTCATGTGTTGACATATCCATGTAGTGCCTTCAAATGCAGGACTGACAAACCCTTGGAGAGCATCTAGATTTTCTCATAGGCCTATCATGGAATTTTTCTCACTGATTCGTAAGTAAAATCCCGTCCCCACTGTGTTCCATGCTGTAACACTTTTACTTACAGATTTAAGGCATGGAGTTATTGTTTTTGTGTTATTAGTAATTTTCCTCCTTTTGTTAGACATACGCAATACAATTTGGCCAAATGATTTCTATACACTCCTGATGACCTTATGTTGAGCTATAACATGCTATAGAAAGACAGCCAATTTCTGCACAGTTCAAAATTCATCATACTTTTAAGCTGCCCCAGCAGTTTGTTAACTACATTGTAAAACATACATACCTTTGTTTTAACCTGAATTTATATAGATTTAATCTGCCCAGCCTTAGACTCCATGCATTCCATCTTGTATGCCTGTTAGATTTAAAAACCCTCTATAATAAGGTAACTTCTTCCCATGTTAGTACTTACAGATTATGATCAAGTAATTGTCTATCTGACAAAATAGTACCATTTGTTGTCTTTGTCTACCACTGTAGGACAGATTTCCCGGATCTTACATTGCTCGTACAGTTATTTCCAAATCATCACTATTTTTCTCAAAAGATCGACATCAGAAATGGACAGAGCCACCAAATAACGCTCCTATTAATGTCATATGCTGATGCAATTACAGCTAATGATCCTCTGCTTGTGTACAGGAATTACATTTGCTCTATTAGCCAGCACATCACACTGGAGCTCATGTTCAATTGAACAGCATCTTTTATGACCCTTAGGTTCTTTGACTGTTTTACAAATGACCATCCTGTAAAAGTGCCACAATCTTCATTTCATGGAGATGTGACCTTGCATTAATTTTTATTTAAACACATCCTGGCCAGATCAGACAATTTTAATGTAAAATTCAGATCACTTTATGGAACTGATCTACTATAACTATGTAACTAATATTGTTTCCCATCACCAATGTCAGTGTTTGACGATTTTATAAACTGGCCTTTTATCTCTCATCATCACTAAAGGGTAATCTAGAGTACTGCTGAGTGCTACCAATAGCTTTATAGTGGAACTGAGAGCACCTTTAACTCTTGCTAAAAATCCCAGATGATCGCTCATTTATTCAATGGAATACATACTAATAACTAACTCATTAACATATGTGTCACTGGCCTAAAGCATCACACAACTGAAGAACAATTCTCACACTGGCAGCAGTATTTGTGCACGAGGAACAGGCAGTACTACTTAGTAGACTTTGTTTTTAATTGTGAGCTAACATGCTGCAGACCTCTAAAGACTGTGTCTTCTCCTGGAATCGCTTTTCCTTGAAATGAGGATTCTTCGCTTGGGGCTGAATTCCTTGCACATATGCGAGCATGTAGAACAGTCCCCTCAAGGCTATACATTATTTTATTCAAAATCATATCCTTAGACCTTGCAAATTCTGTATTTCTGTACTATCTTTGGCACCATTAGCTTAGAATTCAATCATTTCTTTTACCCCCAGTGTTTGCTGACATAACTTTTTAAAAAGCACTATTTCTAGAAAATTACTTCTCTCTACCTTTTACCACTCTGATTTTTAAATAAAAAAAATCTAATGCTCTTAAAGAGAGATTAAGGATGTCAAATTCATCCTGATCCAATGGTTTGAAGCCAAGAAAATCTTTTTATACTGCTAAAATACCAGAGGCATTGCACAAATGAGCATTAAAACGTTTAATCTAAATTGCTCTTAAATTCTGACTACTTAGAAAACTATTTTCAGCTTATAATGTAAACAGTGACACACCAGTAGAAAAATCTAGGGCAAAACTTTCTTTTATTTTTAACTGTTTTTGGAAAGGTCATTTCCACTTGAGAAAGATGTAGTGAATGATGTCTCTAAATTCCTTTGAGGGTCCATATTGGGACCAGTGGTGTCTAATATCTTTATTAATGACATAGACTGTGGGATTGAGAGCACCCTCAGCAAGCCTGCAGATGACACTAAGCTGAGTGGTGCAGCTGAAGTGATAGAAAGAAGGGATGCCATCCAGAGGGACCTGGACAGGCTTGAGAGGTGGACCCACATGAACCTCATAAAGTTCAACAAGGCCAATTGCAAGGTGCTGCACCTGGGTCGGAGCAACCCCAAAGATAGTACAGACTGGGAGATGAATGAATTGAGAGCAGGCCTGTGGACAGTGACTTGGGGGTACTGGTGGATGAAAAATGGGACATGAACAGGCAGTGCATGCTTGCAAACCAGAAAGCCAGCAGCTTCTGATGCAGCTCCTGGGCTGCATCAGAAGAAACACGACCAGCACATCGAGGGAGGTGATTCTACCCCTCTGCTCCACCCTTGTGAGACCCCACCCGGAGTGCTGTGTTCAGCTTTGGGGACACAAAAATGATCAAGGTCTGAGAAAGTTGGGGCTGTTTAGCCTGAAAAAGAGAAGGCTCCAATGAGACCTTATTTTAATCTTCTAACAATTAAAGGGAACTTATAAGAAAGATAGAGACTTTTTACAAGGGCATGTAGTGATAGGACAAGGGATGATGGCTTTAAACTGAACAAGGGTAGATTTAAATTAGATATAAGGGAGAAATTCTTCACTCAGAGGGTGGTGAGGCACTGGCACAGGCTGCCCAGAGAAGCTGTGGATGCCCCATCCCTGGAGGTGTTCAAGGCCAGGCTGGATGGGGCTTTGGGCAACCTGGTCCGGTGGGTGGTGTCCCTGCCCATGGAACTGGACAATCTTTAGATGTCACTTCTGACCCAAACCATTCTGTGATTCTACGATGTAAGACTGTAAGAAACTTTGGTTTTGTTATCTTTATGACTGTCTATCCTGTCAGAATTTCTTCTCTATTCAATTAGATTCCTTCTCTTTCATTACCTCTATATTACTTTAAACAAAAAAATGAACAACTTTTATAGAATCATTCATAAACATTAGTGGCTTGTGTCATACAAGTGCAGATTTATTCTTGTCATAACTGTCATTAGCTGTGAAATGACCATTGACTTTAACAGATATAGGGTTGAAGATGATTTTAGTTGTACTCCATTACTTTTGTTGCATGAACAGGGACCTGTTGTGTTTCACACTAAACACAAATGTAAGGAACAGTTGCTATCCAGAAGAATCTGCGATCTAATTATCCATTCATTACCTATTACAAGTCCTTCCCTACAAACTAACATAGAATTTTTTTCTTTCCTTGATTTAAATTGCTACTCACACTGAATTGCTGGATGGGGAATTAAACTATTGGTAACCTCATGCTAATTAATTCTGTATATATGAATTCAATATATTGAGACTAGCAGTAAAAGCTGCACTGGAACATAATGGCCATGGCTACATGACTACAAGTCAGACAACTCTCAGATTAAAAAGTAGAGGCAACTGCCTCAGGGCAACATCACACAAAAACTATCACATAATAGGAAGAAAAACACCATAGATTAGAAGTGGAATAAAATTTACCATAATGCATTTCTGCTGTGTATCAGAATTGTATCCCATGATGATTATTATTTTTGCACCGAGTTGCAGGACATTCCCATGTTACACTGTTTATTTCCTCACAGCCAGGTTAAACAAAGAAAAGGAGCAAAGGAATGTCCTGATATTTACTTGCTCTACACTTCAGTTTATTGAGAACTATATATACAGATATGCTTTTCTGTTTAGTTAAAGAAATTTTATATAAGACACAGAAATTCCAATTTATCCTTACAGGGAGAAACTTGTTATTATTATTATTTTATTTTTCTTCTTCTTGTTGTTTTCAATATGATTTCTGATGCAAGGTTCAAGCATTATTTTTGAATTAAATGTGCCATGTGTTTTCAGTACAAAACTGAAGTGGTGATGTTTGGAAAACCAATGTTACATGTAGAATACTGGGTACACAGAGCTATTAAAATATTTCTGTATTACACTGAGAAAGAAAATGAGTGTAGAGCTTTGTTCAGTCTTGTTACTTGCAGTAGAATCCCAGTTAATGAAATGAACTACTAATATTTCATATAGTGAAGATGCACAAAATGACAGCTCTCTTCTTAATAAGCATTTGTTTACCTCAACACCAACAGATCTACCTAGTATTAGTGAAAAAACTGGCATACAGAGAAATCAAAGGTTCCATAGGTTTGGAGCTGGTATTTAGAACAAGGATGAGGTGCATTTGAGGGACAGCCTTGAGGAACTTTATTTGCTGTCAAAAGTATTGGAAGACAGAGGACTCAACAAGACAGAACTAAACCTAGAGATTACGTTCTCAACAACAAAAAAAAAGATATATGAATTTATAGCTGTCTACACGTATGTATTGTAGGTCAAAAGAAAATGTAGAATTCTCTTTTAGTATATCTGAATGATTAGGATTTGCATTTTTCTTATTAGATTACATTAATCAGATCTACATACATGCTGAAATATTTTCAACCAATCAAACTTACTACAAAAAAGACTGAGAGTCCAAACATTGTCTATAATACATATTTAATCTTTCCAATTAAAAGTGCTGCAAACTCTGTGATGTTGTGTGACATACTTTCTGATTGATGACTTTTACTTCACTAAGGGACAAAATCAAATCCAGCTATAAATTTAGGTACTTAAAAATTCAGCTTTCAAGAAATCACCTATTAATTGAAATGTTTCAGTAACAATTTGAAACTTTAAAGTATTTCTTTGCAGTTTTTATACTATAACTGCTACCGTTTTTGATATTTTGCAAAAAAAAAAAAAATTATATTTTTGCTTTCAAGAAGTAGGCAATGCAAAAGAAGCACACATATGGTAACACAAAAGTATGGTCCAACAAACAGAGCATCTCCGTCTTGCTACGTTATACAGGAGTGCTGTTACAAAGAACTTTGAGCACATTATTCCCCTTGTCTACCTGTAATAAAGGATATATAAAAAATAATGAACCCATTCTGGTTTCATGTGAAAAAATAAACGATGAGTGTATTATGACAACACCAGGTATTTAATTTTAAATGTATGGTGTTAATATTCTAAACTATAAACTACCAGTGCAAAAACAGTAAAAAGTACTGTGTTCACAAATGCAGGATTTCAGATGTAAACCTGCAGTTGGGATGAGCCCTATTTTTTTCTGTTTCTTTCTAAGTGCACTTGGATGCACATGAGTGATATGAAGAAGAAAAAAAAAAAAAAGGCAAATCATAGTTCTCATTCCTGTGCTAAAAATGCATGACTGAAGTATTGAGAAAGAAGAAATAAGGATACCAGTATTTTATATGCATTTTATTCTGGCTTTCTCAACCATTTTCTCAATCCAATGAAAATCTGAAGCAATTGATTCTTAAAATGTAAGTCAATAAGGGAGGACTTTTGTGAGATTACTTATAAAGATTTCTAGCCCACATTCTTGTAATCCAAGGTTATTGCTTGTATCATCGTACTGACAGGTTTATCTTAATAAGAAATGTTTTGTGCTTGGAGAATTTATGTTTTTATGCTCAATTACAGTTTTATGTTGAACGTATTAGGTAGGCAATAAAAAGGTCCTACATTACCTCTATCATTTTTCAAATCCAAAGTCGTAAGGTAAGATATCCTTGGAAATATAGTTCTCTTGCCTTTATTAAGCAAACAGTATTAATTCTGCTTATCTCAAACCTTACCATTGTAAGATGAGAAAAGGGCATGTCATAAATTACGTAACACTTCAAGAATGGTACTTTCCCTAGATGTCTCTAGTTAGGACTGGATTTCCATTATGTGAAGCACTGTATAAACATAGAAGGAAATATAGACAGCCTCTGCTGCTGTAAAGAGTTCACAATCTAAACTCAACAGAACATAAAATAGGAAAACAGATAATCTGGAGAGTCTGTGCATGCCATTAGGTTTCATTGGAATACAGCAAAATTGTCCTTCCAAGCAAAATAAAGTCTATAGCATCAAATCATGATATTATAATTGTAAATTTAATAAATGATGCAAAAATAAGAATAAATATCTAAAAGGTCCCTATATCTGAATTTGAAAAAAGTGACAAATGTTTTTTTCTTTCTCTACTCCTGCACATATAGTTCTGTACATGCTATTAATACAGATGAATAATGTGAGACAAAGCTCAATGATCACAATTTGCTGCAGGTTAAAAAAAATAAAAAGCCACAATAATTATGTTCATTACCGTGATGAGTTAGTTACAGTCCAGTAAAAGCTCTAAATGTCCTTTGTGATTTCAATTAGGTTGATACTAAGGAGGAAGCCTAAGGAGAAATTTCAACATTACCCTTTATTTCCACACAACACACTGAAATACTCTAATGCAAAAACTGAATAGCTCCTTATTTTTTATTTCTAGTGACAATCTCCGTATACCTGTACCCTAATACTGTAACAGTCAGCTTGTCTACAGGAATCACAGGAGAGAACCTACTGCTTACTGATCATTAGGTAGGTTTTAACTTTTCCATTTTTTGTTTATTGTCCAAAGTGTTCATTAAGAGGAAGCACCGAATCTTTCAGCAGTGCATTGATACACACGGTCACTAAGCCTTGACAAGACAGCACAGTAAAACCTGAAGCCTGAAATGGGAACATCCATTTAGTGGAATAGGGTAACTGAACCATTCATAACTTGTCAGTAAATTGCTTAGATTCATTAAAGATGTATCTAGTAGCCAGGCTGATTTAATGTAAGAGTAAAGAAAATACTCCCAGTTCTGCAGCCTCATGACTCTACACATCCTCATTCATCATTGGACATTCTCACATGAAAAACTATGGGGCATCTTCTTGTGCCTACAGTTACATGCTGTGAGGGAGGAAATCTATCTTCATCATTCAAAAAGATCAAAATCCAAAAGCTCATTAAAACAAACATGCATCAGGCTGAAGAAGTATCAGTTACATACATACTTTGAAACCAGGAGAAGGTATTAATAAACACAGCTGCTGCAAGAAGTATTTTTGTGTAGCCAAGAAGCCAGTATTAAAATCTGGGAATGCTTATTGTATTCCTTTCAACCCAAGTTTGCCAATCCCATATTTTTATAGAGATTATTTGTCCACTGCCTGATTCTACAGAGATTTTTTTTTTTTCCAGATTTATTTCTGTGAAAGAAAGCACAGTTTTGCACCATCTTTAGGAAATAGTATGGGGGAATCTGCATAGTCTAGTCTTCTCCTATTAGCATTATCTGGGTAACAGCAGGTGATACGATAAGCACTGTGAGCATAACCAGTCTGTGAACATTTTCCAAAACCTCCTGTGCTCAGAGGATGTTTACCCAAACACTGATGATGCTAAATGGAAATTTAAAAATGAAATCTGGCTTCAAATGACTATCAGCTGGATTAAGCAGTAGCCAAGGTTTACCAAGAGACTTTTGAGAAAAGTTGTGAGTTTGAAAGGAAGCATTAAAAAAGCACACAAACTTCTGACTGGGGGGAGATTTTGGTATCAACAGCAGTCAAGCAGGGTTTGGTATTCCCAGAATTTGCCCCAGTGGCATTGCAACACCCACCTATGCCTGACAGAGCATCGTCCCCGTCAGATGCTGCCCGAAGCCTGCTCTCCGAGAGAACTGACAGCATGGGCTGCAACAACTAGCAACTTGGACCTCAGGTGTGGGGACATGAACTCCTGGGGTGGTTTCTCACTGGAGTGTTGATTAGGAGTGTATAGGGAGCGGTGTGGGCCGGGGGGCATGTAAGTAGAGGAACTGGCACTCACAAAAAAGGAGGTGCTTGTAACCCACGCGGTCTGGGACAGCAGGTTGCACACATCTAGCTGTGTGAAGGGTTTGTTTGTGGTGAGACCACAACTTCCTGGGAATAACTGCAGAAGGTTGTTGAGACACTTGTGAGAATGTATTTAAAGTCTCTAAACTGTCTCATATTGTGGTTTATCTGTTGTATTGCTGACATTGATCCTGCAAGTATAGTTCACTGACTGCCAGTTAATTACAAGTTGTTAATAAATCAATAAACCTCTAATCAATTTAAACCACATGTTAAGCAGTTGTTCCAGAAAAAAAAAAAAAAAGAAAAAAAAAAAAGGCTATTCCATTTTGCTATAATTCTTAAGAAAGAAGGCATAGTCTGTTCTAGGAAATCTGAGGACCTGCCTTTCTTACTAAGGCATAGCTCACTTCTGAAATGGACATGAGCATCGGGGCCAGATGGCGTAATGCATCACCATCTACACAGCACATCTCTGAGAAGCAGGGTGAGCTATTGTGGGCAGTTTTCTGAAGGTGAACAAACAATCCTGTGCGCCTGAGGTTACGAATAAATCATTGCCTCTGCCCGGCAACAATGCATCCTGAAGAAATTACTGCCCGTGTAACACAGCCAGGGTCACTGGGAGCTTTGCTTAGCTGCACAGGTGGTGATTAGGAAAATCTTATCTGGGGCATGCTGTTCACTTGACTTGAATTAACCTTCAGAGTTGTCACTCATAAAGGGAGCATTACCGAGAAATGTATGCCAGTTTGAATTTGCTTTCCTCATCTTAAACTCTTTTATTCTCTATATTACCATTCCTCTGACTAGACAGTTGCTTAGGATAGGAATTGATTACATATAAATAGAGCACGCAAAGTGTGAATTCATTGTGTATGAATTAGATAGAATTGAAAGTACATAACCATAACATTCGATCTGTAATTTCCTATGTTCTTTTTAGTATATTTCTATGCCACTAATGCCGTTAACAGTCCTGCCAACTGTATTGAGAATAATGTAGTTAATGGAGCAACAACGTGCAGTTTTTAAGCCTGGAACTTGAGGTATCTCTGATATTTACAGTGGTAAAGGAGATTCCTAAATTTTAAATCCTTTATTATAATCATATAGATTTTTTAAAAATATATTTTAAAATGGAGCAAAAAATAGCACATACAATATAAGCACATACAATATAAGAAAAGGGTAATGCCTCCCTTTGTAGCCCTCCCAAAAATAGAAATGGGCTGGAAAATACAAGAAAAACAAACAAACCACAACTAACCCTTGCCCCACAGAATGTGTTACAAAGACTATATATGTTTCCTATTGAATTTATTTTCTTTAATCTTTTAACATTTTGCAAGGAATTGGGGGGAAAATAGTTAAATCAAAATTCCAACTTGTATTAAGAGACTAGAAATGACTATAATGCACTACAATTTTGCTCAGTGCTTCCTCATCAGGATTCATATAACCATCCTCAGGACAGATTCATGTCCTGAAGCACTATTTCCAGAGGTCACACATCAACTCCCTGGAAAAAAAAAAAAAAAAAAAAAAAGGTTCAGGAGTCAAGCACCACATTCACATTATTAGCATTAAGGCTGATTTGCGCCATGAAGCACCATTATCAAAGCTCATAGTCTCAGCTCCAGTTGTGGTTTCAGCTCTGGTATAGTAGCATGAATATTTATACTCTCAGATAACAAAACTATGTATTAGTAGCACAGTAAAGTTTAGATACTCACAGAATAGAGTTGCTTATAACTACCTCATTTTTTCCTATACTTTTCACAAAAACAGAATCTACAGATTAAGTAGGGCCAAACTTTAAACTCAGATATATACAGATGCTCTTTGTCAAGCTGGAGTTGCATTCAAACTCATTAAGTCTACTTTGGAAGCAGTGAGAAATTAGGATTTTAAAAGCTAATTTCTATCTTGGGAACACCAAGTGTAGTCCCTGCGCTCAAGGCCAGACATCTGATAAGAGAGAGCTGGCTGATAAGCCTCTCCTGCCTTGGAGCTACTCAAGAAAAGACAAGGAGAAGCTTCACCAGAGGCCGCCCCAAACAACTGTTAAGAAGCCACAGCAGGGCCTCCCCCCTAGCTGAGGCAATAAGCTCTCAACCTGGAAAATTGGAAAAAATAAGTGATAACAGGCTGTACAAGCTGTTCCTTCTTCAGCAGGAAATGGATTATGCTTCTATACCAGCGAACTAGACAGTAAACTCCTGCATCCAATGAGTCCTTTGCTTTGCCTCTCAGCACAGATCTGCTTCACGGGAGAAACCTAACATAAGAGAGCACTGCTCTTGAGTTTCTGTTCATCGTTGAGCACTGTACTGAGTTTGGCAGTATGTGAAAGGCTGCTGCAAAGAGAGACAATTAATCTGTTTTCCATATCCATGGGGTATAAGAGAAGGTATAAAGGAGCTTAATTGCAACAAGAAAGATTCAGATTAGATGCTGGGTAAAACTTGCAGAAATGGTAGGGGTAGAGAATCACTGGAATGGCTAATCTCAGGTGACTGTGGAATCTCCATTGACAGATTAAAGAAACATCAGTGAAGAAACAGATTTGTACAGTTAATTTAAGAGAGACAGAGGAGGGGCAAAGGGAAATAAATGGCACGTTGAAGTCTCTTTCAGCCTTATTTTTTTATGATTTGTGATCTTTTGATTCTTACTTAGGAGCAGGCAATGGTTAGGTAATGAGCAAGCAGTCATACTGTCTTGGTTTGCTGTCTTCCTTTGGGAAAAAGAGGCTATGATGATTGAAATTTGCTGATAACTCATCTAGATATGGAGACTGATATCCAAATATTCATAAAAATATCCATATTCGTGGTAACAGAAACACAGGTAGTGCTCTATGTATGTAAATACATTCACAGAATTACAGAACGGTGGAGACTGGAAGGGACCTCTGGAGATCATCTGGTCAACCTCCCTGCTCAGGGAGAGTCCCCTAGAGCACATTACCCAGGATTGTGACTTTTGAATATCTCCAGCGGAGGAAACTATAACATCTCTTGGCAACCCGTTCCGGTGCTCAGTCATCCTCACAGTAAGTTATTCCTCATATTCAGAGGGAACTTCTGCTGTTTCAGTTAGTGCCTGTTGCCTCTTGTCCTGTTGCTGGGCACCACTGGAAGAGTCTGGCCCCTTCATCTTGGCACCCTCCTTTCAGATACTTATACACATGGATCAGATCCGCCCTGAGCCTTCTCTTCTCCAGGCTGAACAGGCACAGTTGCCTCAGCGTTTCCTCATACAAGAGATACTCCAGTCCCCTAATCATTTTAGTAGCCCTTTTCTGGACTTGCTCCCAGAGCTCCATGTCCCTCTTGTACTGAGGAGCCCAGAACAGGATGCAATACTCCAGGTGAGGCCTCACCAGGGCTGAGTAGAGAAGGAGGTTTATATTCCTTGACCTGCTGGCAACACTCTTTGTAATGCAGCCCAAGATACCATTGATCTTCTTGGCCACAAGGGCACATTGCTGGCTCATGGTCAACTTCTTGTCCACCAGGACAACCAGGTCCCTCTCCACAGAGCTTCCAGTATGTCAGCCCCCAGCCTGTACTGGTGCATGGAGTTATTCCTCCCTAGGTGCAGGACCCTGCGCTTACCTTTGTTGAATTTCAAGAGATTCCTCTCTGCCCACCTATCCACCCTGTTGAGATCCTTCTGAATGGCAGCACAGCACTCTGGAGTATCAACCAACTCCTCCCAGTTTTGTATCATCAGCAAACTTGCTGAGGAGGCACTCTATCCCTTTATCCAAATCATTGATGAATAAGATAAAGACTGGAGCTGGTATTGACCCCTGGGGGACAATGCTAGCTACAGGCCTCCAACTAGACTGTGCCACTGATCACAAACCTCTGAGCCCTGCCATTGAGCCTGTTCTCAGTTCACTTCACCATCCACTCATCCATCCCACACTTCCTGAGTTTGCCTATGGTATCACGGGAGACAGTATCAAAAGCCTTGCAGAAATCAAGGTGAACAACATCCACTGCTCTCCCCTCATCTATCCAGCCAGTTGTTCTTTCATAGAAGGCAATTAGGTTGGTTAAGCATGATTTCCCTTTGGTGAATCCAGACTGACTACTGACCACCCTCCTGTCCTCCACATGCTTAGAGATGGCCTGCCGGATGAGTTAGCTGGTCTATCACCTTTCCCAGGATTCAGGTGAGGCTGGTTGACCTGTAGTTCCCTAGGTCATCCTTGTTGCCCTTTTAGAAGACTGGAGTGATATTTGCTTTCTTCCAGTCCTCAGGTGCCTCTCTTGATTGCCATGTCCTTTCAAAGATGATTGTGAGTAGCCTTGCAAGGATATCTGCCAGCTCCATCAGCACTCATGTATCCCATCAGGACCATGGATTTGTCAAGTTTGCCTAAATGATCTCTAACCCAATCCTCCTCAACCAAGGGAGAGTCTTCCTTTCTTCAGACTTTCTCCCCGGTCTCCTGGGTCAGGAATTCCTGGGAGATGGCCAAAGAGATCCAAAAAGGAAAATATTATACTCCAACGTTGATTAATAATACACTATTTGCCTAGTTCACCTGCTTTCTAAAAACAAATGTATACATAAGTTGCTTAAACAAATATAGACGTTATAAATGGAAGAATCAAGTTTTATATCTAGATGAGAAATCTTACCATAAGTTATAGAAAATGGACAAGATCAAACAGAACACATCTGAAGCTTTCCTTCATTATATATTCAGATTCTGCCAAGAAAACCACATGAACTTTACTGACTCCATCAGACACTGAACTCCATCACTTGGCACATTCTGGACAGTCAGATACACTATCACTTTCTTACTTGGATTAGACTAAAATCTAGTGAATGATTGTACACAGACATCTGTATTTGACTGTAATTTTAAAGATTATATGTTAATGAAATTGAGTTAATTTATTCTATGAGGCTCAAAGAAATAAGCCTTATTTTTCCTTACAATCAGGAAAAATATTAGGATTATTGACACTGTGGATTGCAGAAGCAGACGATGGCAAATATTTTTCAATTTTTAACCTATCTATCAATAGTGAACTACTGAGCAGACAAGGATGCATAAGCCTAGGTGATATCTGGCACTTCTTGCCTTTCACAGCTGGCTGCCTCCTGACTCTTGGGTATTCACTGCTGTCAACCTTTTGGTGTTTGCAATTCAAGACGCACATCCTGTATCCCACAATTGCATTTGAAGGGCTAAAACAGTCTGCATACAATCTTCCTCACTTCATACATCCTACTAGGTTTGGGACCTGCAGTTCCTTTCTTTGTGAACCATCACAAATCTGAAAGCAAAGTATTGTTTACTCTAACAGAGTAATAAATAAAACAGGAAAAAAAAGAAAAAAAAAGAGAGGAAAAGAAAAGGAAAAGGGAAAAAGAAAAAGAAAAAAACACCACCACCACCACCACCACCAAAAGGTTTAATAGAAATAACAGTGTAACCTGCTTTACCTAAAAACTGAGCAAGGCGTATCTTAGCCAGATCTCCAATGGGGGATTATTCTGTGTCTGGATTTTTTTGCCTGAAACACACCATAATTTCCTGAACTCCTCCTTCAGACATACTCCGCATCTTTCTGTACAGTTGAAATTACTGTACTCCTACCATCTCAAACAGATGTAATATTCCAAAAGAAAATCATTTACCAACCTAGCTGATGGATCAAGTCAGTACTTCACAAATAATGGACCAGAAATTATCTTCAGATGTTTGGAAAGTGATATATTGGACATCTCTTAAGTGCTGAAGACACATTTCCTATCAATACTAAGAGTGGATTAACAGCATAGCAATGGAGTAGCCCACTCAAGATGTACTATCTGTAAATAATTACAGGTAGTTCTGTATCTGTCAGAAAAGAAGGAAAAGAAGGAAACCCTTGTCTAGAACAACTGCATGTTTTCATGTCTCAGTGAGCCTTTGCTCACATTATGGTACCTGTGACCACATGGCAGCCTGTTTGAAAGCAGGGCTGCCAACGGGCCGCACTGACAACACTGCAGATAAGTAGGGCACACACGGTTCTCTATGCTGCAGGCGACAGTGAAAGGAAACCTGGAGCTCCAGGTTACCATGCAAAATGTAAGGGGCAGCAACACAGAAGACCAGACTGAGCTGTGCAAGAGGCCCACTGGGGCCTTTGGCTGCCTGCCCTCAGGGGCCTGCTAGCCTGGCAGCCACATTGCTGGGCCTGGCCTCGCCTGGGCTCTGCCCGTGGCCATACCTCTGTGAAGCACTGCCATTCACACCCCAAACTGTCTTCCCAGCACTACCTCAGCAATTTTTGAAATATTTTTTATTTCATTAGCTGTAGGGGTTTTCATGAGAAGTTCTCCAGCCTTTTGAAAACTGGAAACCTTTGTTAATGGCATAGAGTACATACGGAGTGTGAATGGTCACTCAGACCTCCCCCTCCACTGTCCAGATGGCACGAGCAGCCAGGATTACTGACCCAACTTTTATGACAGAAGTCCAACCATCTGCTTCTCTGGTGCTTTCAAATGGCTTCATAGGCTAACTATGCTAGACTGAAAAACTACCAGCTCAGCAACTTTGAGCACAAAGGCAAATTCAAGTGAAAATGGGGGAAAGGCCTCTTCAATATTGTGGAATGCATACTGCATCCTCTGCTATGAAAGGTTTTAACTCATGTGAGGACTCACGTATTTAATGAATACTCATGCATTTGTGATTCATGAGTTTATTTATTTATTTATTTAGTCTATATTTAATCCATCTGTAAAGCAGTTAACAGACAGCTAGGACAAGTCACTTCTTTGCACATACATCTGACAGCTGCATGTTCAAAACTTATTAGGTCACAGGAAAAATCCACAGGCAGGTTATTTTTAAATACGAAGTAGTTCAATATATACTCAAATATATTTTCAAAAGTGTACAGTTTCTGAAAAAACACAAGCTTTACACCTCTTGTCAGGACAGAGAAAAAGTCATTTAGATTTTTAGAACCTAACATTTAACAACAAAATGCTTTTAAAGTAAAAGTGTGTATTCTTTTTAGAGGTTATTAGTAGCTCTTTCAATGATTAGAATGTATTGAATTTCGATATTTATATTAATTTGAATGTATTGTTTTGTGGTATTTAGGATAGTTTGCTAGTAAAGGAAATTTTCTTTCTGGCTTGAGTAAAATGGTAATGCAATTTCCAGCACACTGTACTCTAGACAGAAATGGGTATCTTTTTAGCCTTACTTTAAACAAGGCAGTAGCAAACAGATTGTACTATTAATATCACTTCCCAAACTTTCAGAAGCTAAATAACATTTTCTGGTCAAAGGTATTCATCAGAGATATTGATATTCTTCTAACCTACAATAGGAAAGAGATTTAGGAACATCCTTGGGTTCAGATATTCTTGTATTAAGATATTACTCATTCAATACTAGTGGCTACTACAGCAGCAGATCATTGTGCCATTTTTAACATGGTTAAGTCAATGTGCTTTTTGTTTCATATCATAAGTAGCTCTGTTA
The DNA here is from genome assembly GCF_040182565.1 of Anser cygnoides. NCBI lineage: Eukaryota > Metazoa > Chordata > Aves > Anseriformes > Anatidae > Anser > Anser cygnoides. The sequence goes on along the minus strand of NC_089875.1, from coordinate 49,278,965 downwards.
TCAGTAACAAATGACTCCTCTGTGTTCATTATCAACTACCTTTAATTGTACCATAGCATAAGAAACTAAAACATGCGAGCTAGTCTCTACTAAACAAAATATACTTATTTTATCCAGCTTTTAAAATGAAGGCTTATTTTGATTAAAGTAATATATTTTGTGCAAATCACCTTGAAAAAAGGTTAACTTTTTCCTATTATTTGCTGTTTTAAAAATATGTATACGCATAGATGCCTTTTGCAGCCAGCTTTCTTTTATATGTCATTACATTAAACAGAAATCTGAAAAGAAAGTGGAAATATGACCTGCTACAATAATTCACAGTGGAAAACACATTAGATGTGATACAAAAGGAATAGCTCTAGCTAGAAAGCTTCTGAAACGTTTTTTTTGTAATTTTTACTATAAATTATGTGTCTCTTCAGGGCAAAGAAAGACACACAATAGCGTGTAACATCACATCATTTTTCCATAGGATAGTAAATACAATCATCCACACAGAAGGCACTCAAGAAAAATCTCATATTATGATGCTCTCAGTTATCATCTAAGCTGAATGCCTGAAAAGTTAACCTTGAAACTTTGAACATTTTCTCATAGTAACATAGTTTTTCAGATTAAATATTAAGGATTTGATAAATGTCAAACCTTGAAGTGATTAATAAATCAATTCAATGGTTTTTGCCTTAAAAGAAAATTACGTAAAACTGAGAAATTGTCTCAAATATTTTCATTCAACGAGAGACAGAAATAACTTCTGAGTAAAGCCAAAATGTTTAGCTTTATCATTGTAAATTGAGAGAATAATAATTTAATAGCTTTTCTTTTTGAGAAAGTTTGTTGATGTTTTGTTTTGTTTTTAAATCCATGGTTGCTTACTATGTACAACAATGCGCATTATATGGATGCTTACCACTAGTATTCAAACTTAGCGTAACTTTCAAACTACGCTATTCAAATTCAGTAGTGTAACTAGTGATCAATACAGAAGAAATAAGCACATTAAGAGCTATTTTGTTGGTGGTGGCTCTTTTGCTGTTTTTCTTTTAGTTATTTAAAACTACTGTACGAAAGAATAGCAGAAGAATTGAACACAGAGGTTTCCTAGAGGACTTAGGTACTTCCAGTAGTACTCAGTGCAGCTGTGAAAGCAGAGCCTTTCTTTGTGACAATATGGCTGTACAGCTATGACATTTGCCTCACCACGCATATCATCATTGTATCTATCCTGTGTAATGACCTACACTCCAAAAAGCTAAGGTCATATTTTACAAAATCATTACTAAATAATATTTTGGAGATTTGGCATTTTTAGAAATTTAATTATTCTCAGGTTCCTTAGAAAAAACTCTACAAATGTCAAGTTATTAAAAAAAAAAAAAGTGAATGTCTCTTGTCTTCTCTCGACTAAACCATGTGTGTGTATGTAGCTGAATTTCTAGACATTCAAATTATACAAAATCTAACAAACATCATATTTGAGTTTGGATTGCTGGACCAAAGCTGCAGGAGACTGTCAAATTTGTATCTATAGGCTGTTGTGATGATTAGGTATAACTGATTCTGGCTTTAGGTAAGGGAATGCAGTTGATTACCTTCTGGTGTTTGCTCCAGACCTCTTTTATATAGCACTGTAAGGTATTTAAATCATATGTTAGCAATCCATCTCACCTTACCTGTGAGAAGAAATGGACAGAAGTAAATGAGGGGAAAATACGACTCGATTAGTCTCAGACTAAACCTTTGTTTCATAGTATACTGGAGGGGGTCGTGGCTAAATGCAGATATATCTTGGTTTATTGTTTCCCTCTGGAAAGGGAAGCCTGGTATTTGCCCAACAGTTTGATAATCTTTGATTATTGAGAAGATAATCCCATTAGGGACCTCCTAAAGGCCTCATACTGGAAATCCTGTTTTATCATCTTTTGTTCACTGATAATTTCAGAAGGATTTTCAGAGAGCAAGCTGCACTATGACTGCTGAGGTGCTACATACCAGTATCAGAACAATGGGATATTATTCAATAATTATATGAAGCTATTGGTAAAGATGGTAAAACTACATGGCCTGATTTTCTAGCAAGTCTCAAAGTCTCTTTCTATCAGTCTCTTTCTACAGCTTCATCTCCCAGTGTTCTCAAAGTCGAGATCGACATCTAGATGAAGATTAGCAAAACTAGTCTTTGGCATTTGCCAGGAGTGGGACAAGTAATATTTTGTTTGTAATATTCCCCCAGCTACTGCAAGCATAAACCTTCAGGCTGCTACTATAGTCTTACAGCCTGAACTTCCTGCCTCAGATAAAAGGTTTTCCTCCCTGGAAAACACAGTATGAAGACCAGCCATTTTTCATCTCAACCTGTCTTAAACTGTCCTTTCTCACTTCTCACTCAAAAATCAGTGTACTGTGCCCAAATGTTCAAAATCTCCAAGCTCAGATACTGCAATTTTTTGTTCATTAGAGAGAGAGAAAGAGAGAGAGAGAGAGAGAGAATAAAAATGTTGTGCTTCCTAGGAAAAATCCAACTGGTATAAAATGAGTCATATCAATTACTTAGCGATACAATCACTGCGAACATGTCTCACTTCCCTCTCCCTTCTATTCCCCACAGTCTAGTTTTTTTATATTAGTTCTTTATTTAGTACAGAAAGAGCATATCATCCCTTCAGATATTCAAAATTCCTATGGCAATCTGCCTGGGTATGTAAAATACCTCTGAGTAGGTTCACGACCCATAGGAGACACAGACGACAAAACTACATGCCCTGTACCAACAGGCTTAACATGTCTGTGTACAGAAGACAGAACCACCGCAGAGTAATGAACCTGCAAGTCTGCAACACAAAGAAACCACTCTTAATAATGTTTTGGGCCCAGTCCCCATTGATAAACATACCACAAATTTAAGGCATAATAATAACATGACATTTAGGTTAAAAAACATAACTAAGACTAAAGCCTAGCTTTAAGGCATCACAAAAGATATTCTGTAAATTCAGTAGCCCCCTGTGACTTCAATAAGCTCAGCAGTCTCTTTTTTAAATGCCTTGAAGGATGGGATTGATTTCATATTTTACTCCTGGCAAACCCAAATCTTTCATATTCAGTGAAAAATGCATGCATTTTAGTCATGCGCTGTTTTCTGGAACATTTTTCTTTCTACTACTGTGATGACTTATTTCTGTTTGTTTTAAAGCAAAAATGATGCTGATAAGATGGTTTCGTATGCAATCATATAACAACTGCTTTGCCTTTGTTTGATTTTTTGAAGTACTAATTCCCAAACAATGTTGAGGACATTGAGTTTGAGCTTCTAGATCTTTGTGCATACAGAGATTATGCTTAGCACAATGCTGTTGGCAGTGGGGATGTTATTGTTTATTGACAGTAGGTTATTCATTACCAAATGCATTATTTCTTTGAACACAGCTGAAAACAGTACACAAGCCACTCAAATAGTTTGTCCTTTCCCAGGCAAACTGCAACTGAGTGTGGCTTGAACAGAGCACAATATTTTCATTAGTTTTACCACTACTAACAGCTAAATTTATACATGCACAGACACGTTTCTCAAAAGTAGTAGTGTTTTTCAGTGCTCACATACGCATTACAGTATGGAATATATACATTAAAAATATATATAATATTTTATATAGGAAAATATCCTGTATGTGTAATGTCCACTTTCCTTAGCTTGTTAGTCTGTATAACATACGTACAACTTCATCTAAAAGGAAACTTAACAGATGCATTCAAGCTTTAGGTTTGGTTTGTTTGTTTGCTTGTTTGTTTTTTTTTTGTTTGTTTGTTTTTCCTGAAGAATCACTTTCAAGGTTTGTGCCCTTACAGTAGAGCAGATGAAAACATGATTACTTTTCCCGACTCCTCCTCTGCTGCACAGTAGGCACATTAAAAAGACATAGCTGTCTATCTCAATGTACAAGTGCCATAGTAAAATGTGTGTTATTTACTGATAAAAACCACATGACAGCAATTTAAAAACAGGATTTATTCTGTCAGTCAAATTAGAGAGGCAGAATATCCTCTATGCCAAGCGATTACTGTCTGGGTCTAAGTGTGGAGAACTGCCAGATCAATTATAATGGTACAGAAGAGGAAATATGAAGACAGATTGGCTCAATTCTAAACAGAAGCATCAGTAAAATAGAAACCCAGGGACATTTTAATGCAACATCCAATTACTTAAAAGTGTATCTTTGGCCTACACTGCAGTTTTTATTTATATGGTTTCTTCCTACATAGAGCATAAAAGAGGAAATCAACATACAGTTGTACAAATCAGATGCAAATAAAAAACACAGCAGTTCCACTGATATAACCTGTATGTTAATGCCTTTGAAATGTACATTTCCAAATGTCAGGTTTTACAGCAAAGGCCTAGGAATATCACAGGACAGTATACTAAGAAGACATCTAATAAAATTTCAGATACAATCACATTAATGTAGTACCGTTTTCCCCCCTTGACCTTCAATTGATTACAAAAAAACAAACAAACAAACAAAAAAACTATGTTGCCCTTCATACCTAAGCTTCTCCCCTGGTATTCATTGTTCCATGGATAATTTACCTTCCCCAATCCAGGAGTAAAATGGATAGCACTGGGGTTGGTAGATTAAAGCCACTTAAAACTGGTTTACGGTTTTAATTCTCTTACTATAACAGGCAATGAAAAAGAAAAAAAAAAAAAAAGATAAATGCATTCTGTAAGTCTTTTCATACTACCAGTTTTATTAATAATGGGATGCATCCTCTGAATTGCAGGATCTATTTCAGGTGTCTAGAACCACTGTGGGAAACATGAGTTTTGATGAAGGAGACCAAGAGCTTAGTACTCTGCAGGATAAATTCATCAGCTGTGTATGGTGTGGTCTGATCTGTGATCAGAGGAAGTCTGAAAGCAATTGATCCAATTCTGACAAAAGTAGTTAAGGCTGATGCTCCAGAACTGGTGCAAAATTAGAGTTTAATCATTATTTCGTAGTGCAAAATGGCATTATATTGAATGAGACATATACCTAGGATCCTACAGCCCTCACCACCATACTTAGTGTCTGCCAAATTACAACTGAGCACCTAGAAACTGATACAATTCAGTAATGTTAAACATAGAACAAACTTTTCAGGTTCTAATCCTGGAATTATTGCATAATGATGGTTATACATGACACTATTTTAGATTTCTATTTTACAGAATTTTGCAATTAATTAAAATTCAGACAGTTACAGAAATGGGAAACTATACAGTTCAAGAGATTTGCACTGAAGCAAAATGAAAATTAGACCCATTATTTTGCAGCCTGCTACATTATGACTATTAAGAAAACGCACAATAAATCAGCTCTTAAAGATACCCTTTGCTAGACTCTGAAGTAGACTCATGACCAAAAAAAAAAAAAAAAAAGGAATGAAACAAATTTTCTATTGAGACTCAGAAATAGTAAAAAGGCAAAAAAGATAATACTATGAGAGCTTTAACATCTTTGATTCATTAGGGAGAATGGTTCATCTTTAACAGAACAGAGATTTAAAATGAATAATATTGCTATAAAAATCTGAAAATAAGCACAGGAGAATCTAATGCTAAGCACTGTCAGTTGGTACTCAATTTTCCATTTTTTAACACACCATTATGAAAATGTATTTATCTGGCATAAATCTATCTTAACAATACAGAGTATTCAAAAGAAAATTATGATTTTATACAATATGTATAAAACTGGTTAACCGATGGCTTAGAATCAGGAATCATCATACCCTGGAGTATTCTTTGTTACAGGGCCATTTAGTATTGCATAAGAAACTGGAGGCAAAATACCATTCAGCCAACTGTAGCTCCAAGTAATTGTTCAGTTTCAAGCCAGCCTGTCAACGTGTGGAATTAATATTTCTATCTTGAACATATAAGCAGGGGAATATAACTCCCTCTATTTCCACTTTATAACTGCAGTATATAAAATAAGAAAGATCAATGCTGAGGTATTGTAATCATTTCTACTGTCATTGCTTTAGAAAGGATACTGAGAAAAGATGGAGAAAATGAACTATGTGAATGATTAAAAATTAGAAATAACCTACATTATAATTAGACAACAAAACTGCAATCTATGTTTTAAATCTGTGAAGAGGTTACAATTGACTTAACTGCCGATAAACGGTGACTAGAATTAAGGTATATATACATATATGTTTTTTTCCTGCTAAGGATAATTAACCACCAAAGTGATTTACCCATATACAGAAGGGATACTCTATTATTTGAAACCCTTAAATTATGACTAGACAACTTTCTCAGAAATATGCTATAGCCCAGACAGAAGCTTTGGGCATAAACTAGAAACTAGTAAACAGCTTTCTTTGACCTCTGCTCAATAGGACAAACCTGATGACTGTTAATGGTCCTATGCGGCTATTAAAATCTATGCATTTTTAAATGGTTCTCCACATTACCACTTTTTCTAATGTATCTCAAGTTTCAGAGTGATTACTCTTCTCTTAAGACTACCTTATAGCTCTCACTTATCACAAAGTCCTTTTTCTTTAAAAGAATTCCAATTTCTTTTGTCAAGGAAAACTCGAGATACATTTTTCACAGTATGCAACTTATGCTGATCCAGTAATTAAGTCACCAGGGCAACTTCTAAAACCACTTAAGCTTAAAAAAATGTTTCACACATTGTGCCATCAGCAGAACATACATGTGCACGCATTGAGGACTGCCTTCTGCTTTCTAAGCTATATAGGAGCTACGAGAGCATCCATCTGAAGTACCTGGCGAGGTCCATAGCTCCTGCCCGTGTAGGTCAGGAGTACTCTCCCACAGATGGTTTTTAATCTCAGCTCAGGGGGGATTCTAGTGGGCTCTAAACACAGTCACAAAATCTGTCTGCTATTTGTTCGTGGACTAAAAAATGTTCATGGACTAAAAAATCTGGATTGTGAATTTACTATTCTTTTATTTTTTTTTATTTTTTTTTTAAAGGAAGAAAAGATTTTAGACAGAGAAAAGAGAAGCAGATTTCTAAGCAAAACCAAGGGAGCTGCCTGCAGTTTCCTGTATTGCTAGTCTGCCTCCCCTGGTCCTGCCTCCAGCTAAACCACCCCAGCGTGTGCTCAGGCACAGGGCCAGCACATACATCCCAGTGGCTGAGAGCAGCAGAGCCCTTCCTGCATGAACACAGCAGGTGTCCCTGTAACGTTAAGGACACATCATTAAACATTCAGATGGGAAATGCTGTAGTCGAATCTTACATACATGTTTTCAGCTGTATCTACTTATGTATTTTATTTACAGGCTAGATAAGCTCTTTATTTACAGAATCACACTATAATTCATATCAGTTGAATAACTCACGATGACTCTAATATTGCATACCTAAGTTCCTGAAATTTAGTTTCTGTGGAACTATCATTAAATTTTATTGGCTCTCTTGTACACTATGGTGAACAGTCCCGTCTTCAAAATAGCTCCATGGGACCAAACACATCAAAATAAATTCTTTGAGAAATAGCATGTTTTTTAATGCAGGAACAAAATGTGTGCTTAATATGGTAATTCAAATATCTAGACACCTGATAAAATACTACCTCAGGTTTCTTTTACACTGTAATCAGTAAGCATTAAGTTGCTCACTGACTCACTGCAGTCAGTCGGTTAGCCTTTAAGTGTTGTAATGTGACACCATATCAATATCTGAAATGAAATATATTGCTGTGAACACTAGCACGATTTCTGTCTAACTGAAACAGAGTTAATGTAGTTGTCAAATACTAATAACTACTAAGGCACTGATTTGCTAGGATCTTTTTTCCCTTCCTGGAAACTGCACTTTTATCCATTGCATTTGTGTGATGCTTACAAGTTCCAGTCCTGATAGTTGTCCTTGGCTAGAATTAAGAGACATTTTTCAATGGTCAGAAAAAAATAACTTTAAGGGAAAAAAAAAACAAACAAAAAAAGTGTATACTGACCAAACAAAAATCCTTACTTAACGTGGCATACTTCTGCTAATGTCTTTTCACAGTTGGTTTGTGTTGGAACAAGGGACAAAGTGGCATATTCTTACCTCCATACACGTTGTTTTTTCCATGTATAGTTTCCCTAGTGAAAAGATAAATACTTTCCTTGTTAAAGTCTCACCTTCAGTACTACTACTATAAAAACCTTAGATCACAAGACCACAAGGTGTAACCACAACTCACAATGGGTGGTAGGGGAAGTCAGTAGCTCTGCAAGGAAGCTTCCTTTAAATGGCACACATACAGAAAAGTTAATTGGTTTAGTATCATAATACAGTCCATGAATTATACAACACAAAACAATTACTGACTTCTACTCATTTATATGGAACTGTTTAATTTACTGCAGGAGGGTAGAGATAAATTTTTCTCCCTGAAACTAAGGACAGCAGAATGTATCATGAACAGATTTCAGTAGTGGTATTCCACTTGCTCACCGCTAACCTGTCTACGAGCAGGAATCCAATTTCCCCAGCCCTGGCCACTCAGTCCTTTTATTGCTCCCATTTGCCTTCCAATCAGTTCTATGAGGGAAACTCTGCCTCTTAGAAACTGACCCTGGCAATACAGAGTCATTGACCCACCGAATAACTTATTTTGGGAGTGACCTCCGGAGGTCACGTAGCAAAACCCCCACCTGAAAGCAGAGCTAACTTCAAAGTCAGAGCAGGTTGCTCAGGGCTTTGTCCAGCTAGGTTCTGGGAATCTCCAAGGATGCAGATTGCACTGCCTCTCTGAGAAACCCATTCCAGTGCCTTACAACCCCCACTGCAATTTCTTTTCTCTCTGCAGCTAACATAATTAGTTTCTGTGCTGTCATGCAGCATAGGGTGACTCAGAAAGGGAGATTATTCCTTTTCCTGAGTGTACTGAAGAAGTAATTATTTTTTTTTCTCAGTCCACCCCAGGGGTTCCATGGCTGCATCTGTCAGAGGGGACATCCCAGCAGTCCCCTCTGACCTCCCATCCAACAGCTGACTGGGTGTTTCATTGACCATTTCAGTCAAAATTAAATGGTTTAGGGGGGCCAGGGGGAAGAAGCTATTAAAACTGCTTATGCAAATCCATACTATTGACTTTTCTATTATTTTCTTTTTTATAGCTTTTTTAGCATAATAATATGAATGCAGTTTTCCTTCATTGTGGTTTCGCCTTGACTCTTTGAATAAATATTTTGTGTATAATTTGCAAAGTTTGAGTAGTTTCATAAGTTACATATTGCTTGGCCACACAAACAATCCACTCAGCTTGATCTCCAAAGAGAGTGTACTTGGGCAAAATAATTTTTTACCAGTGCTCTGGATGTTTAACCGTGTTGCCTGGAAGATCTACTGGAAAACATCACCAGGCTAATCCCCTAGCAGGTAGACAAATAAATCAGCATTCTTTGTAATTACATTCCTTCACTTTGAGTTAGGATTTTTTCCAGTTCTAGGACCAGCTGCTCTTCCCTGGGTACTAGCTTCTATTCTGGGTGTTCACATTCCAGTGATTCTTCTTCAGGCAAAAAATGTACCTCCTATTTTACCAGCTGTTTTCCAAAATGACAACCCAGTTCTCAAGCTGTGCAGAGATCCAAAAAGGATTTCACTGAAGCTCCAGTTGTTATAAGAGGAATATGAATTTACTAGTACTGAAAAATAGATGCTTGCATGAATGCCAGTATTTGAATGAAGTAACATCTGGTCAAGCTGTCCCCAGTACACATAGACACACTGACATCCCTGTCATGGTGCAAAGCAAGATTTGTGGGAGTCTGCCAGCAAACTGTAAGGACACAAACTCATGGTAGGAGGCATGCTATTCCAAAGATTACTTGCTAGGGCACAAAATAACTCACTTTTTAAAAAGATGTGAGTGGTTGCCAGGTAATACAAGTTAAATGCATTAAAGTTTCTCTGAAGTAATATTCCTATACCAACAAGCCCTCAGGGAGGCATTTGGAAAAACTTATTGTAGGTATAATGAGTGCGTAGTATGTGCATGATTCCAGCTAATGATATCCAACTCAGTTCTATTAGCACTGACATTAATCTTCTTGCTATCACTCAGAATACAAAATAATACTTAACTCCTTTGAAAAGAATGCTGATTTCCAGGAAACAAAACTACCTTCTCCAATTGACAACTTAAAAGTTAACTACCAGTGGTACTGAGAACTGTCTTCTGTCTTGTCCGTAAAGCTGTGTTTGGGTACCATCATATAGAGAAACATTGAGGACAACAAAATACTCCAGAGAATTAAACACAAGCAGTGAAATTCCACTGAAATGAATGGATTTGCATCACTGTATACCAAATAGTCTCTGAATAACACTAAAAGGAATCCTTTTTAAAAATAGAAAAAGTATCCTTGTAAAATTAATTAAAAAAAAAAAAAAAACTATCTGCTGGGAGCCAAATACTTCTGTACATATAATATATGTATAATTACATATATTACCTGATATTACATGATATAATACATACACTCATGGCTGATAGCAGAGAGAGTTACACAGATGGAATTTTGAAGCAGGAAAAGTTAAGACCCAAATTAAGTATGCATTTAAGCTGGTATTTATTTTGAATGCGTTTGACTTTCACAGGGCTCAGGCCTATGATGACCTGTTGTTGAGCAATGTTCGCCTGAGTCTCTGTTTTACATCTGAATTACAGAAGATTAAAAAAAATAATGAAATTTTAACCACCCTGTATATATTATTTAATCACAGTAGAAAGAAGTACTTTATATGCTCTGATACAGTGCACCTTGGATAACTACTGATTTAATCCAGCATCTGAAGAGATGATGACTGCACTAAGCACTGGATCAGGTCCTGGATCAGCAATATCTGTCACATACTGTCTTCTCCTGGCTTGTTATTAAATATCTACATTTATATAGTAGAACCATTCCTCTCAGCAGGCTATTCTACTGCTCAAATATTTAAGTGCCTACTTTTAATAACTCATCTAAACTATCATTTCTTAGCTTCAGGCTACTGCTTGACTTTAGAAAATGAATAATTATCTTTTTAGATTTTTATATGCTCTACTCTCTGCTAGACTATTTTAATTTAGCTTTTTTTGGTCCCACATGTGTCTTCTTTGAAAAAGCTTGTATAAATTTTACTTGCTTCCTTGGTGCTTTCTTTAGTTTTCTTTTATTCATTCTTAACTGTGGATACCATAGAATCAATATAATGAAATTAATATGCAGTTTGTTATCTGTTTTATATCTTTCTCTGGCTCCTTGTGTTCTTCATTGTCTTTTATCACCCATTTTGTAATAATGGAATTTCTTCTGAGGAATAAGAATTGCACCTTGTTAATCAGAATGGAAACCACTCTATTGTTCATTCTGAAATGTAACAGTTTTCTCTTTAAGAAAAAGACAGCCTTTAAATAGCATGAAGGAACATTTCCACATAGCATTTCAGGTCAAGCTGACACTATCCTAGCCAACTTCTAGAAAGTCTGCTTAAATTAATTTGCATTGAGGAAGTCCATATGGCAAAGCCAATATATTTTAATTGAGATGTCTGTCATTATGATGCAAAGTATCACTTTTTAGGGAGCTTATTGTTACCCAAACTCCAAACGAATATTAAACAGACGTAATTGAAATACTGGAAACAGCAGCAAGTGCTTTTTCCCTTTGAAAAGGAAAACTTACAAGGCTTTTGATTATCAAAAAATGGCAAGGAATGTGGTCTTTTATTTCAGATATTAATTTTCTTCAGTTGTTATTTTAAGCCTTCTATAGGGCAATCATTATCAGAAAGAATTAAAAAAAAAAAATGTTATTGCCACCTCATGCAAAATGTGCTTTCTTTGTCAGTTCTCTTGCAAGTCCAGTTTATTTTTATGAAATATCCTTAACTCAAAACTTAGATTGGCATGTTATCGTAAAGAGAAAGAGCAAACAAAAATCAAGTACTTATTTCAAATTTTTTCAATGTCCATAAGGCTACCATTTTCCTAATTGTGAAAATATGCTATGGCAACTGAAAGACTTGTGACTAGAAAAAACAATTTTCAAAGCATTTGCTGATCTTGCTGATAGTCTTTCCACTTGTAATTTCTATGTACACTCGGTCCAAATCAAGATTAAAAAAATGAAGTAATCTTTTGCTTTAGGCACCTTAAAAAGAAATCTTTGGAAAAGAAGCCATCAGGGCTGAGGCTGATCCTGCAATTGTTCTATTTGCAGAATGAATAGGGACTTTATCAAAAATTGCAGAATTATACAAACTGAAATGGAAACAAGGCAATGGGAAACACAAGATCTCGGAACACTTTATGTTCTTTGCAGACATCTCAAAATCCAATGAAACATGTATCAAGGTCAAAGAGAATCATTTCTTTAATGTAAAGATTAAATTGTATTAATGATAACCAATTAAATTGCCTCATTTTCAAGATACATAAAAAACAATACCAAGGCAAGTCTTTGAAAGACAAACATACTATCAACTGAGAATCAAGGAAATTAAATACAGTAAAATATAACATTAATTTTCAGTGGTGTTGCAAAGTGGGTGAAATAGTATAATGTACATATTTTCACTTCGACATAAAGGAAACTCAGGTGCTTGACCAAAGAAGAAAAAAAATCAAAAAATTTACTCCTTATTTTAATATTACCTACTATTCTGGGGAAAAAAAAAATCTAAAATCTTTCATTTTATATATACTCCACACTAAAATTTCCATGTGAAGCAATAGCAGTTTGGCATTTAAATGCTTAAGGCCTTAGAACATATTTTTTTGGTGCTGTGCAAAATTCTGTTCACAAAATAAATTCACATATTCCTCACATCTTCTAAGGAAAAGATTTTACGTGAAAGGGCTTCCTAGTATGGGATGAAAGAGACTGGTACACACTCACTAATGAACTGCATGCTTACATGCTGCTTCTCAAATAATGCAGTTATTTTCCTACCATGACTTTTTAGTATACCTAGCAACTCATATTACTTCTATATACAATGCACATAGTACATTACTAATTTTAGATCCAATTTATAGAAGCTCTTGGAATTCAAAAATAATGTCTGCTTTTCAAAGAAAGACATCTGCCATTTAGTATGTAATTGAATAGGCCTGGCTTCCAAACATATCAAGTATATCTTCAACGGACAGTTCTGTATTGAGATCACAAATCATGCCAAAAATATTGCAAACACTTATCTAGTGTAGGTTTGCCCATTCTACTGATGCAGAAGCACAGAGGAGCTATGCTACAAGATAGGTCAACTATACAACAGGATAGGTCAGCGTTACAGCCAAGAGGTCACAAAACACCTGCCTCCCAACCATCCAGCAATGTTTTCTTGCACACCATGCTCAAAAACGATGGATGGCAGTCTGCTATTCAGAGCTGCTTCAAATGTAAACATTTTTAAAATGATTTTGGCTAATTCATTCTTGTATTTCCTAACATATAAAAATATTATCGTATTTTATGTAACATAATCTGCATTTTTTCTAGTAAGAAAATACAACACTTCTACTTTGGGATTATTTTAAATATAAACTGTGCTTTTAGCTTTCAGGCTCTAGAAACTGTTGCAAGCATAAATTAAATTTTAATTAAATTAATTTAATAGGAATTTTGAGTGTTCTGCATGCACAGTTTAGAATTGTAACAATTTTATAACAAGAGCGAAGTGATCAAATGGCTTGACTTTAATAGTTGCCATCACATTAAGTAGATTTCTAATTACACTATGGGTTCCAGAGAGAAAACCAAAATTAATGAACATGTGACCCAGAGTCTTTCAAATCTACTGAACTGTGGGATGTTTGACATAACATGCCAAACGCTGGTATGATGAGGAGGGTGCAGTGGGCAGCAGCCTCCTGCGTTCAAACAGAATTTCACTTAAGCTGTTAAATCAGCCCCAGTATGGGTTAAAAGAGAGAAAACAGAGTAACTGCACCTGTCCTAGGGGGTGCTCAACACTTTCTTTTTTACTGTCCTGTTTCTCTTCTTAATGCTTTGCTAAACTTTTAAATCCATAGGCTTACATATTCCATATCTGTTATCTCCTTTAACCTGGCTTGTTTTAGAGTTTGGTGTGGCAAGCTAAATCACTTCAACAACACTTTATGAAGTGGTTTGCAATTGTGCATTCCTCATTTTTTTAGTGCTTGATTTAGATCCCAGAATCTGATTTAAGAAAATAAAATATAGGAACAATCACAGCTGCAACTGAATTCAATAGAAGCTGTGCTTTAAATGCATATGACACTATATGTAACGCTAAGCATTTTTAAAAAAATCACCTCAAAATTTAACCAGGCTAGTTTCATGAGGGTTTGTTTTTTACAGACCACTTTAATATATCACCTAATTATCTCTATCCAGAGGATGCTGAAGTATGTTAAAAAAAAAAAAAAATCCAGACAAAATGGCATGCCCAAATGACAGAGAAACACAGTATAACAAGGGATCATCTCTAATTGCTCTCTGAAAGTATTACTCTTGGAGAAGAATCCTGACCCATGAGAAGATGACTCACAGTGCACTCAAAGCTCAGAAGCATTCCCATAAGGAAATCTGATGTAGGCAGCTTAATGATTCAGTATAGAAGTCCTGCATTTAACAGTTTTATTTTTCAATCTCGCTGTTTCTAAATGTTTCAAATCATGAAAAATAAAAATGGCGCAATTGCCTCAAGTTTGGTAACATGACCTTGAATATTGGGAGAGCAGATGGGTTTCCAAAATTTTCCCCACCTAATGAGTTACTTACTAGACTGACACTTCTTACTAGACTCTAACTTCTTCTTAGACTGGTCTAATGGGAGGTGTCTCTGCCCATGGCAGGGGGGTTGGAACTGGATGATCTTTAAGGTCCCTTCCAACCCAAAACTTTCTGTGATTCTATGACAATTTAGAAATTTTTCAAGAAGGAAAAATGTCATAGAATCACAGAGTGGTCTGGGTTGGAAGGGACTTTAAAGATTTCTAATCAACTTTTTCTAATCTCTTTTTTCATGTTTAGTTCTTAATCTTACAAATACACAAATGCTTTTCTTCATATGAGTACTTTCAACTAAGTGTGTGTTGTAAGAAGAAAGTTCTTCATTTTTTACAACTCTGTTGTTGCTGCTGCTGCTGCTGCTTTTCATCATGGTTATTTCAGTTTTCAAAGGTTCCTGTGCTGGCTTTCCTAGGTAACTGTTACAAACACCTGTTCACTAGTGTGTGCAGGATTGCGTAACACACCAGAAAAAAACATCAGAGAGCAAATGCTGCCTTTTTGTAAAAAGCAAAACAAAACAACTGGGTGCATGCCACACATTCAAACCAGAAACTGAATGTAAAAAGGTAATTAAAATGACCGTTTTTTTTCCATGACAAAAGAGAAAAAAATGAAAATAAATAAATAAATAAATAAAAGACTAAGATATATATCACTAGGCCTTTATGATTCCAAACCCCAAATACTAGATTTTGGGAAAGGAGAACTGACACCTTCTTTTCTTTTCTAATCTGTAGTTATTTTCATTTAAGTTAGTATTTTCTGCTTGAGAAGATCCTGGGTCATGATTGATTCCCTCTTGGGGAGAATAGACCTTTTTTATCTTCGCTGTCATGATATTACAAAACACATACAATGTCAAAAGAAAAACTTTGTGTCTTTGATCTGGGAATCAGAGTAGACATACTGACTATAATACTAATACATGCTGCTTTTTCATTTTCTTTTATGTTCAGAGTAGACTTGCCTGGTTAATGAAAGGCAGTTACAGTCTTGTGTGCTTACTATTTTGACCAAGAGACCCAATGAAGATAAACATCTTTAAAGGACAGAGCCTAGGGTATATGAGACGGGCATACTATAGAGCTTCCTCGAGCTGTACAGTCTATTTGGAGAAAGGTAGTAATAGATAAGTATTGGATGAAAGGAGGAAGCTCACAAAACTCTGCAATGTGATTAATTATTAAGATCTAGTAAGTGGGAAAAGATGGATTTCTCTCATCTTTTGCAAATAAGCATAGAGTTGAACTGACTGAGATAAAGCAAGAGTGCTATGCTTCTGCAAACTGATTAAAATTACAGGTATGCAATCAGTAATAAGATGAATTAATATTTTGAAAGCTCACCAAAAAAAAAAAAAAGGAAAGAAACAACAAAACATGAAATCTCAAGACAATGTAAAAGCAATGCCAGCAAAGTCTTGAAATCTGGCATTTCTATTTTAAGAATTGATGCTGTATCACAGCTGTAACATGAAATAGTCTTTGGTCACTATGGATGTGTTAGAAGACAGTCTGTCACAAACCTTTCAGCTTTTTAAGCAGTAAGGCATATCCTTATGCTAGTCAAAGAATTAACATAATTCTTGTTCACAAATACTTGTCAGAATTTGCTGTTAGTGATAAATACTTTGTAAGAGCTATTCACCCAACGTTCTCTGTTCTGCTGCACCTCCAGCCTTTCAGAGACTTAGATAGGTAGAAAATAAACCTGAATCAAAGTTTACATTCTATGATTAATTTTTAGGGAAGCCACCTACTATGGCATGAATGTTGAAAATATTAAAATGCTGTGATGAGAAAAGAGTACTTTAAAAATTAATATGACATTCTTTGGTACTATTTATAGTCAGGAAAATTAAAGATGTCAGTTTGAGGAAACAAGCTATCTTCCTCCCTTGCATTTAATGCAATTGCAAAAATGAATTAGCTCAGGTTCATTCATCAAGACTGACAGAAGGGGACCAATGGCTTATTGAAAATATCTAGTAGGTGTTTTATACCATATTTCTGACAAATGTCTCTGTAAATGAAGAAAGGCTTTGACATTCTGACCATAACTAAAATTGAGCTGGTAAAGGGAAATATACTTGGCTATCCAGCCATTTGTTTCTTACCCTGTTTTTGCTTTTTGTGTTCAACTCTTGCAAATAGTAACTGCATGAGATACCTATGGTGTGTAAATAGTAACTAGATTCTACAATTGCAGTGGACAAACCCTAGAAACACCCGAGCTTGAATGAAGGTATAGTTTTCCCTATCAGGACTCTTCCATAAGCTTTCAGACCTCTAAGGTCAGATTCAAGTCTGACCTGTAAATCAGACCAGGAGGTGGGTAAGACCTTATTATTGGTGAATCCATGGAAACAAGGAGAATCTATTACAGGTGAGAGAGGAAAAGATGATAAAAGGATTTACTTCATCCCAGGCCTCATTCTGTTTTGTCCTTTCATTATGCATTTCTGTTGTCAATGGCCACTTCCACCTCTGTCAGCAAGCAAAACAAACACCATATTTCTGGTTTCTGGTAAGAAATGCACCATCTAGAAGCAGGTGAAGAACAATCAGCTTTTCACAAATGCTTCTCAGTGACTGCAATGTAAATAATACTCCTTGCTGCTATTAGCAGAACAATAGTTAGTAGTGATGGTGCCTTAGACTTCCTTAGTGGTCCCAGCCCTCCTGTATTGCTCACTCCTCACTTTTACTCCTCACTTGTTGTACAAGTGAATAACTAACACGCAAAATTCTTGCCCCAAACAGCATATAACTGCATCGATAAAATAATAAAATAGATTCATATGAAAAACAGATAGACAAGTTTTCAAATACAATAATGAGGCAGACATATCCCACAGTTCATTTAGTAAGAGTACAGATTGGTTGAAACCAACATCAGAGAAACTAAAAGCAGAATATTCAAACCAGCCCCATGTGTGAGAGGAAAAAAAAAAAAAAAAAAGTTAGATCTTTTGTTTCTGTGCAACCAAACCAAGATGGGAAATTCTAGCAAAACATTTTATGAGAAATATACCCCTTCTCAATCCCAAAACTGAGACCAGAATCTTGATCTTACACAAAGAATTGATTACAGACAAGATAGCACTCTGCATTACTCTAAGATCTTGTACACACACATGTATCTTAGTTTCAATGTAAGCTCTAACTTGCAAAAAGACAAATACTGTCCTTTGTTACAAAAAAAAAAAAAAAAGACTATGGAAGAAAGAGCACACCTCCCTTCAGTCTGACTTAAAGACAACACAATGGTATGAGTCTGGGGTCGCCAGACTCCACCTAGCAATGAAGCTGCAGCTCTCAGGAGGCCTGAATGCCCATGAGGAGGGCGTCCTGGCCCTGATGGGCCCCAAACTTCCCTACTGTGAGTCTGACTGCCCTGGACTACAGCCGTAGCGCAGGAGCAGCTTCCTGAAAGAGAAGGGATTGGAAAATATCCCACGCAGGCATCTCCATTCCTTGCAAATCTTGAAGCGTTTAGTTGCTCAAGAATGCCTTGACATCCTTGACACAGTGGATGGCCCTCCCCTGCAGGACACCTTTGCAGCAGCTTTCGGCCGCCCTGCCTCTGGAACAGCACAAGGCAGCTCAAAAGTGTGTTTATTCAGAAAGCCACAGCAGTGGCCAGGGGTGGGGATAGAGCACATCGTGCTATCTATAGGGCATGGTGAATGACCTGCCACGTGCCTGCAGCCTCTGGAACAGGAGGTGCAAGAGGCCATGGCACGTCTATCATCCCACTGAACCCTCTGTACCACACGGGGCATGGAGGGGCAGGCTGCCTACACTCCAATGAACGCCAAAGAGATTTTGATGGTGCAGACACAAACTAGTGCTGCTCCAAGTAACAAAGAGATTACAAAGCTGCTAGTGTTGTTAGTTCTAACAGAAACCATCACTGAAATGCTATATTGTGTTTTGTGGGATAAAATGTATAAGCTAGTCCCTCTATTTTGATGGGATTTTTAACTCAGAGTCTAGTTAAGTATTTTCTGCATTGCAACACTGCCTGCTGTTTTCTTTTTCCACAATACAAAAGGATGTTTTTCAGTTCATGCACAATTCACGATGATACCACAATGACAAAACTATTAAAAAGAGAAATAAAATGTTGTTGTCCCTAATCTAGAATTCAAATTGGGCATAGATTTTATTTTCAATGCATTTCCAAATCACAGGCTGCAGTGGTAGCAAGCTCACATATTTTTAATAGGAATGCTATGTTATATTTTTTCTTTCCTTAAATTTTCGTACACCAGGTAAGTATGTTAGGTACAGCTTTCATCTCAGCAGTATTCCATCTACTTCAGATTAAGATGCTCTTACCATAAGAGGAAGCAACTCATGAATATAAAGTGAATACACAAGCTCTTCTGAAGTGCATCTGGACTCAAAAATAAAAAGAGATATAACACCACAGAACTACAAGCTGTCCTGCATCATTCTCTATTTTCTAAATACAAGGATAAAAGAAAACATATTTGTATCTCAGATCACTTAATTTATATGACGGTGTCACAGATTTCTATGGTTGATTAATATTATCAAGCTAAACTGTAGAACTGTATGCCTACTCTACATTGTCAACATTATCAAGCTATGGAAGGAGGATAGGAAAATTGCAAAGTTAACTTCTTTAAATAAATATAAACAATGAACAAAATCCTCAGATGCTATGAAAGAGTTTGTCATGAGTTTATCAACCAAACAGGATTTTACAGAACCTGAAGCTTGGTATAAATCTATCCCAGCCCTACTCAGGGTGCCAGCATCTGGTACGCTGGCACAAAGAGGGGCAGAACTAGCTGGAAACATGAAGTCCTACTTATTTGAAAGTGCAAGCATCTTAAACCTTACCACAAGGTAAGGTTTGATGGGAGAATGTGTTTTTTCTATTGGGAAAGTCAAAATGAAATCTTTGGGACTGGAACAGCTCCTTCCAAACCAAAGATTTTGTTTCATTTGACTCAGCTGAAACATTCTGTAAGGGAATGTATTTTGTTCCTTTATCCATGAGCACACGTTAAGCTTGTTGAAAGAACAAGTCTTACATGATGCATGATATTAGATGATTTTTTTTTTTCTGATCAGGATCTGTTTGATGATCCATGGAGTCATATAATTCTGAGTAGTTAAGGGGAAATACACTGCAGCCAGGGAGACCCATGCTGAAGAGGAGACTGGGGGCTATGGGATCTCAAACAAGAATTCCCAGGAGGTAAAGTACAACTGTGGAAACAACGAATTCTCCAAACTAACTTGAAGCACATGTTTGATGTTAATTCTACAAGCTAAAATATAATTCTTTATTTTTTCAATATTCTGTGATAGCTACACAGAACAATCCTAGGTTGTTTTAGAACATTGATAATATCGCTGTTAAAGATGCATTAAACTCCAATAAAAATCATATACCTATATATAAGATGAACATTATTGTTTCCACCTACTGTGTCCTATTTTGTATAAACTGCTCCTTTAAAAAATTGTTTTCAGTTGAAAAGAAAGTTGAAAAAATGATGCAACTATTATATGTAACAGCAAGAGTAAGAGCAACGTTAAGGGCAGTTTTTACACTAGATTTGATATTATGGAACAGGAGGAGGAAATACTGTAAGTTGTACAATATGTTGCTGGGTCTTGCAAAAATGTGTTCAAGTGTATTAGGTCTAAATGAAAACCCACTTGCACCTGTTGATAGCTGAGCAGTTTTATCAGTTATATGGAACATTTTATTTTTGCACAGAAATATCCAAGGTTATTTGCTCTGTTGTAATAAAATAGTAAGCCATATGAAGTGTGAAATCAGTCTTGGCATATTCATAAGCTGTGAATCCTATCCAGGATGCCAGCTGCCAATATGGGAAAAGTCAATGATATTTCCGAGTAGCATCAAGTGCGCATTGCTTTTTTGCTCCTCTTCTACTCAATGTATTGCTGTAATATCAAGACCAAAGACAGTTGGGAAGCTGACAGTAATTAAAAACTGTGAAGCCAGAACTTTCACCTGTAAATCTGAAACAGTCTAGAATCTTATAATTATCTACTCAATATATTGAAAGCTTGTTAAAAATCCTCTGTGTTTACCATACTCATTTTTTCTAATATTGCCAAAAGTTATGCTGCCATCATGGTAACCTGCAAATGGGTTTAATCTGACAGCCGCATGGGCTGGATCCCAGTGCGTGAATTTCCCAGCAGGTCACCACAGAGGCAGCAGCAGTATTTGGGTGTTATAACACGGCAGCAGCTACAAGCTCTCATCCAGCAATATGCTGAATGAACTGGTCAGCTATTTTAGGATTTCTCAAGCAATTATTCTGTATCTCCTCCAGACGAAAGGCAGCAGGAGATAGGTAAACATTCTGTGAACTTATTCCAGCAAGCCCTCATTCTGACTCTGCTGACTTAAGAAACTGAAGTAGCATAGCTAATAAAAGAATTTATGGTTTTTTTTGTTTGTTTTGCTTGCTTGTTTGTTTTGTTTTTATGGGTTATGCCCCTTGTTTCCTCTTTCCTCTCAATATTTTCGTATTGAGAAATCATCCTTTTAACCAAGATGAGTTATCAGTTTAAGAAGCAAGGCTGTGATAACCATAGTTATTACTATACACACAAGATGATATACATCTGCTAAAATTACCATAATGACCTGCCACGACAGCTCAATTAATTTAACCATAGAACAAATGAGAAGGGAAGAGGCTCTTGGAAGTCATCCAGTCTGACCTCATGTAAACATATACAGTCTTTTCAGGATACACCTTGCTCTTCCTCTGCCACATGGGTGGTTTGTTAGGCTATGTTAGAGGGAATACAGCTGCTTTCTCCTAGAAAAGCTATGAAGACCCCTGGGCTGGAAACCACTCTTCAGAGAAAAGCTGACACTACGCTGTCACATGACAGAGAAAAGGTTTTAAGGGCATTATTGACTTGTGTACGCCAAGTCACAATTTATTCTTGAAGAGATGTTCACTAACAGATACAGATCGAATTTGACATCTCAGAGTTAAAAACCCTCATTTGAAGGAAGTGATGGGTTTTTTAATGGCTAACGCTGGTTGGTGTTTTGTATTTTGCTTCTCTTCTTTAAGGCAATTCTGCCAAACATTGAATTTTGTACTAGCAAGGTGCGAAAGGAGTGATTTCACAATTGGCTCTGAAAAAAAATAATTTCAGCTGACTAGATTAGCTTCTGAGTTTATATTTACATTTCTACAAAATAAGGCTCCACTCAGGAGCAGAGTCATGTAACTCAGGCTGTTGTACAATACAGTTCTGCCCAAGACTCACAACAAAATAACTATTAAAGAAAGAATGAGAGTCATGGACTGATTGTCTCATAGGCATTCAGTAGTGCCGCAGAAGGAGCTCTCTTACAAATACTTAGTTCAAGGACCAAAGAGGAAGAACCCTTATCATTTTAATGACTCAAAAAATTTTTCTTTTACAAATCACCTTTATAATAGTATACCTGTGCAGCAGAAAATATACAGTTCAATTTTATTTACATTGCTATTATTCCTATTATCTTACAGATAAAGTGAGTAAGTGTGCAAGCACTGTATAGAGCATGTGAATGCTAGCCTCCAATATGCTTTTTTAAAACCTCATAGCAAAAAGGAGGGAGTCCTGGAGAGTCTGCTCATGCTCCTCTTGAAAAGTTACCACAGACAATGAACAAACTCGTGAATAATGTAGGAATCTGTTGCACCCTTTTTACCGCAAGCTATCATTTGTAAAGCCTTCCAGAGGCACTGTGAATCACAGGCACAAAGGAGTTCAGGAATTTTTATTTAGGTGAGCAACTTTTCAGAACTCGTCATAAATTACTCTACTTTAAAACACTATTTCTAGTCTAATTTTATTATGTCTGTATTAAATATTCATGTCTAAATTTGATTTTCATTTCACCTCCATAGCTCACAGTCACTCACTGATATCTTTATCAAGCAACTGGCAAAGATCCAGAAGGATCAACAATGCAACATGAGTGTCCACGAAAATATATTAACATGCATTTTTCATTGAACTTCCAGGTTAAGGACCTTACAAGGCACTTAAAAAATAATAAAAATAATAAAAAAAAATCACTTCCAATTGGTCTTGTTATTCTTATTTCCTTACTTATGTTTTCATTCCTCCACACCTCTTTTTTTTTTAACTCTTCAAAATATTATTAAAATGCAAATGCAAATTTAATTAGATGAACCCCCCCCCCAAAAAGAAATTAGATTTTCTTATCTGTAATAGTAGCCTGAGAGTATTACACTCAGAAATTATTCCCTTCACAGAAAGAAATTATTGAATAATGAAATAATTTCCTTTACAGAAGCAAAGTTTCTAAAAATCTGAAGAAGTACGACTCATTTCCTCTAAATAAACCCTGAAGTTCAATTGCTAGCAAAAGGCCTACCAGAACTGATATTCATGATCTGAAGAACTATTATAATTTGTATTGATTCAGCCAATAAAAAACATTAATGGAAAAGGTTCACATGACTAATAAAATCAATCAAAACCAGCAATATTAATTCAGACTTGCATCTGTATCTAAAAGGCAATATCATCATCCAAGCCTAGATAAAAGTTAAGTAGGTAATAAAATGTTTTTTTGCCAGAACTACTCCTAGATGATTTGAACTACAATCACGTTTGGTTTCC
The DNA here is from genome assembly GCF_040182565.1 of Anser cygnoides. NCBI lineage: Eukaryota > Metazoa > Chordata > Aves > Anseriformes > Anatidae > Anser > Anser cygnoides. Next base: position 49,255,490 of record NC_089875.1, on the reverse strand, counting down.
TTTTGTGTGCTTTTTCACTATTATAGTCAAGGGAACTGGAAATCAAATGCACAATAGCTTCCCATCAATTAATATTTGTAACAATAAAATTGTTTTCAATATAATTCACCCTAAAAGTAACTACTGAAGTGAGATTATTTTATTTATGCCAATGTATATTTTGATTTAGTGATGTTTGCATAGAGGCTTATGTGGGATTAGTAAAATTTGGCATTTATGAACTACTCCACTCATCAACGAAAGTCAGCTCTTTCCAACAGGGATGAAAAGTATGAATTAATAAACAGAGCATTTACTTGTATATTCACGGAAAACAACTGCTTGCTTCAGATACCACTATTAAACAGCAGCTTTTTATCTGATTTTATATGGAAGGTATATAGATGATGAATATTTCTTGCTTACAGCCAAATTAAATGGGAAAGAAATAAAATTGTTTGTATTAGGAGGCATAATATTCCAAAAACTTGGGAAACTTTAGATAAGGGGAGTAAAACTTCAATTATGAGTCAGATTTCTCTGAATTCTCATCTCAGCTAATGATTTATGATGATAAATATATGTCCAAACAGGATTTGAAGGCTGGCATATGGGCACAACTGTACATTTCCTCAGCTTGTTGGAAGTGCAATTCACTAGGGTCTCACTCAGAAACCCTCTTGTGTTTCAGTCAAGTATGATGATGTGACAAATTAATGATAGGGCTTTTGACAGAAATTGAGTGCCTTAACTCCAGTTAGCTATGACCTATAGGATAGTGTAAGCTTTTCATCTTTTGTCAGGACAGTAAAATCTTTTCTTTCTTTCCTCCAGCATATTTTAGCAGGAAAGTTAGAACTATTCTTTTTTGATTCACACAAATTCTTTGACACCACTTTAAACACATTCCAACTCCAAACGCTAACACACATTCTCTCAGGTACCTCTTGTAATCCTTATTTGTTGCAGAGCATTTATAGAATAAAAGCTTCCCAAGTTGAACAGCTGAGTGTATATCTATAGCTTTTTCTTCCCTTCCCGGTGCCCTACATGACCAAGCTAGCATGAAGTACAGAATATCGATTAGAAGTATGCTATGGATTCCTTGCACTGCAAGTTAAATTACTGTATACTGTATATTTTTAATTTCCCACAAATAACAATAAACATGATTGATTCTTCAATTTCAGAGCATCGTTTTGGCAATTAAGAAAATAAATACTCTTTCCGCATACAGCTCGCCTTTTTCTAGGTAAATGTCCGCAGTGTATTAGCTCATGTGTGACAGACAAATAACTACCCCTCTCCCTGCAGGCCTCACACTGTTTTGTGTTTCTTTCTTTTTTATTTATTTAGAACCTGCCATTCATTTTCACACCTGACAGTAAAAACCCCAGGACGTGGTTGTTGTGAAGAGGATTATCTTTCAGATCAATGCTGAAATTGATTCCAAACCACACTATTTATCAGCCTGCAGCTAAAGTACTAGGAGTCAGGAAATATTTCTTCTCCTCCCAAATCCATTCTTATTCTGCTGCTGGAAATCACAATACTGTGGTCTCCCTTAATACACAGCTTTTCTGTTCCTCGTGTATGTGGAATATCAATATCAGATAAACAATGCAATTAGTTGCATTATCAAGTTCTCTTGAAAAATAACTGGAGTGAGAACACTACAGTGTAATTAGTTTTTGCACTACTGCTGAATGGTTGCTGGTGCTAAGACTATAGCATTACAATGACGTCTGACATTTTTGAATCTCATCTGTATCTCAAAATCTATTAGTATGGTATAATGGTATGAGAAATGCACATTAAGTATCTCTTTTAAAAGCCACACTTAAGTGGTTTTTATTGCATTCTTTTATTTATTCAAGACTACAATAACACTGTTAGCTTATTATGACATGACTTAACTTGTATTTTAATATATTTTAATGCAGGCCTGAAAGTACAGGACCAAGTTTGTGGTAAAGCTTAATCTAACGTACAGCATAAGCTCCAAACAAATAAAAATTACAGTTTAATTTACAATACATAAACACATACAAAGTGTAAAGAAATTTAAAGTAATTTCTAATAACATTAACATATGGTTAATATAAATATAATATATATATTATATGTTATATATATTATATATAATATTATATATATTTATATTATATATAAATATAATATATATACATAATGAGTAGTTAAATTAAGCAACACTGACTTTTTCCTCACTTCTTTTATCATAGAAAAACAGCTATTTGTGACTAAGATTTGAAAGTTTTATCGGGTCTGCAAAGTCCTAGAAGGCAGAATTTGAATGTTTTGAATTTCATTAGAACTGCCAACTGAAAATTGTTACAATAAGATTTAGGAAATGAAATATCCATGAAAATCTAAGATTAAATAATTTAGGCTATTTCTAAAGCGGATACTAAATTCATGTGTTTCAATTTCATATAGCCAATTTAAAATCTATTGCCAAGACCCAGGAGGTCCTTCTAGGAGACTAGTGTTTAATCTGTTCTGAGAACAAAGACCTGTCTCAACAGCTTGCTGAAATAATTAAAATAAACCAATATATAATTTTGATCATTCAAGGTAGAATATTTACCATTTTTTTTGTGAGAGATTTAATGTTTGAACCAGTTTCAATATATCATCTAATTAGTCTTTAAGATAGTGAAGTAGTTAAATATTAACTTAATTTTACAAGTGGGTAAATGTAAAAAAACTTTCGTTGTTTTACTCAAGGTAAAAAACTGTCTCATACAACTCCAAAACTCAGAGACTCCTAAATCTTAGTGTTGGACTCCACTCTGCATGCTATGCTTATCAACCTGTTAAGGCATATGGCAGAGATTTCAAAATACCTTTGTTTTATATTTCAAGTTAAGACACTAAAAGTGGTAATTTTACATGGAAAGGTTTGGTTTGTTTTGGTTTATTTTTCAGTAGGGTTAATAGTTTTACTTTATAGTTAAAAAATTAGTGAAACAGGCTTATCAGTTTTATTAAGAAGCACATCTGTAAGTCTTACATGCATATATACATGACTCTTACAAAGCCAATGCTGAATTGATTCAAGATTTTAAAACAGAAGGTCTAAAATTATGTTTCAAAGTGTCAGCTAAATTTTGTTTGCTGAGAGAAGAAGAATTGCTATTTTCACTCAGGACTGCAATAAAAGTAATTCTGAACAATTACCAGATTATTATAGGTGTGTTTTGATAACTGTCCTGAGAAGGGTAACTAGTATAATTAATCTTCTACCTTCTAACTTTAATTCTAGTTGGAGGACGTAACTTTGCAGATGTACCAGTAAAGGAGCAACATGACCACTGCAGTTGTCTTCAGTTGCCAGAGGTGAACCTGGTGCCTTATATCGCTGCTTTTCACTCTTTTTATAAAAACAATGTACCTCTTCCACAAGAAAAAAAAAAAGACAAATTTACCCAAGTAAATTACTGGCACTCCTAGAAGAACTGTAAAGATATGCAGAGACTCAAATCCACTATGTGCATGTACTTTTTATAATCTTCTATTAAGATTGATACTGATCTTGGGAAAACAGCAAACACTCTACATAATAAAATTTTTGAACTATTCAGCAATGAAATCATTTCATAGGTATGCTCAGGTAAGATAAAATTTCCTACTATTAACCAACCCGGTAAATTTCTTGGCATTATCATATTTTTCTTTTATATTACCATTATTTTTCTTTATCTTTTATTATTATTATTATTATTATTATTATTATTATTATTATTTAAATTACTTCTATCTCCCTAACAACATACAAAGAAAATTATATTTGGCAAAACATTAACAATCCTTTTAGTTTTGGGCTTTCCACCTTCCATTTTAGTTTTGCATTTGCACTATTAATCTCAAAACAGAAGCAAAAAGGAAGCCATACTGTTCACAAAATTCTCTTCTACCAGAAACATGTGCAGCATGTGCGGCCTAGAGCACTTACTCATATTTAGAACAGCAAAGCACTCAGCAAGACAGAAGATCACAATTTTTTATGATCTGTGTTGAATGCACAAGCACTTATTTCAAGTATGATCAATAGAAATCAAAATTCCTAATAACCCTTTGTGTTACTCATGAATTATTTTGACTTCTCCATAGAGAAATGAAAAAAAAATGTTTTCAGAGTTCATGGAAATTCATTTATATCAATGAAAGCAAAATCATATTTAAAAAGATTTTCTTTCTAGTAGTGAAAAATTATACATCAGATCTATAACTAATACGAAATAAAGTCTTATACATTTATGCAAAATGATTGGATTCATATTAAACATTGTAGCATCTCATTTTTGAGGTATACTCTGGAAAGCAGGTTATAACACTTCATCAAACTATTAAAAATGCACTATTATTTCTGTTAAAAATAAAATATGAGTATTTTGTATAGCTGGTTTTGCTTTGGATAGTGCATTTTAACTGTCTTACTCTGTCTTGAGTGTATCAGCAAAGAGCTATTGCCAAAATGCCCTGATTATTGGGAAAGTATTGGATAAAAATGGCATTATTATTTTTATATAGTAGATTCTTAGTAACAAAACCTCTAAGGAAACAATTCCACTGATTTACACAGTTATGACTAGCGTGCTAGCCTTTTACTTTGGGCATAATAGGCTACTGTTGGTTACTTTTTATCACATTAGGCAATTATTTCCCACTATAATTCTTGACTCATTAGTCTGTCTACTTATTTCTAATAGAGATATAGAGAAACACTACACAGATAAATGTGATCTTACAGCTACATATCAAATTTAAACAAATCCCATTAGCCAAGGAAAATGTGTCAGTTAAGAAATTATCAGAGACCCACAATGCCCGTATAGCTTAATTTGAGTTAGGGTCAAATTCCTTCCTCAGGTTTACAGGGGATAGCTGAAGGCTGAAACTGAGTCCTTAGTTAATGAGTAAAGAGCTGCCTTCAATGCTCACATATATTTGCTGTACCTGTGTCTACAGGCAGGTATATTTTCAAATCATGATGCAACTTACTGATCGAGACCTTGAACTTGATTTGGGATATATGGATCCTACACTTAACTTTGCCACAGTTCTTCTTTGTGATCTGTTTCACCTCTCCCACATTTATTTTCTTTCACTTCCCTATCAATACTGCAAGCCCTGATCCCGCTAGATGTGGTGACAGAGAGTATCATTGTATCTACCTTTAAGGGATGTGATCTCAAAATGAAATTTACAGTCTAAGGCAGGCATACAAGTGACCTAAATAAGGAGAGCCTAGGGCCTGAAAACAGGAATCACAACAAACAGGATGCAAAGCAAAAATCCACCTGAGCTAGACACAAGAAGTGTGTTGTCCTTGTGTAATGCAATGCCACGTAGACATAGGAGGTACCAACAAATGATCTATCCTTAAAACCAAAAGAAGCTGCGTCAGCATGTCAGCTCACCAGAACTGAATAGTCCTGAAAAGTGCAGGGTTAACTGGCCTAAGTCTTCAGCTGAGCTCCTGAAGGTGTGTCATTTCCAGAATATGAACCAGAATATCTGTATTCAAAGCTGCGCTGGAGCAGGCAGAGTATCTACACAGTGCTGTACCGCATGACATAGGTAGGTCCAGCAGCAGGAGGAGAGGCTGTTCTTCAAAGTCTGTTTCTACAACAGACCTGCAGTGAATGGGGTTAAAAAAAAAAAAAAAAAAAAAAACACATTTGGCTTCTGTTACCCCTGTTTATTTAATGGACTAAAAAATATCCCTCCAGGTGGGGATAGGGACATTTGACAGCACAGTGCTATTTACAGCAGGTGATGCTCAGCCCTCCTCCTCTCAGTTTCCTGTGGTACACTCCTCTCAGCAAAACTTCTTTTCTGCCTGTGTTTAGAGCAGTTCTGCTCCAGTTTTCAGGAAACAAAAGCCTTTCCTTGAAAACTGCCCTCTCCCTCATACTGCCATGTTCCTGATTTTCTTTCTTTATTTTTTTTAAAGAACACCTAAAGACAGTGTCCTTTATAAATCAGAAAAAAACAGCAAACATATTAGTGTTTAACAAGTGAATGTACATTGTCCTCACCATGATGAAAGTCTTGCCTTCTGACATTTACCATTCCATACGAACTTTCTCTTTCCTCTACAGTTTCTTCCTCAATCTCCTCTTCTGTTGTTTTATGTTTGCTTGTTTTTTTGTTTGTTTTTTATGCACTCATCTTCTTTCATGCCATTACTTTTCTTTAGAACATTTTATTGTTCTAAAGAACAAGATGAATGAAAGATGGAGGATGACCTCCATCTTTTCACATATTTCTTCTAGAAATATTTCCATACATGTCTTTCAGATTACTTTTTTAAAAATTAATATCCACATATCTACAGAGGCTAAATGTTCAGTGTACAATAGGTAATTCAACTGTGAGAGTCAAACTTAGATCAAATGCTGGAGAAGTTCTACTAAGCCTGTTTATTTCTCAAATCAGCTCTCTCAAGTACGGTGCTGATCACATAGAAAATTCTCAGAATTCACCACTCTGAAGCACTTTCCTTACTGCAAGCACTTCTCTTTTCAATAAGCAAAACATAGATAAGAGATTCAACTCACCACTGTATTACAATACCTGTGTTTTTCAATTGCTTTCAGTGGAGTTATGCTAGAGTAAAACTGAAGCCAACACAGCGCTTGATCAACCCTAAGATACATCCCTGATGGCTTTTTGTTGTATTCCAGCCCATTAACAGGCTATCTGGTATGACAGTGCAAGAAGATCATTATGGCTTAACGAGGTGATTAAAAAGCCAAAATGTTCAGTTGTTGCAAAATATTAATATGGACTCAAGGAAACACCAGCAATATTTAATATACTAATTTAATACGTTATTTGTGGCTAACTATGAAGTCTTCAAATTTCAATTACATTGTTTTAAATTATCCAAGATACACATATTCCTCATGTTAAAACACTGACACTATTAAATGTGGGCCTAATTTTAGAACTATTTATGGATGTTGTTTTGCTATTATTTTTTTTTAGGGTGTATTGCTACTTATTATTTTATTGATCTGTGCTTCATGATGTCTAGCATTTAAAGGAAGCACTGCAAATAAGGTTATACTCAAACTTCAACTTTGTACAACTTTTAACCTGGTAACTGGTACATCAGAGGTTTCAAAAATATTTCAAAACCAGTGCTTACACAGAAACAATTTCTGAAAATATTAAGCTTGAAGGACAACATTTCCAAAGTTACATAGGTACCTATCCGAATTGAGCAGAAGCCTATAATTTGTCAGACTTTGGTTGATTCAGCTTAATTTAATTTTGCCAGTCTGAAGACTTCTGTGATGTTAATTTCAGTGTCCCTGAAGAAAACAGGTGACCATCTCCAAGACCTAAATGGACTCAATTACTTCATACGTAGGTGTCACTTCATGGAGGAAAAATGTAACAGGTTTAAAACAAACTCCAAAGGCAACTGAGGTAAATTAACAGGGGAAAATATACGCTGTTTAAACCGTCATCTATGAGAGCATGTGATTCATCTATGATGAATCATGTGATTCATCTATGAATTCACATCCCTATAAAATGCAAAGTTCCATTTGAATTAATGCTACCTAAATATACAGCAGAACAGACAAAATTCCTAGATTTTAGAAAAGCTGAGAATTAATACAAACTCTGTTTGACCTTTAATTAAATGCTTTAAAAATTATCTGCCAGTTTTGTATATAACTTAGACTAATTTTTTTTAGTATCTATTATCCATATCCCTAACTCCGTTGCTTTATGATATTTTAGTTATTTAAAAAAACAAACAAAAAAGCAATAATCTCAGTGGGATGACTCTATAATTGTTTACTAAATTATTTAGTCCATCCTGAAATCTGTAGTCGAAAATGTTATACAAGTGAAAAAGAAGGCTCTAGGCAGAGGATCTGTACTGAACCAGAGTAAGAAATATTTAGGGGAGCAACGAAACCCTCAAACTAGCACATGAAACACTGCATTAAACTGTGTGTTATTTACACTTGGATAAACAGATACAGAAAGAACACTGCAAAAAATCTAAAGAATTGGATATCCTGCACGCACATGCTCAGCATCTTCCTGCATATTGTATGCAGGAAGACAAGGCTTTCTGCACGCCCAATACAAAGGCATTCTGCACACAATGAGATGTGATCCATTTGAACTTAAGAAGCCTGTGGGAAAAAAAATACACTGCTGGTCTCATGGAAACATTTCATATTGCCTTTCTAAATAGAGCACAAACCAGTGGATATGCAAAAGCAGATGACATAATTACAATTTTCATATAATGATTTCCAATTTTTTTCCTTTCATTTTGAGAACCACATTACCGAACAATACTGAAACTGCATGCAAAATTTTAGGAAAATATGAGTGGCTAAAATACAGAAGCTTTAAGTATGTGGAGATGTTGACTAAAGAATAACTGATTAAAATTAGTTAGTTCAGTTGTATCTGACATAAGAGTCTGTTTTGTAACTGATTCTATATGCCATATTCCTCAGCAAAAAGTTTCTACATATCTATCAAAATATATCACTAAGTATACAGGCCTGGGAGTTCTTGCTAGTAAAGATTTGTGGCAAAGAATGCATTGAGTACCATGGTCTTCTCTCTCTCTCTGCTGTTACACTTGTGCCATTCAGCAATGGGCCCACATTTTTCCTTGTTCAGCATCTTATTAATACAGCACTAGGAGGTCTTCTTATTGCCTTTGATACCCCTTGCAAGTCTCAAAATCAGCTGAACTTTAGCTTTCCTGACACCATACCTAAATGCCTAGGCAAATATTGCTAAATTCTTCCTTTGTATCCTGTTCTTGCTTCCACCTCACCTCTATTTTTACATTTACATCATGAGTCAGCTAGTCTCCTGATACATTTACTTGTCTTCCCAAGCAGGGACAGGAGGCACCATTCTTATGCCTGAAGGATGGTGTCCTGCCAGTTTCCTGAGTTCATTTACCCTTCAGAGCTGCTTCCCATGGGACCCCACCTACAGTTTCCATAGTATGGTGAGGTCTGCCTTATTGGACTTCAGGTTCTGCACTCTGCTGCTCTCTGTCCTCACTTCCCTCAGGATCTTAAACTCTATTTCATGGTCATTACTTCTTTATCTTTTTAGTGAATAGCAGGATTCAGCTATGTATCACTCCTGCTTGGCCCACCCAGTATTGTATCAAGAAATTATCCCCAGAAATTACCAGAAGACTTCACAGACAGGACATTCAAATCTCTTGGGAAGTGAGAATATGGGGAGTAAACAGGGAGGACTGACAAATATCAGCTGTCAGTCAACAGTGATGCTGAACAAGCCACACTTCTAGAAAATCAGTTTAATTAGCCACACAGATAAACTTAACCTACTGTTTCCAATGGAAGAGAAAAGCATACAATCTCTTAGCTCTACTATGTACACTGCAGATTCAAATGTTATGCAGACAATATATTGTATGCTTATACACAATTGCAACATTAAGAGGCAGCTTAGTAGTACTAAACCACAAATGAAAGGGACATAAAATATAAATTGGGTCTTTCAAAACAGAATTCAACAGGAAAGCTATCAAATTATCACTTTTTATGGCCGCATACAGGCCATAACCCAATGTTTCAGTGAACAAATTCACAATTCACACCACTTTTTCAGAAGTGACCTCAGAAACTATTCTACAGAAATACTAGATATGCATATCCCCTAAATAAAAAGACAAAGGACCCAGTGGCCCAGTCAAAACATCTCCCCTCCTGCTCTAAGAATTTATTGCCCTCTCTCTGTTACATAAGCAGCATCTGCATTTTATGTACTGAAAACTGTGTATATGTGATAATAATTAAAAGACCTTACACAAATGTGAAATATTTGAAATAAGATACAAGAAATCAAAATTTATTTCTCCTATATTATATAGGTGTTCCCCAAGCATTATGAAACCAAATTAAAATAAATAAATAAAATCATTCTGGAGGGAATTTTAGAGCAGATTTACATATTTTTTTTATAACAAAAGTGCCAATGTATGTCTTTGGCATCACAGAAGCAAGGCTACAATGTTTGCCTGTCAATTTTTAAAACATACATATTTCCAAAATCTTAACAGGTCTATTTTGTTGCTATTTACCATATTCTCCCTTCAAAGAAAAATTAATTACTTGTCTATCAGTAAGATATATATATATATATTCTTTTTTATGATCTGTGACTACTATATTCTAAAATGCAAAGAAATACAGAATGTTGAACATCCCATGTTCACTTGAAGCAATGGTATCATAATTTCTCCACAACTCTTGAAAGTGGCCTGAATTAACTTGGTAGGCATCTCAAGGGGATAAAGACAGACCAATACCAGGAAATGGTTTTATTTGTTGGTCAAGAATGAAATATAAGATTAGAAGGACTAGAAAATGTGTGTTATCTTATTCTTTTAGTCAGGTAAGCTTAATGGCATATGTAACAGGCCAGTGGATGTGAATAATTTCAGATATAGATAGGAATACAAAAATTAATATTAATAGTTTTTCAGGAAAAACATTGCTTGCTACAGTATTATATATGCCCTGAGATTCTCACTTTAACATCCCTCCTGACCTCAGCTAAAGGCTTCCAGCAGAAGATGGAATACTGTCAGTCTGAAAAGTCCCAGATCATTCCACTTTATAAATAAAAACATGAACTTCACTCAGAAAGGTAAGTAGAATATTAAGAATATTAAGAATATATGGTAGCAGAATATTAAGAATATATGGTAGGCTATAGTGTCTGTTATTTCACACTGTCATTATTACACACTGTACATTCTGTTTTGAGTATAGCTCATGTCAAATGCTTAGTAAAAGTTTAAAGATTCGGAGGTCTGTATGTAAACACAAAGACCTCCATATCCTGATTTCATACCACTTTCTTACTGCTACTCCTTGGCTACTCTTTTAACCAGACGTTAAAACAGCTGTGTGACAACTCAAGTTCTAGGCATGGGGAGAAGAGCAGATGAAAGTCAGTAGATGTGAGATGCTATTAGTGCTTTTGAAAAGCTCCCCCAGTGTTAGAGACACATCCTAACAGACAGACTTGATTCGTCCACTGCTGGTTTGCCTACTTGAAATTTGAGAATGAGTCACCTGAAGAGTCACACTTTCATCCATGCCTCAGTGAGAAACATATGCACCTGAACCAATATCCAATGAGACAGAAATATATGGAAACCATACAGATCTGGAATACTCAAGGCATGAAAAAGTACTTTCTCCCCCTTGACTTAAGAAAGCTTTTAGAGACTTGGGAACTAGACAAAATTTGTAACATCTCTTTCATGGTGTCAGATGGCACAGTCCATCCTGAGGTCAACAAACTGCTTGATACGCACGAGCAGCGAACCAGCTGTTTCTGGTAAAGGTGTCTCCTTTATTAGCAAAGTGTTAGTAATCCTCTCAGCATTTCATATCTAATATATGCATAATCAAAGCATCCCTTATGCCTAATGCTTAAGGAAAAAGCAAAACAAAACAAAACAAAACCTTGCTTTTTGTGTTTATGCAGAGATTTGTTTGTTTGTTTGTTTCCAGAAAGCACTGCTGATGTCTTAAAAGCTATAATGACGTATGCTGGATTAGTAACAGAGCCATCACAGTACTAGATCTTACAAAACATATACTCTAGAACTTTTTGACCACAAATAAGATTTCTCCCTGAGCTTGTAAATTTATGAAAGTTAAGGCAGGCTTAAAAGAAATATAGCACATTAAAATGAAATAAAGGCTGTTTTATTATTATTATTTTAAAAGGCTACAGTAATTTATTACCCGCAGTGTGTTCATCAGGACTAGAATCTGACAGACCCATGTATGCTTTCCTCCCTAATAGATCAAGCTAATCATAAAACACATACTATTTTCTGCCTAGCTCCCTTCTGTTAATCTACTTGCTAGCATTAAATCCTAAACACCAATGCTAATTCTAAGCATGTCAGAGCCATAAAAATTATTTACATGACCTGGCATACTTGTTTATTTTTCTATTTTTCTAAATAAACAGAATATACTTATGGAAAAAAAATACAAGCCACTGACAATTGTAGATACGATATTGAAAATGAAGAGCGATTTAATACTTAACTACATTACAGAAATAAATGGAATAAAACTCAAGAGCAAACAAGAGCTGTGGAATTTCTTTTAACTATGATTCAGGGACAAACAATCGTAAACTATGCAGTCTGATTGCCATTATCTTTAAATATCAGAACTTACATGCAGTGTAAATGGGGATTAAAAAAAAAAAAAGTAATATTGCAGCACTTCTAAATTCACATTTAAAGCTATTAACTTTAAAAGCAAAGTGGCTTCACTGAAATCTAAAGAGCTCATTTTTTCTTTGGGTTTAATGGGCAACATAAGTTGATCCAGGGAAAAATAAAGTCCTTTTTTTTTTTCCACTTTTACAAGATTAGGTTTCACTGGGGTCTTATGGCCTTATCTGATTCACCCTAAAGTAGAATGAAGACTATCACTAATGAATGACAAGGAGAGGAAGCACATAGCCAGAGGTGTTACAAAGTACCAGATCGTCGCTTTCTCAAGCATCCTGGTCTTAGACCAACTTAGATCATATATATTGCTTTTAGTATAAGCCATATATGGTTTGATGACAATGGAGAGAGAAAAGTTGAACACATCCAGGATATGTCTGCGTTTGGACTGTTGGCCATTTTGAATTTCTGCATAGTTCTACTGCACCAATTTATTTCATTTTTTCACCTGTTTATTGTTCCTGTTCATTTGTTTGCACTAAATGAATGCTCGGTTAAATTTTCATAGCACTGTGTTTCATCACAAAATCTGGATGAATGATCTTCATTTACCAGCCTCAACACTGAGTCACAACACAGAGCAAGATAAAACCACTTAAATTTTTTTTCATTACAGTACAGCTCTTGATATTTTTTATTGATCTATAGCATAATCAGAGCTTTGTGTTACTTTCAGAATAAGAGACCTCTTGAATCCAATATGACAATTAGGCACACTGGATATATATGAAATAGATACATATTCCGTTCTACCACCTAAATGGAGGTGAAATATTGTGGAATATTGCAATATTATGAATTGAAATATTCAGAAAATATTGCAATAAACAGAAATACAGAATGTGGATTCTATTTTTAGGAAAAGAGATGTAGGTTTAAGAATATGAGCAAACTTTTCTCCTTTTAAGAAAAGTAGAAGAAACAGTGTCCAGCCTTAGTAGACTGTCATTTCACTAGGCTTCTTCAAAAAAATTTCTGCAGAAAGTGGTGGACAGGTTTTCCTACAAATGTTTTTCTATTTGTGTTTTTTTGTTTGTTTGTTTGTTTTGTTTTTAGATACCTAAGACTTGAATGACATTATGTCAGATTGTTCCTGGGCTACCTCTGCTGATCAGCACAGGTTGAGATGCATGCTGTGTTCTGTATCAAACCTACTGGCATCCTTATAAAATTAAAAATAAGGTTTTTAAAAAATTCCTCATGGGTAGGACAAAAAAAATCACTTTTTTATTTTTAAAGCAGAAATCGTTTTTTGGTGTGATTGCAACCCCTTTGAAGCCATGCGCTGTATTAACATACAAACAATTTCACTGAAGAATTCGTGTTATCATAAATTCACCAAAATACTGACAGGAGCCAACTACTCAAAAGATAAGGAAATATGTCTTCAAATATCTAGTATGGAATGAAGGTTGGCATTCATCATTGAAAAAGACTGGACACAGTCTTCTACTCCCAAAGAAAAAAGTTTGAAATCAAATTTGCAATCACAATGAAATGACGAATGTGAAAAATCAGTTGATCACAATGAATTGTGATGAATATTATCTAATTACTAAACATCTGAAGTTTATATAATAACTTTTCAGCACATAGTCACTGAGAGCACTAAAAAGCATATTTCAAAAACTGCTCCCATAACTGAAATATCTTGTGTTTGCCCTTACGAGTCTTTAATGTCAAATGACCTTTCAAACTGTAAACAGTATTGCAGTGATGATTATATATGCCTAGTATTTATCCTTTTTAGAAAGATATGTTGGAAAAAGTAGGTAAATTTTGAATTCTGAAACACAACAAGCAAAACAGTCTAATAATAAACACTGCATACTATCATACTTAGAAACTGAGTAGAGTTACTCCAAGTTTTACTTCTGTTGTTGCTGTTCTATGTGCTTTCCTTGTTGCCTCAAGTTGTTCAAATGTCTTTTTCATTTTTTTATGCAGGAGAACACAGTTGCTGTGAAAATAATAACATATTGCTCCCTGAACTGCACAATACTCAAAGTATCTTAGTGGCTGTGGTCTACCAAATTAAAAATAAATCTTGTCTACCGATTACATAACTTTCTATGTTTTTTTATTCTTATAGTTTGATATGAAGGATATTAAATTGAGAAATCTGGAGACTCCTCCATGCCTGTAAACAGATTCAGAACTGGCAGAACAGACTTCTTTATACCAGTCTGCCTGTTAAAAATCTGAAGAACAGCTTACTCAGCATGACAGTAATTCACACTCCATCCTTATTTATATCTCTCTGCTTTTCATTCAGACTGTCACCAAGGCAGTGTAATCAGGTGGTGTTACCTGTAAAGGATGTGTTTGTTGTTTTTTTGTTTGTTTGTTTTTTTAATCGGAAACCCTAAAAGCATCTGCTTTACTCAGATACAATAAATGCTAAGTGTTTTTGGATAAAACTGTAGCCCATCATCTATCTGAACTTATTTAAAAATGACAGGAAAGATTATTCTTGATTTCATTCGTCCACTTCAAGAAGTGTAATTACCAATTTCCTGCACAACTCCTTTCTGGATCTTCAGTCACTAAACACATCATCCAAAACCAGTGTAAACCAACATAGCTTTAATTAAAGCTGGTGCAGCAGCAGTGATATAACCTGACTCAGAAGTCCAACTTAGTGAACAGACAGCTCAGTGTCATTTACAAGCATGGGTATGTTATTAAACCTACCATGTAAGAAAGGCCAGATCTCCATGGCTGAAGAATCTTATCCTTTCATCCATCCAATCAGGGAGGCATAACTCTCAAATCAAATTTCCTCGCACTACTACGCTCATAAACATAACTGTTTCTGTTCTAAGCCAGCAATCTAAAGCGGGAAAAGCCACAAAGTGTGCTGTACTCAGAAGCCAGCAAAGGCTGTGCCAGAGTCCTCCAAAAAGGTACAGATGTATGAAGGACATAGATTCTGTGCTGAAAGTCTAGAAAAGCCAGATACAGTTGAAAGTATAGGGAAGACAAAGCTAGAGCAGGAACTTAAAAAAAAAAAAAATAAAAAAATAGGGCAGGAGATAAAGCACAAGACTCAGGAGCACTGCACTGAGCAGATGCATTCTGCTTGCCTCATGGTCTTACACATATTCATGACATTTTTTTAAAGAGTTAGTCAAAGGTGACTTCTAATTGCAGCACTTAATGATCCCTGCTGAGTCTTAACATAAAGGATGGGGGAAAAAAGTCTACAAGACATTTGAATGCATCTGTTGTAGCGCTAAACTGAGAGACAGAACTGAGCACTTTGGGCTCACAGCTGTACTAACATTATCATGTGATAGCTTATTCATCTTCTACAGCTGGAGCTATTCGGAAGCAAGTTCCTACAAATCTTCAGCAGTTGGTACAGATTCTCAGGAATCTTTCCCAAAAAGCAGCAGCTATCTCATGCTTTTGTCTCCATTTGGATTCTTCTACTATTCTATTGGTCTTGTCAATCGGATGGCAGCCATGATTTTTCACGTTTAATAGAGAAAGTTACCTATTAAAGGTCTGTATCACTTAAACCATGAATGCTTTGCTACTAGTGCCACTGAGCAGAATGAAGCCTTTAAATCAGAGATTGATTCAGTGGATTGTAACTTTGTCTACTCCTAATCTAAACTAAACTATAAGCAATAGACTGAAAGTGACAACTTTTATAAACTATTGCCTGTCTATAATTTGCCAAGATTTAATTTTGAGAATAATACTGAATAAAGCAGGAGCACCAATTCAACAGTGGCATTTCCACCTTACCACTTATTTCGGTTATCTGCTCCGCTGAACGAAATGTGGTATATAACTTCAGCATGCGTTTTTGCGTGACAATGATTCCACTTTTCACTGAGAGCATTTTCAGAGTTTAAACATAGGCAAGTCAGAATGTATTTTTCCATTTTCAATGCTTTTTGTATTCTGAGAATACATATCTACTTTTACTTCCTTTCAGAGCAATTCAAATAATTGATTAGATTTGAAGGTGAAATGTGTACTATAAAAAAAAAAAAAAGAACAGCAACAAAAAAAATTCAACATGCTTTCAGAATAAGGGAGTACATCACTTCTGAGATATTTCAATACTTACAAACCCTACAGAATACCAATTCATTGTTTTGGCAGTTCCAATATATTAGCTGCCATATTTAAATCAATGTTCTTTGCATTTGACAATACTACATTGAAACATCAAATCAGGAAAAGGTTTTGAAGAACAGATGAAGTATTACTTATATATAACTTAGGGAATTTTATTTTAACAGAATTTAATTTCATTTATTTCATTAGGCTTTATTAAATGTTCAATAGACCGCTTGTATCCAGAATTCCAAAAATCTCAGATAAAAATACTGGTTCTACATTGAAGACTTCATGAGGATGTGAAGAATTTCAGGCATGAACATGGCATCCTAGTCAACATCCTAACACAATGCTGTTATGTTTGACCGACTCCTCTCTACTGCCTATTTGCGGAAGTATTCCTCATGTAGTATCATCCCTAATACTTTTCACAAGACATTTGATAAAGCCATATAATGCTATCTATCTGATTTGGACTCTGAAACCATTATCACAGAATCATAGAATCATCTAGATTGAAAAAGACCATCAAGATCACTAAGTGCAACTTAACTTACCAAATCTCATCACTAAACCATGTCCCTTTGTTCCACAAAACCATGCTCTTAGGCATTATGATTGCCTCTTGTACCCAAAATTTACTTAAAGAAATCCTCATCTAGCTTAAAGAATGAAATGAAATCTTAAGCACTTTTTTCAGGGAAGGACTTCATGGTACTTCCTATATAAAGGATTCCACAATATATTTTAAAAGTTTCTAGTTATAAAGTACTTTTTTTTTTAAATAAATTCCATATGAATTCTTTCTTTGCTCATACCTAAAGGAATATCACATTCAGATAACAGTACTATTACCTTAATTGTATTATTCAAATGGACATAACCACAAACCTGTATTTTAATATATATACATTTGAGAGAATGAAGAGCTGCACATCTTTTACCTACATGTATTTATACAGTTAATGTCACTTTATAGAAAGCTGTCTCATTTCAATATCATTTACCATATAGAATCTGCTATTTCTATCCTGCTACATTATTTTTAATAGAGTATGTTCTGATCATCATAAAAGTATCCTATCATTAACTTCAATGTAAGAGTGCAAGTATATTTGCTATGTGAACTGTTCACTGTCATCTGGAGGTGTACAATGTGTTGCAGTACGATATCAAACTTTTTTGAAATTATCTGAGAAAGAAAAGCGAACAGTGTAATTAATTATCACCCTTCCCTGTGATCTCTGATTAATGAAGGGAGACAGTGCCTCCAGAGACCTAGAAGTAGTTTCTGCAGTTGTGATGTAACTTGCTCTAGATAAAGTTTACTTATAGCTTTTCTTATAGTTGTCTTGCTGTATTTCCTTACAGATTACATTTTGTTATGAGGAATCTGCAGTACTTCCTTAAAATCCCTACACAACTACTGATCAAAATACTAACTTTACCTCTTTTTATTACGTTTATTATGTTGTGTACATCTCCCAAATTCCTAAATTCTGTAATAACTTTTATTTTTATTTATTTATTTATTTATTTTTTTTTAAGATTTTGAAACTTTTTCCTTCTCTGAGGTTAGAATGCTGATTAGAAAGCATATCTATACTGCTTTTTAAATATTTGTCAGTCTAGGACAGCATTGCAGAATGCCTCCTTTTGATCCAGGCTCAAACTTGAAGAAATATTCACATACTACACAAAATATATGAATTTAAATCAATGTGATCTGAATTCTTTGTTCTGTAAGACCAGAACAAAGCCAGAGGAGTTCATCTTAGTCTTTCAGAAAAACTGAATATTCACTTCTCTAACTATTATTTACAACATTGCACTGTAACCTACAATTTGCATTCTTTGTTGCATAAGTATCATTCTTGGTTGGGTCTGTCTTCAGAATTTGGAGATTTTAGATAACATTTGGCCAATTTGCTGCAGTTTCATTTTATTAAAAGTATATTGAAAATATGCTGGCATCTAGCTCTATATTCAATAGCTCATAATATTTGTACTTCTCTCACCAAATGCAGATGAATTTGGTTTGTTTGTAATCATAACTGACAAATACATGCTATCAAGAGTTTTAAGTAAAACATTTAATTATACATAGAGTCAGTAAAACAAATTATCTCAGATGTGGATATCTCATTTGAATGTCATAAATGAATAATTTCTGTTGGTACAGACTTTTTTGATTCATGTTTTCAATTACAGTATTAAAATAATATCAGTCTATTTTCTCTGAGTATTAAAATAATATCAGTCTATTTTCTCTGATTTTTTAGACTACAATCAGAGAGGAAGTTAAGACAGTTGTGGCTGTAACCAAAGCCTATAAACAGGTCTATTGCTTGCATATAAGTACTTGACAAGTAGGTTTTTTAGACTGTAAACTCTTTTGGACAGCAACTGATGGGTATGCTATTCTGTATCATCCTCACCCAGAAGTGCAACCTCTTTGTCTACCACAAGGCAACAGCAAAATCAGGATGCTTCTACAGGCAACAAGATTTACAGATATTCTCTCTTAGAAAAGTAACATGTTCCCTAACACAATGAAAATCAAGAGGTCTTTTCCAAGAAAAAAATATCACATTGCAAAAACTATTTCTATAACTGTATTTGAATTAGAACTGGTTTATTTATTACCAAATATATATTCTATATATATATATATATATATATATTTCCTGGTTAGAAGAATGAAAGGACATCAGTATAATGTTAATTGGCCCAAAATAGATTTAGTTAGCTTCTATTTCTCAGCTAAAGAAGAGTAAATCTCAGGCTGCAATCACTATTTTATATTTAGCATTTCAATCATTTGAAATTCTCAAGTATTTTAGTTGTTTTATGACTATTATGTCCAGTCAGAAGTATTCACACTCCTGATGCATCGGCACATTAGGCAAAACTAATCACAGAGATGGGCAAAGGAATTTACAGAACGAAGCACGCTATAAACATAGATGAGACATATTTGTACCTAAATCTCTAAAGATATCTAAGATATCTGTAGCTAAAGAGCTTGTTCTCATTTTAAGACTTTCATTATTTAATCCCCCCTATAAAAAGTCACAAACACCTACCCTAATTCTGCTAACAATAACAACATTGAATGCCTGCTCCTTTTGGCCACTGTTAGGCTTTCTCCTGTGCCTTCTCATGTCTGGAAAACCATTGTGGCTGGAAACCACAAAGTTTTATGCTCTGTTAAATTTCCCTTTAAACCTTTTCATTACAACAATCCCTTACAAAGGACTGGTGCCTGTCATTGGCTGAATAGACATGGAGCTGAAGTGTTGATCCTCAGTTTTAACATAGCTATATTTCCATTTGTTTATCAAACACTCCTGCATTCCTTTTCTAGCTTACTTCCACCTGGTGTGTCCTTTTGACCTGCAGATGGCAAAGAGAGATTGGTGCTCTCTCCCTCTCCCCCACCTCTCTCATCATAGTTTACCCACAGTCAGGCACAAAATTAATTCCAGTTTTGGTTCTCCCTAATGCAAATAAATGCATTATTAGCAGGAACAGCAGTAAGAGTAATGATAACGGAGAAAGCAAATATGCTGCACTGTAGGTCAGCTAACAAGAGCAAAATGTTTAACAAATAAATAAATAAATAAACAAGTCTTCTTCAAATAGAAGTTATATATAAAACAAATTTTAAAATGCTCTTCTCAGCCATATTCCCAGAAACAGAGAAAACTAAACCATCTTTTGATTTTCTTCAGACATATTCTTGTGTTTCTCACTCTTGGCTTCTTCCCTTCTCCAGTATGCAATCTCTCTTTGTAAAGGAAAAATAATTCATTTTTCCATTTTTTTTCCTCTACCAGACAGATATATTTATTATAAAGAAAATCTAACTTTTTTGTTGGAGTACCTCCTATGTTTTTGGGACAAGACTTTAATTCTATCTTTGTCACTCTTCATTCATACATTCACCTCATCACCACATACATAATTATATGTATATGTGTAAACACTACAAGCGTGCAGATATTTGTTGTGCAAATAAACATTCTGGACCATATATCTTCATGTCAGTATTGTCTGTGTTCTGCTATTAATAGAAAAGTTGTAGAAATTATTTAATTCCACACTCAGTAAATCACACACAAAAAAAGTGATTCTTGCTTCTTCTTTCAGAATCAAGAGGTTTAACTGAAAATGTCCAGAATATAAACTTTGAAATAAAATGAAATGTATGGCTCAAACCAGTACCAAGTGTTTCCATATTCATTCATTATCCATTTTATACGACTGTAGGTACTATCAACACAGTGCAATTTAATTTCAGTGTGTGTCTCCAAATTTTCAGGAGGTTTTCTTGCATAGAAAACTGAGGGTTGATTGGGCTGATTTTCACATTTGCAACTCTACAGTAACACTTATCAAGTAAATTGTAAGCTTTACTCAATGTCTAAGAAATTATACTTTATGCAAGTTGCTTTTTTATTTACAATAATCTTACTACCCATAAAAACATTCCACTATGTCACACATTTTATTACCCAAGACCTGATAAATTAGTTATATTCTCTTGAGAAAAAGGATAATAGTCAGATGTATTTCCATATATTTGTGGTATTCAGAAAGGCTATATAAAGAAACCCCAACAGTTGCAATATTTTAGATTTTTTTTCTCATAGCATGTTTACATTTCTTATAATAAATGATCATGTGGCCTCTAAATTAGAACTTGTGGTTTTTAAACAAAACTGTTTAGTAGATTAATTTTGAAACATCAAATATTTCATTTCATAAATATAGCTTTTTATTTTATTACATTTTTCATCCAGTGTCAAGTAGCAAATCCTTCAGACTTCTAACAGAATCTAATGACCACCTGGAAGCTGTGCAACTGCTTAGGGCCTTTTCGAAACAAAGTATGAAGATTTTTCTCAACATGTATTTCTATCATGACAAATGTTTTAAATTATTTTTCAGTCAGTATTACTTTACAGCTACTGCACAGGTATGGGATTCGCAAAGCAGAAGAGTAGCTTCCACAGTATCTCTTGTTTCTTATTGCCCTTATTGTAATGAAGTCTTCTGACAATGATCTATGCTTGTATATTTATTATCTCCAATGAAAGCATAAATATATTTCTGACATTACACTTCGGTATTCCCATTTAGTAACAATCAGCAGATATCACAATCACCTAAAATTCTAGAATTTGATTCTAAAATTGTGCAAAGGTTATTTTATAATTCAAATCTTGAAATGATAGCTGCAATATGCAGATTTTTATCGCTAGTAAATGACAACATACTAGAAACAAGCCTAATATTGGACTTCGTCAGGTCTCCTGCTATATAAAATCAGATGCAGGAATGAAATTACACCATCTTTTCTGTGTGGAAGAGAAAATATAGCCAAAAAATAACCAAAGCATGTTGTCATATTTACACTAATTTTTAAATTACCTTTTAGTTCAGTATCAAATACACGGCATAAATAAAATCATAATACTAACTTAATTAGATGAAAGAACTAGTCTGTAACAACTTTTTGGCAGAAAAGTAAATAATGCATAATGCCTGACCATATGGTCTTTTCGTCCTGTTGACTAATTACCTACAAATCTCTGTACCAATTTTACTGCTGCTGGTTATTTTTAACTGGAGTATGTTTTCTCCTGAGGATTGTTCCTCTTTTTCACATCTTTTTAATTTCACCACAGAAAATGCTTTTAGCATTCATGATGTTTAATGGGCTGAACTACAAATGATAACTACAATCAAATTCTGTAAAGAAGAGACACATCTCAAACAAAAAGAGGGTTGAACAAAAGCTATAGTCATATACATTGTGGTGCTTTAAAACTGGAAGCTGAAATTCTTGAAAACAGACATATTTGCATTAGAATTTTCTTGTGCTGCGTAAAAATAACGTAGCCCTGGGCATATACTCTGACAAGCATTAAAATGATGCAATAATGACTTTTGATATAGAAAGTAATTAGCATTTTTTAATGATCTATTCTGTAGAAGCCATGTCTAATTTAGGGCATCTGCTTCTAACAATACTTCACCATCCACGTATTAGAGTTTAAATCTTAATTATTGCTTTTGCAATATAAGAACACTAACATAACTATCAATTATGGAAACTACAATCACTTGCAGAATACAGCTGAGACATTCCTGCCAAGCAGACAAAACTAAAAGAATAAGTAAAATCCTCTTTAAACCACCCTGCAGCCCAGAAGATTCTTGAAGTTCCACTCTTTGATTTACAACTAATTATGCAAATTCAGGTCTACAATTCCAATAGCTAAGAATAAATGACTTTGCTGGGCTTATTTATATCACACATATACTTTACTTTTCTCCTTCGTATGTTTATATTGTTCAGGAAACAAATCAATTTTCCAAAATCAATAATTATTCAGATATTCCTTTAGTAGCAGCCCTGTAAATATCATCACAATAAAAGAAGAAAACCTGAAACCAAACAAACAAACAAAAAACCTTCCTTCTTCTCTCTTTTCTAGCACTAAAAAGCCCAGAAACGGCTTTGATGTACTGTTAAACAAATGTTCATCAGTTGGATTTCCAGGTTTAGCTTGCCAAAAGTGCTAACTAGAAGACAATTTCCATACTTTACACTAAATGTACATGTCTAAAAAGATAAATGTCTTATTCTTTTCTTTTAGACATATGCATAGATCAGAATGTTTCTCTACTGTAAGATACTTCACATATAAAAGTATAACTAATGCATCTTTATTATGAAAACACTCGGCTTCCAGAAAAAAATATATAATCATTTAATTTAACTTTTCCTCATTTTTATTAAATGTACTAATTGGAAAGTTACAAATAAATTAAATATCAGCAATGTTATGCATAATTTTTTCTTGTCTTTAGTCATTTTAAGCTATCAGTACACTCATAACAATTGTCTGATGATGTTCATCTTTGTATAGATAAACAAATAAATGCTAGGGTTAAGTAAGGAATGCAAATTACCATGACTGAACTACAAATTATACTTCTACCTACTCATCACAGTGAGTAGTGGATTTTATGTTTTCTTCTCCATCTTATGTTCACTATGAAGATACTTCAGTCAAATATCATACTTGGTTTCAGTAAGGCTTTTGACAATGTCTCTCACAGATTCTCATAGGGTAGCTGATGAAGTACTGGCTGGATGAACAGACAGAGACATGGACTGAAAACTGCCTGAATGGCCAGGCCTAGGGGGTAGTGATCAGTCATTCAAAATCCAGTTGGAGGCCAGTACCAGTGGTGTACACCAGGGTTCAACACTGGTTCCAATCCTATTTTTGATCTGGATGATGGGACAGAGTGTATCTTCAAGCATTTTGCTGGTAACACAAAGTTGAAAGGAGTAGATGATACACCGGACAGTTTTGGTACCATCCGGAAGGACCTGGACAGGCTGGATATAAAGTAAGACACGAAACTCATGAAGTTCAACCTTGGGAAGTGCATAGTGCATAGACAATAACCCCAGACACCAGTACATGCTGGGGATAATCCAGCAAATGATAACAAAGATGATTAATGGACTGGAGCATCTCTCATGTGAGGAGAGGCTGAGACAACTGGGAATGTTCAGCCTAGAGAAGAGAACCCTTTGGGGAGTTCTCATCAATGTGCCCAAATACTTGACAAGAAGATGTAAAGAAGACAGAGGCAGACTCTTATTGGTCACATCCTGTGAAAGGATGATAGGTAATGGGCATGAATTGAAACATGGTGTTCCATTTGAACTCAGGAAAAATGTTTTTACTGTGCAGGTGACTGAACACTGTCACAGGTTACCCACAGAGGCTGTGGAGTCTCCTCCTTGGAGATCTTCAAAAGGATCTTGTCTTCCGGACAAGGTCCTGGGCAACCTGCTCTAGGTGTCCATGCCTGAGTAGGGGGTTGGACCAGATGATCTCCAGAGGTCTCTTCTAACCTCAACCGTTCTGTGATTCTGTGATAATCTAAGCTTCTGCAAGTACAATTGTATCTCTGTCACAGCTCTCCAAATATCATCACTTCCACAAACTTCACATCACCTCACGTCACCTTTCACATTGAGTTATTTTACTTTACAATCTTCTTAAAGACAGAGCTCACCTTCTTTTCAGCTATTCTGGCTTATTTTTCTACTGTCTCTAATGCCTACTGTTTAACAGAGCTGAACAGGAGACAGATTTTTTTATCTCACAGAACTCTGAGATTCTCTAAGAACTCTAAGATTTCCAAAAGTATTCTGCTCCAGATTTTCAGACTGGACAAATAGTGAAGTAGAAAAGAAACACAAGCAACTACCCGACAGTTTACACATGCATTTGGTATAGGAAATTCTAACAATATTTAAGTTTGCAGTGTGCAAGAGGTAAAAAAGGAAATATTAGGTTAATGGTCATTCTGGGGTAGGGCAATCGTTTCCCTTCACATTTTGACATAAATTCCAGAAGAGCTTAGGAAGATCTATTTTGATGAAAGTGATATTCAAATTCAACTAGCAAATGATTTCTGACAAAAAGACATCTACACAGAATATTCCCAACCAGCTGTTCCCTAGTCCTCTTTTCTTCTCCCATATTGCAGTCTCCTTAGTGTTTTGGTCCCTTTTTCTATACAGATTCCCTTTCCTTAACGTCAGTGAAGGGAAGATTTTGTTCCAGCTAATTTTTCACAAACCTGTGAAAAATTGTAACCTGACAAAATGTGCTTATGAACTTAGAATACCTTCCTGACATCTATCTTATTTCAGGTATTTACATGGCTCCCATCAACAAAATATGGGGTAGTAAAATATTAGGTACCTTTTCCCCATCGACTTCCAGTTGAGGTGCTGGGAAAATCCTTAAGAATAAGAACATATGATGGGGTGCAGGTAAAGACTTTTACCGATTAAAGTCATATATCTGTGGATGAGCAGAGCAAAGAATCCAGATAATACATTTCTACTCCCAGGATCCTAGCCTTAAGATCAGTTACAGCTTTCTTCTTTTACGCCCTTTTTTTTTCACTTATTGTTTTAGTGTCTTAGGAGAGTTCAGAAATGCCAGTTCAAAATGGTCAAGTCTGACTTCATTGAAACAAGGCCTTCTGTGGCATAAGCCAATTAATGAGGAAGCATTATCTTTCTCATATCTGTTTTACTTCTTTCCCACAGCATGACCAAAATTAGGTTAATTAGCAGTGTGCTGGGGGAAATAAAACCACTTCATTTAGATTAACAGTTTGGGGCTGGCCTCATTATAAGGTATGGAACTATTAATAAAAATTAGAAAATCACAATCCAGATTTAAGTTTTCAAATAAATTCTCTTTCAAAGAGCTAGTAAACTTGAATCAGTCTTTTTGTATTACATTTATATATAAATCAATGAATAAATGGTAATGTAGATCGAATACATTTACACTATTTAATTTATTTATTTATTTTTGGTTGAAAGAGATGTATTCATAATATGGTTATATTTTTCTAAGATTTACGTGCATGATAAAAGCTATTTTAAAAATGGAAGTAAAGCAAGATCAGCCACCTACCCGGGAAGATGAAAATATTGCATGAGTAGATTAAAAAAGACTAAACATGCAGTTTCACTACAGCTATCTGAAATAATTTCCATGAGAGCTTTCACTTCCTGAGTTAACCTAGCTCAGGGGAGAGCAGTCACCATCAAATGACACGCTGCACAAATTGTATTAGAAGCACTAAGCAGCTATTGTCTTCCGATCTCTACCAACAGTACTGAAACTCCTATTTAAGGCATCACTAATCCTGAGCTCTGAATTTTAGACATGGAATACATTCAGATGGCTGCAGTTGCTGAATTACATCCTCAGTTAATAATACAGTGAATACTAGCCTTGGAAATGAAAATGTCATTTTCTTATGTGCTGTAAAACAGCAGAAGCCCCTTCATGTCAGCATGCCTGTGTCATTTTATATTATTTAAGGATCTGCCTAAAGAGTACAAACAGCCTTAACGACCTGTTGAGAAAGGCTTTAAAGTAGGTATGCTGGAGAAAGCTTATCAACATGTAAAACAGTGTTACAGGGGCAGTGAGGAAGAGACCAGGGGATAACATGATTAGGGAGGTTCTCATACTTCCACTTTTGAAAGCAGCATGACTGAGGGTCCATCTCAAGTGCCTGTATGTGAATAAATACATGCAGCCCAGGGAAAAAACAAGAGGGATGAGAAACCTGTGCACGGTTGTAGAGTTAGGATCCCATCAGGATTAGAGAGATGTTTAGAGAGATGTGCAGGAATAGCTCATATGACTGGAGTACTGAAGTGGATGGATACAGCTTCCTCAGGAAAGATAGGCTGAGAAGATGAGGATGTGGTGTTGCCATCAACAAGTGACTGTTGAGATGGCATGGCACAGCTGAGATGAAGTGGCAGCAAGCACTCAATATGCTGTATGGCCAGGCTGCTGGACCTTGTGAAGTTGGTGAAATGGTCTTACAAGAATCTCACAAAGTTCAAGAAAAAAGCTGCATCTGGGTTGGAAAAACACAATTATAGTAAGGGCTGTGAGCAAACTGGCTAGCAAGGATCTGGGGGTTCTAGTGCACAGTAAATTGAACATAAAGCAGCAGTATGCTCTTGCAGCCCAGACCTACTGGTCTAGTGGCCTGCAACAGCAACTCTAGCCAGCAGGTGGAAAGGTGATTATTTCCCTGTCTTCAGCACTTGTGAGAACGCATCAGAGTCCCATGACCAGTTTTGAACTTCCCAGTCCAGGAAAGACTTGACATACAAGAGCAAGCCCAGCAGAAGACACTACATACAAGCTGAAGCTGAGAGCACTAGCTCCGACCGGCTTTAGAAGTGCCTGAGGAAAAAACATTATACTCTGTTCAACTTCCCAATGGAAGAGCAGAGAGACAATGCAGCCAGACTCTTGCCATCGATTGATGGGAAAAGAGGCAACAAGTTGGAAGACTGAAAGTTCTAATTAGATACAGGGAAAATATTTACACCATGAAGGTGCTCAAACAGTGGAACATGGTTGCCAAGAGGGGCTGTGCAGTTTCTACTCTTGGAGAGATTCAAACCCTGACTGGGTATCTCTCTGAGCAACCTGACTGTTTTGAGGACTGAGTTGACTAGGTGATCTCCAAAAGGTCCCTTCCAACCTAAATTATTCTTCCTAAACAAAAAAATCAGGCTGTAACTTAAAACAGGAGCTATTTTTTTTTTTCATTGGGAAACCTTGAGTTTTACAGTTTCAATAAAGATTTTGTTATATTGCTCCCTGTTTTGTTGTGTCATGTGTCTGTCCTCCCCCTGCCATGTCCTTTCTTCTCATTTTCTTATTCTGTGAGGAGGAAAATTAGACTTCATAAGACTTAAATCAAGTGTAGTAATATTGGCCCTCTAGGGATAAACCGATCAGTACAATTACAAATGCATTTCTTGAAAGAGGCATACAGGGGACTACAGGACTAACATTGTGAGTTTATGGATGATTCTTGGCCAGCAGCAATGTCATGTTTATGTTATATATCAAACACTTTTGGGCAATACTGCCTTCTATTATGCTTTTATTTTATTATTAATGTTTCTCTATTTTACTTAACAAAATACTATTTGTTTTCTTCACTCTTCTGTGGAAAGGTTTAGCTCCTATTTGGCTGGCACTCAGTGCATTCTGCTGTCTTTGTGATTTATGAGTTTGCTGATTCTCAGTTGTACTACTGAAAATAAAATCCTCTACATGAAAAAATAAGTTGCAATTGCTTAATATGCCCTGATGTGTGCGCTAATTATTTTACAGAAGCAGATTTGCTGTCCCCTTTCATTGTTAAAAGCAATACACTCATGGCAGGCTTTAGTGGTACAGAAATAAACACAATAACTGATTAATATATGAGAATGTTATTGACCATGCGCAATGAGTGATTTAATTTCTCAACCATTCAGTACATTTGCACAAGTCTTTGCCATGATTTATAGCACAGACTATCTTATGGCTTGTAATTTGTCGTACTCTAAAGGATCTTGCGATACAATTTTATGAAAAGTTACATATAAACTTTAGGGAAATCCACACTGTAAGGTGGAAAAAAAATTAAAAATTGATTTCCCTTTTTCCTTTTTTTTCTAAGATACTCCACATAGTTTGAGAGCTAGCTTAGAAATATTCAATATTCATTCATTCATTCAAATGCTACCCTTACCTTATGATTGCAAATATATTATTTCAGAGGACCTGACACACTGCAGAGTATTTGAACTGTTGATAACACTTGCGTTCATTTTTTAAAGAGCATACTATAATATTCTGGGCAGTTGCTTTGTCTGTAAGCCAGACCTATAACTCCAAATAGTCTGACCTCTGAATGTTTTCAGTGTAAAGTTTAATTATGTGTTGATGGCCACGTATGTCTAAAATATGCTTTTCATTGCTTGTTTCCTTGATTTTCTTTAGATAATTAATCTATAAAGCCTTTTCATTGCTAAAATATTATCACTTGTTTAAAGCGACACCTCAGCAGTCTTACGTTGTCTTCAAACTTACGTATATTTTTTGCTCTTCATGTTTGCAGCTCTACATGCCCACCCCAAACCAAAGCAATTTCTAGTGGAAAAACAACTAGTGCAGTACAACATGTACGTAAATAATAGTTATGCAATGTTAAATGTATCTCAAGGTAGATGCTAGCTTTTAAGGTTTAGATTTTCATGCTCCTGCAGATAAATACAAAGAGCAAATGAATTTTTTGGAGCATGAATATGTTTTTTTGTTTGTTTTGTTGTTGTTTTCCAGGTTTAGATAAAAGTTAAGAATGTAGTGCACCTTTGTACTGAATAAATTCAATTACTGATTAATTCACTCTAGTGATTTAAGTGTTAGAAGTTCATTTCAACTCAATTTTTAGTATAACTGTTGTCCTCAGAAATACAGCACTTCTCACTCCAGCCAAGCATTTCACAGACGTCTAGACTGAATTACACTGCTTGTACATTTTGTTTAACAAGAACATCTCTACTGAAGACAGGATGTTAACGTACACTTAAATATTTTCTTGACATTAGGTAGTTTCTGTGAATTGAGAGGTAACCCCAGTAACTCAAAGAAAAAGAGAAGATGCAGGTAAGTCTGAAACTCTTATCCACGTCCATTTATCCATCACTGGAGATAAATGTGTCCAGCAGACACATTGGACAAAGCATTAGGCTACTGTATTATTCTATCTGAAACTTTCACAATGAGCTTTCAAGAGTTCCTTGGAGCTGTACTTCCAGTAAATTGAAGATCATGTTCACTGTAAAAAATAATATTGTAAGACTTGTAGTATTTCAGGGCTCCCTCCAATACAGTTGTTTTCTGTCTTACTAAGATATGGGTACTTTGGCTATTCTTTCCAGTCTCCAACTGTACCACAATGTATCTGGGGAGATTCTCTGAATCCTATCCCCCACACACACACCTTTTTTCCTTCAAGTACAATAACCTGTGGCTCTGTTCTACTATTAAAAATACAATTTTCATGACTGTATGATGTACGATTCAAAGAAACAGCAACTTGGAATGTCTAGAGCAGTCTCTGAAGAGTTTGGTGAGAAGATACACAACAAATGAAATAAGCAAGCTTTCTTTTACCATATTTATTATTCATTACCTAGAATGCAAACAATCATTGGGAAAAAATAAAACTGAACTAAGAGATCTGCAGATTTGAAAAAATATTAATCAAAATAACTTAGCAACAATCTACAATCCAATTTACAATACTGCAAAATAATATTGTGACAGAAGATTTCAAGGTCTACTCCCATCTGGTACCAGCCACAATATGAATGATCAAGGTAGCATTTGTTTGTCAATTGCCTCCCTGAAAACTTTACGTTAATCGGTTTGAAAAGATTTGTACATCATATTACTTACCAGCAGTTATTATTTTTAGCAATAACATACCAACTTAAGTGTTTCCATTTGTGAACCAGATTCTCCGCAGGGACGGAAGCAAAGAAACAACGTTTGAACAGCTGCTGACAAGGGGTTATAAGCAGGCTGCATTCCTACTGTGCTCCTCACATAGTACACACACAGCAGCTACTGGTTAAAGTCATCACCCCTCTAGGGGAATTCTTTCATACTTAAATTATTAAGTCTGTATTTATGAAGACTGTACTCATAAAAACAAAGTCTTACATTTTCTAGAGTATGGTGCTCAATAGCATGAGTAGCCTTTTGACTTCAAAAAATTCATGTGACAGAGCACTCCAAGCCAAGTATTTTGCTGTTATAGATAAGTATTTGAAAACTTTAAAAGCACTAGATCCCAGTTGCTTTTGAGAATGTGATGATTACAGCTTTTGTGGTGCAAGACCTGTTTCTTTGTCTTAAAATACTTCCCCCGGCCCCAACCTTCCAACACACAGAAGACATACTTTTCCAGAGTAATCAATTTAGAAACCAACACAAGATTGTTCCACTGTATTAATCGAAAGTAATTCTAAAATGATTTCCCTAGACTCATACAACTTTCATCTGTAGAAACAAATCTGATACAAGTTCCATGTACTGGGATGGATCCACCCCAGCAGAGGTGAGACAGCTCCCACTCATCATTCAGCTTCTTCAGCTGAGCACGCTGAATCCGAGAATCAGCTTAGTGCTGCCTATGAGCTTCCATCCTAGCGTATGCTGCCTACGTAGACACCTTGACAGTGATAGCTGTACTCCAACTATAACGTTGAGCCATTCAGAAGATGCATACTTCATTTCACTCATTTCTACAATAGTCTTGCTGTGTCTGCTTTGTACAAAATCACACTGACTAGACACAGTATATATATGAAAAAACAGACATGACAAGTTATTGCTCTGAATCAGTCCTAATATCTTAGTTATAATATCCCAAGACTGACATCCTATGTTCCTTTTTATATTTTAAAAGTGTTATATTAAAATTTGAGCTAAAAGTGGTTTCTACATTAAATTGGGGAGAGGCAGGTGTTCATCATATGATTTAAGGTTTTATTTTGATGCAGTACTTTTCTGCAATACAATTTTAAAAGTCTGAGAAAAATCCAAGACTCAAAATGTATAAATGAAAAATTGTGAATCTGAACTGAGTGCATTCACCAGCCCACCTCAGCTACTCAAAATAAAACACTTTTATTATAATCATTTTAAAATTAAAAATATAGTACATAATGACAAGTAAGGAGAAACTCATACACATTCTCATCACTGATAGGCTATTAAATATTTACTCTGAAAAATACTATTTCATTCACAATTTCCAAAACATGCAACAAACGTTAAGATATGATTATAAACATGTAACATTTCACCCAATTAAATTGTCAGTTCCGTTGCACGCAGCAGAAATATTTAAATGCTTAATAACATTACAAGAAGCTGCATTTCAAAAGTAAGGGGAATAGAAACCTACAGTTGATATGGTACCCCCCCAAAATCACTTTAATTTGATGTGGGCAGAAATAAAAAACATCTATCATGCACACCTGAAAATTTACTTTCAGGAAGTATTAATATCCTCCCTCTCCAAGTATTAATATCCATAACTTTGTTACAAGAAAATGTGTGCACTGCTCTGGGGCAACAACAGACCTGGCAGTCATTGGCAGCAAAGCTCATGCTCTGAGATTTTTTCCAACTGAGTATAGTTTCCATAAAAGGTATTTTATTTTACTAAGCAACAGATTGTGTTAGTAATATTTCAAAGGGTGAAGAAAAAAAAACACACAAAAAAACAATATTTTTACCTATTACAGAGCATAGGGATTTTCCTCATATGAATAATTTGAGATTTCTACACTACTTTACCCCCCTAAAAATACAGTACTTTACACCCCGTAATAATAATGTTTGTTGTTTAATTTATTACTCATATTACATCATTAAGTCATCCATTGCTACAATACAATTATTTTTATTATTCTCAGATATATTCCAAAATAATTAAATATTCCACTACTTGATGGGGCACTAAAATAAAACCAAATCCAAAACAAACGGATTTCAGGTAGTCTACATGGCCTTGTTAGATAATTTTGTCACAAGGTCACAGCAATGCCATGTGTTTCACTTCACTCTGCAGAAAAATGGCTCTTGGTTTTGAAAAAATTGTACAGTAACTATTAAAAAAACCCAAAGGTTAATTCAATCCAGCTGAAGAAAGAGATCAAAATTTAGTTTGTGTTTCACAATTGTCTCAGTAAACTGAATTTCTATTAAATGAGTACTACTTTGCATATTCTATTCTTATGGATGCAAGGTTAACAAGGTCTCAATAGCCAATTTATGTCTACTAAATGCCCATCAAGAATAATTTTCAAAGATAACAAAAGGTTTTTCTCCTTTATTTCAAATTTTTATATATTGCTTCCTAGTACCAATAAATGATACGTTAATATTTGCTCTGAAGGACTCCTATTTTATCAAATTCATTTTTGTCAATTGATTCCTCACATTGACTTGTGTTGAGCAGGCAGACTGCAGTTCTGCACAGTTACACAAGGTATCTGAATGGGAAGTATTCACTGTGAAACTCGAGAAATGTGGTGTTCTTTCCCGTTCATGACAGACAGGGCTAGACCACACTATGACTTTAAAAGTTGCATAGACTATGACTCGTGAATTTCCAATTCAGAACAGAGTTGCCTTTGAGGCAACCTTAAGAGTCTCAAAGGGTGAACCAGTTGCACAATTCTATAAAATTTTGAGGACCTTTAAATGACACCTAATTTTAAGAATTGCAAATATACAGAGTATAGTTGGTAGGGTTTTCCATAGCTTGAGCTGTAGTAGACTTTTATTATTATTTTTCTAAGTGTCAAATCCACACATTTTTTATTTTTTTTTTTTGATCAGACCCAATTAGTAAAGTGAAGCTAAATCTCTTCTCTTCCTAGTTAGAATGCTTGCATATTTAATTTGTGTCTAAGGAAATTTTACTAACATAGAGGCCCTGGGATAAAAAATTTAATTTTATGGTTATAATAGAAAACAGGGGAATTAAAGAAGCCCCTTTGGAGTTCAGTCACAAGAAGGAAAGATTCAATTACTTTGAAAATCTTTAGAACCACAAGACAGAAATATTGGAAATGATGAGCCAGACTGGGGGTCATCATCAACTGTAATCCCCAATGGCACTTATTCCTTAGCTTGTATTATTATTCATTTAGAAACATAATGAACTGCAAACTGCTAAAAACATGAGGAGATAACTGCACTTAAGGAAAGTAAGCTCTCCCATAATTATTAATTAATTGAATAGAAGCAAATGTTAACCACAGTAATATTTGCAGTGTCTGCCTCATGTTCAGTGACAAAATTGAACTTTCAGAAAAATTATAGTTTCTGAGTATGTCTATTTATGTAAGATCCCTAATGACAATATATTATTACAGAGCAAATATGCAAATAACAGTGCTTAAAATGCATTTTAATTCAGTAAAGGTTAATAAATCTATAGTAAAATACTGTGATGAAAATATATTTAATATTATCTACACTTTCATGAAATGAACCTGACTCACCATCTTATACCACTATTGCTCTATTAATTTCAGTCAGTTACTCCTAATGCAAATACGAGTACTGTGCAAACATGAGTACTATGCAAATATGAGCCACATGAAGTTGTTTATGTACATATCTTCCAAAATGTCTATTTGGCATAGGAATGAAAAAGTGAAAGTGAATTATTAACAGGCAGCCACTTCTTTCAAATATTTATGTAAATTGCTAGTATCATACAAAACAGTAAGAATGTGACAAAATGGATTAGAAACATTTTGAAAACAGTATTGTAGCATGAACTGTTTCATTTGAGGTTGGACATTACAGTTGGACATTCAACCTACGTTGCAATCCAAATCAGTTTATCTTTCTGGGAGGCCTCAGAACTCAAGATGACAGCCTTTAACATTACCTTGAATAAGACTTACATATAAACTACTAATATCAAACTACTGATCATTCCTTTTTAAATACTACTTTGTGTGACACAGAACTCTGTTTATTGCTGGAGTACCTGTGGTATCTTAAATTGCTTTTCATACTTACATCTCCAGGTAATTTTTCTAAGTGATAAACATAAAGTGAAGTTGGACGACAGTAGCTAGATAGCACAAAGATATTTTTTCTGGATTGCTTCTATTTTATTTTTTTTGGTGTTCCTTTTCTTTTTTTTTTTTTTCCCTCATTTCAGGGAATTCCAATATTAATTTTCACACAAAATATGGACTACAAGGCCAATACCAAGGGAAAACCTTTTTTTCTTTCCTTTTTTTTTTTTTTGAGTTAAAGTTTTCACTATCCTAAATGTTCTATTATTTATTTTCATGGTCCTGCTTGTTATAGCTAAACTAATAATTCTAATTTCTTAGTTATTCAGATCCTTATGCATATGTGTGTAGTGTGAAAATTAGCCCTAAGCACCTGAGGCCATCATAATTACTGCTCCGAAACATGTCTGACCAGTATAATACTGCAAAGAGTAAGAAGTCCACAGATATATGAATTAGCATGCATTATGTTAATACAGGAAGATTACGGACTCTGAACTACTTGTGCAATGACTATGATTTGATGTCTGAAAAATGAAAACTTATTTGATGAGAATAATGTTGGCATTTCATTTCTATGATTTAGCGTGTAATACTTGAAATCATCTTGTGAACTTCATTGACCAGTAAACTACCAACAAAATCGGTAATTTCCAACTCCTTATATATGAATCTTCTACTTCAAATATCTTTTTCAAAGAGAAAAAGGAACAATAAATCAAAGAACATCACTGTACTGTCAATTGATGCATCATTTTCTATAAATCATTCAAGGTATTACTTAAAGCTATTTAATTAATCCATTAACAACTAGTGACTTATCTGTTATAAATTGATTTCTCTCTTATACACTTAACTGATACTGTCATTGATCTTTCATCCTGCCCCCAAATGATTTCAAATTAAGTTCTTCATTGCACATGCTACTATTTAGGACTCCTAGTATAGAATTTTAAGACATCTAACTTAATGAAAGCATCTTGAAGATTCCCTAGACATAAGCCTCTGGACAAAAGAATGCTAATAAACTAGAAAAATAATATATAATGCAAAACATTTGATCCATATCATGTTCTTTTCCTTTGGTGACAGTGTTTTAATATTTTTTTTCTAAAATCGTAGGCTTTGTCAACTGCTGATTTTTTTTTTAAAATCTATGTGCTGCATTAAATGAGGTAGCTGTAATTCCTTGCTCTACTTAAAAGAGCTCAGTAGTAAGAACATGCTGGGTGGCAGATACCAAATCCTTTTTTATGTTCTGCTGTAATCACTAAGATTATTATTATTATTTCTTTTCCTTTTTTTTTTTTTTAAAAAAACTCCTAATAGAACACATTATCAGGACAACTGAATAGGATTTTAATTCTGTACTGTGATAAATTATCCCTCTGAGCTTTGGAAGCAATATATTCAAAGGGAACTGATGATGCTGAGTATTTCATATGATGTAGCATGGCTAGGTCTACCTGCAGTAACTAAGAGGTCAAAAATCCTAAGTTTTGCAAGTTGAAGTAAAGTTAAATTGGAAAAAAATAAAATTTGCAGTGACAAACACTGTTGTTTTCATGAACTGATGCTAATCAAATAAATGTTCCCAATGCTAATTGCTAACAGCCACTTGTTTTCATTTCTCTATTTATTCAGTTGAAGAAGATTATTTTAATAGGTTTAATTTTATTACTGTTTCACTAAGTTTCATCCATCTCTATTTTTCCCCTATTTAATTTACAAAACAACTGTCACCTTTGCCTTTGTAAGTATATAAATATTCTAAAACTCCTTATACCTTCTTGATTGTTAGGTAGTAAAACAGTCATTCCCACTCTTTCCAATATTACACTCTCATGCTTCACAGAAAAACAATTAAGAATGCCCAGGCTCAAATACCTGAAAAGTGATTTTAACTAGCTGGTTGTGTTGTTGAACAGAAATAGGAATCACATAAAAAACAGTATTATACTTGTTATGCATTAACCTTTACTGAGACATGTAATACAGACTAATTTCCCAAGGTTTCATTATGGAGTTCAGAATCATCAGCTATGGGATGCTCTGTCTTTCTCTCCTATAGTTTGTACCCAGTGTTCAGTTTCTTGAGCATAAACTGTTAAATTGTTTAAAATCCAGTCATATTTACAATTTCTATTTAAAAATTCTATACTTCTGCTTAAAATCTCTTTTCATTACCTCCACAGTTTCGTTACCTCTTTTCATTTCTATTCTTGCTATCAAGCCTTCCTTACCTCTGCCCTGTTACCCCTAGTTACAGCAAACAGCCTTCACCTCGTATTTCAGATGACCAGTCTCCCCCAGTCAATCAATTCTTTCCTTATCTACACATAGGTTCAAAAGGCAATTAGATAAAGTACAAGGAAAAAGATCTATCCGTGCTTAGTAGACAAAGGTGCAGCTTCAAACTCTAGCTCAGAAAATTCCTAAACTGCAAGGAAAGACTGAGGAATATATCACTGGATGTTTGCCTTGTCCTTACATCCTCTCAAACTGTTGTTCTGGCTGGACTCCACAGTAAGAATCAGCTGCAGTCTGTCCTGAAAACATGATATGCTCTTAGAAATAGACAAGGGGCAGAACTGACAACATAACTAGAGGGGATTAAAAAAAAAATGGGGACTAGAATGGGAAGAATACCATCAACTTTGTTCATTGACTTCTGAAGATCTTATCAAACATATCAGACAGAACACTGGAAAATTTGGCTGGTGTTATATTCTCAGTATATTTCCTATTAGTTATTTTACGAGAGCCAAACAAGGAGGATGGTATGAACACACATATGCCATTAGATCCATGGCCTATGTCATCTCTGTCAAATAATAAATGGTCTTACAAGCCATAATTGAACTTTCTACCTGGGTGGGTAGAGAACATAGAAACTTTTGGCTTCACATCCAACCCTTTCTCTTTTCATACATTTCTTAAGTGCTGACAATCCAACATCTGAAGAGACTGGCCTAAGAAGTTGTGGAATCTCCATTCTTGGAGATTATCAAGACCTGATCAAGCAAGGCCCTTACCTACCTAGTCTGAATTGACAGGGAGCAGGGGGTTGGAGTCTAGATGGCCATCTGAGGTCCCTTCCAATCTGAGTTAATCAGATGAATGAAGTATGAAATAGTCATTACAGAGGTACATGAAAAACAAACACTCAGTGTTTTACGGACCTGAAATACCTTTAGCCCTTCCTTCAAAGGTTAAGAGGGAAGTGGAAGAGGAAAAAATTGCTGCTTACATTAAGGTAAATTAAGTAACAGAGAGGAAAAAAAAGGGAGAAGAAAAAAAAAAGCATGCCCAGGACAGAGACAAAACAACAAAACTCTCCTTATTAACTCCATATTACCCTAGATTAAAACATTCGATAAGAAAAACAAGAACAGATAAAACTGCTAAAGCTCCTTTAGCTGAAGCACCCTACGGAAAAGGAGGACTGAAATCTGTCCATTTCTGCAAGTCAAGAAACTTACTAAACTCCTTCAGTGTTTTTCTCCTCTTTTTTCCTCCCTCTCTCACTAAAATTCCAAACTACTTAGAGAACATTTCTCCAAACTGCTCTAACAGGATTTTATGTAGCCTTGTTTAATACATAGAAACTTTATCAATGAAAACCACTTCTGTAAGTTAGAAGAATATTGTGAATGTCTATAAGGCAATGCCACTTTCTGGATTTTTACCATGTGAGTTATTTCAATTTGTAAATAAAAAGACAAAATGACCGATGGATAATATTTTTTTTAGTATCCTTCAAAAAAAGGCTAAGATGGCTTTATTAGTCTTCATATCTCATTTAAAAGGACAACTACAAAAATGTTCAAATATCTGTTTGCCAAAAATATGAACTTCGTCAAGCCTATGACATGATTTGGCCAGCACCTTTTTAGAGCACATTTTAGCCATGCTTAATAATCCACTTTGAATAACAAGGAATTAATCTACAGATATGATCAGGGAAATGCTTTAAGCAGAATCCTCCTAACCATTGCATCAACAAATACTGTTTTAGTGGAAAGATTTCCAAAAGATCTTCCAAAACCATTATCAGTTCCTGTAAGCAACCCAGTCTTCTACTACTGAAAACAATGACGTATTTCTCACAGTTGACTATATCAGAGAGCAACCACGAAACTAACTGCCTTCATTGACAGTGAAAGAGCTTATCAAAGAGCTATCTATAGACCAAGACAATTACTCAGAATATAAACTTTTCATAGGACATCCTCTTAAAAACCTTTCATGGATCCTGAAATGCTGGCGGTCCTCTCCGATCTTTCCCTAATGTTTTTTCCCAGCCATCAGGACTCGTATCCTTATGCTATTCTTGAAATTCTTTGTCCTACATCTACAATAAAAAGCAGTTCTGATTATCAGCTCCCAATGGGATTATTTCCATGAGAAGTGATTGAGCTGCTGGAGTAACCTGATCAGTTCAGAGTATATTGATTCATACGAAAAGTTAAAAATAAGTCACATAGAGTAAGTATTTAGGAAAAAAAATGGTTTAGTCCAATGCTTTGCAGATGTAAACAAGCACAGCTTTCTTGAACCCCTGCAAAAGCTCCACCAATATTTGTCTTTTAATTCTAATTCTAGTAACAGAGTACTATGCAATTTCATGTGTATGAAATTTATGCCATTTATGGACCTGCTTCAACATGCACTAATGCCAATGGACAGGCTCCTGCTGATTTCATAGGATTTTGGAAACGCCCCTAAATTACTACCAATTTCCCCTTCCATTTTAGAAATTTGTAGTGCCACCAACCATTGCAGGTCAGGAGCTGGCAGCTTAATGCACAAGATATTTTCAACACTCAGCATTTAATAGTTAACTGCTTCTTTTTAAAAATCTGTATTTATAATAGGTCACTTATGAATGGTTTAATATGTTAAGTATTTTCAGCATTTTGTTTTAATTTTATGAGTAATTGCGAAGCATTTTCAACTTAGTTTTTGGCCTTGTGTAATTAAATTACACGCGAGTAGAACAATATAAGCATATAAAAATGTATGTAAAAGCATCTTAAATGAAGATTATCTAGCAATGCAGAATGATTACATTCCAAAAAGGTACAACAGTGCCTACAGTAAGTGCAAAACTAGATGAATACTTTATAAACGTGCTTCTAGATGTATAGAATCATTCACAACTCTTAACAATTAATTTTTTGAAACTCTTTTAAATTTATATTACATTAATCTCTATACATAATACTAAGACTGTCAGAAATTATATCCCAGAATTGAAATCTGTGTTGTATATTCTTGTTCTTAATCAGTTAGTCACAAAAGATACGCAACCGAGCCATAAAATTTTTTGTATCTGAAACAACCTGAATAACTCTCAATTCAATGCAGATAAATGGAGTACGCACACTATAAAGCAACTATGCAGATGGGTTAAATGGTATACTGATCACAGCAGTTTTCTAAAGAAGAGTTCTACAGGTGCAGTGCAGGCATACAAAGGAGTTGAATTGTTAGTACCATCTGAGACAACACTTGCTGAAAGCACCCAGACACTGAAACATCCTGTCTCACGAATTGACAGTCAGTACACCATTTCCAGGATGCACATAATGCATGTAAACTTTCATTTCCCAATGCCTTACAATATTATAAACATCATATTGTTAGCTACAGTTCAGACTAAGATTGTTCAAGTTGAGTCTTTTCATAACTAATTAATTCTCATGCAATACACTATCCAAAAAAATGTTTAAGATCAAAATTTTGGTTACCTTCAAAGGCGCTCATTTTTACCAGTTTTACAGTATGGTAAGCAAGCGAGGAAGAGACAAACACCTGAGCAACCTGATCTAGATTTAGGTTGAACTAGGAGATCTTCAGAGATCCAGTCCAATCTAAATCAATGATTAGGTATATTTATTGAAACATACCTTTACCGTCGATTTACACTGATGTAACTGAAACCTGAACTGGGGCTACATTTTATTTTTCACTTTTTACTGCAGAACAGAAAGACAGATTTACACTTAGAAAATATGTTTATACATTCATAAACATTTATAAATTATATGATTACGTGAGCTGTATATGAATTGAAGAAGACATTAGGGAAAAAAATATTTTGATCTCTCTCAACAATACCCAGTTAACCTCACTTTCTAATATGTGTACTACACACAATTGATGTTAACATTTTCTAACACCTTTACGTAGTACTATATATTCATATATATTCATGGCCAGTTCCTTTAAATTAACTTACTTTCTTTCATATACAACAAAATTCACTATATTATTCCCTGGGTAAAATCATTTAGCTATTACCTGCTAGATATAGGGAGAAATTGCCTCATCACTAGTGGATTCAAAACAAACCACAGGAAACAGCATGTATAATGATTTACAACTGTAGGTTCATCTGCAAGCAAATGTACATTTGCTGCCAAGCTTTCAAAAATATTCACATGCACACATGAACTAATAGCAGTATGTAAATATATCTCTTACCCAAAATGAAATTAAAATCTATTAAAATAGTCTTTGCAAACCCAAAGAAATGTTGGCTATAGTATTTTATTTCAGTTCCCTAGGTTGCAGTTAAATCCCATTTCAGGCTTCTAAGATGCTTTCCTGGACAATGTCCTAAACACAATGTCACTGGTAAATACATCAACATTATGAGAATCTCAAATGAGAATAGAGCAGTAAACAGCACTATGAAGGAGCTGCAGACTAGGAATATAGAGCTGGAGAAGAGCAAGAGGAAGAGGGAGAGGAGGGAAGAGAAGGGAAAGGAAGGGGAGGGAATAGAAGGGGGAGGAGAGAAAAAATTGGTAGCCAAGAACTGAGCTGAAAGAAGAAAGGAGAACATATCAAAGGTGACAATATCAAAGGCATGCCTCCATCGCCACCCAAAAGAAGGTTACAAAAACAGGGGAAGAGATAAGAATGACAATTCATGGCAAGGATAAAGACATTAGAAGGAATCAGCAGAGTGAAGAAACAAACTGGAAGAAAATTTAGGCTTGACAAGAGATGAAAGATAAGGTCAGCTGTCCTGTTTACAAGACTTAAGTGACAAAACAAAAGAAATACAAAGAAAGGGGAAATTTAAAAAAAAAAAGGAATGGTGTAAGAACTCCGAGAGGAAGGGAGCTCCAGAAAGGAATCACTTGCATGGAAGATGAAATCCACAGCTTTACTGCACCAGTGAAGGGGCAGAAGAAGAATCAGCAGTCAATTGAAAAACTTATGACTTATAAGCGTTGAAATAGTCAAGATAAACTCACAGGACATTAATAAGGACAGAGACAGTCCTTCACCAAGATCAGGAGGAAAAGGTGGCAAATCTAGAATAAGTTATATTTCATTCTGTCATTTCAACGAAAAAAAGAGAGACTGATTCTATGGAGTTTGAAGTTGGGGGAAAAAAAAGTGGGAAAGTGTTGGAAGGGGATGAGAGAAATAACAGACATTCCTAAGCATATAAAAACAAAACCAAAAATAAAACATAATTCCAAAGGAAAAGAACACAGAGATGGTAGTCAGAAGATAAACTCAGATTTTAAACTCTGAAGATAAACTTTTAAGAGACCAAACAGATGAACCTCCTGGAACAGTTTAAACTGAGATGGATAGTTAATGACAATGAACTCATTTGGAAGCAGAGAAATAAATCACCAAAGTAGTAGCAAGAGAGATGTAGAAAAGCATAAGATAAGACTAGAAAACAGGGATCCAGGTTCAGAAAATAAGGCCAAAATGAATAAAGAGAGATGAAGGATGCTTGTAAGAGAAAGACTGAAACAGTCATGAATTGAAAAGATTGGAGGTGGGGCAAGGAGGAGAGAAAACATTCAAGAAACGGGGGAGAAAGGCAGGCATTAAAAAGAATGCAAAAATAAGAGATCAAAAGAAAAAGAGCTTCTTAGGAAAGGTCAGAAGCAGTATGCTGATACAAAAGGTAAAGTAAGAAATACACAATCTACTGATGTCTAACATCACTCAGAGCTACAGTTGGATAGCTCCAGATGTTTCTCTGCATATTCTGGATACTGGTAGAAAGCTGTCCCAGAAGAAATTCTTGTCTGCTGCAACAGGAATGTTTCTGTCCTACAGCACAATCAGTGAAAACCAATTGGCTCATAAATGCTTTGCATCAAATTAAATTATGGAGGACTACATGGCCCAGAGGGTTGGAAATGAGATGTGGAGCCTTTCACCTCTAGGTCACTGCTATAAACACGGTGTAAGTCAATGATGACAGTTGTTACTGTTGTGTTAGTAAAGAAACTGATTTTAAACTCCACGTTTACTGCTTTATAACCTCAGAACTTTTTTTTTTTTCCAATCCCTGAATAAAGCTCGATGAACTTTCCAATACTTCTAATGTCACCTTTGTGCCACCTGGGATTACAGTCTACAGTCACTTCTTCTTAAAAATATTGTTCTCATCCTTTCAATAGGTTAGGAGACCCAAACAGCCAAGTTACTTTTGAAAACAGTTTCAAAAATGACAATCTGTAAATAAAATGCAATGTATATATCAACCCCCCCCTCCCCCCCCAAATTATGTATAGTATTTCTTCTTTTAGGCAGGACCATAAACACTAAAAAAATATATGAACTTTGAGTGGCTTTTTTTTTGTTTCTCTCTTTAAAAGAAAAAAGAAGCCAAAACATCACAAAGACATGTTTCTCTGTTGAAACCAAATCAAAAGGGGGATAATCCAACTTTTTGAAAACATTAACTGGTGTTAAGCACAGTTTTTCATCAGTGATTACAGTTCATTTTCATTTCAACCTAACAGCTAAGCAAAGGCAGCTGATTTGGCCAGAAGTGCAGCAGCTCAATGGCTCAGATAGAGCTGCAATGAGTGAGAGTACATCCAGCTGGAAGCCAGTCACTAGCAGCATTCCCCAGGGCTCCATCTTGGAGCCAGTTCTGTTCAATATTTTTATCAATGATCTGGATGCAGGCGTTGAATGCATCTCTAGTAAATTTGTTGATGATACTAAACTGGGAGGTACTGTTGACTTTGGAGGGATGCAAGGCCTTGCAGAAGGATCTAGGCAGACTGGAACAGTGGGAGATTAGCATTTACTGTTAAATTTCACACTGTTACTAGATTTTGCACTTGAGACGGAGTAATGCTGGGCATTACAGCTTAGGAGATGAGTGACTGCTGAGTGGCTCTGCAGAAAGGAATCTGGGGGTGCTGGTCAACAGCAGGCTCAGCATGAGCCAGCAGGGTGCCCTGGCAAAGAAGAGGGCCAAGTTAAGAGCTTCTTAGCAATGGAACATATAAATCAATCGCTCACAGCATGAGGTCATCTACCAGTTGGGGTTCTGAAGTATATTAAAAGTTCTTCCTCCCACCAATAAATAATAATAATAATAAAATAATAGTAATAAACCAATAATAAATATTGGTTTTATAGAAATTCAGTTACTCTAAAGACAACATCTTAAAGCATTTGCAGACATTAATTGTAATGGAATTGGTTGCACTAGGACTTGTAGCTGGTATACTTTTAGCATGAGAACATCTGCATACGATAGTTACATATACCTCTTTCAAGACATGCAGAAAATAAGACACCCAAATTGAATGGCACTCCTAGAACTTTATCTGGTTATAGAACATTAATTATATTTTAATTTAATATTAAGAAATTTTTTTTAACACATTTCTATCTACACACAATTTCTACAATAATTATGTGTTACGGTGATCGTTCCTTTACTGTAACTTTCTTCCTCTGAGATCTATACAAATTAGACTTCTAGGATTTCAGTCTTTCCAGGGACAGCAGAGCTAATTAAGCTTTTCAAAACCCCCGCTTTTTCACAAATACACATAGATATTCTTATACTTCCATAAAAATGATCAGTAATGCTTTAATAGAATAGCATAAAACCTAAAATAATCATAATACTAGCATGAGTCAGTAACCTCTAATGAAGAAGAAATCATGAAAAATGCAGACTTATCTCCATAGAAGAAAACCTGTATTAATGGAGACAAGTGACAACAAAATTTCTCTTTGGCATGGTACCCTCTAGGGCTATAATAGCCAGAATGTACCCAGAATGTTTTTTTAGTACAA
This sequence comes from Anser cygnoides, assembly GCF_040182565.1. Taxonomy (NCBI): domain Eukaryota; kingdom Metazoa; phylum Chordata; class Aves; order Anseriformes; family Anatidae; genus Anser; species Anser cygnoides. The sequence continues at coordinate 49,210,968 of NC_089875.1, read as the reverse complement.
AAACGTGTTAGTCATGCTTTCTTCCCTCTCACTATTTCACTGACAGATGAGTGAAATGATGCTCACTGCCTCTAAGACTTCCAAACCTCTACAATAAATCCTGAAAGCTTGCTCCAAAGGATAGCTTCTGTGGACATACACTCTTACTGCCTTTAACCTATTGCATAACATTTCCCGAGAAATGTGGAAAGTCTTTCTTCAGGCATTTTTACATCTTTGAAAGTTATAATTGCTTTAACTAGACCACAAACTCTGCTTTTGTCAGATAAAAGTTAACAGATATTGACTGTGAAAGTGAAGTCTGGACAGTACTTCTGATACTGCTGCCACTTAAATCATCATGTACATACATATGTGAAGTCACTTATTGGGTAGTGGCACCCATTTTTTATTATTATTTTATTTATTTTTTAAACTAAAATGTACCCCATTTTCCAAGGCATAAACTTTGTTTCCAGTTATGTTCAGGAAACCAATATTAATTTTCCTCATTGATTCAACTCCACTTCTAATTTAACCTTTAAAAGTCATCAACTGGGACATAAGTGGACACAAAGGCTCGCAGTCTGTTAGCATCAGATCTATATTATATACTAATATTCATTACTAACATTATCATACCTAAGCAGACTGATGTGAACAGCCACATGCAAACAAATTTTCTGCAGGAACTAGAAGCTGCAGACATGGATTTGCATGTTCAGAAGATCCATGGGGAACAGAAATGTGCTGGGAGATTACTTTTTACATAATTGGAATTTAATTCTTCAGTCTGAAACTCAAAAATCTGGAAGAGCTCTAATACATAGAACTGAATGGATTATTGGCCTCTTTGGGAATCCCAGAGCGGTTTGGGTAACTCAGTGTTCTTCTCCAACTCTGCTGAATTGTCTCTTTGACAATTACAACATTGTTGCACTAGTCTCTTCAATCTTGAGGAGCCCACATCTCCATACAGACTTGAAGACTGGCTTTATAAATATTTCATAACAGGCTACAAAAATTACTGCACTAAATGATTAATTAACTGATTAAGGAACCTAACATGCTCATAAGCTATGATAATAGAACATCTACAAGTCACATTATTGGCACCTTCAACATATCTAGAACATCTATTACCCATGAACATTCCTTAAGCTACTGTATTTTATAAACAACCCTTTAATTTGGAGTGTGATTCATTTTTTCAAGCAGATTAAAACAATTATAACGCTTTCCCCCCTCCCTTCCCTGGAATCTTCCTTTTTACAATTTATTATAAGAATTGCACATCACTTAAAAAACTTTACAATGGCCATGGATAAATATAGGGGGAAAAAAACACGCTTTATCTGCCTTAAGTATCATAGGAAAAAAAAAATCTTTCTTTCTTTCTGCTTCTTTTTTCATTCTGTGTCCTGGCAATGAAGAAGGTACATCCCTCCTCTGGATAGTCAGGCTTCTCCTTAAATAGCAAATCAAAGAAACAAACCAGTGTTTCTTCCATCCTTCACTACACTTAGCTGTACTCAAGGGTACTAAATATTTGTTCTCTTGAAAGCGAAGTAGCAAGCTTATTTTCAGTGTTGCAGACAAGCTATAATAGAGGACCTCATCGTGAAAACCAGTCCATCCGTAGCTTCACGCTACAAACTCTGATCAATATACATCATTATGAGGTTGCCAGTCTCCCCACTGCTGCAGCAGGAGACTGTCTTCTTGGTTGTGACCTGAGGAACTGATTGAGCCAATTAAAATAAATAAATAAATAAAGCAAGAAAATGCCCTAGTCAACAAACACTTCTCAAAAAATGGCATTGGTTCCTCAAAGCAGTTTATATGGTGCAGTCATAAAACTCTTACAATAGAGCAGTGCAGAGCATCGTGGGGCTGCACAAGGAACAACATCAGTAGCTTAAGCAAGTACTTCCCCTGCTGACTTTCCATTGTGGTCACAGCCCAGGGAGTCTCAGCCCTTTTTCTTCTTTTCAGTAAGAAATAATCCTCAATGTGTTGGAAAAAGAAGCTTGCCACCTACAGCCTCAGAGCAATACACAGCTCAGCAGAATCTTGACAGCAATACCGAGAACAAAAATGCTCATGAGCGTAAATGACGTCCCTGCAAAACTGTGCTAACAGCACACTGATGCTTTAATAGGTGTTAGTTCAGTTAGAGTAAAAGCCCTCCTTTACACAATACTTTAGTGACGAGAGCACTCACATGAAAGCAGGAGTGCTGATTTCTAGGCCCCAATCAGCCTAAAGCCACAACTTCTCTCCAGTAAAATGTTCTAGGCAGTAGAGAGGACCAAGAGGGGGATCTTCCATTCCCCCACTGCAGCTGGGTCATGGTATACACAGCAGGATCACAGCCTACAAACCAAATCAGCTGTGACACTTACAGAAGCATCCCTGTTGTCTCATGAATCTTGTGTTGGTATAAAAGGTCCCAGCTTCACCTGTAGGGTCAGACAGTCACCCTGTCCTAGCTTGCCTAGGAGCTTGGAATACTTTCACGGAAGCAGGGAATTGCACATGCGGTTTCTCTACTGATGGGTTTCTGCAGCGCTAACTACCCAGCCTCTGTGTAGAAGGTTGCTACCACAAGATGTGCTTTGGATTCGAACTGAGGCTATCAAAATGAACTAGCAATGCTCAGACCCTGCCCAAGAAGCCCAGTTATACCAGGGACTCAGGTACCTGCCAAGATGTGTTCAGTTTACAATCTACCTCCTCTATACAGAAAAATGAAGATTTCCCACATACAGTAATGTGCTGTATTCCTTGGAAAATAGGACTACTGATTAGTAGTTTCTATTCTTCAGACTTTCCCATAGCCGTAAATAATGATGCTTTAGGTCTATAATATAGACGATCTTCAAATTAACACAGAAAATAAATATAAATATTGAATCTTGGCCTGGACACTTGAATGAAAGATGTTGCAGCTTGCAGTACTTAAAAAATATTGGTCTAATTCCTCACTGTATTTGAAAGCTAAATCTCTTACACTTATTTGCTACATGTTTTTCCTCTAGCAGTGTAACTACCGAAATCATTTTTCAGCTAACTTCGAACAGTTTGTCACGATTTTTTAAACATACATTTTATTGGCATAAACCAGTTTGATTTCAGTTTGATTTATAATGTAGGTTTCACTGTGTGTTATTTTTCTATAGCAGCTCTTAAAAAGCTGTTTCCATTCAAAGGTACATTGCAGAGAACAAAAAAAAAAACTTCTATATAAAAAGTAATGCACCACTATAATTTGAAAGTATTCATCTCATTCACATTCCCCTGCCTCCCCTAAAAGATTTATAACACGTCTAAAACAGGAATTGATGAATTCATCAGCGTCTGGGACATTTTGATCATAATCAATAACATAATTTTGCCCTTTAAATGGGATTTCAATTAAACTACATTTTTCAAAGTAATTTTATTTTTATCATGAAAATAGTTTCTGTGCAGACCAACAGCATTAACTCGTGAGATGCCAGGTGCTATGTTGGAAGGGGCGACTATGTTGGCTATATAGCCAAACAATGATAATATGATACTTAATGAAAGATAAATAAAGTCCATTATGCTGTTTTACAGGTCAAATATTTAAAAGTAAAATGTTCCTTAGGTAAATAAATACAAGCATAAAAAAGTAAGCATCATTACACAAGTTTAGAAGACTACTATCCAACAATGAAGAATCAAAGGCTGGCAACAGGATATCAGCACAACAGACAGGCTAGCCCAGCTCCTACAGATTTCACTTTTGAGCCTTCTCTTAGCTCTCAGGAAAACAGAGAGTAAGGCATTCCTGTAGCATCCACTGAAAGTTAACTTTAAAAGATTTCTTGGATGGAAGAGTATGCCAGCAGGAGCAGAAAGGGGACAGACAGACCACTACCAGATTCTCATCAGATAACGTTAAATACCACCATCAGAACTTATTCTGAGTTTTCTCTCTTTGGGAGCTTGTGCTTACCATGCTAGTGAGTTACGCATGGACTATTTTTACATAAAAACAGGATTTTCAATACTATATGACAAGAAACTTTAGATATAAGAAAAAATGTAATAATAAGATATATAAGATTAAGATGAATGAACAAATATATACAAAGACATGCTAAACGAGAGGGTTTTGTGGTCCACTCCTGCTGTAGAAAGTAAATTAAATCAAGTATTGTGATCTGATTAACTTTAGGGATTACTTGTCATGGGTAAGTTACTGGTCCAGGTAGGAGTAGACTGCTACCCCTCCACTAAGTGGCATTTATTGATCTTTCCTGGCACAGCCTCATTGTTACATGGCTTCACTGTTACCAAGAGGATGCTAGCTTAATGTCTGTCACTGTGGGAAATGAAAGTAGTCCTTACTTAGGAAAGATAAAGGGACATAATTTCTGGGTCTTTCATCTTTTCCAGAGCTGTACTGCTAAGAAGCCATCAAATGTATTTTCTTTGTCTATGGCAATTAACTAAATCCTGGTTAAAGTGCTAAGATACAGAACATCACATGGCTTTTATGGGTGATAATAAGAATACGTAGATACAGGGAGTAAAATTCTGGCACCTCTGGTATCAGTAGGAATATTACTGTGCCCTGAATCATCACCTTGCACAAAGACACAGCACATAATCTTCAGAGCAAGGAGAAAGGAAAAAAACGCAGGTGACTGAAGCCCTTGGAGTTTTGGTGTCACTTCTGAAAACATATTATTGAACAGAGAAATAATTGCAGAGAATTTGCATAGAAAAAAAGAAAAAACAGTTCTGTAGCTTTAAGAACAGACAAAAGCCTTGTAACCTCGTCCAGGGAACTGCTTTACGTAATTCTTCACAAAGTCTCTGAGAGAGGCTGTATCCAGTATAACTATCACAGTATTTTTAGTTAGTTCTCATGATTAAGTATCCAGCTTATTTTGAGACAAATCGCAAGACGAACACATCAAATTTACAAGTCAGAGAACTACATTGCATGTAAGCAAAAAAAGAAGTATAGAAGCCCAGGAAAAAGCATATGATACCACTGCTTCTCACTTTTGTCAAAAACCACTTGTCACTTTCACAGTTGTCCACAGGATATGAAAACTGAAAGTTACAGCTTGGTAGCAGTCTTGGAAATTTCACTCAATTGAGGTTGGGGGTGGGAGGAAGCTGTAGCTCCCCTTACGTTAATTCAACTACAGAGTCTATCAGCTTGTGTTTGTTTACACTTGGAAGTTGGCCCTTGGAAGCTTCAGCATGCAAGAAAATCTCCTTTCCATGGTAAGCAGCCAAACAGGTATGAAACTAGTCATGAATTATCAGATCACTTCGTGGCAAAGCAGTAAATACACAAACATGAATCAATTATAACACTGAGAAACTTTGTTTTTATATACAGCCCCCTCCTCCCTTAGTGGGGGAAATTAATTCCTGCTATGCGCTGCTATGAACAGCTTCCATCACTGTTTTACACGTCCACCTAGGCTCCTTGGTGCTGTGAATTCAAGTCCCAGCTGGGAGACCCAAATTTATAATGACATTCTAGTGAGTTTCTGAGGTTCACTAAATCTGGCATGGGAGTCAGGCTCCTGAGAAAGGAATGACAGCAGGTGCCCTCCAGGGGAGCTAGAAAACATGACTCATCCCGGGCTGCCACACGGGCATACGCTGGTGACTCAAGAAAAAGAACTGACAGGCAGCAGCCATAATTTCTGATGTTTCATTTTGATCTCTCCCAGCAGGTGTCACTACTATGTAGCATTCCTATAAAATCTTAAAGGAACAAATATAAAAAAACTTCTTTACTTACCTCCAAATGCCAAAAGGAAAAAAAAAAAGATAACCTATACACTAATTATCTCAAACCTGAATTATCAGTAGGAATCAGCCTTGTGAGAAAGCTGAAGGGGAAACTGCATTAGTTGTACATCATTTCTACTTTCATGCAGCTCATTTTCTTCTTATATATTGTTATACCTCTGAAGAGATGTCTTTAATGCAGTGGTTAATTTAATGCAAAGACTCAGCATTCCCTTCATAAGTAATGTACACAGATGGCCACATACCAAACTCTATCCATCTATTTTACGTTGTTAGAAAATGGCTGTTGAATGCTATTCTTTGGAGAGAGAAAATAGATTTATAATAAACACGGCACACACAACAAATTTTTCTAGAAACTAGTTAAAAAAAAAAAGCAGTCTCCAAGCAGACTCTGAATATCCTACCACCCAGCTATTCTGCAGGCATTCAGACACTTCACTGTAATGTCTCAAAAATCAATAGCAATTTATTCTCTCTTTGGACCCCAAGCAACAAAAGTAAATAATACTGTCACCTCCAGTCTGCCTTCAGAACATGGTCACAAAATGGTCTTGCTACTATACGACAGCCCTCTAGAGCTCTTCATCTATGCTGGCGTTGCTGATTATATTGGCTTTCATAAGGGACAAATGCACAAGACAGCAACGCAAAGGGGTCAAGCTCTTCTTGCATGTTCCAGCCAGCCAGAGCGTTGAGGCTGAGTTCAGAGAAAGGCTTGGCATCTTACTTCAGTTTCACCGAAGCTGAATTTATTGGAGCAAAAATAAGCAATATTAGAAATTTGTTTTCCCACACAGTAAAAGGGAAAAACAAAGAGAAAGAAGTTGAAAGACAAGTTATTCAAATTCTTGCACCATGTCAAGGTATTTCTGAAATTCTTACCTTAAAAATGACTATCAAAGGCTATAAATTTCACACTCCTTACAAAACTACCTAATATACTCAGCATATGTCAGAATATTCAGAAAGATTTTCTTAAAAGCATCACAGTTTGCAACCGGTATTAAGAAATCTATTTCTATCATATGCCATCATTCCGCCATATCATTTTCCATCATATGCCAGTTGGTCGCCTTCAACTGTTTATACCAAGCACCAAGCATGATAACATCAGAAGAACTTCTACGGCTTTTCAAACATTCAAACTGCTAGATAAGAAGATAGGCTCAGTTAACAACTGGTGACCTTCCGTATGCATGTGAAATGGACTCTTTTCAGGGAACACTATATACTTGTGCTTTTATCTTTGCATACGTGTCTTTACTAGTGGATGCTATGGTAAGCCTGCACAGCAGATAATTCTCTTCCACACCCTCTGCCCCTGCCCCCCCCATCTCCAGACAAGAATTCTGATTCTTTTTAGAAATACTGATTTCCATGGATTCATATATATCAAGTCCATGGTGTGCTGCTAATTCACATTGGCATCAAGTCCTGACTTAAAGGAGTCTGCCATTTCTCCATGTCAGTTTGTACCAATGAGCACAAGACAGGACACAAGCTGAATACAAAGCAGGGACTGTACGGTTGAGAGAAGAAAATTTACTTTCTATTCCTCAGTAATTCCATGAAGTAATTTCTCACTCTGAAATGATAAATTGCTGGCACTTAAAAGCACAATAAAAATCTCTAAATTTAATGGATCTCGTAAGAATTCTCATTACCAGCCAGGTTGCAATTGTGATATATATATTTTTTTCAATATGGCATAACTAGTAAAGAAAATTGGAAATTCAAAAGAATTTTAGGCAAGTATCTTTAAAAAATGAAAGATCTGAGTGAATTTTAACAACTAATTGAGAACAAATGAGGATATACTAAGACTATTCACACGATATATACACTTAGTTGCCTGATCAAAGGGCATTTTGAATGAATGTTAATAAGAAGCTTTTTTAAAACATTAGAAGATTAATATATTTACTATTTTAGAATTCAGGCGGAAAAGGTGGTAAAACCTAATAACCACTCAAGTGAAAGAAAAACAACAAAAGAAACTGAATTTTACTTTGAGTTGTAAACTGAATGAAAAGGCAGGAAGACCATAGAGATTTTATTCTTGTATGCTATTCACATAATCCACAAGGAGATTTGGATAAATAAATGTCTGGAAAGAAGGTAGAAATGGAGCTGGAAATTAAGCCAGAGAAGTTCCTCTTAAAGCAAAAAAGTCAGCCACAAAGAACAGGAAGTCGGCTATTCCAAGAACCAACAAGCGGTATGGAGCAAATAATGCCTAAACAATAGATTATTATTCAGTTATTTAAATCTGAAATCTGTACAGAAATTTTAATGAATATTTAATAAGCACAGAGGCAAATGAAATCAGGCTGCTGGTGTTTGACTAACTGTCTGGTCAGAACCTACACTGAACTCTCATAATCAATCCTATGCAGGCTCTTACTAGCCCCTCATAAAAATCTCAAAAGATAAAAGAAAACAGATAAAATCTCATATGAAATTAAACAGTATATCATCAACAAAGCAACAGTAAAAATCAGGAGTGATTTTCTACTGTTCCATTTGTTTCCCTCAAGAAGTATTTTTCATTTAATTTATGACTTACTAATTTTACATCCCCTATTCTCTGTAAATACCAGTGAATGCAGTGTTAACTACATTTAGTACTGGGAACACAAAGCAGATATGTTTGAGACAGGCTTAAATCATTCCAGAAATTCTTCTGGGGCTTTGAAGTATCTCCCAGTAAAGCTCTGACAAGTGAGATAAGCTTTAACACTTTCAAGAATAGTTCTATTGTGCTTAAAGAGCTCTATGGGAACGCACTGGAGCTCTGAGATTCAATAGGTCTTTAGGTATAGATGGCACTGAGCAGTGAACATCAGATCAATGTGTACCACAGTTTCTGGCTAATCCTGTTAGTCCAATACCTGCAAAATACTGAGAACTTAAGCCAATATCCCATAAAGAATTTATGCACAAAGTCTTCTTCAGAACCAAGTTTACAAAACATCTGGAATCCAAATCTGCTTATATATTAATCACAGAAGTGTCCAAGAGTGATAGCTCCATGCTCTGGCTAAGTGACTCATTCACACTCTTGGAAAGCCAGCTGGTATTTTGCCATTGGCTTCAATGAGCATCGTCAGATCACAAAGACAAGATGGGTTAATACATAAACAGGCATACCCTAATACATCTTAACATGGCTGTGATAACATACAGGGCTTTTAGAAGTTGCTAAGCAAGCTTCAAAGTACTTATGCAAGTGAAGAAGATCAAAATGTCTAAAACTACCTTCAAAAAGTCACTCCAATCAGCACTCAACTAAATTAGTTACTTCTTGTCTGCTCCTTAAAGTTCTCAGGTGCCAAAACTGGAAACAAGACTTTAAATCTGGGCCTTTTTATTCTTTAATTAAGACAGTTCAGATCAATTCTTGCTTTTCTACCCCATCATTCTTCATAGCTGCCTGCAAAGCTGCAAGCATTTAGCAGAAGAGGAGGGTATACCCACCAAAATGCATTACAGCTCTATACTTCGAGATATCTCCTGGGAAGCAGAGGACATGGGTTTATTTATTTCTCCCAAACCCCAGAAAGGACAAATCTGAAGTCTAAGTATAGTACTCTACTGAGAGGACCATCAGTGAGTACGTACTCCACTGTTAAAAGAAGTTGAGCCCAGTTCAGTGAGATGCAAGTGACAGTACTGCCATATGGAAGGGGTTGGGAAAAAGATGACTTAGGATTTTTTTGGTTTGGCCTATCCAATATTAACAAATGAACTATACTGTGAAGCTGCAACCTGACTGTATGGAGGGCCAAAGCAACTAATATGAGTGCTCAGTCATCCTAATACATCAGCTATTGACACTGCTAAATGAAAGACATTTCTTTGTCTTTATTACGAAAGGGTTAAGTTAACATGTGCCAACTAACTTTTAATTAAAAACACAAGAGAGATTTAAAAATTACGCTAACCAGTACCATGGTGACACAACACATTATAAACTGCTACCTGATTTCCATTTTTTTCCACAGCAAAAGTAAATATATTTATGCTCATTTTAAGGGAACTCTGCATTACTAAATGAGTTTAAATAAGTTTTGTGTAATTAAGAATAACATAAATAAATATTTAGTTTGGTGCTTTTAAAAATATATTGCAATATCCAAAATAAGCCGAAATCCAAGTGCTACTCCTTATACTTCCAGAAGAATGAGAACACACTGTATAAATGTTACCATCTTGCCAAAATTTCTCTTTATAAGAAGTCTTAAATTAAAATTGCTGAGTACGTTTAATTTCACCTACCTGTCCAGTAAAAGATTTGTTATATTAAATAATTTATTCACCCATTTCCTGATCTAATCATAAATTTGGAATGTAGGAATAAATTAACATTGGGTGTGTGGAATAAATATGACTGAGGCAATATTGGTTTAATATTTTGCCATACTTATTTCATCTGCTGGCCATTTCCCCTCCTTGCTGCAGAATCATAGGAAATAGAAGAAGTGAGGAAGTAGAGATCAATAAAAACCAAGAGGGAAGAAAGAAAAGATTGTCTTTTTTTTTATTTCAGTATGACAAATTCACCATTTCAAAATCTTAAAAATATTTTCTTCAAGAATAAATTCAAAGACTGAGAAGTCAAATAAGCCTATAGATCTGCACCCCTGTACTGCCATTTTCAAGAGGTTAGTCCCTGTCAATACAACTTGCAAAATCAAGTCCCCTAACCAGCCAATTTTCTAGAAACATTGTGGCATTTGTCTGTCTTCTGATCCTTTCATAGAGTCTTATCTACTCCAGTGTTTGTATGTGTATATGTCTAATTATTAAACTATTATCCTCTCTCCAAAATTCTCTGAAAAAGGATGATTTGGGGTCTTACTGATGTAAGTGTTCTCATTCCATGTATGTTCCATCAGGATTTTCTGTCATTATGAGGCTGGGTGAGCCCCAGTCTAAAACCTACTGTTTATAAGGAACTGATGAGAGTTAACAAGATTATTTACTATGTTTGTAATGAATCAAATCCTCCCTTCTAACCAAATCTCCACTAATTACTCCAACTACTAATAGCTACCCTAAACAAACTAAGAATTAAGAAGGTGATTCATTCTAATCACCACTTCGCCAATATTGCCAATAAGGTTACTGCTAAGATGCTAATGCGGACATTTTTCTTTAGGATGTAAATACAAATTGTTAACTTACTTTACATCTCTCAGATAACTAATTTTGATTGCTAATCAGTTGAGACCTGATTGACATTTGCAATCTAAAGCCAAAAAAATTTTAAAAGGACACCACTGCGTGCTATAATTAAACTGAAATTGACTGCATAGGGTAGCAATGTTTGCTTCCTGTCCTTTCCAATTCTTTCCTTTAAATCTTGGTATATGAACTTCTAAACATGATCTTATAAGAGTGTGGGTGCATGCGAGAACATTACATAACCAGGAGTTCTGAAAATATAGGATAAAATTATCAAGGGAAGATATAAAAAATCTGGGCATGCAATTAGACTTAAAAACACAATGCACTAAAAGCTAGAGTAAGGTATGTAGTTCTCTAAGTTTTTGTAACAGAGTATGTTAACTAAAGTAACTTGAAACAAGTGTGGCAATATTAATGAAAGTTGATATTACAAAAATAAGTCTCACTTCCAAATGAGGTCTCCTCTACTGTTAGCTTATGTCTTTCTAAACAGCACTTTAGACTCTGAGTTCCCAATTCGCTCCTAATATTTTTTAAATATTTTTCTCCTGAAGTTTAACACAGAGCTCCAAAAAAGCTCAAGTAACTTAAATTCCCAACCAGAATTCTTAAAGAAAATATATATATATATATATATATATTTTCCCTTTCTCAAATGCTGGAAGCTAAAAAAGAAAGTGTACCATCAAACTCAACTTCTCACACATCTCTTTGCATAACGTTAAAAGGGTACTTTCAGGACAGATAAAGTTTTGTAGCTTATGGCTGAAAATAAGCAGTGACTGCATATTAGAAGCAAGATTTACAACAGAGTTCATTATTTAAATTACTTGTTGATTCCTATTGTAAGACCTTGAGTCAATTCCTTGTTTCTTTACTGAAACTTAAATATCCAGAAACAAAATTTCCATTAAAGGAATATGAAAAAAAATGCGTTTCAAGGAGCAATGGAATGCATTAGTGTTACCTCCCAATGCCATGATTATCATTAAAGGCAAGATAATAAATAGATAATCCAGATTTCAAATCTGATTTCAACAGGGCATAAAAGTGAGGCAAAGGTCAAGGTATTGAATAAGGAGAAACTAGAGTGGCTCAGTGAATGTGCACAGAACGAGAAAGAAGCTCTGTAGAAACACATGGGCGTATCCCCAACATGGTGCTATTCCATTCAGACAAAGCACCATTAACTGAACTTGCATACTTTCCTAACTCTAGTAACATTTCATGCACAGTGATGGGTGCTATTTATTCTGCATAAAACATGCTAGTACAGCTATAATGCTTCTGTGCATATGCTAACTTCTTATACTCATTACATAAAATTAAATATAACAATCAAAGTAAACACAGACAGTGTACAGCAGACCTTAATTCCAGTACTGCATTATTTCTGAAATGCTTCATCTCAATACTGTAATAAGAATCACTTGGTCTGCATTTGAGAATATGTAATGTTACAAATATCTTTATTAAAGATGACCAAAATTAGAAAAAACTTACCCTAATATCAGAAAAAAAATATATATATATGAATAAGAACATTTCTGATAGAACAGCATTTTTGGAAAGAGTATAGATGCTGAAACAATAATCTAATTCTCACAAAAAGCTTAGAAACATTTCAAAGTAGACAAGAAGTAGATTAGGGAAATGATCTCACAGTTAAGTACTATTGAAGAGTTTACTTAATATGAAATATCTAAAACTCAAAGTAACAATTTATTCAATGATTTTAAAGACATGGAACACCTAGCATCTACCTGTTATTTTAATGAGTAAAAGCAAGACCAAAAATTTAAAATCTATTTTGAAATCTATCTTAGCATTATTATAAACAAATGTGAATACATCTAAACTAAAGGTTTTCTTTGCTTACTTTGCCATCATGATTGAACACTTACGAAAAAGCAGTTAACTGCTGAAACAATACAAACCTCCATCGAAAAAGTGAGTACCTATTTAATTCACAGTTAGAGACAGTGTTACGAACATAAATAAGCAAATGTAATTAAAGAGATTTATCTATGTGCACCACATCATCTAAAGAGAAAGTATCATCTTTTGTAACATGTTCTGCACCTCACACTAGGATATATTTTGTACTGCTGATCCATTTGGTTTTCTTTATTTACCTCCATTTCTTGAAGATGCCCCAATCAATTTTAAATTAATAGACTTTTTTCCCCCCCCCAAATAAGCAGACTGTATTTAACTGACATAATATGAATGTTACAGACGACTGATTTTGTTTCCTGGAGTACACCAATGTCTTTACCTTTTATTTTGCATTCTAGTCTCTGGGACCATACTCTGAGTTTATAATGAGTTCATTCCAGCAAGATAAAGTTGTGATTTAATTCACTTTATGTAGTGAATGTTATTGATCAAAACAGGCATATAATTCCTTCTTTACAATGACACAACATTTATAAAGGCTTTTTTTTTTGAGTAGAAACCTATGATTTGATATGAACAATGACTTTTCTTAAAAAGTAAACGTTAAATTCACTATTTAACACTGCTATTTTACAAAATTGCTGAGTTAAACAAATATTAACCTATAGCCATATTTAATTTAATCCCCTATTTGTATTTGGTATATTTTTATACCAAATTTTATTGCAACTAAATGATAAATTTCAACATTTTACCATTTTTGAACCCTTTACAGTATTTCATATTTGGATATTTCTAGCATTTCCCTCACTGAAGTCAATGTAACTATTAAAGAACAACAGGCAGGTATGTCAATCTTTTTCAGCCTGCTGGCATAAACAAACATGTATCTCATTCAAATATTCTTCCTTAAATCTATTGACTAACAATGAAAACTATGACACAAAACAAGCATGTTATTCTGCACACACAGAAAACCATATAATGAAATTAAGCTTAACCAAGTAAAGCTTTACTCTTAAAATAATACTTAAAAGTGGAAGAAGGAAACAAAATCCAATGGATTCTTTAGCTGGATGACTCCTTCTCTCCTGCCACCATTTCAGATAAATATTTTTAAGATTATTTCCCTAACAACCAAACAGGAGAGTTAAGATAGTAGTGCCTGTCTCTGTAGGCCCCAGCTTTGGCCAAAAGCTACCTGCCTCCTTAGGAGGGCAGCAGAGATGACCGCCTGCCAGCTCTACAACTGCTGCATTCAGTCTAACGTATCTCCAAACCAACTTTCATCATTTTAACTGAAAGCTCAGACTCTCTGAATTTCCAAGGACTTTAACAGCTGGAGCTGGTTGTCTGCTATAACAGGGAAATAATTCTTATCGTGCATTAGGTTCCTTAAACTTCATACTCTTATCTAACAACTAGTACTACTAGGTTAAACACAGCTAATGTTGTTTCCAGTTAGCTGCCAGTTGCTGAATTGGATTTATTTATATGAAGCCTAAATTATCAAAACAGCCTTTACTAGGATAATATTCCCATCACATAAAAATGCAATAAAAAGCTTTACTCCAGGCAATCAGTCTTATAAGTAACAGCAGGTTAACCTGAAATATCCCTACATGTCACAAATAGATGTATGTAAAAACTCTTTGTTTAATTTTATAATTACAAATTATCTTACTGAGTTCAGTAGAACAATTCATCTCCAGAGGCATTTTTTATTTGCAAAAATGTTTGCATAATGGGCCATAAAGCATTAAAAAAAACTATTTAACGCTAATTAGCCACTGCAAAACTGTCCTCCCTTCTCTATAGCAAAGGGCAGAAGACAACAACACTGCATAAAAGAAAGATGTAAAGTTTTCTAACCTTAAACAGACGGAAATGCATTCAGTATGTTCTGAACTTCACCAAGCTGTTAGATCCCAGTTTTTCATCATAACTTTTCATCAAAACCATTTTTCAAAGAAAAAAGTTTCTAAATCTACACTACAGCTCCACTGCTCTCAATAGATGCAGTGTGAGGAGGACAGAGCGGAAGAGGGGAAAGCAGAGGAATAAATCAATGAAGTGACCATTTCTAAGATAGTTCTTTTTGGTGCAAAGCAATATAAAATTAGCTGCTGTTGCTAAGAGATATGATTTGCATTTACAAAGCTAACAGCTACAGTTTAAGACACTACTTTCCTGCAGCTGTTTTGTTACCCTCTCTTTGCTGAAAGTCATCACCCCACAATGTTTGGCACAGTGGATGCATTTTTATTCCCTCCTTTTCCCTAGAGTTCCTTTTGCAGCTGATAATCCCACACAAGTCCTTCCTTTTGTCCTTCACATCCCTGGCCAGATGCAACTCCAGCTGGACTTCTTTTTCCTTAACACCATCCCTGCACATTTGGACAGTGTTCCTCCAGGGTCACCTGCCCTTGATTCCAGCTCTTGCATGCTTCCTTTACAGTTCTGAGTTTTTTCAGGAACTCCTTGCTAACCCATACCACATCTGCTTGATTTCCTGCACACTGGGGTGGGCCACTCTTGAACTCAGGGAGAGAATCTCCCAGGTGATACCTGGTGGACTGCAGCAGCTGGGGACAGCCTCTCAGTGTGCTGCCGCTGCTTCTGTTGACTCTGCTTGAGGGCAGCAGCCTCTGGCTGAAGTCATGTCTTAACTGCCACAATAAGGCTGGCTAGATCTCATCTGTCAGAGCCTGGAAAGGAGTCTAAAACCCCAGCTGGAGAAAAAAGTAAGCCTATTTTATTTTGTACTGAAATGACCTAGCATGCAGTTAGTTACAATTAGACAAATCGACAGTAATGGAAGTTAGGGAGTCACGCTACAGCTGTTTTGCAAGTGAACACCTTGTAATAATAAATGAGTTACATTAGAATCTACTTACCTAACCACTAGCAAATAACCCAAAGAGCAACTTATAAAAAGAATGAATGCACATGTTGAAAGTACAAGTGCCGTTGTACAGAAACATTTCGTGTACCACTTCACTGAAAGAAAAGTTTAGTACAGGAAAAAGAAAAGCCTAAGAAGTGTCCAAGGTGGAAACACTTTGGTGTGTTACAACTAATGGACATTTTATTTTATTTTAATGGATGCATTTCATCATGTTTGTAAATAGAGGAGTGCTTCAGACTCAACAGGAAATTAATATAGCTTTTGAGAACCAGAAGCTGCATTATTTTAATAAATAGAAATTCCAGCAAGGCAGATGAAGTAACTGCCTACTCTGAGAAGAGGGATAAACTACTCTGCCTTAAATTATAAAAATTTTAGTAGCATAACAAAAGAGGTGCTGTAGTAAAACCACAATTTGATTCCCAGCATAAACGTAAGAATGATAATTTACAGTCAGCAGCCGCTACACGTAACTTTGACTAAAGCACATGAACTGAAACATTCTGCTTGGAGGAAGCTGAACAGAATTGGTACAAACTTGTGCTGATTACTGCCTGGTTTCATCTCCACTGTAGGTGATGCTGTGTGTACTAAAAGAAAGACACTACCGAATGCACCAATTTTTCAGTTACATTTTTTCATGACCCAGTGGTGAACTAAACAAATTCAGTTAAGGTATAACATTTGGAAATTAACTGGATAAGTGATGAGTAAGAATAAACATAATTGAGAAAGATGGACATATTGCCAAATATTAATAAAGATATGATTAATCTCATTTTGAACAGTCCTTTCAACTACTCTTGGGACAAGTATTCATTATTAGATCTTTAAAATGTCAGTAACAAATTTTGTCTATTTCACCAATTCCAGAATTTATAGTTCACTTACAAGCAATTTTAGCTAGGTTGATCTATTAAAACAATACTGTTTAAGATAATTATATTTGTTTTGTTACATACTGGATTGCTACACAGCACATTTTTAACTCATATAATCAGTACAAATGATCAATGCAATATCACAAACTTATTTTCTTTTTCACTGAAACAGAAATAGAGCCATAAAGGTTAACTTCACAGAAAAAGTATCAGCCTACCGCATTAAAGCACAAAGACAGGAGACAGTTATTTATGGACCGCTGTTCACCATTATCCTTTTCGGATTCTACAAGAAGGCTAAATATTGATGCATTCCCAAGTCACCTTTTCCCCCCCTTTGGTGTTAACAAGGAGGAGTGTGTTTTTGATGCTCCCAATTTGTCAAGATCAGGTGAACTGAATGGTTTTACAGAGAACGCTATTCCAACTCCTTTAGGGGCTATAAAACCACATTAAACTCTGCTTGTTATTAATAATTCATTGCACCTTCCGTAGTTCACTACAGGGGCATCACTCTTAGGGCATCATTCTTATTGAAACAGCTTAACAGGAAAAGTCAGATAAACAGTGTTACCATTAAAATGAGAATAAGCCTACCGTCATGAACTCTGGAAAACTGAAAGCTCTACAGACCTCCATTTTTTATAATTTCCAGGCTAAATTCAGCGTTCTACACTCCCTTCTAAAACTTGATATTAACAATAGATCAGTAAAAACTACAAAATTTCTTCTATCTACCAAGATTTGGCTTATCTGCAAATTTGAAGAGTCGGATTTCTGCACATCTAGGTATACTGTGAATGTATTCATGCTCTCATTATTCTGAGACCCATTTACTTCAATTTTTATTCAATTTATGTATTCTTCAATATTTACTTCAATTATGGATTAAACAAGGCACATCCCACAAAATGTAATTATGATGCAAAATAATTTGACTTGAAATTATAACACTTTTCAATGTAGTAAAACAAACTAAGTCAGTTACAATAAACACCAATTAGTATACATAAATAATGTGTGACTTTGTTCTTCATGGTCACGGAAGAGATGGCTCATACAGAATTACGTCACATATTACTCACGTATTTGACTAAAACGCGCATGACAACAATTAAATAGACACATTCAAAAAAAAGGCATTCCACATAAGCGTATTAAGGAAGGGATTAGAGACCCAAACTGTATTTGTGCAATTTACCTAATGGAGCAAAATTAGTATTGAGGTATCAGTACAATAGCATTGGGAAAAAAAATGAAACAGGAAAAAAAAGAAAGATTTTTATTTATAAAATTAATTACTTCTGGTTTGAAAGGAAAGCAAGTCCATTTCAAACGCTTAGTCTGCTGAGTAAAATGATAACTTATGCATTAAGATTTTCTAGTCATATGAAAATCAGAATTCCAACTTAGATTCTTTTAATTAACAATAAAAAGCACTGTTAAGTGTTAGTTAACTTCCACTAAATATATATATATATATTTTTTTTTTTAATCTGCTACTGTATTACCTTTAGATTTAACTTCTATGAAGAATAATGTTACTTAATGTATGCTTTAGGTCTTCTTGTACACTGGTGTTAAGAAGGACAAAAACTAATCCCGAGTGTGAAAAGAATAGTATATGTATGTTCAGCCTCATTACAATCCACATCTATTTTTGCTCATATTTATGGGATGGGAGTGGAAATTGTTTAATACAAATATTCTTCATTGAGATTTGATTTGTTCTTGTTGTTCTGGTACACAGCTTATCTCCTGGGTTTTGAAGTCAAACACTTATAATGGTCAATACAATCCTATCTAGTCCACACCTGTAGATAGGAATGCAGGGGAAAAAAAGCAAAGAAAAACGTATGTTCTGCTTGAAGGACTGAGGAGACAATCAATATTGCTTGTCAATTCTCGTATTGTACTCGCACACATTTGGACAATTTAATTCTCCAAGGAAGGATGAAAACAAGAAAAGCCTTAAACTAAAGAATAAAGGAAAAGTAGATACTTTAAAACTGACAGCTAATTACTCAAAGCAACTGAAGAATATATTCCATAAATATTTATTTAGAATTTTTACCTGGGATAGTTCAAGGAACAGACAAAAATCCCAAGTATGGGGACTTATTATATTATTATAATATAATAATAATAATATATAATTATATAACTATATATTATAATATAATAATATATTATTATATTAATGTCATTAATATTGCAGCTCAGGAAAAAGCAATTTCTAGATAACCTATTTGAGCTCCAGAAATCTTTTTAAAAATTTAACAAAAATATTTAGAAAAAAGTTGGACTTTGCAGATAGGAAAATGCAGAACTCCAAACAATATGAAATTCTAAAGAAAATCTAAGACCTGCCTCCCATGCAGGAAATATTACTGATTAATATCCTCATATGAGGTTACTCTTGTAAGAAATTATACTCCCATGCTGCCATGAAAGGATGGCAGATTAATTGCTTAAATAAAAATCTGGTAGATAAAAACCTCCAAGACCTCAAAATGCTTAGCACTGTTAATTTTAAGTTAAAAGTCAGATCTTCCAGGTAAGCCTCCACATGAAACTCAAACTCATCCAAATCATCACCACCTTATATAAATAAGGAGAAAGAACAGTCACAATGGCTACAATACTTATGGAAGCAGCTGGAAGTAGGAAAAAGCAGGAATGGGAAGGGTTGTTTTTTCCTGAAATATAACTATCACTTTCAAAGCAGTATGTATGGTTGTGAGGATGGAGAAACCTGGAAAGAACCAGAAAGGAAAACAGGTCACCCCCAGACAAGAGTAGAACTCTCCTTTCCAAATTCTGTGTATTCCATAATACATAAGTATGGATAAAGAAGCTCTGCCTTTTTAGTAGTAGTACTTAAGAGAATAAAATCCTTCCCTTCTGCTTTTCACCTTCAGCGAGATATTTCAACTCATCCCCACCTCTAAGCTTACATGGGCTATGTTCTGGCCAGTTGCTTCACCCTTCCTCATTGTAATTTTCAGGATACTTGGGTCTGACTTCTTTGGAGAAGTAGGTACAATACCTGAAAATCTTATTTCTATTAAGAAATAAGGTACTAATGAACCACTTGCTGTAAATTGCACTCAGCATCCAGCACAGATAAATGACAAAAGGGCAAAGCCTCTGAGGTATATAAGACTAAAGAATTTTACTACTACACTTTGGACATATTTTGGAGGAAAAAGACGACTGTCTTTATTGTCTGTATCATCATTCTGTAGATATATTATCTACATAATTGTAAAGACAAATTTTAGAGGAATCATTTCTGATTATGTTGCAAAAACAAGGACAGTCAGGCTTTTAGATACTGACTCTTTACGCTGAGTACAATACCTGTTCCCTGGTGTTTCACATTCACTCCCTACTCAGCAATGTATTAGCCCAGGAAGGTTGTTTTTCCTGACATAAACCCCAATGACAAACAGAATTGCATTACTGCCTTACAGTAAAAACAGCTGTTACGACTTCTCAAAAAGTCACTTATTTCTCTTAAGATAGTTGACATCTAAATCTGGGAAGCTGGGAGGCAATAAAAGTGACCCAAACTTTCCATCTAAAGAAATCTACATTATTTCACAATGTCTTCACTGCTAAATAAACAGAGCCTAATTCTCTAGTAAAGATATGCAGCAAGAAGATATGCAGCAAGAAGATATGCATAACAATTTCATTTAGATAAAATGAACAAAGAAAACAAACATTTCTTGATCTTGTATCTTAACCCCCCTCTGTTTGCACAAATGGCAAAGTAAATTAAGACTCTGCCTGTGCACACAGTCCTTTGTCCTCAAAGGGCTGCCTAATCATATTCATGTCTCAAAATGAAGTAAGATTTCAAAAGCTGTATTCACACGAAATCAACTGATTTTTTGCGTGTGGCAATTGCATCCTAAATTGGTTTACAGCAGGCTGTCTGCTTTCTCTTAGCTCAGGAAACTGATTAGATGAACAGTTCTAAAATAACACATTTGAAAAGAAATGAGAGTTAATACTGCATACTTATTTCACATAGTGACATGCAAGGACTTCTCAGCTCCTTAACAGAATTATATCAATTGTCCCTCTACTGCCCGTGGAGATTCCTTATATTTTCAGTTTTACTTCTATTGAAGAGAAAGTTGATTGCTTAATATTGAAAAATCAGGAATGGAAAATATTTTTAAACTACTGTCAGTGTCAGATGAAAGTAGGAAATGCCACACCTTCAGAAGTGTAATGCACTATGAGAAACATTTTAAATCCTGTCATTGAATATATGTAATAATATATGCAAGAGTTACGTAGTACTATTTGAAGGTTAGATGGTATTTTAATGGAAAACACTACAAAAGTGAGAATAAAGGAATCAAATCCTTAACGTATTTGTGATGGAACATCACAAAGCTGAACTCGCAAAACAGCCTGATCACTTTAGTGCAAGTTACCTGACTTGGTCAGGAAGTTACCTGGCTAAGAAACCAAAATCTCAGCAAAAGGTAAGCATATTAACATACAGCATCTGTTCACTGATTTGATACACTGTTGGATTAGCTATATAGCATTACATGCAATATTAAAGTATCTGATGCTTGTTAAATGCGTAATTATTTTTCTCTTCATATTAATAAGAAAAAAATAATTCAGAGATGCATTTCTATAACACCTAAGCAGACCTGCACACAAAACACAGTATGCAAAAACAAAAAAACTACCCATGTTAAGTACCTATAACTCTCAATAGTTCTCAAGTACGAATGAGAAAGGAAATTTATGGATTGAAGTATCAGCCAGCTGAATTCAGACAGCACAGGTGAACTTTCAGAGCACTTCAGGGATCAGCTGCATTACTCCTGTTGATTTTAGGACAGGTTATTCGTAGTCCTGTGTTTGTCCACAGAACAAGTAAGCCACAAGAAATGGCTCCTGAAGTGCCTCCACCAAGCTTCAAATGTTTAGCAAAACTGATGTGGCCAAATCCCCATGCTGTACTTTAAAATAGTGAGTTTTAATGTTATTTCAGAGCAGTGTTCAGTACTTTTATAAGGCTGTAATGCATTTTCGTTTTACCTGTATGGGGAAAAAGAAGAATGGAAAACAGCAGGAAACCAGCTATTCTAAGAAAGGAAGGCATAAAATGTAAACATATTGAAATAAAGAAGCAAATGAAGAAACTCTTTGTTTCCTTTATTAGAAATATGGGAAACAGATTGTGCTCATCTTGCTTAGGGCCAAGAGCTGCACTGTGTGGAATTCAGCCAGGCTCCGCCACACAGCTCACTACGGAGTTTTGCTGTGTTAAAGAGTAAACCAGATGGGACATTTGCTTCCAACAAGATAATTCTAATGGAAATTGCTAAAAGTACTGTAAAATAAACTTTTCAGCTTCATCTGCTATTTTATTGCGTACAATGAGGGCCATCAGAAAAAGTAGAATACGAAAAAACAAAATTTTAAAAATCGAAACATCAGACAGTTTTCAGATTTATCTGCCTCAGAGCTCCATCTGTTTACATAAAGGACACATCAGGCTAAAGCTAGGTCAAATGCAAGTGCAGAGTTAATATCAACAAAATACTTTAAGATTATGTAAAGTCAATAATCCAAAATACTTGACTTGACAGTGAGCCTGCAGATTCATATAGATTGGAGAAAAAATACAAAGCATGTCAACAGACTGCTACACCCAGGGCCCAGTAAGACTGTAATAGACAGCAACCTTTTAGTTAAAGATCATTAAGTCAACATCTCAAGTTCTTAGGAGAACCCCACATTTTCCAGATGAGCTACAAAAGACTAAAGAAGGAATTACATTACATATACCTTCTGTTCTTGACATCTTCTCGTAAGCCTAAGAATTATGCCCTGACTCTGCTAGAGCAAAATGACAAGTGTTTTTTTGTTGTTGTTGTTTCTCTTTTTTAGATCAAAAAACTGTTCCTGGCAGTAAACAGCTTTGGCTGCAACCATGTGATCACAACAAATTTATCCTTACAAGAAGAAAAACGGTCATAAATGCACTGTGTTGTAAACAAAGTAGTTCAGATACCTACTGAGCCTAATGCTTCTACAAAAGTGGGTCAATAAGCATACGGAGACAGGGTCATGCTTCATTTGTGACAAGTTTGGCAAGTTATACAGTTTGGCAAGTAGAGGTAACTACAACTAAAAATTTACTGTTATAATGGGCAATACATACATAAATTAATCCTGCTCTCTCAGACCAAAAACTGCTCTAAGCTCACTTTTGTTCATGAGGAACTGGTCTACAGCAGACTTAGGTGTTCTTTATAAACAGCCTTTGACTTTGTCCTGCCATGTTCCTTCAATCAGCTGCAGAGCAGACTGGAATGAAATTGATATGATTGGATAAAAGAAAATCAAATTTTTTCAACATTTAGTTTCAGTAATCTGATTACGAAGCTTTTAGTAATAGTGTAATTACTTTGAAGTTCTGAACATATGTTTCCACTGAAAGTATTCCACAGAGGACACAGTATCAGAAAAGGGAAGAAATGCAAAGATAAATGTACCAAAAATATGTCAGCTCATCACAAAAAGTAAAATTGAAAGGAGAACCATATGCCATAGACATAATATGATGTCCAATATGAACCTCTTTCACTTCCATCATCCACAATTCCTTTATTTAACACCAATGAGGAAAGCAGAAAATACTTTTTCCGTGACCTCAAAGAATATCACCAGAAATGTACAGGATTAACATATTTAAAAGAAAGGAAAACCTACACAAAAATTACTAAGGTAGAAGGCAACTGAACACTGTTCCTTGAATTCTGAAGGGAAAATTCAGTCAGTGCTAATGTTTCCACTGATGGAAAGGGTGCCTTAGAGAAATGTCTCACACCGTCTTGAAAAGCCCAAATATTTCAGCTTCTTGTGATTCACGCTCTTTTGAAGTTAACTAAATATCCTTAGCTCTATACACTAGAAGTTATTAAATCTGATATATTAGATCTGACACAAGACAGTTCTATTGTCTAAATTTACCAGAAGAAGAAAAACAAATCAATGAACTATGAGGGCAAATTCACCATTGAGCAAAACATTTAGAAATCTTACACAAAAGATGTAGAAAAGAACATCACAAATAGTAGAAAAATACAGGAAAAAGAAATGAAACTAGTGAAACCATGGCATCGTGCAGAAAAGCTTTACATTTACTGAGAAAAACAGTGATGAACAAAGCCAAGCATATCTTGTTAGTGGAAAAAACAAGGTTTGTTTTTAATAACAATTTAACAACGCAAATGGATTTGTTTCAGTGCTCATCTATATCATCACAAGCAAGCTTAGTATATAATAATCCTACTCTTTTATATAGTACACCAGTAAAATTCAAGAATTCTGTAATGACATCAGATTTCGCAGATAAAGAAAAGTGAACAAGGGTGCCTGAGTGATAGTAAATGTATTGTTCACAGCACCTCCACAAATAATATGGCACAACCAACACTTTCTGATGGCAAATGCTCTAAAAAGCTGTTCTTTAATTTCCTGAACATTAATATATTATAACCTTGCTGTCCTTTAAACTACTATGGAATGACAGGCTCTTTCCTCAATTAGTATCTTCATTCATCTTTACCAGCTTCTGCTGCTCTTAAACAATAAATCAAATCAACTTCTAAATGCTTTTCTTTAATATACTCAGTTCAAGATTGCATACACTCTCAGACAACGGGTTTAAGCTTAGAGGTTAAAGGCATAGACTGTGACCATAAAAGACCTTATAAAATCACAGAACACAAGGCAAGTAAAAAAATGATTTTTTGAATTTTTTTTTCTTACCAAAAGATCTATGCTACAAGGACAAATAACACATAGCAAAAGAACTTTTGATGTATACAGAGAATAAATAAATCATACTGGAATCTTACATTTCCAAATGCATGGTCAAAAATGGAAAGCATTAATGTCAAGTCACTCTTTCAAAATGTTCATTTGATAGCCAACCGTCTTTTATCATTCGGCTTAGCTCAAACCAGCTAACTACAGGAAATCTTCAGTCTTCCTTAGAAATCATAACTGGAAGTCAAGCTCACAGGTATGGTTTAAAAACTGTCTTCAGGATCCCAATAATTTCTTCTGGAGACCCCATCTGGAGTGCTGCATTTAACTCTGGGGCCCCCAGCACATGGAGGAGATGGACCTATTAGAGTGAGTCCAGAGGAGGGCCACAAGGATGATCAGAGGCTGGAGCACCTCTCTTCTGCAGACAGGCTGAGGCTGTTGGGGTTGTTCAGCCTGGAGAAGAGAAGGCCCCGGGCAGACCTTTTTGCACCCTTCCAGTATCTACAGGGGGCTGCAGGAAAGCTGAGGAGGAACTCTTTGTCAGGGAGTGGAGTGATAAGAGGGAAGGTTTAGATCAGATATTAGGAAGAAATTCTTTACTGAAGAAAGCACTTCAGTGCAGGTGAGGCACTGGAACAGGCTGCCCAGAGAAGCTGTGGATGTCCCATCCCTGGAGGTGCCCCATCCCTGGAGGTGTTCAAGGCCAGGTTGGATGGGGCTTTGGGCAACCTGGTCTGGTGGGAGGTGTCCCTGCCCATGGCAGGGGATTTGGAACTGGATGGTCTTTAAGGTCCCTTCCAACCCAAACCACTCTGTGATTCTATGATATCATAAATACAGAGGTCATTAGAGAAGAGCCTGAGGTTTTTATAGTCAGAGTTTAAAAACTTTTCTCCATTCAAAACGTTAGCATGAACAGAGGTATTAATTTCTGCAGATGGCCTGAAATGATTCCAAAGTCCAAAAGAGCTTTTGAAAAAAAAAAGTTACCCTCACTGCCTAGAATACGTCAGAGATTAAAAAAAGCAGGAAAACATGATTAATTTATCTGAAGCACTTAATTTACAAAGCCACTTCTTTTGGAAAGCACTATCAGATATTTAGAAGGAATTGCTGAAGATGCTGTGGCTTACACAAGATAGGCATATAGCCATTGTAAAACAGAAGACATCACTATGTCCTACATAAAGGTAATATGTATTTAGTGCATCATAATTGTGACAAATTATTACTGAAATGTTCTGACTGAATTCATGAGAACTCATTAATTGAACAGATTGATTTGAGAGATGCATGTTTACCGGTACAAGGACCAGCTACCACAGTAGAAATGTCTGGACATTAAGTAAGAGGCAGCCTTACAATTAATTGATCAATAATTTCTACCCTTAAGATTGTTGAACTCAAATTTAATTTTGACAAATGTCTGGAAAAAATTGAATGATTCCTCGTCTCATCATTTTAATACAGATTTTATAATCTGTGTGTGGCAAATCTCTCACAGTTATTTTCATAACCCTTAAAAGAATAACTTTTGTGCTAGATTTTTTCCTAGGTCAAACATTAACATTGCAAATGTAGATGTGAAAACGTTTATAAACTGATGCAATATAAAAGCTACTAAACCATCTTTTGGGCAATATAATGAGGCAGGCCTCACTCTGCCTCAAAAAGTGTAGAGCAGTGATCTGATTTTCTCCATCTTGTCCAACCTCAGGAAGAAAACAAATGAGAGGTTTCCAATAGATTCTTGAATTGCTGTGTAAGGTCATCCATCTTTCCACTCTTTTTACACTGACAAAATACAAAGGGACTGGGGGAGGCCTACAGTACAATATTTGGAAACTGAAAAAAATGTTACAATACAGTTTTTAAAGATCATAATTTACTATATTAAAATTTAGCTACTTATGAAATAAGCCCTACTAAAATGTAAACACTTGCAAGATACAACACACTGTAGTTCAGAAGGTAGAAATAATGTATTATGAAATAAGACAATTATATAATTAAAGCCTGCCTGCTAATAATCTTCAAACTGAACTTGACAGTTGCATTCTGTGAATTCTGGGTGTAGTGCTGTATATTTCTAACATTTCCATTTTTTTCTTCTTTTAACGGAAAACTCCATACATCACTGGCTACATTTTGTGTTGATTTTCAGTACAATACTTATGTACAATGCATCACATACACACACACACACAATCAATAAATAATGGAATTGATTGAAGAGAATGAACTGTATCTCTTTTACATAAAACTACTTTGCAAAGTAACAGTTTCCACTAGTGGCTGTACTTTCCCTTGGGCTTCTACTAAATACAGTGACTTGAAAATCCTGCACCATTCTCAGTATTGTTGTCTGCTTCTGTAGCTTGACCACTTACACAACAGACAGTCTCATGGTACAGCATATGTTAGTTCTATAAATCCATTTGAGTAAATGGGGATGTATGTTTCTAATTAGGAAAGCTACTCCACTTCTTGAGGCAACACTATCAAAACAGAATCCAATAATGGCTTCAGCTGTCAATGCACCTACAAAAATCACATGCATTACTTTGGCAAGGTCTCTTAAGCAGTAGCATTTGCTGTTATTCACTACAAAATATCATATAAGTTTGCATATTTTGTTAGAATAGGCCTTTTTCTAATTACTTCCAGTTAGCAGTGGAATTTGGAATTCTTAGTTTTGTTCTTATCTCAGATAGGCTGGAACAAATATTTTCACAGATAAAAATAGATACTATAGTCACACATTCATTATGCAAGAATTTCTTTCCTGCTACAAATGCTGTTTTCAGTTTATCTTCGTCATTTTGAAAAACTGAGAGAGGAATTCATACATAATCCTCTTCCTTTGGTCCAAAGGACTGTGAAATCCTTGGTCGCTCTGGATGTGTTCCTGACATCAGTAGAAGCTGAGCATATGCCACAGTAATTGAGGGTGAACATACACAGGAAGGACTACACAGATCAAAATGCATCCTGCTAAAATTGTTTTGTCTTATTTTTGCTCTCTCCTTCTGCACTTCCCACTTATCTTGAGCAGACATTGATGTTCACTGGGCCCTTCCATGAGGATGATATCCAGCAAAAATGGGCAGGTTTTTTACTACAATAGTAAATTTAATTAGTTCAACAGTCAAATTAGTAATATGGTCAGTGAGAGGAATGAGGCATGATGCACAGATGGCAGCAGAGAATGTGGGGGAGAAGGAAGGGAAGAAGAAATAGGAACAGTACCTTTTCATGACTGATTAATCTACATCTGAATTGACTTACACAACTCTACTACCACAAGTATTTAGCACAATACAGAAGCAGATCTTACACACATATTTATCCTATCCACTCACCATCCCATTTTCAGATATACCACTACTAACCAGACAACAGAGAAAAGGGTAGGACTCTTCCTCTTCCAGGAAACAAATCCAAAATGCCCACATATATCTAACAGAATCCAAAAGTCTTTTAAAAATAACCAATTTTGTATGATATTAACTTTCTAAAACCTTACTGATAAAGTCATAACAAAACATTTTGTAGGAAAAGAATCAACAAAATACATATCCAGTAAAACAAATGCTGTCTCCTGATGCAGTTCTGTACATCTTACAATACAATTACACTTGCAGAACAAAAAGGCTTGAAACACGTCATGCGTACAAAATGCAAGTACTCTTTTATATTCAGATTTCATTTTATATTTAATCAAATTAAACATCAGAAAGATTATTCCACACATTCCTGAAGTGTCTTAGTGATCTACAATTCAAAAATACCATTATTCCAGTGAAAAGTATGTATTGTGGTAGAAACATCCAGGGTGTTATATTAAACAAAATAGAATATCAAGATGACTAACCAACCAACCAACCCTCTAATTAGACAACTCCCCAAACACTTTTCCTTTGGTTGGTAAGCTGGCACCAACCTGTGCATCCCCAAGCCTGCCACTGGGACTTGATAGCAACTTCCAAATAAGATTGCCTTGCATTATGTTTCCTTATGCATTTTATGGGAACTGTAAACAATTATTATCTTTCAAGGAGTATGGCAACCACAGTAGGAAATGCAAATATGACAGTTACACCCCATTTCAGGAGTCAGAATTGGTCCAGCGCAACTTGTGGGACTGCAGTTTTCCATCGCTAATCTCCTATGGCAGCAGAACCATAGAACCGAATCATAAAATCACTAAGGTTGGAAACATCCTCCATGCCCCTAAGCACCATGTCCAACCTTTCCTTGAAGCTCAGCCCGCAGCAGGAGAGGCTGCCATGGGAAGGGAGAGGAGGCTGATGCTGCCTGGCACTGCCCAGCCTCTCTGGAAGGTCCCTTACTGGGATCTCGGGGGAGGGGGGGGGACGCAGGGCCTGGGGTTCCCCTCCCACGTCCCCGAGGGCAGCTTTGCCCCCTGCCATTCAGAGCCCTGTCCTGTGGCACCACTAACACCAATGACCTATGCTGTGCATTTTTCTAAGGAGAAGAAAACTTCTTTTCTTAGGCCACTTTGCATGAGAGGCATAGGGTAAAAGAAAACGTTATACTCTCTGATGTAAAACTCTGTCATTTTAAAAATATGCACTGCTTTCAAGTAATTCCCACATGCTCAAAATACGGCATGTGATTTCAAAGGCACTAATCTGGAGTGAATCTGAGAAATAAAATGATTGAATATTGTTTTCCTCAAAATAGACAAATATTTCGAAGAGCTTTGGCCTTTAACAAGGCACGGGGGATATTAAAATTATACATTCCAACAAGTCAGCTATGCCACATTACTGATTTCTAAGTCCTCTGTTAGGAAGCAGTACACTTCTTAACACTTAACTAAACACCAGTGTTTATCAGCCTGCAGGCCACCTGTCTTTGATGTCCACTATTTTAATTTGTTGCAAAAACTCTTCATAGAGCTCAGAGAGTGAGATCAAGCACAAGATGTTGAATTTCATGCTTTAGAACCTAGTAAATCTTTGAAAAAGCCAGGCATAGTGCATCCTAGAAATACACAAACATATAGCTGACTCTTCATCTCCTCCCTCCAACACCCACAGCAGCAGCAGATGCCGTATCACCTCTTTTGTGTAGTTACCCTCTTCCAGTGAAAGCTGATCTGGATGTTAAATTTGCATAAAATACTTCAGTAAACTACAAGTTCAAAAACTTGGTAGGAATAATCTCAGTTTGCCATTAAGGATTTCCTTAATGGGAACCCTTCTTTTAAATTCAAGATTTTTTTTTTTTTTTTTTACTTTAGTTCAAAATGTTTATAGGAGGTGGGACTGAGCATGATGACTGGTGGACTTCTATGGGTAGAAGCACCTGATTTTGGAAACTGTACTGGTGACAGAAGAGCTTTAATAACCTAAGGGATCACAGTACATGGTGTGTGACAAAGTAATACTAACATTTAGGAAGTTACAGTTTCCTTTCAGAACCAACAACTAGATGAACAGAATGCTGCAGAACTCTACCTTTTTTTTTTTCCTAGTCTGAACTTATTCAGGGAAATAATGAAAGAGTTCACTCCCATTTTCATTCTTCAGAGTTATTTTCATAACAATGAGAAACAGAAATACTCATGCACAAAGCAGAGGTTACCAACGCTATGAAAAAGAGCACAACACAGAGGGGTATGTTCAGTCATCCAGATAGCTAAAACTTTCACCCCAGTTCCCATTCTCCCCTGACTTGATTACTGCTGTATGAACCATATTTCACTGTCAAAGCCCTTCACAACCCGTCCCTACTATCATCTTCATCTCCCGTTCTCTACAGAAATGCTGACCTGACAATGCTATCTAGAGGTCATCTGCTACATTTTTTTTTTAATGGTTTGAGGCTCTCCCTTTTTTTTTTTTATTCTCTGAGAGATATGTCCTGATAAATTCCATGAAGCCGCCCCCATATTTTCCTGCAAATTTAGTTTAAATCTTTCTTTCTTTTTTTTATTTTTTCCTATAATGCCTATAGAAAGCTTGCGGATGGCCTTTTCAGGAACATAATATTGCCAACGTTGTTGGCTAAGGAGTAACTTAGCCAATCTAACTGTGGGCTATCAGTTCTCTAGCACCAACACTGGTGCTTGCCTGATACGATATGCAGATATAGGGTATAAAATGAAAAAAGAATAGAACTCCCCCACCCCCAAAGTGTTATTTTGATAACCCAGGTCACTTAACTAGCTCAGTCTGGGGCCAACTGAATACCAGTATCAGCACAAGGAACACACAGTTGGGTAGTAAGGGGGAAGGCAGGGCAACAAAATTTTCTCCTTAGGTGGCAATCTGCAGCATCACACACCACCACCGTTCGTACATGACTTGACAATATAAAGGGCCAAGCAATAAAATAGGGTTAAGGGTTGTCCCTTTATTACAGCCGTATAACTTTGGGGCCACCACACAATGAACTAACTCCAGGAACTGACCCTTTTTAAAAAGGATCAGCTTCTGGATTATTTTTCGACTTCGCAGTGTGCCTGAAGAGACCAATGCTCTGCTGCAACTGAAAGATTCGTTCCTTGTAGTAAGGGCAGGAATGAGCAATGTACAGCAAGAGAAACAGCAATACCCAGAGACAGCACTGCTGTAGCCTAATTTGTAACATTAAAACAAAGCCTCACACTAACCTGGGTTTTAAGTCCGTGTGTTAAATCTCATTTGTATCCTGTGTTATACCTATGCTATTTAGCACATAGCACTGCTGTTTGTTTTTTTTGTTGTTGTTTGGTCTTTTTTTTGTCTGTATTTAGGGAACTCTCAGACTGTGGTGCTACAAATACAACATTTGTTTAGTTTGTTGTTGTTGTTATTGCTAATGCATAAAATAGAAGTATCTCAAGGAGCTGTTTATCAAGTGTACTTGGCTGAGCAAAGTTGTTGTTTTCCCTATTTGAAAATATATTTCAAGAGTCCAAACCTGAAGTTGTTGGGTTTTTTTTGGTGAAGTTGAGGACCTAACTATAAACTAAATTTCCACGATTTATTTTGACTTTTAAGTAACCCTTTAAGAAGCCTATATAACCCTGCCATCTAAATAAAAATAAATCGGAAAACTGATAAATTTACAGAACTGCTAGCTTCCCACGGTAAGAAACTAGTAGTAGTATAAAACACCAAATAACATTATTAGCTTTGTATATTTTTTCAAATTTTAACACAAATATTTACTGATTCCACTGTATTTGCTTGACACAGCAAACAGTGAAGCAGAAGATTTGATAATACTTATTTGTTAAAAGGTGACATTATTGTGACAAGATAGCAACATAAAAGCTGTATGCTGCTAAAGAGCTGAGAAACGGGTTACTTCACTTGCTGTTTATGATAGCCTATGATTAGCATTTGTTGTCACATTTCCTGCTACAGTTTTAGCCTTCTTCACCACAGGACACAGATTAGCAATGGTGCATCAAATTACACTGCTGGGAATTTTGCGACCTGAAAAATTTCTCTTATCAAATTAACTTAGGTGCACATGCCTATGGGAAGTTTTTGTCCAGGTCTTGTCAACCCACAAAAAATATCTTTTATCATCTTTCAAAATAACACTAATGTATTTACTTTCTGACCAATCTGATGTTCATTGCTAATTTAAAAAAAACAGCCCTCAACTTGATAATATCCTCATATTTTTGTGGCCATCTTTATTATTCTTTAAAGCAAAAAGCAAATAGTAAACAACATCATCCACAAGACCTACTGATACTCTACCACTTACATTTTCTTTCCAAAGCAAATGACCTCTCTTTAGCAGTTACAGAAAATGATTAAGAAATGTTAATTAGAATTAGTCAATGAATGGCTAATTAAGTCAACCAAGAAATATTTCACATGTAAAATCGTAATAATGAAACATGTTCCATTAGTTTATGGCTTACAAGAACAATCAGGGTTTTCGTTTCTACAACCATATTTAAATACAACCCTCTCACCATTTCATCATGACTATTACTCCATAATTACATCATTAGCTAACAGTATTTTCTCTCTCATTTTAGTGGTAGAAAAAATTTGACCTTAAAATTATTATCAATAATCATTCTGAAAAAACAAGACTTGCATGTAAACTAACAGCAAACTCATTGCAAAATACGTTTCATAAATACTTAAGGCCCTATTGCATATTCTTTGTGTCCTCACTAAAGCTCTCTAACATTTTGACAGAGCACTACGAACAGCTCATTGTAAAGCAGCATGACACTAGCGATAACAGACAAGCAGTGCAATGCGTCTACTGATTTTATTTATCAAACCTTACAGAGTTCACCTAGTTAAAAAAAAATCTGACTCAAATTGTGTAACTCTGTCAAATAGATAATCCTGTAAGAAAAAATAAACGATGACTTAAGATTGAGATCTTCATTATAAATGTTTTTTTTCTGCTCTGACCAAGCTGGAAAAATGAAATCCAGTATTTTACCAATGTTACATGTATCAAAGTTACGAAAAAGAATGGAATCTTTCAAACACTGAAATAGGTAAAAACTTTAAGAACCTGTGAAACAAATTTCTGAAAACTTCTGAACAAATGGCTGAGAAAACAATTGTTTTTCCAGCTTTTTGCTTATAATTCCATCTAGAATTATTGACGAAATGAACCACCTGTAGAATGGTAAAAATAAGCTCCAAATCATGAGCACCAAAAGCTCAGAACACATATAATCTGCTTGCTGACTGGTGCCAGAAAGATATACCAACTTAGGTTATTTTTTTAAATTACTTCATTTACATTTAATAGGTGATTAACAGATAAGCTTTAGAAGGAAATTACTTTGTTGTGCGATTCCTGTGGAGTAGTACAAAGGAGAAAGAAACATTTGGATTCTCTGTCTTCAAATGCTGAACAAAAGGAGAGAACACTTAGGCACTTAGTTTGCCTTGACCAAGATCACTTCAATTCATTTCCCTCAGTTCTGGCCAAATGCTGATAAACAATCATCCTTTCTCATGAAAACAATAAGAAAAAAATTGACCACTAATTTTCAAGTCATCCATGAGATGAATAAAGCTACAAACCTACAACTATGATCTTCATCTCCTATGACGCCTCCTGTTTTACAACTGAGATGTTCATTTTTAGAGAGAGGCAAACGCTTGCCCAGAATTATTTGTCAGGCAAAGACCAGAATCCAGATCTCCCAAATGTTGATCAAGTACTTACCAAGTCTCTTACTCAAGTACTTACTTGTCTCTTGGTTTTGTCTCCCAAACAACCGCTAGGCATATTGAGGCCCTGCTTCCTGGGACGTGACTGAACATCGCTCATTGATGGGAAGTACAGAATATTTTTTTCTCTCTCTCTGTGCTTCCACACGGCCTTTGCTTGTTTTTTCCCCCCTCTTCCTTTTCTTTTTAAAAAAAATATCCCTATCTTAACCGTGAGCTTTTTTTTTTTCTTTTCTTTTTTCCAGCATATTTTCTTCTTCCCCTCTTCTTCTGAGGAGGGGAAGTGAGAGTGGTTATGGTGGAGTTCAAATGCCCAGCAAGGTAAAACCACCACAAATACACATACAGTACTCTCAATTCAAACTGAATGCTTGATTTAGTGTTTCTCATTTATATAATTGAATCTTTTTTGTGAGTAAAAATGATTAATCACATCCATATAAAAATTTTCTAGAGTTCTTAACTGAATGACCCATCAGCAAGTAGTATAAATAGACTGTAACTTTAAATAAGTAATATATGCATAAGTTAAAGGACAGTTGCGGAATCATTCTTGCAACTTCACTTAAGAAGTGAAGAACATTACAGAATAAACAATTGTCTAAAAGCATCTATAAAGGCAAGAGCTGCCTTTGGCATTTATCTTGACAAATACTTTTAAAGACGTTCTGAAGAATTACAATTCCAAAAACACTCATGACTTCAGTGCGGTGCCATGCATGGGTCAGCTGCCATGCCCTTACCAGATAAATTTGTCCCTGGACTTTCTACGCAAATGGACTGTTACATAATTAACTTGCTGATATGGTATTCTAAATGCAGATGTCACACAAATGAAAAAGACATTCGCATATTTTGAAAGCCTCCCTCAAGGAATAACCTCCTATTGAAAATAAGCATACATTTCTTTTTAGTGTGTATTTTTTTCCCAAGTAAAATATTAGCACTGAGAAATCTATCTATTGGCAAATCTTTCTTTGCAAATCTCTTTTCAGTCAACAAATAAGATGGGAAAATGTAATGACAAGCAGGATGAGAAATCATATGAAGAATATTAAAAACCAGTTATGTAAGTCAATGGTCTAGCCTCTTCTGGAATGATACATGCTATAGAGGAAAAAAAACTTCCTCAGTTAAAAAAAAAATTGAAAAAGTTGAAAGACAAGTGTGAGCATGGTCAAACACTTAGAGAAAGACAGAGTAAAAATGTTCACCTATTTCACCAGTCAAAAAAAAAAAAAGAATAAAAAATATGATAAAAATATAAAATAGTAATGGTAACATGGTAATCAGGTTTGCTCTATCTCATAGCACAAGCACTAAGAAGCATTAAATGAAAGCAAGAGATAGGAAATTAAAAATCAATTAAAGGAATTAATTGCCCTATGCTGCAGAATTGTCTTGTAGAATTTCTTGCCACAAGAACTCATAGAGGACATCAAACATTTCCAGAGACGTGACTGTAACACGTTTTGGAAAATACATCATGTACCTCATAGCACAATTCTTTAAACACTCAGATCAAAGGAGAGTTGGCACAGATTGAACATTATTTCCGTCTTCCCTTCCTGCCCCCATTTTTGCCACTATATTCCTAGTTCTTAACTGTTTAGAAGAAATTTTTCAGAAAGCAGACTATTAGACTAGGTCACTACATCGTGTACTGTGAAAACAACTCTTATATTTACACACTTTTTTAGTTTTTTTGTGTGTGTTTTTGCGTGTTTTTTTTTCACTTCATTAAAATAAAAGATTGCTGGTTAAGTCAATTAAGGCAGCAGGGCACGTAAGGCTGTGTTTATGAATTTGCAACTAATTGGGAAGTACAGTTCATAAAAAATACTCACAAACATTTGTCTGCCGCTGTGAAAGTAAAATAACAATTCCTCAGTCATATAAATATGTTACCTGTACACACACAGTGAGTAAACATTATCATGAAGGTTATGAAGGCTAGAGGTATGAGGCCTTGTAACCATATGGGCAGTCCCTTATGTACACTCAACTTACCTTTTTAAAGCATTGTTAAAGCACTCAAATACAAACAAAGAAAGTAGTTCTATAAACACACGTTTTACATACTATAAGGCATCAAATCAGCAGAAGCGATAACATTGCAAGATGATATAGTGGAATACCTGACCTCCTGTGTTTTCCTTAAGCCAAGCCGTTTATTTAAAATACTCTCTCATATCTTGGGGGGAAGGGGGGGAGCCCCAAACCAACAAAATGCATTTAAAAAGGTTCCAGGGGTAGAGACTACCTGCATAATACGTATACAGACTGAAAAGGCCACATAAATATTTTAACTTTGTTTTAAGCATTTGCAAAGCTGAAGGAAAAAAAAAATTACACAAATAATCAAATTCATATATTGCTTCCAAAAAAGTTAATCTTGTTGAAAGATCCACAAGAATCTTGGAATAATTTGCAAAGACGTTCCTGAGATGTTTAATTTTTAAAAATACAGATGTTTTGATCAGAAACCGCATGCTTTTCAGTAGGTCATGTATTATATAGGCATGTAACAACGTTACCTACACTAAAGATGAAACAAGAAGCTTGAGGAAGACAAATAATGGTTTGATTTTTACAGCTTTAAATTCAGATGGCCCACAAAATTCAAGAAGTGAGGATGAAATATGGAATAGGAGGCAGGTAGGATGTGATTAGCCCTGTAATTTGTGGGACTCGACAGCCATGGATTCACCTCTGAAATACCAGCAGAAAAACATCAGCTGAAAAACCCACCCCGGGTGTTGCACCAGAAAGCCACCTCGAAGTCCGAACAGCCACACTCCCCTCTCCCATGAGGATTACGTGACTTCTATTTTTTACACCACATCCAGCAAGCGCTATGTCAGACCAAGAACACCCGAAGGCCAAAAAGGTGCGTGAAGCCCACAGCCCTTGCCCCACAGCATTGCCGTGGGCACAGGAGTTAAAACCAACAAGAGGTGACCTTGGTGACGAGCCCGGGACTGGCTGCTGCTGGCTTATCCCCCATCGGAGGGAAAAAAAAGGAGAGAATAGGGGACCCTGACCCCCCAGCGCTTCCCCCGGGGGCAGGAGGAAGCAGCAATAGCAGGGCTGGGGGACACGGGGGACCGGGACGCCCGGCGGGGCAGCGGAGGCGCGGACCCCGCAGGAGGCTCCGCATCCGGGCTCCACCACCACGGGCGCGCTCACTCACCTATCATGGCGGCGGCGAGGGGGCGAGCTGCAGGAGGGCCACGGGGGGGGGCGCGGGGCCCTCTGGGTAATGTAGTCCCGACGTCCTCGCACCTCACGTGACCTCCGGCTTCTCTCCCCCTGCACACACACACACACGTTTTAATTAATTTCTGCTAATTTCTGCCGGCTGGCTTAGCGCCTCCCGCGCGCCCGCTGCGTGGGGCTCCTTACTTTGTTTTATTCCACTCTGAGGTTTCTCCTGTGAGCGTGGCCGCTCCCCCCCCACCCCGTCCCCCCCCCCGTCATGGCGGCGGGTTGTTGACGCGTTGCTTAGTGACGGGCGCGAGCGCCGGCTCCGAGGGGTGCCAGCCCCCCAGCGGTCCCCAACCGCCCCCGAGCGCCCCCGCCGCGGGGTGAGGCGGGGCTGGGGACGGGGGACGGGGGCAGGAGGGTACGGGCTGGGGGTGGCAGAAGCGGGGTGCGGCCGGCGGGGAAGGGGGGGCACAGGCGGGCTCGGCGCGTTTTCTGACTCGCTGCGGTGCGGTGCCGTTGTCTGTCTGTCTGTCTGTCTGCCCTTGCAGTCTGTCCGTCGGCTCTCGCCCGCCGCGGGATGGTAGTGGAGAAAGCGGCCGCGAACCCCCCGGCGCCCCTAGGCGACCGGCGCCCTCAGAAGCACGAGCCGCTGGGGCTCGCGAAGAAGAGCAGGCAGCAGGTGACCGACGGCTTCACCGTTAAGGCCCTCATGAAAAACACCGTGGTACGTGCGCTGCTGGCATACGGGGGGGTCGCTTAACGCACCCTCACGCCGCCGGGAAGCATAGCGGGGTGAAACTGGGGGTGCGGAGCCTGTCAGGGGGCTGGGGGGGGCGGGGGTGCTAAAACTTCACCTGGAGTTTGCTGGTGGCTAAACTCACCTTCGGGCTTTACAGAATTACTATCATGAGGTAACAGCCTGTGCCTGTGGAAAGGGTGGTGCCGTACCTTCAAGTGTATTGCTTTGGTGCTACAAGTTTTCTGTATTGGCAACCCACCCTGTTTTAAACTGTCAGCCCATGGAA
Source organism: Anser cygnoides (assembly GCF_040182565.1). Taxonomy (NCBI): domain Eukaryota; kingdom Metazoa; phylum Chordata; class Aves; order Anseriformes; family Anatidae; genus Anser; species Anser cygnoides. Next base: position 49,173,062 of record NC_089875.1, on the reverse strand, counting down.
TTACTTGGCTTGCTACCTCACACGTAGCAAAACACTGTCAAATGATATTTTTTTTAAAAGTATTTTTTGAAAGTGTTCTAGTGCTGTCACAGTGTGGGATGAATTTGATGTAAGCATCACGCAGGATGGCAAAGATGTGGAAAAAATATTAATTCTCAAAATAATCTTGAAATACAGCAAAATGTTTTCACATACAATTAGTAGAATACTAGATAGGAAACAAACTAATTTTCCAGCTGATAGTTCAAAAACAAAGAGGAGTTGATCCAGCAAGCTTCATTTTCATTAACAAACCCCATTTCTAATAAGTTTGGAGGTACATGAGTGAAAATACTAGGATCAGGGCCTTTCAAAATGCTTTATATTGTTTTATTTATCTACTTTTATTAGATTTAAAGAACAGAAATAAAAGTTTTAACTAGCACAAAATACAAATGGTCAATGTGTAAGTGGATAAACTAATATGAGCACACATGTATCCTCAAACTTCTGTATTGGACTTTTTTTTCCACACAAATCAAAGTGTTAACAAAGTCTTGCATTCTCACCTTTTTGTGTTTGATTTTATTTATTATTCTATATATCCTTCTGATTGCAGATATGAAATACATCATTTCCCTTGTTTTGCTGTAGCAGTCTTCCTCTTGCAGTCACTGGACTTGTTATCTGTCAGAGCACCCTCTTAAAAAAAAAAGTCCATCTTAAAACAAACTTTAAATAGAATAGAAATTGTATGCATAAGCAGCTTTCTTCATATTAGTAAAGACAAAACATTTTATCTTAATGGAAAGAATACAATGCAAAAACAACGCAAGGTGTGTTTTAAAGATTATCTTGTTTTTAACTCTAGAGATGTGTGGAGTAGACTATAACACTTAGTGAGTTTAAGGATTAATTTTGAAAGACATTTCACTGGACAAAATTCAAGTCATGAACATTTCTATATATTCGTATCTTGATATGTAAAAGATACATGATATAGTCTGGAAGATTCAGCAGTTTCATCAGGGTTTGAAAAATGTATGTGTTTGATTTTTAAAAAAGGAGCCTTTACTTATGAACATAACTAGCTATCACTTTAATTAGAATTTAAGTTTTCTTTTAAATATTTATAGAATTTTAACTTTTATGGTCACGATTCTAACTTGCTAAATATTAGCAGAATCATGGTAATCATGGTACTGTTGTCAAGCAACAGCAAAAAGGCAGATCTACTGCCTTTGGAGCCACTCACTGAATAATGTTTCATGTTGTTTGGAATGGACCTCAGGAGGTCATGTGGTTCAGTATCCCACTGGAGGTGGGAATGTCCCTAGCAGAAGATCAGATCAGTCATAGGTTCCCCTGGCTAAGCTGTGGAACTCTCCCACAGCAGCGATTCCCTGATCTGTCTGGGAACCTGTTTGATTGCTGCCCTGCCTGCCTGCCCCTGTGGCACCCTGTCAGAGGTAGGGTTAACTGAGTCCTGAGCCATTCCACAGGTTCTGGTCATGCATCCCTAGGAAGCAGTGAAACTGTTGGAGGTCCTGAAAGATTCATCCTGCCAGGGCTGTTTTTTCCAAAAGTTCTGAGCAAGGACAGGCAGCCACTGGAATTATTTCCCTGAGGTCAATGTGCAAGAAGTCAAAATAAAGAAAGGATTTTCTTACTGCCACCCTGGCTGTGCAGAATTGGGTGTTTCTCTTCTCTTTCCCAACAGCTGATGAAATGGAGTGTCAGTTTTATTATGTACTCACTTGTCAGAGGTGGGCATCATAGATGAAGTTGTCATGGAAGGCTTAGGAGTTGATTGGAGGGTTAAAAGCAGAGCAGGCTAATATAGTTAAAGCATGGTAATTCTTTTTAACAGCATGACAAGACACAGTGTTGTCAGTGACACGTTCAGCATCTCCAGGTCAGGCTATGTGGTACGGATTAATAACCTTTGCTGCAAGCATGCAGTGAGAAGAGCATAGAGTCTAATGGTTTACCATTATGCATACATGACTGTAAATATATCAGTAAAGGTTCTAGAATTCTCTGATACTGCTTGTGTAAGGGGTGTCTTACTAAGCCATTTTAAGTGAAAGTTGCTGGATAAAGTTTTCTCCAAAGGTCTGCTTTCATAGCCAGTAGTGAGTACAGGAACACAGGCCTCTGGCGACTTTCATAGGATATTCAAGACATTTCTCAGCTTTGGCATATTATATCTAAAATTTACTAATCAAAATACCTTACTTAATAAATATTCACCAAGAAAATTGTTCCTGAACTGAAAGATGTGTTGTATGTTACTGCCTTCCGAAATTAGAATTTTTTATAGCAGTTGAGATTAAGAGCGAGATCCAATAAAGGTCTTCTATACTAACAAGCTAGATACCATGACATTTACGTTTTACTCATTTTGTCCTCCAAATGGACTCAAGAATGCCATATTACATGCTCACACTTTGAATGTACTGCAGGGGTAGAATTAGGATTATAATTGAAAAATCATATACAGGGTAGCAAGTACAAAAATACCTGTACATGAATGTGGACAGCAGGAAGATATCTCTATTCACTTCTGATTCCCACTGGACAGTTGCTAATTTTTCCTGTTTTCGGTAAGTGTACAAGAGTGTTAGTGCCCCATTTTCTTTAATAAACTAGTGGTAAAAGCACTTTTGCAGGGAGAAAATTTATTATTTAAAGGGAACTGTAGAAAGTGAATTCCAGTCTATCTCCCAACTTTTAAAAGATTCTTAGCCAACAAACTACAAGATTACTGAGGTGAAAAAGATGGCAGAGGAAAAAGTGTATATGTGTCTTTTTGAAGTTCTGTTACTGTGCTGCAAAAAGTTAGGATTCATAGTGCTAGAAAGAGGTAGGAAACTCACTACATAGTGTAGTGCATAGATCAGTCATGCAGTTTTGGAAGCTTGGGTACTTTGTGTCCATCATTACTTATTAGAATGGATCTGATGTTTTTCAAATAGAACTGGAACTTAAGACACCCCCTCATGAGTGCTGAGCCAATAAAGCAACGACATAATTGTCCTTGTTTTTGCTATGTTTTATGAACCTTGAATTCCTTAATATGAAATGCCAGAGGTGCCTCAGAAAAATCGGAGTTATCTTTCCTCTATGGGTTCTCCTTTAGTGACATGGTTGCCAGGTAAGTGGAAGTATTCTGCAGCATATCAATTTGAACTCCTCTGGCCAGAATACTGAATTCAGATCTTCTTCTTGGCTTTGTGTGTAAACCAGTAGGTTTTATGTAGCAGATACCACTATTGCATCCATCCATGTCTCATGAAAGCAGTCAGTAGCTGCTGTTAATAAGGGGCCACATCTAGCCTGTGTGTGAGGCATGAAGTTGGAATGTCTACTAAATTGACCTGAAAGGAGGGCGATGCTGAGAATTGTTTGATTGAGTCCTGGATTAAAGAACCAAATCAACGTATTCAACCTGGGAGATTCTTTGTGATGTGTAGAAACACACCCTCCATTTCCTAAAGGAATGTAATTGCTTGTAAGTAGAAAAAAGGTTATTTAGATTGCAGTTCTGTATATTTATCCCTCTGTTCCTTATTTAGGAGTTTGTATTGGAATGAGGTCTCAGTTTTCAAGGTTTAAACTCTTCTTTGAAACAATTAACAGCATTTTGAGAATAACTCAGAACAAGAGTTTCATTTAACTGTGGAGATAATGTGATTCATTTACATTGTGAAACTTGTGATTTCATATTCTATTCATATTCATCCACACTGTATAACTAAAACTACTTTCATTGTTTACGTTGTAGCATTAACAGTGTCTAATCTGATTTTAAGGCTATAGGAAAGTGCTGTTTGCAAGAAGAAAGTTTTAACTTTCTCCTATAATAGTTAATTTATTGGAAAAAAAACAGTATGGGGGCAAGTAGATGTCAAATTAAAGGCATATTTTAACAACTGTGTTTTTTGAACAGTAGCATATCTATTTGGGGGGAACTGCTCCATTTCAGCAATTTTGTACAATCTACAAGTATATGTAGTGAACACTGTAAGTCAGTTTAAACTCTCATTGCTCTGGAAGGCAGTCTTATATTCTTCCTGTTTCAGGCTGCTTGTTACTACTGCCCCTTACTGTGCCCACATTTGTGCAGTGTTGGCAGAACAGGGAACTGATCCTGATGAAAAACAATGCATCCTGTTCAAGCTAAGTATTGAACTGTGGGCTTCGGGGCTGAGGTGAGCAAAGCTCCTACAGCTACAAAGCTCCTCGTTCCTGCCCTCCTTCCTCCCTGTCCTGACTATTTGCTTCTGTCTCCCCTTTTGCATTTACATTGGTGTTTCTTGCAACTACACAGGAAGCCCCAGCTCTAACAGCTGGTACTGGAGGAGAAACGGGAATGTGTTGCGAGCAGAAGCTGAGTGGGTGGGAATGCCCCTGTCTGCAACGTCACAGTCTTAATTCATTTAAAACCAATTATGAAACCAAGTTTTAGCAGAGTATTTTCACAAGCACAGCAGCATAAATTTGTGCTACATTTGCAAAACGTGGTTTTCATCCCTGGGCATTTATTCTTCCTTTATGCAATATAACTATTCTTATGGCCATGCAGTGAACTAAACTGGGGTCCTGGTTAAACCTAGATTAAAAGCGCCACTTTGTTTTCCCAGCAGTGCAAACCTGACATACAGTCTGTAACAGTATAAGCTAGCAAATCTGTGGCTGCTACAGCCCTGCCTGCTTCCGCTGCATATTCCTGCCTCCTCTGTGACACTACTCATACTCATGCATCTGAATCAGTGAGGCACTTTACTTGCATTAGATCCAAATGTGAAAAGCCTCAATACATTGTTCTTATTTCTGGAAACTCATGTTCCTTTCCAATTCCATGACTGTTTTTACTGTTTAATGCCCATGTTAGTATAGTGTAGAGACCGTGTTTGTATAATGTTAAAGCACAGGAGAAGCACTAATACATAAGACCATAATGTCTTCTAAGAACCTGTATTTTGTATTATGTTTTCCAGCTGTAACTTATGAGGCTTAATCACACTGCTCTTGATATTTTAAAATACCTTAAGACTTCAAAATCAGTGCTTAATTGTTTGCAAATGTGGGCGAAGGTTGATATTTTTCAGTTACAGTGATGAGGTAAGATTTGTTTTAATATCCTCAAGCATGAAGAAATCATGCTGTTTCATTTATGAAATCTGTTACACACTTAATTCTCCAGTAAATCCTTTTTTAATAATTCAGTCATATTGAATTAAAATATAATAAGACTTAAAATAGTAAGCAGATTATGAGTTAGAATCCATTTCATGTTTTTGATTGACATTTCATCTGATTGACGCTTCACCTGATTCACAATATTTTAAGTAAGAGAAGACCTTGAATGATTTTAAATTTCATAGCTAGAGGACGTAAATGTAAATTGATTTTAAAGCATGATGACAGTGGTATTTCAAGAGTCCTCCGCTAATCAGATTTTTATGAGCTAATGAATAAAGTATTCTAACTGGAGACAGTTACAGAGACAATTGTCAAATTCTGTCAATTCTGGCATTGGAATTAAACTATTTTAAACTTTGCAACTGAGAACTAATACGAAACAGCAAACATCTGATTAAATTCTTGTGAGTTTATGAAAGAAAAGCTCTTACATGTTTACAGATTCCATACAAGTTAAAATTCTGTAGTGGTTTGAGTATGTGGGTACCTTAGTCTTGTGTTTCACTGAATGAAGTGGGCACTTAGTTTTCAGATGCTTGACTCTAAGTGTCAGAATAAAATTTTTGAAAATAGTTAACAGTAGTCTCAGAACAAGATTCTAAGCACTAAACTTGAGTCCTGGGGAATTATCCAATGTCATCATTTCCCACATGCAGCTGTATATGTCTCTAGAGCTAGCCAATAGAAAAATGTGAAAGACAAGTTAGAAAGCATCTGCCATACAGCTTTCTCACCACCCAGGCTTCAGAAGTTTCCATAGAACGTGCATTTGTATTCTTTGTTTCAGAAAGCTCGATAACTTGATATCTTTTTTTTTTCTTCCATTTTACATGAAAGAAAAGGTAGCTGGGTCAATTCTCTCTATGTGGGAGACTGCTACTTATGCAGAATGTCTTAATCCTACAGTACAAGCAATGGAGGTAGGAAAGGAGAAATAATGGCACCTCTGCCTCTTTTCTGAAACAGTTCTGTGGAGCAAAAACCTTACATAGAGGAGACACAAAGGGTATCGAAGACTTAGCCTGACTGCAAAAGAGAAAACTTGAGCTCTCTATTGGGTGGCTGTTTACTTTAATATTTAGAAGCCATTATGGAAGCAGAAACCACATCTTCTCCTCTCCAACTACTTTCTCTGTGCAATCATGAAGCAACCAAGGCTCATTTCTGTTCTCTTAGCCAGGGAGTCTTAAATTCTTTGTACAGGTTTGCTGCTTTGCAAGGAGAGAGCAATTGTGAATATAACGGGACTTAGGTTTGAAATTGGTAATTTGAGTCCTGTTATCTGGATCTTGATTCTGCTTAGGCTGAGATGCTAAGTTGCTAAGACTCCAGGTGCCGTGATGTGTATCACAGTCAAGTGATCTTACAGAACAGTTCTGTGTATGCCTACAGCTTCACTCACCCAGAAGCATCTGGGGTATTTAGGTCCTTCTAGAGTCAGCACTTTAACACAGGAATTCTTCAGAATGGATTAAATATCACCTGAATTGACCTTACATGTTGCATTTCTGTATGACCTTTTCTCTTGAATTTTAAAAATACTTCTAAAAATGCATCTGTGCTTAATTCTATTGCCGAATTAGACAGCAGTGTTCAGCAACTTATGAAATAACTTCAGAAGCAAATACTATTCAGTAATGGTATTGAATTAATTGTAAGTAGAAGAATGGCCTATGGGGGTGTGCAACACAACAGCAGGTAGGCAAGGATATGCTGCTTGGAAGAGGAAAGGGTCTCACATTTATGCTTGGAAAGCTGTACTGGTGGTGCGAAGCCTCTTGAAGGGAAGGCTGAAAAATTGTGGCTGGAGCAAGAACAGGACAGGGAAAGCCGTAACTGGGGAAAGCCATAGTGCAGAAGGCATATGAAACACAGATAAGAGGGTAAGAGAAAGCGCTTGCAGTAAATAGATACTAAACTGGAGACTTTGTAGCACTGGAATATCAGTAAGACTGCATCCTGCTTGGGTAGCAGCAACAGGTGCTTATCAGCTGAGATTCGTGCTGCCGCTAATTCTGAGACATTCTGCTCTAACTAATATGCAGCAACTACTGCTGCCAAGTATGCAGCAAATGCTGAGAGGAATCAAGGCATCAGGCAGTGTTTGTAGCTGTCTACCTCGGGATGCTGTCCCTTGTCTCACAGTCTCCTCTTGTCACTGCTGTATCTTAAATGACATTGGGAAATTAAGTGAGTGAAGAAGACAGGAGAAGTAGCATATTGGCATTTGCACTAGAGAAAGTAGTGGAAGAACACTGAGGAAACAGGAAAGGAATTAAATGCCATTCTCCAAAGGGGAGATGTAGATGGCCACTAATCCAATATGATTTCTGCTATGACTGTTCTCCACAAACTTCTCCAGAGATGAGCAGAAGCCAGTTTTCACCTTGTTGCAGGTAGGGAGAGCTGGAGTCCATACCAGGCAAATTGAAGGTGTTTTTATTTTTTATTTTTATTTTTTTACTTTTTCCCTTCTGACACTTCCAGTTAATATTTATATAAAGTCTATGTTTAACAGAAACAATCTGGTAAAGCTTTGAAGGGGGCATGTTTTGTTTTGTTTTGTTTTGTTTTGTTTTGTTTTGTTTCACATGAAGTTTTCTTAACTATTTTGAAATGCCGGTTACTCCAAAGCCAAAAAATAGTAGCAAACAATTCTGTGTTAGTATGTTCATCAACATCTAGACCGTGTAGTAGAAATATGCAGTGAAAGACTGAGTGGTTCCTCCTAGCAGCAGTTGATTCCTTGGTATGTTTGACATTCACGCAAACAGGTTAGCGTAGCTTTTCATTTTGCTGATGTTGTTACATAATTTTTTCTGGAAAATTTACTGCTCTCTGATAACTGCCTTTCTTAGACAAAACATGTCAGGTAAGATGTACTTTGTTGTAAAGGCCCAGCCTGTTGACACAATGTGCTCAAGGCTTCTGTACTAAAGTCTTTTGTTTAATAGTTACATTCTGACTCAGTCAGTACATTACAAATATCATGTCTATTATAGTTGCTCTTTTTTTTTTTTTCTTTTTTTTTTTTTTTGTCTCTGGATGTATGTAAAAGGATTGCCCTTAGAGTAGTGTAACTTTAGAGTCAGAATAGACCTTCAATAGAACTTCAGTCAGGCCTCTTACCTGACAGTAAGGTATCACCTTGTTTAGATAATAACAGCAGCCTGAATTATAATAGGGCAGTACAGACATAATTTAGCTTTTCATGTGCTTGTGATGGTATTTGTTAATGTGTATGTAATAGTTTGTATGCTTGTCTGTCGGAAAATAAGATTCTTATTAAAAGAAGCAAATTTACTCTGCATCCTTGTTTTTGTAAAGGGTGATGTTAAGACCTTGATAGCAAAATGAACACAGATTTGTTTTCAGTTTAATAACAGAAGTATGTGAATAGCATCACGACTTAAATGAAAACTACTATCATTAGCCTGTTTAGAAGCAGACTAACAGATTTTTATTTTTATTTTTTTGTGATAGAAGATTTTGTATTCTGCAGTAAGTACAAAAGTTCTTCAAAATGTAAAATTTAAAAATTCAAACGTATTATAAAATACACTATAGATATGAATGTGCAACTCTTGAATGCCTCGAAGCAAGCATGGCATACTGTTGAGTTCCCGTGTAAGAACTATCTGGAGGAAGAATAGTTCTTTAAAATTCTGTTTTGATGCCTGTTTCATTAGTCATGAGCATATTACTGAAGTTTTGGTGTTGTTTGTAGACAGCTCATAGTATTCTGCACAAAAGTTGATGTAAATCCAAATCAAAGGGTGCAGTATTTTCTTGCTTGTCTGTTCTGTGTGCTTAAGATATTTCTTAGTTTCTCCATTGTGACATGAACATTTTTATTGTAATGGTTTTCTCAATGTGCATCTTGTTATTGTTACATGAAAAGAAGAACTACTTCTGCATATGTTGCTTGGACTTACCCATTTGTTCTTGAAAATCTTCATGGTTTATGGAATTAAATTAAAATTCCTACTTGTTTTTTATAATATATATATTTTATAATAATGTTTTAGAAGCATTCTAAAAAATCCAAAAGCTTTGAATGTTTCCTTTCGTTGCGAGTCTTAATTGCATAAAAATAGAGAAGATACTTTATGATCCAAGTTTACTATTTCAAGATTGATCATTGTGAACTTATTTAGAAAATGATGGTGGTTCATATTTAAACCTGTAGAAAAAATAAATTATGCCCCACTTTTCTTACTGTGCTATCCCTATTGATTTAACCTGACATTAGTGCTATTGGATATCTTAGTAGCTAAAACTATCCAGGCAAAGGTGCATGTATACTTTACTGACATTGGCAGCCAGATTTTGACCAACCAAAGCTTTTGTTTTTCACAGAACCTGAAAATATGCATTATTACTTCCCAGAGCAAATCTATTGACCTCTTTCTGCAGTTATCTTCTACTGAATTCTCACTTTTTCAGTGACTTCCTTTACTTGTCCTCCAGACATAATTATTTCATACTAGTGGGTTTCTTTTACAGTCATGTTCAACAGGGGTTTTTATTCATCTTTTTTTTTTGGGGGGGGGGGGGGGAGGGGAGGAAGGAGGAGTGGGAGTGGGAGCAGAGTAGTTCCATGTGGCTAGAAACCTTTTGGAGTTAGAGGATGTACTTATAAAACTTCTACCCAGACCTTATTAGAATACCCTAGATAATCTTTTTTTTTTTTTTTTCCTGTAAAAAAATCTCTAAGAAATGAGCTCATTATACTTTTGTGTTGAAGCTTTGTAAGGTATGACTGAAAAAAAAATATTTTTCACAGGAAGTGTACATGTGTTAGCTGAATTTTTACATCTTTTATGCTGTGTTTTACTATCTCATCTCATGCCCTTCTAATTTGTGTATCCTTCATTTATTTTGACAGGTTTTAGATTTATAGTTTAAGGTCAAAGGAACAGTTAAGACAACTCCCACGTAATATAGCCTGTCAAACTCAAAAAGTGATTTCTGCACTAATTGTGTAACTTCTACTTGAGCTAGAGGATACATTTTTTTAGAACGTTATACAACCGTAAGGTAATAGGGTATTAGAGAGTCCATTATATCTGTAAATTATGCCAATGCTTAACTAAACCAGCATCACTGTTAGAAATTTGCATTTCATGCCAATATATAATTACCACAGAATAGTCAAATTTCACTAAGTATTTTATAGTTAGACATCCACATACAGAGAGATACTACCTTTAAAAGTCCACAAAAATATTTTTGAATACTTCATTAAATGGGTTCGAGTTAGAACCCATTTAAGTCATGATTAGATTATGAGCTTCTAGTATGGACATATTTAACCTTTATTGCAATATTTTTATTCAGGACAACAATCCTGTTTTAATATTTTATTTGATACTACCTGGAGGCTTTTGGTCATCATGAAGAATTCAGGCACTGTGCTAAAACTGTATGTGTTATACAATTGTTAATGCATGCTAATGTGAAAAAGCAACTGAATTACAAAGTGCAGTTGTATTAGTAGAAATCAGTCAGTTACACATTTAAGCTTGAGAGATGTTTCACAAACTCTTCTGTCATTATCTGGCAAAAGGAACCATTATTACAGAAATTTAAACTGTGTGCAAACAATACCATGCCTACTAATATTAAACAACATTCAGATCTTTGGATATAAATTTTGTTGAGGAAATTACTGGGTTTAAGTGTTGTTTCAGTTTGGATTATCATTTTTCCATCTCTCTCTTACCAGATGGAATTGAATCTTTTTTCTGCTTAAGTGAGAAAACAAATGACCCTTTAATAGCAAGAGAGCAATTCTTCCTCCATTGTTCAATTTTTTATTAGTGAGTAATAGCAAGAGGTGTATTTGGGGCATATATTAAAATAAATTTGCATAGTCTAGACTGCCATTAATTAATCAATAAACTGCAGATTTTATTTTCAGTTTGGTATTCCATAAGTTGTTCTTTATAAGGTCATAATTGGACTCCATTTAGATCACTTTTTTCCATACTTTATCCTATTTATTCTTCTTCTAGCAAGTGGAATGCTATGAGCTCTTGTTTTTTTACAATACTAAGTATTTTTCATTTTTACGAGTTTTAAGTAAATACTGTTTTAACACAGATAACAGAAGAGGTCACTTAGACAGAGAACATAACTAAGCATTTCTCAGCTTGTAAAATACAAGCAAAATGTTCTGATTGCCAAAACAGCTCCTTTAAAAGTAGCTCCAGCTAAGATGCATATTTGACATCTTCTTGAAATCACAGGTTAGAATACATACTTTGGACAGGCTTAATACACATCAGCTGACTCTTAACTGAATGCCCTTCCCCGTGGATTGAAGGTAGTCTCCCTTTTGTCAGTAGTTCTTCTAAAGACTTCACTCTTGTGCTCTGGGTCTATTGGACCCAGAAAAGGATAGTTTTGTATTTTGATTATCATGATATGCAGCTGGGAAGCAAAAGTTTAACCAGGTTAAAGAATGCAATATTAAGTCATGTAATTTACCAGTAAGTGTATTGTTCTTTTTTGGGTCCTATTGTTTAACCTTCTGATTTTAATCTAATGGAAATTAAATTTAATGAGAATGTATGACATATTTAAGAAACAGTTCTCAAAAGTTATTAAATGTCTTCTGATAACATACATTTGTAAACATAGAAAGCTAGTAATCATAACACTTTCACAAAAAAGCAGTCATGGGACTGCAACTGCAAAGCTACTAGGAAGACTAAACATTCAGATGTATATTAAACAGACTATTGTATAAAACATTTATGTATTATTAATGAAAACCTGCCTTACAACAATAAGATCTTATAAACACAACAGAATTAAGTGGTAGATAAAATTAAAGGGCATGAAGGGATGAAACAATTGCTTTGTGTATAAACCAATTAAGACAAAACCAGTTTTATCAGTATTCATTAATGTAAAACATTGTTTTGAAATTTGTGTAATCTATGTGAGTAAACCTGTGAAATGAGGGTGGTTTTGCTATTTATGTAAGGAAAGAACAATTCATAACATGGAAGTACCACTTAATTTCCCGGCTTTTATGTACCACACTGTATCTTTTAGAGTAATAAAAGGAATTATTCCAAGAATAGGGATTTTATGGAAAAGTACCATTAGAAAGTTTACTTTGTTTTAGAGATAAAAGGGTGTAAGTGATAACGGTAGGATGGTATAATGAGATAATAAATTCTTACCACATTGATAAAAAACATTTTGCATTTTTTTAAAAACATTTATTCAGTGAGCTTTGAGTTCACTTAACGTGGAACATAAATGTTTAGCGATAACTTTGATTTATTCTGAGGTACTAAATGAAATGTCATGATGAAGGCTATGGTAATTTCTATAGTTTTCAAGAAGCCAGGATTTTACTCCTGGTATAGGAATTTGTATTGGATACTTAATTTAATTTTCTCAGCGTATATTACTGTTTTTCTTTAGTGTTCAAAACAGATTCACATCCTATGTTAAAATCTTACTTTTTAATGATTAGATTCAATTTTTGGTAGTCCACAGGAAGTGTAACTGATAGCTGAGGGTTTTGACTATGAAGAAGAGTACAGAGTACAGAACAAATATCAGCAAGAAGTCTATTTGCTGCAATGAGACTTCTATTTATGGTGTTTATTTTCTCAGGACAGTATTATTTACTGTCTCCATGCTTGGAGAAAATTTGTCAATAAAGATATAGAAGTTTCCTTAACCTGGGGGGAAAAAAAAAAAAAAGATGTAAAGATGTTTTTACTAGAGATTTGACTTTAAGTCTTGATATTTTCAGAATTTGTGTACAAGAACCTTGATGGAATGTAAAAAATGACAAAACCTTTCTATTTTCACTTAAATGAGTTTTATAGTTTTAAATGAACCTGCTAAGCAGAATTCTAGGTGGTTACTTTGGAAGGCCTTGTATTTAGTTATCTGAAATGAAAATATGCATGTTATCCTTTAAACTCTTTTTTTTTTTTTTAAGTACAATATAAAGTGCTTGAGAATGATATAACTAACTGATTTTTTTTGAGTCATTCTTGTCATCCTCAGCTACAGTGTTTTCAACATTCCAGTTTGAAAGTGAATATGTAGATAATGACATCAATGTACAACTGGAAAATATGAAAGGAAAGATGGAGAGGGTACGTGTATATATGTGACTGGTGGTGCTGTTTATGTGTTGATGCTCAGTGAAGAGCCAGAAGGGTCTAAGTAACTTAATTTTGACAAGCTCTTCGGTCTTGCTTATGGCATTCAGAGCATGCTAGTCTTCCGGGTAAATAATCTCCTTTCCAGCAGAGCCACACAAAAAATATACATGCACCTAATCAAGCCTCACAGCAGTCATGAGTATCTTCTAATGGTCTTTTTTTTTTTTTTCCCCAGTACCACACTATTTTTTTTTTCTCTCATTCCAGGAGTTTTTAACAATACATCTAGGTTTTTCACAAGGGCCTTATGACAGCAGTCCATCTGTGTTTGCTGGAGTAAACAAAAGAAGGAATCTGCTAGTTTCTGTTGGCACAGAAGTCTCTGTCTCATAAAGTTCCATGTTAAACAGAGGTAGAACCAATCCTCATAGCATTACACATATAAAAGCTTTCATGGCTGGAAAGAAACCACCCTTCTGAATTGTCTTCAAGCTGACTGATAGGAATTGACCTATCCAGTTCAGGGTGACTGATTCATTTCTGCCAGTCTCCCAGGCAAGTCAGTGGCATGTTCTGACCTTCAGTGTCAAACACTGCTGATAGGTTTAATGAAGTAAGCATGGATATCTTCCTCTTAGCGGTGCCAGAGACGAAATAGTTTACCAGCAGGACTAATGCACTCTGAAAGCTGTTACCAAGTCTGAAAGCCCAGCTGCCCAGATTTAGGTCACTGGCAGAGAATTTGAATTCTGTGGAAGAATATGTTAGCTTTCTGTCTGTGTTTTTTATGGGGGGAGGGGGAGAAAATGGGGTGTTTTTATTATTATTTTTATGATAATTTTGCCAAGAATAAAAGGCTATATTATGTAGTAACTGAGGAGAACATTCAGGCTAAAAGGAGTTTTTCAGTCCACACATTAACACTTTATCTTTCATGTTGGTTTGAAAAATGTGCTTATGTGTGGTAGTATGTGTTAATGATAGAATTTAAAATGACCTCTGGAGATCATCTGGTCCAACTCCTTTACAGGCATGAACTCAGAGCAGGGCCTACCTCAAATTATGCTAGGCTGCTTGGCCTTTTCTTGAGCTGGGCTTTGATTGTCTTCAAGGATGGAAATTCTACATCACGTGTGGATAACCTGTTCCAGTGACTACCTTAATTGTGAAAAAAAAAAAAAAGTTATTTTTCTTTTTCCTACTGTTTTCTAATTTCCTTTATTGCAATTTGGAACCACTGCCTTTGGTCATTTTGTTGTGCATCTTGTGGAAGAGCTTCGCTCATCTCTACTATTCCCTTATGCTGGGTGACTGAAGACAGCAGTAAGATTCCATTTATGCTTCCTCTTCTTAATGCTGAACAAACTATTCAGTCTCTCCTCATATTTCAACCCAATACAGGTTGGTCTGGTAACTGCTATTCTTTAGGCCAGCAGTCTACCAGTTTTCCACTTGCCTTGTGCTCAGATTTGCAAATTAAGGAACTCAGAGAAGAGAGTCACAAAACGTGGCTAAGCCTTTTATTAGTTCTCTTTATTTGGCAGCTCTACATGTAAAAGAGAGTAATTTTTTTTTTAGTCCCCAGGTCTGGAAGTATTAGAAGTAATATATACAATAAAGGCCTGTTCAGATGAGTATAATCATTTACACCAAGAAGACTACATACAGTTTTCTCTTGAGTAAGAAAAAAAATTTGATCTGGGCTTTTACATAACCATCATGATTCGTGGATAATATTCCTTCATTCATATGATTGTATTGGTAACCAGCAAAGGATCTTCCCATATCACTACAATTAATACTGTTGTTGTTTTTGTTTCAGAAGATTTTACAGTTTTCTGTGCTTAATTAAAATTTCCTCATTCAGTGCAGTAACTAGGACTCAAGTATGAGTAAATATATGAGTATATATAAATATATATACTCATATAAGTAAATATATCATATGAGTAAAGTAGGGAAGTATTCCTATCTCCAGTGGAGGCACAAGGAGAAAAGATAAAGTAAGAGAATGGATAAGACCCAAAAATCAAATACGTACCTTCTAATCTTTTATGTCTTGTTAGACTATCCTTCTGTAGTGATATGTAAAAATGGTTGGTTGCTTTTAATTCAGGCAGTCAGGAAAAACTGCAGCACTAGGTACTTCCCTGCTAGAATCTACATGCCAATCTCCAATTTTCAGTCAGACCTGGACAACCAGATTCTTCTACCCCACCTTGATTTTATTGTCCTATCAGAACAGATGCCATCAGGGGCTTTGTGGACATTGTGATCACAAATTACAAATTTGTTTTTAAAAATCCTTTTTCTGTATATATATGGCAATCTGTATATATGTATCTGGTGGATGATATGCGGTTAATTATGAAATCACTTGCTGAGACCTCTTTGTGAAGCTGGGAAAGTCCACACATTTGTTTCAATAAACAATCTTTTCAGACATTCCAAAGAGGTAATTCAGTTGTCTTACTAGAAAAATTTACCTGCTACTTCGGTTTAGTAGGGTGATGGTTGGACCACATGATCTTGAAAGTATTTTCCAACCTTAATGTTTCTATGATTCTATGATTCTACTCTTTTATTCCATATTCACACACACACACAAAAAAAGTCTCTTTAACTCACTTGAAGTGTATGGGATGCAGACTGCTAAATGACATTACATGCCACACTATAAGTTTAGCAATGTCTCTATCCATCTCATTAAGATTATGGGTCCATGCATTAATTTATTTCTACATCAACCCCCTGCTCCCTGAGAATAAGAATCAACTGACATACTTTTCTCTTACTCTATAATTTTAAAATCTTATTATCCACCATTTTGTGAAGAGCTAAACAGCACGTCCTATCCCAGCGTGATGAATATAAAATCTATAAATTTCCTTTTATGTTATTATTACTGCTCCATAATCAGTGTATCTTACATCTATTATTCCTCCTGACAGTGTGTGGGTCTTCAGTATTAATTATACAAAATTTCAATTAAAAAAATTATTTAATTCTACTTCCCCGATGTGTAATACAGAAGGAGCGGTGATTTCATTAGTGTTAACGGGGCTGCGCAAATTACATTCCTAGATTTTTCTAATATATATTGAACTATTTGAACTTGCTTAGAAATCTCCCAGTTGTCTTTCTCTATTTATATATATTTATTTTATACTCAAATACATATTTCTGTTTATGTAATATAAGTAAAATTTCACCATATTAAGGCTTTTCTTAATATTACAATGAAGTGTTTGAAATGCTGTCTTGTTTTCCTACCAGGTTCAATGTTATTTGGACTGACAGAATTCTATATGTGACAGAAAAGCTGATTTAAAAAGTAACTGGCACATGTAATTTTGAAAATAATGGGATGGTAAATAAGCATAAGTAAATTGAAATCTGTAATGCCTATGTGTTCATTTTGGAATAGAGTTTAGGTTGTGAGAGGTTTACAGTTTAAACAAAAGTAGCTCAAACCTATGGTATTGAGAGTTTATGTTGCACTTCCCAAAGTTGTTGAGATCAGTGGAACAATTCAGTCTGATGTACTCTCGCTGCGCTATTGAGCCTTCTCTGTACAGGTGTCCAGACTTTGCAATTCACCTTCTCTTGCCTGAAATAATCCACAGTTAGAAGAGCTTTGTGAAGAGCTGCAAGGCTTTGGGGAAGGCTTCTGGGGAGAGCTGAGTTTTGCACCATGTGAATGCTAGATATTTTTCACTTAGAACACCAGGATATAAGTTGAAAGAGTTTGTTAACGACTCACTTTTCTGTGTGGAGAAAGACAGATGGCTAGCTGCTACTTAGCTATGTTACTGTAATTATTTTTGATGAAGATCAGAATAAATGTGGGCTGAATATATTGTGGTGTTAGGCTAGAAAAAAAGTAGTTGAATAAATTAACCAGTATCATCGGACAATTCAGTTTTGAGACATCAGGGTCTGAAGGGTCTTGTTTCCACAGACCTAGTTAGTAAACTAAATTATAGCAAATTACTATTTCTATGAGTTATTACATCATCATATACCACATCCTGAAGATGTTCCTCTGTTACTAAGTTCTTGCAGAGTTGAGTGTGTGCTATGCAATGCTGAATAACATTTTTCACAGTGTGTGATTCACATTGGTAATTAGTTCACATTGTATAAACAAAATGTGTATGTGGTTGAATCAGGCAGAATTTAGAGGAAAATCATATTTTAATTTCATTTGAAATCATGTTTAAAAGAAAATTTTAATCATAAAGCAACTTTTCTGCATGTGCAAAATGGAACACCTTTTACAGGTCTCTGAAGTTGCATGGCTACCAGAAAGTAAAAAATTAGGTTATTTATTAAAGGGAAAAGCCAATGATGTGCTATTTTCACTTTTATCATCTCTCCAAAACATCATATTTTTTAAAAGAATTTATTATTCTGCCTCAAATTTCTAATGCATTTTGAACCTTATATAGAAATAAGTAAAACAATAATGATTTAAAATGTAGTTTCTATTATAGAATATGGTCGAATTTAACCGGATGTATAACTAGCGATTCATTGTACTGTATGATAGGCTAATTTATAAAAATTAACTCTAAAAACATGTAATTATTTAAGGGAAAACAGAACATTTCAAGCATCTTAGACTGACGGAAGTGTTTTATTTGTCCTGGAAATGTATTGCGTTTTACCACCATATTTATCCAGGCACTTGAGAATAATCCCATTTCGGGTAAAAACGGAAGTTAGTTTTTCTGCCTCATTCAGTCTTTAGCTTGTCTGTTAATAAAAAGGCCAGTTATAATGATGGTTTGTGTAGGAACTCAGAAATAAATAGAACCGCCAACCTAACTCAGCAAGCAGTAATCATATATACACAACTTTTTTTCACTGTTGTGGATAAGATAAAATGTAACTCAGGGTAAAAAAGCTTAATATTCTATTGTAAAATATTAGGATGTCAGGGCATCTGGATTTTCTCCAGTGTTGCTGAGGAATTAACTTTTTTTTTCTACAAATCATACAAAATAGTATTATGAGTTTATATATATTTTTAAATCACATTAAACAAAAATATTTCCTGTTCAGCAGAATGTTTATTTTAATTATACTTAATGTAGCCTATAAATAAATATTATATTTACTTAAATGCTCTTACTGTAACATTTGCTTGAGCACTAACTGCTTTTACAGGATTTAAGTGGTGGATATAAAGTTGCATTGACATTTGCTTTGTAAAGCTTTTACATAAGTATTGCATAAAAAAGAAAGGAAGAAGGTACATGGAACCTGATATTTACCCTGGCTTCGTTAATACTATTTTTTCCCAAAAGAATCTAGATTAAGAAAACCACATTAAATCAATTACACCTTTAATGCTTTTCTGTATGCTAAATGCCATCCATATCTCTCAGAATGCTTTTATATTTTAATATTAAAGACCACATTTGTTTGATCTACGTATCTCTGGGCTTCCCATGCAGATTTTCATTTTCCTTGTAGAAGTTGGATAAGCCATATACAAGCATAAGTATCCATTTGAACACAGATCATCAAAGATTTTGGTCTAAATTAACAACTGGTCATGATACTAGGGATTTATCTGTTTTGTCTGTAATCCTGTCATGTTTGATTTCAACATGAGCAAGAACATACAACTTTATGTTGCTGTGGCATGATTTTCACTATAGGGTAGCTACTAAAGTAAGAACTGAAAAATCTGGATGAACAGTTTTGTACTGGAAATTCTAGAAATTCTACTTACATTTCCACTACCTTTGGTATCTGTGTCAGTTCAACTAAAGCTGGTGCAGAATATGCTTACATGTTCTGTGATAACCCTTCCTGACACAATGGATTACCTTTCCAACACAGGTCCATCAGATTTTTAATATGTGCCTTGTTATGTTTAATATGATGCATGTGTACATATTTTATAGAGCGAATATGTTAGTGAAGAGTAAATAGATGTAGTTACACAGCTACTTGCATACAAGTACAGGTTTCTGTACAAATATAAATGTGTGTTCTTCCTTTTACACAGAATTTGTTGTTGTTGTTGACTATGCTAATTATATTTACAGTTAGTTTACTTTGATCTATTTCCCAAATTCCATTTTTATACATTTTGGCCATGTGTTAATTTAAAGCAAACTAATGCATTTTCAGATACATGGATCAAAAAATGTGTATGCATTCTGAAAGCCACTTTATCATTATTTGTTACCGTGCTCAGATATCTAATTACTAATTAAGTTATATGGAAGTGGAGAGATCATTATTAGGTATTTTTAAAGAGCTTAACCATTTAGCATAGAACTAGTATGAGAAAATTAGTCCAAAGATTGCTTTTCCTAGTGACAAATTTTTAAAAGTAAGGATTCATAATGACAGTATTTCTTGTGCTTTCTCCTTTTGTAGTCTTCATAGCATAGCTTCACAGCTAATAGGGGCATTGCTAGCAATCCTAATACTTAGACGGTGTAACCTTTTCCATTTTAATAGATTCTTACACTCTCTTCTTTGAGTAGCTGTCATATTTACAGTGTTTGCAGCAGATCTTTAATTTGGTGTAAATAATCCCTTCAGGCTGTGGTGTGCTTTTTGTAATATGAAATTCTCTTCAGCTTTAGCTGAATATAAACTGTTGAATGTTGACATTTGCTTTCTTACTTGCGTTTTACAACAAAACTGTGGCAAAGTACCAGAACAATACTGCATCAAAATCAGGAGGCCCAGCAGGCCCTCTACCAAAGTGAATGCTTGAGAGCTCTTAGGGGAGCTCTATACTGGGATGGGTGGGACAGGAGATGAAACAGTCAAGCTTCAAGCTTCCCTGTCTTTAGAACTGGGCTTTGCCCCACCTCTGACAAAACTGTGCAGAAGAAGTAAAGGTTCTCAATTCCAGTATATGTTTCTCCATATCCAGAGCATTTTCTTCCTCCATACAGCTTCTAATCTTTTTTCCTCACTCCTCCTTTGCCTCAGACACAATCACCATATGATCATGAAGGTATCTTAACATACAAACTGAGAGAAATGAGAGGTGGGGGAGAAAAAGACAGTGGAGTAAATTTTTTCTTTTGCCAAAGGTGGAACTGTTTGCTTGTTCACTTTTTCCTTTAAAAGGGCCCAGGGGATTACATATGAGCAAATACTATTCTAGTTGTAAAGCACACCAAAATTAGGATATGCCAGATTTCAGGGTGCTCATGCTCTACTTCTTTTTGTGTGTATAGTATACTGTAATTTTTAATAACGTGACAGTAATATTGTTAATTTTTTTATTACTTGGTCCTCAAGATAAATGGAGAAAGGTCAAAAATAAGGTTGCATGTACAACATTAAATCTGCTATTTTTATATTATTACTTTATTTTGCAACGTTAATGCTTTTAAATAATTCAATAAAAGTGAATTTAAAATCTTTTGCTCAATCACTGAAGACAACTGTTGACAATCTAGTAGGCAAGTATTTGGGAAATTAATAGTTTAGAAATGTATGTATGTCAGATACATTTTGATTCAATAATTTGGGAAAATTATTCTTCAGGAATGCTAAAATTGATTTAATCATAAGATACTGATGATAATAATTAATAAAATATATATTATTTGACTATTTACTGTTGTTGTGTCCAATGAAAACAAGAATTTCTAGTTGTTAAATACTAAGTTGTTCAGCATTATAAACAACTACCACGTTTTTTTGTTTGGTTGTTGAGTTCCTTTTTTATAAATATGTCATATGTCATAACAAACTCATTGTGATAACTGCCCTTATATTTGTCCCCTTTGCTGTACGCAGATTACAGATATATTTATCATATCATACTACTTATGAATTTTGCACATTTGTTTCAGTGAAGCTTGCAGACTTCTTCATAGCATGGAGATTTTTTTTCATTTATTCTGATTATCTTCATGATTCACACTATTTACATTGTAAATTCTCCTGGCTAATGCTGTTTACAGATCTTGTTCCATTTTCAGTGATTCTCAAGAGGTAAATTTTGAGCAAAGCTTCTTCAAATTTTCTGTCCTTTTCAAGCCCTTCTGATATTTTTTAATATTACAGGCTTTTCCTTCTGCCCCCTCAACATGCTAGATGTTCAACTTAAATCTTACTCTTTGTCTTTCTGCCTAAGGGGCTACCTTCAATGTATATTTAAAGAACATAGCATGCTTTTCTTGCATATGCTGTCTAAAATGTGCTTCCAAATGATTTTTTATTGATCCATCCTTTTTTCTACAGTAATGGTTTCTGTGTTTCAAGCCTAGTTTTGAAAGTGGGAGAGAGAAAGGTGGAGATATGGTGAGAAAGGCAAGGTCGTAACACGTTTAAGATCATAAGACATGGAGCATTGGATACTATGGAGAAGAATACGAACTAGTAGGAAACTCGAACTTCCTAGTCTCCCTATTCTTAGAACAATTTGTTTTTCTATATTGTCTCTGTAGAAGTGTTGAAGCTCGCCCTTATAGAACAATTTAACATTCCAGGGTCCAACTAAATAGGAAAACTGAGGTGCCAATGCTTCTTCTGGAGCCTGGGAGTTAAAGTACAAAGTTGTATGATTTCCCACCAAGTGTGGATGACATTAAAGGCCAAACTACATTTAATTATTTTAAAATGCGTTTATTGTTTTTCGAAGATATACACGTAATTCACACTGGATTCTGTGTGAATATTTACTGTTTTTCTAGCTATCAAGAGGCAATCAGTAATTATCTTTGCAGTCAGTTTTTCCTTCTTCTGTCACTGATTCTCTGTAATCAGAAAACTATTCGGTGCATATTTATATTACAGCTTAAATAAAAAAAAAAAAAGAGCTGTTGTTGAAACCTTAGCTTACAGAATTAAATTATAACTGTTTTGTAAATTTTGATTTTTTTTTTTTAAACTTGATATATGATTATATATGCTAAGAATATGGTACTATCTAAAATGTATTTTACTGGAGTCTTAATAGTTATGAAAAATTCTTACATAAACCTTTGATTGACTGAATTGCCAAATAAGTGATTAAATAAACTTTCTCTAGGAATATTAATTCTATATAAAGACAACTGAAATGAAGAGTAAACAATAACATTTCTTCTTAGAAAAGACATCTTACTTTTTAAGAACCTGATCTTTGACTAATCTTTAATTAGCTATAGCTTTATTATATTATAAATTATTTCCATCTTGGATCATTTTCCTTCGAGAATTTTAATTTCAACTTATTTTTTCCCCCATCAGGCACATCTGATGTTTCATTAGGGGGAAAAAAAAATGTTTTAACCTAGTGTTTCAAGATTAGTTAATAACTCTGCTTAGTTCAGCTTTAAAAAATTGTTTTACATCTATATGTAAGTGTGTTTAGGAAGGATTATTATGCTAAGAAAAATCTCACAAGTACGCCAATATTAAATTGAATTTCTTTGTTTAGAATTGATCAGAATTGGAAGGTTTCAAGACCAGCTGTCATGTGAAAAAAGCATTAAATTGGCTCATGTGTTCTTGGAAAAAAGATTTTATTTTTTTTTTGTATATGAACAATGTTGGTTTAATTTCTGCCCTCGTTCTTTAATTATTTATTATATATCTGTACCTATCCCTAATTTTTGAGTCATTTCTTTACATTAGGATATTACCATCCTAATTGCCATCATAAAGGAATATAACCTAGCTGATTATATATTTCTGTACTTTGCAAGTTAAGATAATGTTTCTATAATAAGACTACCAATTATTTCTATACCTAATTTTCCCAGGAGAAGGAAAGCATACAATGCTTTCTTTGAACCCATACTATTGCCTTACTATATAAAGGTTACAGAAGTTAACAAAATAGGCAATAAAAATAGTGCATACTTAAGGATTGAGACATGACTGGCTCTGATTTTGGTTCACTGTCTTGTTCATACAATTACCTTGTCAAATAATAATAAAAATATATTTTAAAACTGAAATAGTTTTCTGCTATTGCAATGTCTCTAAACCATTCAGAATAAATCTGCCTGCAAACATTGTTAAATTAATATTTTTCATATTTATGAACATATTGGTATTTTCAGGGTGCTAAATGATTGATTTTGATAGGACATTCCTAGGTGGTCAGTCAGGAAAAAACAAACTGATTATTTCCTTCGTTGTGAATTCTTCTTCTAGTATTTAGATGCAGTAATCATTAAGTTATGCATTTTACTGTCTATGCAAAAGAATAAACTTCAGTTACTCTGTAGATCTGATTTAAACTTGCTGTTTTATAGGATTTCTGCAAATAGTAGTCATCCAAACGTATTCTTGAAAGCTTCAGGAAGGCTAATTGTATATGCTCTAATGAGATCGGTGTTATGTTGATGAAATAATGGTAAACCAGTACACAGTTATTAAGTTTAGCAGAGCTAGAAAATTGGAAAAAAAAAAAAAAAAAAAAAGGCAAGAAAGGTATTTTTTGTTTGGTTTGTTTTCCTACCACAGTTAACTTCCTATTTCAAAATAGTTTTATGTTCTATGATTAACATAACTGGAATAACTGTGGTAGAGATTTATGCAAACCTATGAAAGATTAATTCTGATTCCTATAGGTTTTTGTATTTGGGAAGCCGCCATAGCTCACACAGTTCACTATAACATTTCGTATTAATTTGATATGGCATAACTGACTTAATCTTAAATATAAAATGTCATTGTAATCATATGTTATTGGGATTTATCTCTTCTGATCCAGTCACAGGAGAAATATAACTGGTTGGCACTTTGCCAATAGTTAAGTCCTTGTCTTGAGTCTGTTTTATTTTGTGATGATGATTTTACAGCTCTTTCAAAAACTGGTGTTGTTTTACCTCTTAACCAGGTACCAGCTGTTTGATTATGCACTGCAATCAAGAGTCATTGCACCCCAATAAGGGGTGTAGAATATAATCCTTAATTTTAGGCTCTTGATCTCCAAGGAGGAATATGGAATCTGCAGTTTAGTAACTGAGCTCCCTATGTAACGTCTTGGGGATAAGTGCCATAAAAACATAGTCCACAAAACTTCTGTTCTGAAGTGATGCCTCCTGTGCCTATTCAATAGGGAATGTGAAACATATGGTGTCGTATGGTATCACATCATCTTGGATTTATCATCTCTTGCTTAAAGTGCAGGGAGGTACCCTCACTCTCTTCTAATCAAAAGATGGAATTGTTTTTCAGAGAATAAACAGCTAACAGAATTCTTTCAACATATGAGATCAGGACTTGCTCCCTGTATCACTTACTACAGTTGCTATTTTCTAGATAAGAATACGTAGACTATATGGAAATAATTTATAGAAAACTAATGGTTAGAGATTTTGGCTAACAAGTGGAAAGTCTAGATTTGATTCTCTTAGCCTGAAGAGATTCAAGTCCACTTCTCACAATACAGTCTATATGTATGTATATATCCTCAGCCTTTCCTGTTGCTTTTTGATACTCATGTCTATCAGAAAGGCATCCCAAATGAGAAGATTTCAGCTTTTACATTTAGGAGGAGCTGTTTTTGCATGCTAAAATGGCAGAAAAACAACCCCTACTCATCCTTAAAAATGAATCTAGTTTTCTGATCACTTAGTGCACTGAAACAGCTTAGCGTGGCCAGATCTAAGGCAAGATAGGAAAAGGGAATATTGTGCCAAGGACAAGGCTTTTATAACAGTGTTTCTATCTACATTTTCAGCAATAATTCACATTTTTTTTAGGGTTAAGTAAAATTAACTGTGATTACAACTGAAGAAGAAGAGATAAAAATACTGGATGTAATTAAAATACGAATCTAGGAATACAAATATGAATATCTTTAAAAAATAATAATAGAAAAAGTGACTAGATAATTAAATTGCTGCAGTAAAAATGTTTGATTCTCCTTTCTATTCTTAGAGACATCCTAGAGTAGATACTAAAAAATATACATAGGATGTTACTTGAGTCATCATCAAGATTCTAGTTAAAATATTTTATTTCATCTCAAAACAGGATTAGCATTCATTTGCCATTCAGTGAAATGTAAACTTAAAACAACTTGGCAAACAAGACCAAATTTATATTGTATGTTTACTACATTATTTTCAACACCAAATAACAATATTTCATTATGTTGGGGGTTGGTCTCTTCTCCCAGGCACCAAGTGATAGGACAAGAAAAAATGGTTCAAGCAGTGCCAGGGGAGGTTTAGGCTGAATATTAGGAAAAATTTCTTCACTGAAAGAGTTGTAAGGCACTGGGACAGGCTGCTCAGGGAAGTAGTAGAGTAAGCATCTCTGGAGGTATTCAGATGTGTAGATGCGGTGCTTAGGGACATGGTCATGTGGTAGACTTGGCAGCACTAGGTTAACAGTTGGATTTAATGATCTTGGAGGTCTTTTCCAACCTGAGAGATTCTGTGATTCTGTGACTGCATGATATTCACTTTGTTAGATGTCTAGCAGTGCAAGACAGAACTTCAAAACGTAATTTAAGTACAGTATCCATTTTTCTTGATTTTGACTTGAAAATACACTGATAAATAGTTCTCATGGACAGCACAGTTAATTGTGATTATTTACATTAGCAGTTTATTAAAATAAAATATGATGCTGTTTTCTATTGATCGTCAACAGAAATGTAATTGAGAACGTGTGCCCTGGTGGAACTGTGTTGGAAACATTCATGTTAGATCAGGAGTCAGCAGTGACTTCTCTTCTGAATTTGCATTAGATTTGTAAAACCAATGTCTTTACATCCAGCTACTTTGGTTTTGTGTAGAGCAGGCAGATATTAGAAATTTACAAGCTTTTGCAAGTATCATTTGGAAAATTTATATATTACAGCATCTTTAAAATCTGAGCCTGTTCTATTTACAATTTCTGTGAGATGTTGTGGTATACAAGTGGTACTCCAATCTGAGTAAGTCTCTGCACTTCTTACTTGAGTAGCTCATTAAGGTAGATTGAGTTGTTACCTAAAATGAGTTAGGGTAGGAGTGAACATTTTGTAGTACAGTATATTTTTTGAGCAGTCTTTGGACTACTCACTGGAAAGCTCCCCTGGGAAGTGGTCACAACACTGAGCCTGTCAAAGTTCAAGACGTGGTTGAACAATGCTCTCAGACATGTGCCTTGATCTTTGGGTAGTCCCAAAATGTGGAGCAAGGAGTTGTACTCCATACTTGCGCATCCCTTTGAACTCAGGATATTCTCTGATTTTATGATTCTATACTTCAGCAGATTCTATCTAAGGGATCATATTGTAGGTAGTTTTAAAATTGGTATTTCTTATACTTGAATGAAACAGTCAAAGTCTAGACTGAATTGGTGTTAAAAAAAATAAAAAAGAGAGCAGTTCATTATGACTTAATTTTCCTAAATAGGAAATAAATATGTCATATGTATATAGATGTCATAAATATGACATCTAGTAGCATAACAAGCATGGACATAAAACTTTGCAAAATGATCTGTCTTTCAAGTGTTACTGAGCCATGGTGGTGATTTTCTGTATCCTTTATTCCATTTAAAGTCATGACAGGCTGTCTGTAGTGTTCAGAGCATAAAGAAAAAAATTATTTGAAGGTTAAGAGTTTCAGGTTACCCTCACAGTTGTGAAAACATGTTATCATATTCAAAAACAGTTACAACAAATCCAACTGGAGAAATAAAGTGAGTTACAGTTGTTCATATAATTCTGAAAAATATTTACTGTGTTGTTGTTGTTGTTGTTTTTTCCTAAAATCATAGCAGGGATGAAAAATGTAACAGGAAATCTGAGTGAAAAACAAACTACTTTTTTCTTTTTTTTTAATTTTTGCATGGATTTGTACAAGTTCTTACTATATGTCTACAGTTTGTGTCCTCTTTACAGACGTCATTTATTTTTATGATTTTCCAGCACGTATTATAAAGTGCTTATAAAATATTATTGAAGTAGAAACATGCAGACATGATGCTAAAAGAATCATAATTCCTTTTGTTATCTATATCTATCTCTCTCTCTATATATATATATATACACATCCTGAAATGTGATATACATTTACACAGACTGCGTCATCATCTCTGCTTTTTGGTCAAGTTCTTGTGTTCTAAATTTTGATTCAGGTACATTTAGGTTTCATTCTTATAAATAGAAATTTGGTAAATATAGCACTATATAATGGTCATACAGTAATAAGAGCTGATTTCCAGTGTACACATTAGAATTAGTGAATAAATACGGTAATCTCTCAAAAGCTGATTTTAGATGCTTGCATCTGTTCTTTTTAGTAACATAGAAAGAAACAGAAAAGTTCTCTAACATCCCAAATAATATACGGTATATAAAGTAGATTCTAAATAGTACTAGGGCTATATAAGCCAAAAATGGGAGTCTGAAAAACAATATACACTAGAAAGTATAACCTGTAATAATTAGCTCTTGATTTTGTGAGTAATTTTATGTGTTGTGTTATAGAGCTGATAGCAGTAGTCTTCAAGGATATGATCAATCATTACATTTAATAATACCTACAAAGTAGTCTTTCTACGATGTTTTTAGATTTAAAAAACATTATCACTTTGTTTAAAAAACAGTATTATTAGGGTTGGAGTAATCACCATAGCAAATAATTTGATGATGGAAATCTGAATATGTACTATGAAGTACTGTGGCACATCAGCAATTGTTGAACAAAGATGGAAGTTCAGGGTGGTCTGGTACCTTGTAAGAACTGGTGTTGCCATTAGCCATTTATCTTGCAAGCACTGATTTTCATTATTTAATTGAAATTTCACAACCAAAATAAGAGTAAAGTCTTAAACTTAGTGGTTATGCTAAGATGCTGTATTACTGAACTCCTCATTTAAAAACAAGTGAAATAGAAGTCACTCAGTAAAAACAAATGTGGTTTAATTTTTTCTTTTGTTGCATTCTTCCATAACATTGGAAGATAACACGTTTCTCCTGAATTTTGATGCTTGTCCTATAGGCAGTAGAAAAATCTAATTTATTTCAATTTACATTATCTACCCAAATCTTAAAAGTCCTTGATGAATAATAAATGTGACAACAAAGTATAGCTTTAATCTGTTATGAAGAACATGAAAGCAATGAATGTTACGATTCTAAGATGTTTCCCGAGGGATCAAGCAATCTTCCACACTTTTCTTAAGACTGACCTATCACCTTGAAAAGCAGTCATGAAGGAGAGCTGCAAATGGAAGACCACTGTCAGGTCAACCTGTCGTGGTGCTGACAGGTCTCTGATATAAAACCCAATTTACTGTTTAAGAAGCACATCCATTATCCTTCTGGTTTTAAAATAGAACATACATCAGCAAAATGATAAAGTGCTTAAGAATTATGAAAGTCAAGGACTATTTCATATCAGAAAGTCACAACCTTTTTTGCATATTACTGATTAAAATTACAGTGAATGTTAATATTCATCTGTGTTTTTTTTTTTTTTCTTCCAGAAAGTTAGGAGTTTTCATCGGTTGAACTTCTACTTGTATTACATTATCATTTGGGTTCACCATACATTGTATTAGGTTATTCCTTACAGGAGTTGAAGAGGTTTGTGGAAGTGTGGGTGTTTTTAGGTAAACTGATGTGTCCAATCTTTTTGATCCTAATTAGAAAAACAAACAAACCACACCACCAACAAGCCACATTTTTCCTTTCATTGTGTTCAAACTTCATCTCCATTTGCAATCTGGAATACAATAAACTTCTTATGTTTCCTGTGTGAAGTGGATTTATAGACTCTTCTACTTAATACAGTTTCAGTTCTTCAAAATGGAAAAATTAAGGCATTACTGAATTGGCAGCAAAAAGGGGAAAAAAAAAAAAAAAGGGCACGTTAAAACTTTTTAGTCAATGACCTTAATGGATTTAAATGGATATTCTAAAATAGAAGCAGAAAAGCAGTGATTATATTATGGAAATGTTCACCAAGGCTGATGGTAAAATAAAATTATAGATTTCTAATATCAAAGCACCCTTTAGAATAGTTTCCAGTGTCATCTTACTTGTGACTTTTTTTAATGTCTGTTTTAACTAGTGACCATATTTGATCATATCTCCTGTCTTTTTTCTTTTTTTTTTTTTTTTTTCCTTTCATTGCTAGTTAAAGAGTTAGGGGCTTACTATATAACCTTCAGTTCTGCAGGATTATGCATAATCTTACTAAATAAAATGCAGTTTTTAACCTTAAACATTACTCAGGTAAATTATTGTTGTTTTCATGTTGTTTATGTGCTTCTAATTTTTATTTTTTTTTCAAGAATTTGTCTGGAATGCATGTAACAGATATGCATTTCTTTAAACTAGTAGGCGTGTGAATTTCAGAAGGGATCTTAATTCTTGTCCATGTTTTGTTTTACTTTTACTTCTACTGGTAAACATTTAAAAATCATTAATCTGTGCTCTGACCTGTGTGCTCTGTTACTTTGTCTTGAGGCTTGAGACATGATGAATGATAGTAATCAAGTTTTACAAGTTGAAATAAATTTAATACATATTTCTAAGGTCTCAGGAGGTCTTCATACAGAGCGATTTATAAAAGCACAAAATAAATATGATTTCAGTGAATTGATGCAAAATCTGTTTTTTGTTGTTGGGTTTGTTTATTTTTCACTTGCTATGTGTTTGCTGTTATAGTCTGTAAAACACTAAACATTTCCTTGTTTCTTGAAAACAGTGAGATATTATCTAATTTTATTTTCTATATCAACAAAGTTAAGAATGTTTATAATTTAAGTAAAATAAGAGAAACACTTTGAGCTGTGTAGTCTGTTCACTACTTGGTTAGATTGTTCTTCAATTTATAATATGTGTAACTGCATCAGTCTTCATGTGGGCATTGAAAGCAACGGCCATATAGATTTTTTTACAAAACATGTACTGTCGGGTTCACTGTTTTCTTTGAAAGACCACTGCTTTCTTGGAAACATAAATAAAGCTTCTTTAAAAAGGGAAAGACTTGTACTTGCACCTGAATTTAGCTAACAGGAAGCAGACCTATGTAATTAGACATTTTTTGAAGTAATAACCACGCTTTACTGACAGTGAACGTTATTTTAGTTTACAAGTCCCCCAAACCACACCTTACTGTAGTTAATAGGTATCATGGGATTTATACTTACATTGTGTATGCAATAATTCTAGTGTTTAGTCCATAGACAAAAACTATTTAGAATTATGGGTAAGCATGTGGGAGACTAATATGAAGTAAAATGTTACAAGTCGGTCATATGCTTTATAAATCATAGAGATTCAGATTTAAGAAAAAAAATGTGTTTTAATTATATTGATCTTTCTACCATTGTATCAACCCAAGAATAAATAGATTATATACGTAATGGCATTTTAAATTCTAAATTGCTCATAAATACTCCATTTCAGTTCCAATTAACCATAGTTTTTATGTGTAAGTTTTTATCCTTAAAGTTTATTGACAACGATGTATGAATTCCATGCCAGTATTTTGCTGTAATAATATGGTGTAACAATCAGAAAATGTGTTTATAATAGAAAGGTAATGGGAAGGTGTAAAAGCACTTGTCTAATATAACAGTTTTTAATCTGTATTTTAGTATTTCAGTTGATGTTTCTATAAAGATATGAAGATGAACTAGGGGTGATTGCTTTGGTAAGATGCATCCACACTGAATATTTCTTCTCGTCATATGATTTATAAAGTATTGCAAAAGTAGCAACGTAGCTGCTCAGTAAAAGGAGGCCAGCTTGCTATCCACTTGCTATCCACTGAGTACCTTCTCTGACCATCTAGGATCAGATGACCACCTTTGTTAGAAGACCTCTGTGTTGCTTAAGCTGAGTTTGGATGGTAAAAGGGCAAGGAAAAGAGTTCTGGAGACAGACAGGTTGAAAGCTCAATGTGTGGCTTTGGTCAGGTTTTCAAACCAGATTCTTTTAGGCTTGTTAAGAATCCATAGGTGCACACATCTGCTCTGCCATTTCTGCATAAAGCGCAAGTGTTATAAACTCTTGAAGGATGTCCAGATCACCTTAGTCTCCTCTGAGCTGACTTGGGAATACTTTACTTCTACTTTGAAGCTTGTGTTAGCAACAGCAAGGCTTGTCCTCTTGTTTCTTTAAAAAAGCCTTCCCCCCT